>NC_073232.2:75530000-76155000 GCF_029281585.2 Gorilla gorilla gorilla
CTCTAGTTTTTATACGAGGATATTTCCTTTTCTACCGATGGCCCCAAAACGCTTGAAATCTCCACATGCAAATTCCTCAAAAAGAGTGTTTCCAATCTGCTCTGTCTAAAGGAAGGTTCAACTCTGTGAGTTGAACACACAAAAATCAAAGAAGTTTCTGAGAATTCTTCCTTCTAGCATTAGATGAAGAAATCCCGCTTCCAACGAAATCCTCAAAGAGGTCCAAATATCCACTTGTAGACTTTACAAACAGAGTGTTTACAAACTGCTCTATGAAAAGAAAGGTTAAACTCTGTGAGTGGAACGCACACATCACAAAGTGGTTTCTGAGAATGATTCTCTCTAGTTTTTATACGAGGATATTTCCTTTTCTACCGATGACCCCAAAACGCTTGAAATCTCCACATGCAAATTCCTAAAAAAGAGTGTTTCCAATCGGCTCTGTCTAAAGGAAGGTTCAACTCTGTGAGTTGAACACACAAAAATCAAAGAAGTTTCTGAGAATTCTTCCTTCTAGCATTAGATGAAGAAATCCCGCTTCCAACGAAATCCTCAAAGAGGTCCAAATATCCAATTGCAGACTTTACAAACAGAGTGTTTACAAACTGCTCTTTCAAAAGAAAGGTTAAACTCTGTGAGTGGAACGCACACATCACAAAGTAGTTTCTGAGAATGATTCTCTCTTGTTTTTATACTAGGAGATTTCCTTTTCTACCGTTGGCCCCAAAGTGCTTGAAATCTCCACATGCATATTCCTCAAAAAGAGGGTTTCCAATCTGCTCTGTCTAAAGGAAGGTTCAACTCTGTTAGTTGAACACACACAAATCAACGAAGTTACTGAGAAATCTTCTGTGTAGCATTAGATGAAGAAATACCGCTTCCAAAGAAATCCACAAAGAGGTCCACATATCCACTTGCAGACTTTACATACAGAGTGTTTACAAACAGCCCTATGAAAAGAAAGGTTAAACTCTGTGAGTGGAACGCACACATCACAAAGTAGTTTCTGAGAATGATTCTCTCTTGTTTTTATACGAGGAGATTTCCTTTTCTACCGTTGGCCCCATAGTGCTTGAAATCTCCACATGCATATTCCTCAAAAAGAGGGTTTCCAATCTGCTCTGTCTAAAGGAAGGTTCAACTCTGTTAGTTGAACACACACAAATCAACGAAGTTACTGAGAAATCTTCTGTGTAGCATTAGATGAAGAAATACCGCTTCCAACGAAATCCACAAAGAGGTCCATATATCCACCTGCAGACTTTACAAACAGAGTGTTTACAAACTGCTCTATGAAAAGAAAGGTTAAACTCTGTGAGTGGAACGCACACATCACAAAGTGGTTGCTGAGAATGATTCTCTCTAGTTTTTATACGAGGATATTTCCTTTTCTACCGATGGCCCCAAAACGCTTGAAATCTCCACGTGCAAATTCCTCCAAAAGAGGGTTTCCAATCTGCTCTGTCTAAAGGAAGGTTCAACTCTGTGAGTTCAACACACACAAATCAAAGAAGTTTCTGAGAATTCTTCCTTCTAGCATTAGATGAAGAAATCCCGCTTCCAATGAAATCCTCAAAGAGGTCCAAATATCCCCTTGCAGACTTCCAAACCAGAGTGTTTCCAAACTGCTCTATGAAAAGAAAGGTTAAACTCTGTGAGTGGAACACACACATCACAAAGTAGTTTCTGAAAATGATTCTTTCTAGTTTTTATACGAGGATATTTCCTTTTCTACCGTTGGCCACAAAATGCTTGAAATCTCCACATGCATATTCCTCAAAAAGAGGGTTTCCAATCTGCTCTGTCTAAAGGAAGGTTCAACTCTGTGAGTTGAACACACACAAATCAAAGAAGTTTCTGAGAATTCTTCCTTCTAGCATTAGATGAAGGAATCCCGCTTCCAACGAAATCCTCCAAGAGGTCCAAATATCCACTTGCAGACTTCACAAACAGAGTGTTTCCAAACTGCTCTATGAAAAGAAAGGTTAAACTCTGTGAGTGGATCGCACACATCACAAAGTGGTTTCTGAGAATGATTCTCTCTTGTTTTTATACGAGGAGATTTCCTTTTCTACCGTTGGCCCCAAAGTGCTTGAAATCTCCACATGCATATTCCTCAAAAAGAGGGTTTCCAATCTGCTCTGTCTAAAGGAAGGTTCAACTCTGTTAGTTGAACACACACAAATCAACGAAGTTACTGAGAAATCTTCTGTGTAGCATTAGATGAAGAAATCCCGCTTCCAACAAAATCCACAAAGAGGTCCACATATCCACTTGCAGACTTTACAAACAGAGTGTTTACAAACAGCCCTATGAAAAGAAAGGTTAAACTCTGTGAGTGGAACGCACACATCACAAAGTAGTTTCTGAGAATGATTCTCTCTACCTTTTATACGAGGATATTTCCTTTTCTACCGATGGCCCCAAAACGCTTGAAATCTCCACATGCAAATTCCTCAAAAAGAGGGTTTCCAATCTGCTCTGTCTAAAGGAAGGTTCAACTCTGTGAGTTGAACACACACAAATCAAAGAAGTTTCTGAGAATTCTTCCTTCTAGCATTAGATGAAGAAATCCCGCTTCCAACAAAATCCTCCAAGAGGTCCAAATATCCACTTGCAGACTTCACAAACAGAGTGTTTCCAAACTGCTCTATGAAAAGAAAGGTTAAACTCTGTGAGTGGATCGCACACATCACAAAGTGGTTTCTGAGAATGATTCTCTCTTGTTTTTATACGAGGAGATTTCCTTTTCTACCGTTGGCCCCAAAGTGCTTGAAATCTCCACATGCATATTCCTCAAAAAGAGGGTTTCCAATCTGCTCTGTCTAAAGGAAGGTTCAACTCTGTTAGTTGAACACACACAAATCAACGAAGTTACTGAGAAATCTTCTGTGTAGCATTAGATGAAGAAATCCCGCTTCCAACGAAATCCACAAAGAGGTCCACATATCCACTTGCAGACTTTACAAACAGAGTGTTTACAAACAGCCCTATGAAAAGAAAGGTTAAACTCTGTGAGTGGAACGCACACATCACAAAGTAGTTTCTGAGAATGATTCTCTCTAGTTTTTATACAAGGATATTTCCTTTTCTACCGATGGCCCAAAAACGCTTGAAATCTCCACATGCAAATTCCTCAAAAAGAGGGTTTCCAATCTGCTCTGTCTAAAGGAAGGTTCAACTCTGTGAGTTGAACACACACAAATCAAAGAAGTTTCTGAGAATTCTTCCTTCTAGCATTAGATGAAGAAATCCCGCTTCCAACGAAATCCTCCAAGAGGTCCAAATATCCACTTGCAGACTTCACAAACCGAGTGTTTCCAAACTGCTCTATGAAAAGAAAGGTTAAACTCTGTGAGTGGATCGCACACATCACAAAGTGGTTTCTGAGAATGATTCTCTCTTGTTTTTATACGAGGAGATTTCCTTTTCTACCGTTGGCCCCAAAGTGCTTGAAATCTCCACATGCATATTCCTCAAAAAGAGGGTTTCCAATCTGCTCTGTCTAAAGGAAGGTTCAACTCCGTTAGTTGAACACACACAAATCAACGAAGTTACTGAGAAATCTTCTGTGTAGCATTAGATGAAGAAATCCCGCTTCCAACAAAATCCACAAAGAGGTCCACATATCCACTTGCAGACTTTACAAACAGAGTGTTTACAAACAGCCCTATGAAAAGAAAGGTTAAACTCTGTGAGTGGAACGCACACATCACAAAGTAGTTTCTGAGAATGATTCTCTCTACCTTTTATACGAGGATATTTCCTTTTCTACCGATGGCCCCAAAACGCTTGAAATCTCCACATGCAAATTCCTCAAAAAGAGGGTTTCCAATCTGCTCTGTCTAAAGGAAGGTTCAACTCTGTGAGTTGAACACACACAAATCAAAGAAGTTTCTGAGAATTCTTCCTTCTAGCATTAGATGAAGAAATCCCGCTTCCAACAAAATCCTCCAAGAGGTCCAAATATCCACTTGCCGACTTCACAAACAGAGTGTTTCCAAACTGCTCTATGAAAAGAAAGGTTACACTCTGTGAGTGGATCGCACACCTCACAAAGTGGTTTCTGAGAATGATTCTCTCTAGTTTTTATACGAGGATATTTCCTTTTCCACCGATGGCCCAAAAACGCTTGAAGTCTCCACATGCAAATTCCTCAAAAAGAGGGTTTCCAATCTGCTCTGTCTAAAGGATGGTTCAACTCTGTTAGTTGAACACACACAAATCAACGAAGTTATTGAGAAATCTTCTGTGTAGCATTAGATGAAGAAATCCCGCTTCCAACGAAATCCACAAAGAGGTCCAAATATCCACCTGCAGACTTTACAATCCGAGTGTTTACAGACTGCTCTGTGAAAAGAAAGGTTAAACTCTGTGAGTGGAATGCACACATCACAAAGTGGTTTCTGAGAATGATTCTCTCTAGTTTTTATAGGAGGATATTTCCTTTTCTACCGATGGCCCCAAAACGCTTGAAATGTCCACATGCAAATTCCTAAAAAAGAGTGTTTCCAATCTGCTCTGTCTAAAGGAAGGTTCAATTCTGTGAGTTGAACACACACAAATCAAAGAAGTTTCTGAGAATTCTTCCTTCTAGCATTAGATGAAGAAATCCCGCTTCCAACGAAATCCTCAAAGAGGTCCAAATATCCACTTGCAGACTTTACAAACAGAGTGTTTCCAAACTGCTCTTTCAAAAGAAAGGTTACACTCTGTGAGTGGAACGCACACATCACAAAGTAGTTTCTGAGAATGATTCTCTCTTGTTTTTATACGAGGAGATTTCCTTTTCTACCGTTGGCCCCAAAGTGCTTGAAATCTCCACATGCATATTCCTCAAAAAGAGGGTTTCCAATCTGCTCTGTCTAAAGGAAGGTTCAACTCTGTTAGTTGAACACACACAAATCAACGAAGTTACTGAGAAATCTTCTGTGTAGCATTAGATGAAGAAATACCGCTTCCAATGAAATCCACAAAGAGTTCCATATATCCACCTGCAGACTTTACAAACAGAGTGTTTACAAACTGCTCTATGAAAAGAAAGGTTAAACTCTGTGAGTGGAACGCACACATCACAAAGTGGTTACTGAGAATGATTCTCTCTAGTTTTTATACGAGGATATTTCCTTTTCTACCTTTGGCCCCAAAACGCTTGAAATCTCCACATGCAAATTCCTCAAAAAGAGGGTTTCCAATCTCCTCTGTCTAAAGGAATGTTCAACTCTGTTAGTTGAACACACACAAATCAAAGAAGTTATTGAGAAATCTTCTGTGTAGCATTAGATGAAGAAATCCCGCTTCCAACGAAATCCACAAAGAGGTCCAAATATCCACTTGCAGACTTTACAAACAGAGTGTTTACAAACTGCTCTATGAAAAGAAAGGTTAAACTCTGTGAGTGGAACGCACACGTCTCAAAGTGGTTTCTGAGAATGATTCTCTCTAGTTTTTATACGAGGATATTTCCTTTTCTACCGATGGCCCCAAAACGCTTGAAATCTCCACATGCAAATTCCTCAAAAAGAGTGTTTCCAATCTGCTCTGTCTAAAGGAAGGTTCAACTCTGTGAGTTGAACACACAAAAATCAAAGAAGTTTCTGAGAATTCTTCCTTCTAGCATTAGATGAAGAAATCCCGCTTCCAACGAAATCCTCAAAGAGGTCCAAATATCCACTTGCAGACTTTACAAACAGAGTGTTTACAAACTGCTCTATGAAAAGAAAGGTTAAACTCTGTGAGTGGAACGCACACATCACAAAGTGGTTTCTGAGAATGATTCTCTCTAGTTTTTATACGAGGATATTTCCTTTTCTACCGATGACCCCAAAACGCTTGAAATCTCCACATGCAAATTCCTAAAAAAGAGTGTTTCCAATCGGCTCTGTCTAAAGGAAGGTTCAACTCTGTGAGTTGAACACACAAAAATCAAAGAAGTTTCTGAGAATTCTTCCTTCTAGCATTAGATGAAGAAATCCCGCTTCCAACGAAATCCTCAAAGAGGTCCAAATATCCAATTGCAGACTTTACAAACAGAGTGTTTACAAACTGCTCTTTCAAAAGAAAGGTTAAACTCTGTGAGTGGAACGCACACATCACAAAGTAGTTTCTGAGAATGATTCTCTCTTGTTTTTATACGAGGAGATTTCCTTTTCTACCGTTGGCCCCAAAGTGCTTGAAATCTCCACATGCATATTCCTCAAAAAGAGGGTTTCCAATCTGCTCTGTCTAAAGGAAGGTTCAACTCTGTTAGTTGAACACACACAAATCAACGAAGTTACTGAGAAATCTTCTGTGTAGCATTAGATGAAGAAATCCCGCTTCCAACGAAATCCACAAAGAGGTCCACATATCCACTTGCAGACTTTACAGAGTGTTTACAAACAGCCCTATGAAAAGAAAGGTTAAACTCTGTGAGTGGAACGCACACATCACAAAGTAGTTTCTGAGAATGATTCTCTCTTGTTTTTATACGAGGAGATTTCCTTTTCTACCGTTGGCCCCATAGTGCTTGAAATCTCCACATGCATATTCCTCAAAAAGAGGGTTTCCAATCTGCTCTGTCTAAAGGAAGGTTCAACTCTGTTAGTTGAACACACACAAATCAACGAAGTTACTGAGAAATCTTCTGTGTAGCATTAGATGAAGAAATCCCGCTTCCAACGAAATCCTCCAAGAGGTCCAAATATCCACTTGCAGACTTCACAAACAGAGTGTTTCCAAACTGCTCTATGAAAAGAAAGGTTAAACTCTGTGAGTGGATCGCACACATCACAAAGTGGTTTCTGAGAATGATTCTCTCTTGTTTTTATACGAGGAGATTTCCTTTTCTACCGTTGGCCACAAAATGCTTGAAATCTCCACATGCATATTCCTCAAAAAGAGGGTTTCCAATCTGCTCTGTCTAAAGGAAGGTTCAACTCTGTGAGTTGAACACACACAAATCAAAGAAGTTTCTGAGAATTCTTCCTTCTAGCATTAGATGAAGGAATCCCGCTTCCAACGAAATCCTCCAAGAGGTCCAAATATCCACTTGCAGACTTCACAAACAGAGTGTTTCCAAACTGCTCTATGAAAAGAAAGGTTAAACTCTGTGAGTGGATCGCACACATCACAAACTGGTTTCTGAGAATGATTCTCTCTAGTTTTTATACAAGGATATTTCCTTTTCTACCGATGGCCCAAAAACGCTTGAAATCTCCACATGCAAATTCCTCAAAAAGAGGGTTTCCAATCTGCTCTGTCTAAAGGAAGGTTCAACTCTGTGAGTTGAACACACACAAATCAAAGAAGTTTCTGAGAATTCTTCCTTCTAGCATTAGATGAAGAAATCTCGCTTCCAACGAAATCCTCCAAGAGGTCCAAATATCCACTTGCAGACTTCACAAACAGAGTGTTTCCAAACTGCTCTATGAAAAGAAAGGTTAAACTCTGTGAGTGGATCGCACACATCACAAAGTGGTTTCTGAGAATGATTCTCTCTTGTTTTTATACGAGGAGATTTCCTTTTCTACCGTTGGCCCCAAAGTGCTTGAAATCTCCACATGCATATTCCTCAAAAAGAGGGTTTCCAATCTGCTCTGTCTAAAGGAAGGTTCAACTCTGTTAGTTGAACACACACAAATCAACGAAGTTACTGAGAAATCTTCTGTGTAGCATTAGATGAAGAAATCCCGCTTCCAACGAAATCCACAAAGAGGTCCACATATCCACTTGCAGACTTTACAAACAGAGTGTTTACAAACAGCCCTATGAAAGAAAGGTTAAACTCTGTGAGTGGAACGCACACATCACAAAGTAGTTTCTGAGAATGATTCTCTCTAGTTTTTATACAAGGATATTTCCTTTTCTACCGATGGCCCAAAAACGCTTGAAATCTCCACATGCAAATTCATCAAAAAGAGGGTTTCCAATCTGCTCTGTCTAAAGGAAGGTTCAACTCTTTGAGTTGAACACACACAAATCAAAGAAGTTTCTGAGAATTCTTCCTTCTAGCATTAGATGAAGAAATCCCGCTTCCAACGAAATCCTCCAAGAGGTCCAAATATCCACTTGCAGACTTCACAAACAGAGTGTTTCCAAACTGCTCTATGAAAAGAAAGGTTAAACTCTGTGAGTGGATCGCACACATCACAAAGTGGTTTCTGAGAATGATTCTCTCTTGTTTTTATACGAGGAGATTTCCTTTTCTACCGTTGGCCCCAAAGTGCTTGAAATCTCCACATGCATATTCCTCAAAAAGAGGGTTTCCAATCTGCTCTGTCTAAAGGAAGGTTCAACTCTGTTAGTTGAACACACACAAATCAACGAAGTTACTGAGAAATCTTCTGTGTAGCATTAGATGAAGAAATCCCGCTTCCAACAAAATCCACAAAGAGGTCCACATATCCACTTGCAGACTTTACAAACAGAGTGTTTACAAACAGCCCTATGAAAAGAAAGGTTAAACTCTGTGAGTGGAACGCACACATCACAAATTAGTTTCTGAGAATGATTCTCTCTACCTTTTATACGAGGATATTTCCTTTTCTACCGATGGCCCCAAAACGCTTGAAATCTCCACATGCAAATTCCTCAAAAAGAGGGTTTCCAATCTGCTCTGTCTAAAGGAAGGTTCAACTCTGTGAGTTGAACACACACAAATCAAAGAAGTTTCTGAGAATTCTTCCTTCTAGCATTAGATGAAGAAATCCCGCTTCCAACAAAATCCTCCAAGAGGTCCAAATATCCACTTGCAGACTTCACAAACAGAGTGTTTCAAAACTGCTCTATGAAAAGAAAGGTTACACTCTGTGAGTGGATCGCACACATCACAAAGTGGTTTCTGAGAATGATTCTCTCTAGTTTTTATACGAGGATATTTCCTTTTCCACCGATGGCCCAAAAACGCTTGAAATCTCCACATGCAAATTCCTCAAAAAGAGGGTTTCCAATCTGCTCTGTCTAAAGGAAGGTTCAACTCTGTTAGTTGAACACACACAAATCAACGAAGTTATTGAGAAATCTTCTGTGTAGCATTAGATGAAGAAATCCCGCTTCCAACGAAATCCACAAAGAGGTCCAAATATCCACCTGCAGACTTTACAATCAGAGTGTTTACAGACTGCTCTGTGAAAAGAAAGGTTAAACTCTGTGAGTGGAATGCACACATCACAAAGTGGTTTCTGAGAATGATTCTCTCTAGTTTTTATAGGAGGATATTTCCTTTTCTACCGATGGCCCCAAAACGCTTGAAATCTCCACATGCAAATTCCTAAAAAAGAGTGTTTCCAATCTGCTCTGTCTAAAGGAAGGTTCAATTCTGTGAGTTGAACACACACAAATCAAAGAAGTTTCTGAGAATTCTTCCTTCTAGCATTAGATGAAGAAATCCCGCTTCCAACGAAATCCTCAAAGAGGTCCAAATATCCACTTGCAGACTTTACAAACAGAGTGTTTACAAACTGCTCTTTCAAAAGAAAGGTTAAACTCTGTGAGTGGAACGCACACATCACAAAGTAGTTTCTGAGAATGATTCTCTCTTGTTTTTATACGAGGAGATTTCCTTTTCTACCGTTGGCCCCAAAGTGCTTGAAATCTCCACATGCATATTCCTCAAAAAGAGGGTTTCCAATCTGCTCTGTCTAAAGGAAGGTTCAACTCTGTTAGTTGAACACACACAAATCAACGAAGTTACTGAGAAATCTTCTGTGTAGCATTAGATGAAGAAATACCGCTTCCAACGAAATCCACAAAGAGGTCCATATATCCACCTGCAGACTTTACAAACAGAGTGTTTACAAACTGCTCTATGAAAAGAAAGGTTAAACTCTGTGAGTGGAACGCACACATCACAAAGTGGTTACTGAGAATGATTCTCTCTAGTTTTTATACGAGGATATTTCCTTTTCTACCTTTGGCCCCAAAACGCTTGAAATCTCCACATGCAAATTCCTCAAAAAGAGGGTTTCCAATCTGCTCTGTCTAAAGGAAGGTTCAACTCTGTTAGTTGAACACACACAAATCAAAGAAGTTATTGAGAAATCTTCTGTGTAGCATTAGATGAAGAAATCCCGCTTCCAACGAAATCCACAAAGAGGTCCAAATATCCACTTGCAGACTTTACAAACAGAGTGTTTACAAACTGCTCTATGAAAAGAAAGGTTAAACTCTGTGAGTGGAACGCACACGTCTCAAAGTGGTTTCTGAGAATGATTCTCTCTAGTTTTTATACGAGGATATTTCCTTTTCTACCGATGGCCCCAAAACGCTTGAAATCTCCACATGCAAATTCCTCAAAAAGAGTGTTTCCAATCTGCTCTGTCTAAAGGAAGGTTCAACTCTGTGAGTTGAACACACAAAAATCAAAGAAGTTTCTGAGAATTCTTCCTTCTAGCGTTAGATGAAGAAATCCCGCTTCCAACGAAATCCTCAAAGAGGTCCAAATATCCACTTGCAGACTTTACAAACAGAGTGTTTACAAACTGCTCTATGAAAAGAAAGGTTAAACTCTGTGAGTGGAACGCACACATCACAAAGTGGTTTCTGAGAATGATTCTCTCTAGTTTTTATACGAGGATATTTCCTTTTCTACCGATGACCCCAAAACGCTTGAAATCTCCACATGCAAATTCCTAAAAAAGAGTGTTTCCAATCGGCTCTGTCTAAAGGAAGGTTCAACTCTGTGAGTTGAACACACAAAAATCAAAGAAGTTTCTGAGAATTCTTCCTTCTAGCATTAGATGAAGAAATCCCGCTTCCAACGAAATCCTCAAAGAGGTCCAAATATCCAATTGCAGACTTTACAAACAGAGTGTTTCCAAACTGCTCTATGAAAAGAAAGGTTAAACTCTGTGAGTGGAACGCACACATCACAAAGTAGTTTCTGAGAATGATTCTCTCTTGTTTTTATACGAGGAGATTTCCTTTTCTACCGTTGGCCCCATAGTGCTTGAAATCTCCACATGCATATTCCTCAAAAAGAGGGTTTCCAATCTGCTCTGTCTAAAGGAAGGTTCAACTCTGTTAGTTGAACACACACAAATCAACGAAGTTACTGAGAAATCTTCTGTGTAGCATTAGATGAAGAAATACCGCTTCCAACGAAATCCACAAAGAGGTCCATATATCCACCTGCAGACTTTACAAACAGAGTGTTTACAAACTGCTCTATGAAAAGAAAGGTTAAACTCTGTGAGTGGAACGCACACATCACAAAGTGGTTGCTGAGAATGATTCTCTCTAGTTTTTATACGAGGATATTTCCTTTTCTACCGATGGCCCCAAAACGCTTGAAATCTCCACGTGCAAATTCCTCCAAAAGAGGGTTTCCAATCTGCTCTGTCTAAAGGAAGGTTCAACTCTGTGAGTTCAACACACACAAATCAAAGAAGTTTCTGAGAATTCTTCCTTCTAGCATTAGATGAAGAAATCCCGCTTCCAACGAAATCCTCAAAGAGGTCCAAATATCCCCTTGCAGACTTCCAAACCAGAGTGTTTCCAAACTGCTCTATGAAAAGAAAGGTTAAACTCTGTGAGTGGAACACACACATCACAAAGTAGTTTCTGAAAATGATTCTCTCTAGTTTTTATACGAGGATATTTCCTTTTCTACCGTTGGCCACAAAATGCTTGAAATCTCCACATGCATATTCCTCAAAAAGAGGGTTTCCAATCTGCTCTGTCTAAAGGAAGGTTCAACTCTGTGAGCTGAACACACACAAATCAAAGAAGTTTCTGAGAATTCTTCCTTCTAGCATTAGATGAAGGAATCCCGCTTCCAACGAAATCCTCCAAGAGGTCCAAATATCCACTTGCAGACTTCACAAACAGAGTGTTTCCAAACTGCTCTATGAAAAGAAAGGTTAAACTCTGTGAGTGGAACGCACACATCACAAACTGGTTTCTGAGAATGATTCTCTCTAGTTTTAATACAAGGATATTTCCTTTTCTACCGATGGCCCAAAAACGCTTGAAATCTCCACATGCAAATTCCTCAAAAAGAGGGTTTCCAATCTGCTCTGTCTAAAGGAAGGTTCAACTCTGTGAGTTGAACACACACAAATCAAAGAAGTTTCTGAGAATTCTTCCTTCTAGCATTAGATGAAGAAATCCCGCTTCCAACGAAATCCTCAAAGAGGTCCAAATATCCACTTGCAGACTTTACAAACAGAGTGTTTCCAAACTGCTCTATGAAAAGAAAGGTTAAACTCTGTGAGTGGAACGCACACATCACAAAGTAGTTTCTGAGAATGATTCTCTCTTGTTTTTATACGAGGAGATTTCCTTTTCTACCGTTGGCCCCATAGTGCTTGAAATCTCCACATGCATATTCCTCAAAAAGAGGGTTTCCAATCTGCTCTGTCTAAAGGAAGGTTCAACTCTGTTAGTTGAACACACACAAATCAACGAAGTTACTGAGAAATCTTCTGTGTAGCATTAGATGAAGAAATACCGCTTCCAACGAAATCCACAAAGAGGTCCATATATCCACCTGCAGACTTTACAAACAGAGTGTTTACAAACTGCTCTATGAAAAGAAAGGTTAAACTCTGTGAGTGGAACGCACACATCACAAAGTGGTTGCTGAGAATGATTCTCTCTAGTTTTTATACGAGGATATTTCCTTTTCTACCGATGGCCCCAAAACGCTTGAAATCTCCACGTGCAAATTCCTCCAAAAGAGGGTTTCCAATCTGCTCTGTCTAAAGGAAGGTTCAACTCTGTGAGTTCAACACACACAAATCAAAGAAGTTTCTGAGAATTCTTCCTTCTAGCATTAGATGAAGAAATCCCGCTTCCAATGAAATCCTCAAAGAGGTCCAAATATCCCCTTGCAGACTTCAAAACCAGAGTGTTTCCAAACTGCTCTATGAAAAGAAAGGTTAAACTCTGTGAGTGGAACACACACATCACAAAGTAGTTTCTGAAAATGATTCTCTCTAGTTTTTATACGAGGATATTTCCTTTTCTACCGTTGGCCACAAAATGCTTGAAATCTCCACATGCATATTCCTCAAAAAGAGGGTTTCCAATCTGCTCTGTCTAAAGGAAGGTTCAACTCTGTGAGTTGAACACACACAAATCAAAGAAGTTTCTGAGAATTCTTCCTTCTAGCATTAGATGAAGGAATCCCGCTTCCAACGAAATCCTCCAAGAGGTCCAAATATCCACTTGCAGACTTCACAAACAGAGTGTTTCCAAACTGCTCTATGAAAAGAAAGGTTAAACTCTGTGAGTGGATCGCACACATCACAAACAGGTTTCTGAGAATGATTCTCTCTAGTTTTTATACAAGGATATTTCCTTTTCTACCGATGGCCCAAAAACGCTTGAAATCTCCACATGCAAATTCCTCAAAAAGAGGGTTTCCAATCTGCTCTGTCTAAAGGAAGGTTCAACTCTGTGAGTTGAACACACACAAATCAAAGAAGTTTCTGAGAATTCTTCCTTCTAGCATTAGATGAAGAAATCCCGCTTCCAACGAAATCCTCCAAGAGGTCCAAATATCCACTTGCAGACTTCACAAACAGAGTGTTTCCAAACTGCTCTATGAAAAGAAAGGTTAAACTCTGTGAGTGGATCGCACACATCACAAAGTGGTTTCTGAGAATGATTCTCTCTTGTTTTTATACGAGGAGATTTCCTTTTCTACCGTTGGCCCCAAAGTGCTTGAAATCTCCACATGCATATTCCTCAAAAAAGGGTTTCCAATCTGCTCTGTCTAAAGGAAGGTTCAACTCTGTTAGTTGAACACACACAAATCAACGAAGTTACTGAGAAATCTTCTGTGTAGCATTAGATGAAGAAATCCCGCTTCCAACGAAATCCACAAAGAGGTCCAAATATCCACTTGCAGACTTTACAAACAGAGTGTTTACAAACTGCTCTATGAAAAGAAAGGTTAAACTCTGTGAGTGGAACGCACACATCACAAAGTGGTTTCTGAGAATGATTCTCTCTAGTTTTTATACGAGGATATTTCCTTTTCTACCGAAGAACCCAAAACGCTTGAAATCTCCACATGCAAATTCCTAAAAAAGAGTGTTTCCAATCTGCTCTGTCTAAAGGAAGGTTCAACTCTGTTAGTTGAACACACACAAATCAAAGAAGTTTCTGAGAATTCTTCCTTCTAGCATTAGATGAAGAAATCCCGCTTCCAACGAAATCCTCCAAGAGGTCCAAATATCCACTTGCAGACTTTACAAACAGAGTGTTTCCAAACTGCTCTATGAAAAGAAAGGTTAAACTCTGTGAGTGGAACGCACACATCACAAAGTAGTTTCTGAGAATGATTCTCTCTTGTTTTTATACGAGGAGATTTCCTTTTCTACTGTTGGCCACATAGTGCTTGAAATCTCCACATGCATATTCCTCAAAAAGAGGGTTTCCAATCTGCTCTGTCTAAAGGAAGGTTCAACTCTGTTAGTTGAACACACACAAATCAACGAAGTTACTGAGAAATCTTCTGTGTAGCATTAGATGAAGAAATACCGCTTCCAACGAAATCCACAAAGAGGTCCATATATCCACCTGCAGACTTTACAAACAGAGTGTTTACAAACTGCTCTATGAAAAGAAAGGTTAAACTCTGTGAGTGGATCGCACACATCACAAACAGGTTTCTGAGAATGATTCTCTCTAGTTTTTATACAAGGATATTTCCTTTTCTACCGATGGCCCAAAAACGCTTGAAATCTCCACATGCAAATTCCTCAAAAAGAGGGTTTCCAATCTGCTCTGTCTAAAGGAAGGTTCAACTCTGTGAGTTGAACACACACAAATCAAAGAAGTTTCTGAGAATTCTTCCTTCTAGCATTAGATGAAGAAATCCCGCTTCCAACGAAATCCTCCAAGAGGTCCAAATATCCACTTGCAGACTTCACAAACAGAGTGTTTCCAAACTGCTCTATGAAAAGAAAGGTTAAACTCTGTGAGTGGATCGCACACATCACAAAGTGGTTTCTGAGAATGATTCTCTCTTGTTTTTATACGAGGAGATTTCCTTTTCTACCGTTGGCCCCAAAGTGCTTGAAATCTCCACATGCATATTCCTCAAAAAAGGGTTTCCAATCTGCTCTGTCTAAAGGAAGGTTCAACTCTGTTAGTTGAACACACACAAATCAACGAAGTTACTGAGAAATCTTCTGTGTAGCATTAGATGAAGAAATCCCGCTTCCAACGAAATCCACAAAGAGGTCCAAATATCCACTTGCAGACTTTACAAACAGAGTGTTTCCAAACTGCTCTATGAAAAGAAAGGTTAAACTCTGTGAGTGGAACGCACACATCACAAATTAGTTTCTGAGAATGATTCTCTCTACCTTTTATACGAGGATATTTCCTTTTCTACCGATGGCCCCAAAACGCTTGAAATCTCCACATGCAAATTCCTCAAAAAGAGGGTTTCCAATCTGCTCTGTCTAAAGGAAGGTTCAACTCTGTGAGTTGAACACACACAAATCAAAGAAGTTTCTGAGAATTCTTCCTTCTAGCATTAGATGAAGAAATCCCGCTTCCAACAAAATCCTCCAAGAGGTCCAAATATCCACTTGCAGACTTCACAAACAGAGTGTTTCAAAACTGCTCTATGAAAAGAAAGGTTACACTCTGTGAGTGGATCGCACACATCACAAAGTGGTTTCTGAGAATGATTCTCTCTAGTTTTTATACGAGGATATTTCCTTTTCCACCGATGGCCCAAAAACGCTTGAAATCTCCACATGCAAATTCCTCAAAAAGAGGGTTTCCAATCTGCTCTGTCTAAAGGAAGGTTCAACTCTGTTAGTTGAACACACACAAATCAACGAAGTTATTGAGAAATCTTCTGTGTAGCATTAGATGAAGAAATCCCGCTTCCAACGAAATCCACAAAGAGGTCCAAATATCCACCTGCAGACTTTACAATCAGAGTGTTTACAGACTGCTCTGTGAAAAGAAAGGTTAAACTCTGTGAGTGGAATGCACACATCACAAAGTGGTTTCTGAGAATGATTCTCTCTAGTTTTTATAGGAGGATATTTCCTTTTCTACCGATGGCCCCAAAACGCTTGAAATCTCCACATGCAAATTCCTAAAAAAGAGTGTTTCCAATCTGCTCTGTCTAAAGGAAGGTTCAATTCTGTGAGTTGAACACACACAAATCAAAGAAGTTTCTGAGAATTCTTCCTTCTAGCATTAGATGAAGAAATCCCGCTTCCAACGAAATCCTCAAAGAGGTCCAAATATCCACTTGCAGACTTTACAAACAGAGTGTTTACAAACTGCTCTTTCAAAAGAAAGGTTAAACTCTGTGAGTGGAACGCACACATCACAAAGTAGTTTCTGAGAATGATTCTCTCTTGTTTTTATACGAGGAGATTTCCTTTTCTACCGTTGGCCCCAAAGTGCTTGAAATCTCCACATGCATATTCCTCAAAAAGAGGGTTTCCAATCTGCTCTGTCTAAAGGAAGGTTCAACTCTGTTAGTTGAACACACACAAATCAACGAAGTTACTGAGAAATCTTCTGTGTAGCATTAGATGAAGAAATACCGCTTCCAACGAAATCCACAAAGAGGTCCATATATCCACCTGCAGACTTTACAAACAGAGTGTTTACAAACTGCTCTATGAAAAGAAAGGTTAAACTCTGTGAGTGGAACGCACACATCACAAAGTGGTTACTGAGAATGATTCTCTCTAGTTTTTATACGAGGATATTTCCTTTTCTACCTTTGGCCCCAAAACGCTTGAAATCTCCACATGCAAATTCCTCAAAAAGAGGGTTTCCAATCTGCTCTGTCTAAAGGAAGGTTCAACTCTGTTAGTTGAACACACACAAATCAAAGAAGTTATTGAGAAATCTTCTGTGTAGCATTAGATGAAGAAATCCCGCTTCCAACGAAATCCACAAAGAGGTCCAAATATCCACTTGCAGACTTTACAAACAGAGTGTTTACAAACTGCTCTATGAAAAGAAAGGTTAAACTCTGTGAGTGGAACGCACACGTCTCAAAGTGGTTTCTGAGAATGATTCTCTCTAGTTTTTATACGAGGATATTTCCTTTTCTACCGATGGCCCCAAAACGCTTGAAATCTCCACATGCAAATTCCTCAAAAAGAGTGTTTCCAATCTGCTCTGTCTAAAGGAAGGTTCAACTCTGTGAGTTGAACACACAAAAATCAAAGAAGTTTCTGAGAATTCTTCCTTCTAGCGTTAGATGAAGAAATCCCGCTTCCAACGAAATCCTCAAAGAGGTCCAAATATCCACTTGCAGACTTTACAAACAGAGTGTTTACAAACTGCTCTATGAAAAGAAAGGTTAAACTCTGTGAGTGGAACGCACACATCACAAAGTGGTTTCTGAGAATGATTCTCTCTAGTTTTTATACGAGGATATTTCCTTTTCTACCGATGACCCCAAAACGCTTGAAATCTCCACATGCAAATTCCTAAAAAAGAGTGTTTCCAATCGGCTCTGTCTAAAGGAAGGTTCAACTCTGTGAGTTGAACACACAAAAATCAAAGAAGTTTCTGAGAATTCTTCCTTCTAGCATTAGATGAAGAAATCCCGCTTCCAACGAAATCCTCAAAGAGGTCCAAATATCCAATTGCAGACTTTACAAACAGAGTGTTTCCAAACTGCTCTATGAAAAGAAAGGTTAAACTCTGTGAGTGGAACGCACACATCACAAAGTAGTTTCTGAGAATGATTCTCTCTTGTTTTTATACGAGGAGATTTCCTTTTCTACCGTTGGCCCCATAGTGCTTGAAATCTCCACATGCATATTCCTCAAAAAGAGGGTTTCCAATCTGCTCTGTCTAAAGGAAGGTTCAACTCTGTTAGTTGAACACACACAAATCAACGAAGTTACTGAGAAATCTTCTGTGTAGCATTAGATGAAGAAATACCGCTTCCAACGAAATCCACAAAGAGGTCCATATATCCACCTGCAGACTTTACAAACAGAGTGTTTACAAACTGCTCTATGAAAAGAAAGGTTAAACTCTGTGAGTGGAACGCACACATCACAAAGTGGTTGCTGAGAATGATTCTCTCTAGTTTTTATACGAGGATATTTCCTTTTCTACCGATGGCCCCAAAACGCTTGAAATCTCCACGTGCAAATTCCTCCAAAAGAGGGTTTCCAATCTGCTCTGTCTAAAGGAAGGTTCAACTCTGTGAGTTCAACACACACAAATCAAAGAAGTTTCTGAGAATTCTTCCTTCTAGCATTAGATGAAGAAATCCCGCTTCCAACGAAATCCTCAAAGAGGTCCAAATATCCCCTTGCAGACTTCCAAACCAGAGTGTTTCCAAACTGCTCTATGAAAAGAAAGGTTAAACTCTGTGAGTGGAACACACACATCACAAAGTAGTTTCTGAAAATGATTCTCTCTAGTTTTTATACGAGGATATTTCCTTTTCTACCGTTGGCCACAAAATGCTTGAAATCTCCACATGCATATTCCTCAAAAAGAGGGTTTCCAATCTGCTCTGTCTAAAGGAAGGTTCAACTCTGTGAGCTGAACACACACAAATCAAAGAAGTTTCTGAGAATTCTTCCTTCTAGCATTAGATGAAGGAATCCCGCTTCCAACGAAATCCTCCAAGAGGTCCAAATATCCACTTGCAGACTTCACAAACAGAGTGTTTCCAAACTGCTCTATGAAAAGAAAGGTTAAACTCTGTGAGTGGAACGCACACATCACAAACTGGTTTCTGAGAATGATTCTCTCTAGTTTTAATACAAGGATATTTCCTTTTCTACCGATGGCCCAAAAACGCTTGAAATCTCCACATGCAAATTCCTCAAAAAGAGGGTTTCCAATCTGCTCTGTCTAAAGGAAGGTTCAACTCTGTGAGTTGAACACACACAAATCAAAGAAGTTTCTGAGAATTCTTCCTTCTAGCATTAGATGAAGAAATCCCGCTTCCAACGAAATCCTCAAAGAGGTCCAAATATCCACTTGCAGACTTTACAAACAGAGTGTTTCCAAACTGCTCTATGAAAAGAAAGGTTAAACTCTGTGAGTGGAACGCACACATCACAAAGTAGTTTCTGAGAATGATTCTCTCTTGTTTTTATACGAGGAGATTTCCTTTTCTACCGTTGGCCCCATAGTGCTTGAAATCTCCACATGCATATTCCTCAAAAAGAGGGTTTCCAATCTGCTCTGTCTAAAGGAAGGTTCAACTCTGTTAGTTGAACACACACAAATCAACGAAGTTACTGAGAAATCTTCTGTGTAGCATTAGATGAAGAAATACCGCTTCCAACGAAATCCACAAAGAGGTCCATATATCCACCTGCAGACTTTACAAACAGAGTGTTTACAAACTGCTCTATGAAAAGAAAGGTTAAACTCTGTGAGTGGAACGCACACATCACAAAGTGGTTGCTGAGAATGATTCTCTCTAGTTTTTATACGAGGATATTTCCTTTTCTACCGATGGCCCCAAAACGCTTGAAATCTCCACGTGCAAATTCCTCCAAAAGAGGGTTTCCAATCTGCTCTGTCTAAAGGAAGGTTCAACTCTGTGAGTTCAACACACACAAATCAAAGAAGTTTCTGAGAATTCTTCCTTCTAGCATTAGATGAAGAAATCCCGCTTCCAATGAAATCCTCAAAGAGGTCCAAATATCCCCTTGCAGACTTCAAAACCAGAGTGTTTCCAAACTGCTCTATGAAAAGAAAGGTTAAACTCTGTGAGTGGAACACACACATCACAAAGTAGTTTCTGAAAATGATTCTCTCTAGTTTTTATACGAGGATATTTCCTTTTCTACCGTTGGCCACAAAATGCTTGAAATCTCCACATGCATATTCCTCAAAAAGAGGGTTTCCAATCTGCTCTGTCTAAAGGAAGGTTCAACTCTGTGAGTTGAACACACACAAATCAAAGAAGTTTCTGAGAATTCTTCCTTCTAGCATTAGATGAAGGAATCCCGCTTCCAACGAAATCCTCCAAGAGGTCCAAATATCCACTTGCAGACTTCACAAACAGAGTGTTTCCAAACTGCTCTATGAAAAGAAAGGTTAAACTCTGTGAGTGGATCGCACACATCACAAACAGGTTTCTGAGAATGATTCTCTCTAGTTTTTATACAAGGATATTTCCTTTTCTACCGATGGCCCAAAAACGCTTGAAATCTCCACATGCAAATTCCTCAAAAAGAGGGTTTCCAATCTGCTCTGTCTAAAGGAAGGTTCAACTCTGTGAGTTGAACACACACAAATCAAAGAAGTTTCTGAGAATTCTTCCTTCTAGCATTAGATGAAGAAATCCCGCTTCCAACGAAATCCTCCAAGAGGTCCAAATATCCACTTGCAGACTTCACAAACAGAGTGTTTCCAAACTGCTCTATGAAAAGAAAGGTTAAACTCTGTGAGTGGATCGCACACATCACAAAGTGGTTTCTGAGAATGATTCTCTCTTGTTTTTATACGAGGAGATTTCCTTTTCTACCGTTGGCCCCAAAGTGCTTGAAATCTCCACATGCATATTCCTCAAAAAAGGGTTTCCAATCTGCTCTGTCTAAAGGAAGGTTCAACTCTGTTAGTTGAACACACACAAATCAACGAAGTTACTGAGAAATCTTCTGTGTAGCATTAGATGAAGAAATCCCGCTTCCAACGAAATCCACAAAGAGGTCCAAATATCCACTTGCAGACTTTACAAACAGAGTGTTTACAAACTGCTCTATGAAAAGAAAGGTTAAACTCTGTGAGTGGAACGCACACATCACAAAGTGGTTTCTGAGAATGATTCTCTCTAGTTTTTATACGAGGATATTTCCTTTTCTACCGAAGAACCCAAAACGCTTGAAATCTCCACATGCAAATTCCTAAAAAAGAGTGTTTCCAATCTGCTCTGTCTAAAGGAAGGTTCAACTCTGTTAGTTGAACACACACAAATCAAAGAAGTTTCTGAGAATTCTTCCTTCTAGCATTAGATGAAGAAATCCCGCTTCCAACGAAATCCTCCAAGAGGTCCAAATATCCACTTGCAGACTTTACAAACAGAGTGTTTCCAAACTGCTCTATGAAAAGAAAGGTTAAACTCTGTGAGTGGAACGCACACATCACAAAGTAGTTTCTGAGAATGATTCTCTCTTGTTTTTATACGAGGAGATTTCCTTTTCTACTGTTGGCCACATAGTGCTTGAAATCTCCACATGCATATTCCTCAAAAAGAGGGTTTCCAATCTGCTCTGTCTAAAGGAAGGTTCAACTCTGTTAGTTGAACACACACAAATCAACGAAGTTACTGAGAAATCTTCTGTGTAGCATTAGATGAAGAAATACCGCTTCCAACGAAATCCACAAAGAGGTCCATATATCCACCTGCAGACTTTACAAACAGAGTGTTTACAAACTGCTCTATGAAAAGAAAGGTTAAACTCTGTGAGTGGATCGCACACATCACAAACAGGTTTCTGAGAATGATTCTCTCTAGTTTTTATACAAGGATATTTCCTTTTCTACCGATGGCCCAAAAACGCTTGAAATCTCCACATGCAAATTCCTCAAAAAGAGGGTTTCCAATCTGCTCTGTCTAAAGGAAGGTTCAACTCTGTGAGTTGAACACACACAAATCAAAGAAGTTTCTGAGAATTCTTCCTTCTAGCATTAGATGAAGAAATCCCGCTTCCAACGAAATCCTCCAAGAGGTCCAAATATCCACTTGCAGACTTCACAAACAGAGTGTTTCCAAACTGCTCTATGAAAAGAAAGGTTAAACTCTGTGAGTGGATCGCACACATCACAAAGTGGTTTCTGAGAATGATTCTCTCTTGTTTTTATACGAGGAGATTTCCTTTTCTACCGTTGGCCCCAAAGTGCTTGAAATCTCCACATGCATATTCCTCAAAAAAGGGTTTCCAATCTGCTCTGTCTAAAGGAAGGTTCAACTCTGTTAGTTGAACACACACAAATCAACGAAGTTACTGAGAAATCTTCTGTGTAGCATTAGATGAAGAAATCCCGCTTCCAACGAAATCCACAAAGAGGTCCAAATATCCACTTGCAGACTTTACAAACAGAGTGTTTCCAAACTGCTCTATGAAAAGAAAGGTTAAACTCTGTGAGTGGATCGCACACATCACAAAGTGGTTTCTGAGAATGATTCTCTCTTGTTTTTATACGAGGAGATTTCCTTTTCTACCGTTGGCCACAAAATGCTTGAAATCTCCACATGCATATTCCTCAAAAAGAGGGTTTCCAATCTGCTCTGTCTAAAGGAAGGTTCAACTCTGTGAGTTGAACACACACAAATCAAAGAAGTTTCTGAGAATTCTTCCTTCTAGCATTAGATGAAGGAATCCCGCTTCCAACGAAATCCTCCAAGAGGTCCAAATATCCACTTGCAGACTTCACAAACAGAGTGTTTCCAAACTGCTCTATGAAAAGAAAGGTTAAACTCTGTGAGTGGATCGCACACATCACAAACTGGTTTCTGAGAATGATTCTCTCTAGTTTTTATACAAGGATATTTCCTTTTCTACCGATGGCCCAAAAACGCTTGAAATCTCCACATGCAAATTCCTCAAAAAGAGGGTTTCCAATCTGCTCTGTCTAAAGGAAGGTTCAACTCTGTGAGTTGAACACACACAAATCAAAGAAGTTTCTGAGAATTCTTCCTTCTAGCATTAGATGAAGAAATCCCGCTTCCAACGAAATCCTCCAAGAGGTCCAAATATCCACTTGCAGACTTCACAAACAGAGTGTTTCCAAACTGCTCTATGAAAAGAAAGGTTAAACTCTGTGAGTGGATCGCACACATCACAAAGTGGTTTCTGAGAATGATTCTCTCTTGTTTTTATACGAGGAGATTTCCTTTCCTACCGTTGGCCCCAAAGTGCTTGAAATCTCCACATGCATATTCCTCAAAAAGAGGGTTTCCAATCTGCTCTGTCTAAAGGAAGGTTCAACTCTGTTAGTTGAACACACACAAATCAACGAAGTTACTGAGAAATCTTCTGTGTAGCATTAGATGAAGAAATCCCGCTTCCAACGAAATCCACAAAGAGGTCCACATATCCCCTTGCAGACTTTACAAACAGAGTGTTTACAAACAGCCCTATGAAAAGAAAGGTTAAACTCTGTGAGTGGAACGCACACATCACAAAGTAGTTTCTGAGAATGATTCTCTCTAGTTTTTATACAAGGATATTTCCTTTTCTACCGATGGCCCAAAAACGCTTGAAATCTCCACATGCAAATTCCTCAAAAAGAGGGTTTCCAATCTGCTCTGTCTAAAGGAAGGTTCAACTCTGTGAGTTGAACACACACAAATCAAAGAAGTTTCTGAGAATTCTTCCTTCTAGCATTAGATGAAGAAATCCCGCTTCCAACGAAATCCTCCAAGAGGTCCAAATATCCACTTGCAGACTTCACAAACAGAGTGTTTCCAAACTGCTCTATGAAAAGAAAGGTTAAACTCTGTGAGTGGATCGCACACATCACAAAGTGGTTTCTGAGAATGATTCTCTCTTGTTTTTATACGAGGAGATTTCCTTTTCTACCGTTGGCCCCAAAGTGCTTGAAATCTCCACATGCATATTCCTCAAAAAGAGGGTTTCCAATCTGCTCTGTCTAAAGGAAGGTTCAACTCTGTTAGTTGAACACACACAAATCAACGAAGTTACTGAGAAATCTTCTGTGTAGCATTAGATGAAGAAATCCCGCTTCCAACGAAATCCACAAAGAGGTCCACATATCCCCTTGCAGACTTTACAAACAGAGTGTTTACAAACAGCCCTATGAAAAGAAAGGTTAAACTCTGTGAGTGGAACGCACACATCACAAAGTAGTTTCTGAGAATGATTCTCTCTAGTTTTTATACAAGGATATTTCCTTTTCTACCGATGGCCCAAAAACGCTTGAAATCTCCACATGCAAATTCCTCAAAAAGAGGGTTTCCAATCTGCTCTGTCTAAAGGAAGGTTCAACTCTGTGAGTTGAACACACACAAATCAAAGAAGTTTCTGAGAATTCTTCCTTCTAGCATTAGATGAAGAAATCCCGCTTCCAACGAAATCCTCCAAGAGGTCCAAATATCCACTTGCAGACTTCACAAACAGAGTGTTTCCAAACTGCTCTATGAAAAGAAAGGTTAAACTCTGTGAGTGGATCGCACACATCACAAAGTGGTTTCTGAGAATGATTCTCTCTTGTTTTTATACGAGGAGATTTCCTTTTCTACCGATGGCCCCAAAACGCTTGAAATCTCCACATGCAAATTCCTCAAAAAGAGGGTTTCCAATCTGCTCTGTCTAAAGGAAGGTTCAACTCTGTGAGTTGAACACACACAAATCAAAGAAGTTTCTGAGAATTCTTCCTTCTAGCATTAGATGAAGAAATCCCGCTTCCAACAAAATCCTCCAAGAGGTCCAAATATCCACTTGCAGACTTCACAAACAGAGTGTTTCCAAACTGCTCTATGAAAAGAAAGGTTACACACTGTGAGTGGATCGCACACATCACAAAGTGGTTTCTGAGAATGATTCTCTCTAGTTTTTATACGAGGATATTTCCTTTTCCACCGATGGCCCAAAAACGCTTGAAGTCTCCACATGCAAATTCCTCAAAAAGAGGGTTTCCAATCTGCTCTGTCTAAAGGAAGGTTCAACTCTGTTAGTTGAACACACACAAATCAACGAAGTTATTGAGAAATCTTCTGTGTAGCATTAGATGAAGAAATCCCACTTCCAACGAAATCCACAAAGAGGTCCAAATATCCACCTGCAGACTTTACAATCAGAGTGTTTACAGACTGCTCTGTGAAAAGGAAGGTTAAACTCTGTGAGTGGAATGCACACATCACAAAGTGGTTTCTGAGAATGATTCTCTCTAGTTTTTATAGGAGGATATTTCCTTTCTACCGATGGCCCCAAAACGCTTGAAATCTCCACATGCAAATTCCTAAAAAAGAGTGTTTCCAATCTGCTCTGTCTAAAGGAAGGTTCAATTCTGTGAGTTGAACACACACAAATCAAAGAAGTTTCTGAGAATTCTTCCTTCTAGCATTAGATGAAGAAATCCCGCTTCCAACGAAATCCTCAAAGAGGTCCAAATATCCACTTGCAGACTTTACAAACAGAGTGTTTACAAACTGCTCTTTCAAAAGAAAGGTTAAACTCTGTGAGTGGAACGCACACATCACAAAGTAGTTTCTGAGAATGATTCTCTCTTGTTTTTATACGAGGAGATTTCCTTTTCTACCGTTGGCCCCAAAGTGCTTGAAATCTCCACATGCATATTCCTCAAAAAGAGGGTTTCCAATCTGCTCTGTCTAAAGGAAGGTTCAACTCTGTTAGTTGAACACACACAAATCAACGAAGTTACTGAGAAATCTTCTGTGTAGCATTAGATGAAGAAATACCGCTTCCAACGAAATCCACAAAGAGGTCCATATATCCACCTGCAGACTTTACAAACAGAGTGTTTACAAACTGCTCTATGAAAAGAAAGGTTAAACTCTGTGAGTGGAACGCACACATCACAAAGTGGTTACTGAGAATGATTCTCTCTAGTTTTTATACGAGGATATTTCCTTTTCTACCTTTGGCCCCAAAACGCTTGAAATCTCCACATGCAAATTCCTCAAAAAGAGGGTTTCCAATCTGCTCTGTCTAAAGGAAGGTTCAACTCTGTTAGTTGAACACACACAAATCAAAGAAGTTATTGAGAAATCTTCTGTGTAGCATTAGATGAAGAAATCCCGCTTCCAACGAAATCCACAAAGAGGTCCAAATATCCACTTGCAGACTTTACAAACAGAGTGTTTACAAACTGCTCTATGAAAAGAAAGGTTAAACTCTGTGAGTGGAACGCACACGTCTCAAAGTGGTTTCTGAGAATGATTCTCTCTAGTTTTTATACGAGGATATTTCCTTTTCTACCGATGGCCCCAAAACGCTTGAAATCTCCACATGCAAATTCCTCAAAAAGAGTGTTTCCAATCTGCTCTGTCTAAAGGAAGGTTCAACTCTGTGAGTTGAACACACAAAAATCAAAGAAGTTTCTGAGAATTCTTCCTTCTAGCGTTAGATGAAGAAATCCCGCTTCCAACGAAATCCTCAAAGAGGTCCAAATATCCACTTGCAGACTTTACAAACAGAGTGTTTACAAACTGCTCTATGAAAAGAAAGGTTAAACTCTGTGAGTGGAACGCACACATCACAAAGTGGTTTCTGAGAATGATTCTCTCTAGTTTTTATACGAGGATATTTCCTTTTCTACCGATGACCCCAAAACGCTTGAAATCTCCACATGCAAATTCCTCAAAAAGAGTGTTTCCAATCGACTCTGTCTAAAGGAAGGTTCAACTCTGTGAGTTGAACACACAAAAATCAAAGAAGTTTCTGAGAATTCTTCCTTCTAGCATTAGATGAAGAACTCCCGCTTCCAACGAAATCCTCAAAGAGGTCCAAATATCCAATTGCAGACTTTACAAACAGAGTGTTTACAAACTGCTCTTTCAAAAGAAAGGTTAAACTCTGTGAGTGGAACGCACACATCACAAAGTAGTTTCTGAGAATGATTCTCTCTTGTTTTTATACGAGGAGATTTCCTTTTCTACCGTTGGCCCCAAAGTGCTTGAAATCTCCACATGCATATTCCTCAAAAAGAGGGTTTCCAATCTGCTCTGTCTAAAGGAAGGTTCAACTCTGTTAGTTGAACACACACAAATCAACGAAGTTACTGAGAAATCTTCTGTGTAGCATTAGATGAAGAAATCCCGCTTCCAACGAAATCCACAAAGAGGTCCACATATCCACTTGCAGATTTTACAAACAGAGTGTTTACAAACAGCCCTATGAAAAGAAAGGTTAAACTCTGTGAGTGGAACGCACACATCACAAAGTAGTTTCTGAGAATGATTCTCTCTTGTTTTTATACGAGGAGATTTCCTTTTCTACCGTTGGCCCCATAGTGCTTGAAATCTCCACATGCATATTCCTCAAAAAGAGGGTTTCCAATCTGCTCTGTCAAAAGGAAGGTTCAACTCTGTTAGTTGAACACACACAAATCAACGAAGTTACTGAGAAATCTTCTGTGTAGCATTAGATGAAGAAATCCCGCTTCCAACGAAATCCACAAAGAGGTCCATATATCCACCTGCAGACTTTACAAACAGAGTGTTTACAAACTGCTCTATGAAAAGAAAGGTTAAACTCTGTGAGTGGAACGCACACATCACAAAGTGGTTTCTGAGAATGATTCTCTCTAGTTTTTATACGAGGATATTTCCTTTTCTACCGATGGCCCCAAAACGCTTGAAATCTCCACGTGCAAATTCCTCCAAAAGAGGGTTTCCAATCTGCTCTGTCTAAAGGAAGGTTCAACTCTGTGAGTTCAACACACACAAATCAAA
The DNA here is from genome assembly GCF_029281585.2 of Gorilla gorilla gorilla. Lineage (NCBI taxonomy): Eukaryota > Metazoa > Chordata > Mammalia > Primates > Hominidae > Gorilla > Gorilla gorilla. The sequence continues at coordinate 75,557,341 of NC_073232.2, forward strand.
GAAGTTTCTGAGAAGTCTTCCTTCTAGCATTAGATGAAGAAATCCCGCTTCCAATGAAATCCTCAAAGAGGTCCAAATATCCCCTTGCAGACTTCAAAACCAGAGTGTTTCCAAACTGCTCTATGAAAAGAAAGGTTAAACTCTGTGAGTGGAACACACACATCACAAAGTAGTTTCTGAAAATTATTCTCTCTAGTTTTTATAAGAGGATATTTCCTTTTCTACCGTTGGCCACAAAATGCTTGAAATCTCCACATACATATTCCTCAAAAAGAGGGTTTCCAATCTGCTCTGTCTAAAGGAAGGTTCAACTCTGTGAGTTGAACACACACAAATCAAAGAAGTTTCTGAGAATTCTTCCTTCTAGCATTAGATGAAGGAATCCTGCTTCCAACGAAATCCTCCAAGAGGTCCAAATATCCACTTGCAGACTTCACAGAGTGTTTCCAAACTGTTCTATGAAAAGAAAGGTTAAACTCTGTGAGTGGATCGCACACATCACAAACTGGTTTCTGAGAATGATTCTCTCTAGTTTTTATACAAGGATATTTCCTTTTCTACCGATGGCCCAAAAACGCTTGAAATCACCACATGCAAATTCCTCAAAAAGAGGGTTTCCAATCTGCTCTGTCTAAAGGAAGGTTCAACTCTGTGAGTTGAACACACACAAATCAAAGAAGTTTCTGAGAATTCTTCCTTCTAGCATTAGATGAAGAAATCCCGCTTCCAACGAAATCCTCCAAGAGGTCCAAATATCCACTTGCAGACTTCACAAACAGAGTGTTTCCAAACTGCTCTATGAAAAGAAAGGTTAAACTCTGTGAGTGGATCGCACACATCACAAAGTGGTTTCTGAGAATGATTATCTCTTGTTTTTATACGAGGAGATTTCCTTTTCTACCGTTGGCCCCAAAGTGCTTGAAATCTCCACATGCATATTCCTCAAAAAGAGGGTTTCCAATCTGCTCTGTCTAAAGGAAGGTTCAACTCTGTGAGTTGAACACACACAAATCAACGAAGTTAGTGAGAAATCTTCTGTGTAGCATTAGATGAAGAAATCCCGCTTCCAATGAAATCCACAAAGAGGTCCAAATATCCACTTGCAGTCTTTACAAACAGAGTGTTTACAAACTGCTCTATGAAAAGAAAGGTTAAACTCTGTGAGTGGAACGCACACATCACAAAGTGGTTTCTGAGAATGATTCTCTCTAGTTTTTATACGAGGATATTTCCTTTTCTACCGAAGACCCCAAAACGCTTGAAATCTCCACATGCAAATTCCTAAAAAAGAGTGTTTCCAATCTGCTCTGTCTAAAGGAAGGTTCAACTCTGTGAGTTGAACACACACAAATCAAAGAAGTTTCTGAGAATTCTTCCTTCTAGCATTAGATGAAGAAATCCTGCTTCCAACGAAATCCTCAAAGAGGTCCAAATATCCACTTGCAGACTTTACAAACAGAGTGTTTCCAAACTGCTCTATGAAAAGAAAGGTTAAACTCTGTGAGTGGAACGCACACATCACAAAGTAGTTTCTGAGAATGATTCTCTCTTGTTTTTATACGAGGAGATTTCCTTTTCTACCGTTGGCCCCATAGTGCTTGAAATCTCCACATGCATATTCCTCAAAAAGAGGGTTTCCAATCTGCTCTGTCTAAAGGAAGGTTCAACTCTGTTAGTTGAACACACACAAATCAACGAAGTTACTGAGAAATCTTCTGTGTAGCATTAGATGAAGAAATACCGCTTCCAACGAAATCCACAAAGAGGTCCATATATCCACCTGCAGACTTTACAAACAGAGTGTTTACAAACTGCTCTATGAAAAGAAAGGTTAAACTCTGTGAGTGGAACGCACACATCACAAAGTGGTTGCTGAGAATGATTCTCTCTAGTTTTTATACGAGGATATTTCCTTTTCTACCGATGGCCCCAAAACGCTTGAAATCTCCACGTGCAAATTCCTCCAAAAGAGGGTTTCCAATCTGCTCTGTCTAAAGGAAGGTTCAACTCTGTGAGTTCAACACACACAAATCAAAGAAGTTTCTGAGAATTCTTCCTTCTAGCATTAGATGAAGAAATCCCGCTTCCAATGAAATCCTCAAAGAGGTCCAAATATCCCCTTGCAGACTTCAAAACCAGAGTGTTTCCAAACTGCTCTATGAAAAGAAAGGTTAAACTCTGTGAGTGGAACACACACATCACAAAGTAGTTTCTGAAAATGATTCTCTCTAGTTTTTATACGAGGATATTTCCTTTTCTACCGTTGGCCACAAAATGCTTGAAATCTCCACATGCATATTCCTCAAAAAGAGGGTTTCCAATCTGCTCTGTCTAAAGGAAGGTTCAACTCTGTGAGTTGAACACACACAAATCAAAGAAGTTTCTGAGAATTCTTCCTTCTAGCATTAGATGAAGGAATCCCGCTTCCAACGAAATCCTCCAAGAGGTCCAAATATCCACTTGCAGACTTCACAAACAGAGTGTTTCCAAACTGCTCTATGAAAAGAAAGGTTAAACTCTGTGAGTGGATCGCACACATCACAAACTGGTTTCTGAGAATGATTCTCTCTAGTTTTTATACAAGGATATTTCCTTTTCTACCGATGGCCCAAAAACGCTTGAAATCTCCACATGCAAATTCCTCAAAAAGAGGGTTTCCAATCTGCTCTGTCTAAAGGAAGGTTCAACTCTGTGAGTTGAACACACACAAATCAAAGAAGTTTCTGAGAATTCTTCCTTCTAGCATTAGATGAAGAAATCCCGCTTCCAACGAAATCCTCCAAGAGGTCCAAATATCCACTTGCAGACTTCACAAACAGAGTGTTTCCAAACTGCTCTATGAAAAGAAAGGTTAAACTCTGTGAGTGGATCGCACACATCACAAAGTGGTTTCTGAGAATGATTCTCTCTTGTTTTTATACGAGGAGATTTCCTTTTCTACCGTTGGCCCCAAATTGCTTGAAATCTCCACATGCATATTCCTCAAAAAGAGGGTTTCCAATCTGCTCTGTCTAAAGGAAGGTTCAACTCTGTTAGTTGAACACACACAAATCAACGAAGTTACTGAGAAATCTTCTGTGTAGCATTAGATGAAGAAATCCTGCTTCCAACGAAATCCACAAAGAGGTCCACATATCCACTTGCAGACTTTACAAACAGAGTGTTTACAAACAGCCCTATGAAAGAAAGGTTAAACTCTGTGAGTGGAACGCACACATCACAAAGTAGTTTCTGAGAATGATTCTCTCTAGTTTTTATACAAGGATATTTCCTTTTCTACCGATGGCCCAAAAACGCTTGAAATCTCCACATGCAAATTCCTCAAAAAGAGGGTTTCCAATCTGCTCTGTCTAAAGGAAGGTTCAACTCTGTGAGTTGAACACACACAAATCAAAGAAGTTTCTGAGAATTCTTCCTTCTAGCATTAGATGAAGAAATCCCGCTTCCAACGAAATCCTCCAAGAGGTCCAAATATCCACTTGCAGACTTCACAAACAGAGTGTTTCCAAACTGCTCTATGAAAAGAAAGGTTAAACTCTGTGAGTGGATCGCACACATCACAAAGTGGTTTCTGAGAATGATTCTCTCTTGTTTTTATACGAGGAGATTTCCTTTTCTACCGTTGGCCCCAAAGTGCTTGAAATCTCCACATGCATATTCCTCAAAAAGAGGGTTTCCAATCTGCTCTGTCTAAAGGAAGGTTCAACTCTGTTAGTTGAACACACACAAATCACCGAAGTTACTGAGAAATCTTCTGTGTAGCATTAGATGAAGAAATCCCGCTTCCAACAAAATCCACAAAGAGGTCCACATATCCACTTGCAGACTTTACAAACAGAGTGTTTACAAACAGCCCTATGAAAAGAAAGGTTAAACTCTGTGAGTGGAACGCACACATCACAAAGTAGTTTCTGAGAATGATTCTCTCTTGTTTTTATACGAGGAGATTTCCTTTTCTACCGTTGGCCCCATAGTGCTTGAAATCTCCACATGCATATTCCTCAAAAAGAGGGTTTCCAATCTGCTCTGTCTAAAGGAAGGTTCAACTCTGTTAGTTGAACACACACAAATCAACGAAGTTACTGAGAAATCTTCTGTGTAGCATTAGATGAAGAAATACCGCTTCCAACGAAATCCACAAAGAGGTCCATATATCCACCTGCAGACTTTACAAACAGAGTGTTTACAAACTGCTCTATGAAAAGAAAGGTTAAACTCTGTGAGTGGATCGCACACATCACAAAGTGGTTTCTGAGAATGATTCTCTCTAGTTTTTATACAAGGATATTTCCTTTTCTACCGATGGCCCAAAAACGCTTGAAATCTCCACATGCAAATTCCTCAAAAAGAGGGTTTCCAATCTGCTCTGTCTAAAGGAAGGTTCAACTCTGTGAGTTGAACACACACAAATCAAAGAAGTTTCTGAGAATTCTTCCTTCTAGCATTAGATGAAGAAATCCCGCTTCCAACGAAATCCTCCAAGAGGTCCAAATATCCACTTGCAGACTTCACAAACAGAGTGTTTCCAAACTGCTCTATGAAAAGAAAGGTTAAACTCTGTGAGTGGATCACACACATCACAAAGTGGTTTCTGAGAATGATTATCTCTTGTTTTTATACGAGGAGATTTCCTTTTCTACCGTTGGCCCCAAAGTGCTTGAAATCTCCACATGCATATTCCTCAAAAAGAGGGTTTCCAATCTGCTCTGTCTAAAGGAAGGTTCAACTCTGTTAGTTGAACACACACAAATCAACGAAGTTACTGAGAAATCTTCTGTGTAGCATTAGATGAAGAAATCCCGCTTCCAACGAAATCCACAAAGAGGTCCAAATATCCACTTGCAGACTTTACAAACAGAGTGTTTACAAACTGCTCTATGAAAAGAAAGGTTAAACTCTGTGAGTGGAACGCACACATCACAAAGTGGTTTCTGAGAATGATTCTCTCTAGTTTTTATACGAGGATATTTCCTTTTCTACCGAAGACCCCAAAACGCTTGAAATCTCCACATGCAAATTCCTAAAAAAGAGTGTTTCCAATCTGCTCTGTCTAAAGGAAGGTTCAACTCTGTGAGTTGAACACACACAAAACAAAGAAGTTTCTGAGAATTCTTCCTTCTAGCATTAGATGAAGAAATCCCGCTTCCAACGAAATCCTCAAAGAGGTCCAAATATCCACTTGCAGACTTTACAAACAGAGTGTTTCCAAACTGCTCTATGAAAAGAAAGGTTAAACTCTGTGAGTGGAACGCACACATCACAAAGTAGTTTCTGAGAATGATTCTCTCTTGTTTTTATACGAGGAGATTTCCTTTTCTACCGTTGGCCCCATAGTGCTTGAAATCTCCACATGCATATTCCTCAAAAAGAGGGTTTCCAATCTGCTCTGTCTAAAGGAAGGTTCAACTCTGTTAGTTGAACACACACAAATCAACGAAGTTACTGAGAAATCTTCTGTGTAGCATTAGATGAAGAAATACCGCTTCCAACGAAATCCACAAAGAGGTCCATATATCCACCTGCAGACTTTACAAACAGAGTGTTTACAAACTGCTCTATGAAAAGAAAGGTTAAACTCTGTGAGTTGAACGCACACATCACAAAGTGGTTGCTGAGAATGATTCTCTCTAGTTTTTATACGAGGATATTTCCTTTTCTACCGATGGCCCCAAAACGCTTGAAATCTCCACGTGCAAATTCCTCCAAAAGAGGGTTTCCAATCTGCTCTGTCTAAAGGAAGGTTCAACTCTGTGAGTTCAACACACACAAATCAAAGAAGTTTCTGAGAATTCTTCCTTCTAGCATTAGATGAAGAAATCCCGCTTCCAATGAAATCCTCAAAGAGGTCCAAATATCCCCTTGCAGACTTCAAAACCAGAGTGTTTCCAAACTGCTCTATGAAAAGAAAGGTTAAACTCTGTGAGTGGAACACACACATCACAAAGTAGTTTCTGAAAATGATTCTCTCTAGTTTTTATACGAGGATATTTCCTTTTCTACCGTTGGCCACAAAATGCTTGAAATCTCCACATGCATATTCCTCAAAAAGAGGGTTTCCAATCTGCTCTGTCTAATGGAAGGTTCAACTCTGTGAGTTGAACACACACAAATCAAAGAAGTTTCTGAGAATTCTTCCTTCTAGCATTAGATGAAGGAATCCCGCTTCCAACGAAATCCTCCAAGAGGTCCAAATATCCACTTGCAGACTTCACAAACAGAGTGTTTCCAAACTGCTCTATGAAAAGAAAGGTTAAACTCTGTGAGTGGATCGCACACATCACAAACTGGTTTCTGAGAATGATTCTCTCTAGTTTTTATACAAGGATATTTCCTTTTCTACCGATGGCCCAAAAACGCTTGAAATCTCCACATGCAAATTCCTCAAAAAGAGGGTTTCCAATCTGCTCTGTCTAAAGGAAGGTTCAACTCTGTGAGTTGAACACACACAAATCAAAGAAGTTTCTGAGAATTCTTCCTTCTAGCATTAGATGAAGAAATCCCGCTTCCAACGAAATCCTCCAAGAGGTCCAAATATCCACTTGCAGACTTCACAAACAGAGTGTTTCCAAACTGCTCTATGAAAAGAAAGGTTAAACTCTGTGAGTGGATCGCACACATCACAAAGTGGTTTCTGAGAATGATTCTCTCTTGTTTTTATACGAGGAGATTTCCTTTTCTACCGTTGGCCCCAAAGTGCTTGAAATCTCCACATGCATATTCCTCAAAAAAGGGTTTCCAATCTGCTCTGTCTAAAGGAAGGTTCAACTCTGTTAGTTGAACACACACAAATCAACGAAGTTACTGAGAAATCTTCTGTGTAGCATTAGATGAAGAAATCCCGCTTCCAACGAAATCCACAAAGAGGTCCAAATATCCACTTGCAGACTTTACAAACAGAGTGTTTACAAACTGCTCTATGAAAAGAAAGGTTAAACTCTGTGAGTGGAACGCACACATCACAAAGTGGTTTCTGAGAATGATTCTCTCTAGTTTTTATACGAGGATATTTCCTTTTCTACCGAAGACCCCAAAACGCTTGAAATCTCCACATGCAAATTCCTAAAAAAGAGTGTTTCCAATCTGCTCTGTCTAAAGGAAGGTTCGGCTCTGTGAGTTGAACACACACAAATCAAAGAAGTTTCTGAGAATTCTTCCTTCTAGCATTAGATGAAGAAATCCCGCTTCCAACGAAATCCTCAAAGAGGTCCAAATATCCACTTGCAGACTTTACAAACAGAGTGTTTCCAAACTGCTCTATGAAAAGAAAGGTTAAACTCTGTGAGTGGAACGCACACATCACAAAGTAGTTTCTGAGAATGATTCTCTCTTGTTTTTATACGAGGAGATTTCCTTTTCTACCGTTGGCCACATAGTGCTTGAAATCTCCACATGCACATTCCTCAAAAAGAGGGTTTCCAATCTGCTCTGTCTAAAGGAAGGTTCAACTCTGTTAGTTGAACACACACAAATCAACGAAGTTACTGAGAAATCTTCTGTGTAGCATTAGATGAAGAAATACCGCTTCCAACGAAATCCACAAAGAGGTCCATATATCCACCTGCAGACTTTACAAACAGAGTGTTTACAAACTGCTCTATGAAAAGAAAGGTTAAACTCTGTGAGTTGAACGCACACATCACAAAGTGGTTGCTGAGAATGATTCTCTCTAGTTTTTATACGAGGATATTTCCTTTTCTACCGATGGCCCCAAAACGCTTGAAATCTCCACGTGCAAATTCCTCCAAAAGAGGGTTTCCAATCTGCTCTGTCTAAAGGAAGGTTCAACTCTGTGAGTTCAACACACACAAATCAAAGAAGTTTCTGAGAATTCTTCCTTCTAGCATTAGATGAAGAAATCCCGCTTCCAATGAAATCCTCAAAGAGGTCCAAATATCCCCTTGCAGACTTCAAAACCAGAGTGTTTCCAAACTGCTCTATGAAAAGAAAGGTTAAACTCTGTGAGTGGAACACACACATCACAAAGTAGTTTCTGAAAATGATTCTCTCTAGTTTTTATACGAGGATATTTCCTTTTCTACCGTTGGCCACAAAATGCTTGAAATCTCCACATGCATATTCCTCAAAAAGAGGGTTTCCAATCTGCTCTGTCTAATGGAAGGTTCAACTCTGTGAGTTGAACACACACAAATCAAAGAAGTTTCTGAGAATTCTTCCTTCTAGCATTAGATGAAGGAATCCCGCTTCCAACGAAATCCTCCAAGAGGTCCAAATATCCACTTGCAGACTTCACAAACAGAGTGTTTCCAAACTGCTCTATGAAAAGAAAGGTTAAACTCTGTGAGTGGATCGCACACATCACAAACTGGTTTCTGAGAATGATTCTCTCTAGTTTTTATACAAGGATATTTCCTTTTCTACCGATGGCCCAAAAACGCTTGAAATCTCCACATGCAAATTCCTCAAAAAGAGGGTTTCCAATCTGCTCTGTCTAAAGGAAGGTTCAACTCTGTGAGTTGAACACACACAAATCAAAGAAGTTTCTGAGAATTCTTCCTTCTAGCATTAGATGAAGAAATCCCGCTTCCAACGAAATCCTCCAAGAGGTCCAAATATCCACTTGCAGACTTCACAAACAGAGTGTTTCCAAACTGCTCTATGAAAAGAAAGGTTAAACTCTGTGAGTGGATCGCACACATCACAAAGTGGTTTCTGAGAATGATTCTCTCTTGTTTTTATACGAGGAGATTTCCTTTTCTACCGTTGGCCCCAAAGTGCTTGAAATCTCCACATGCATATTCCTCAAAAAAGGGTTTCCAATCTGCTCTGTCTAAAGGAAGGTTCAACTCTGTTAGTTGAACACACACAAATCAACGAAGTTACTGAGAAATCTTCTGTGTAGCATTAGATGAAGAAATCCCGCTTCCAACGAAATCCACAAAGAGGTCCAAATATCCACTTGCAGACTTTACAAACAGAGTGTTTACAAACTGCTCTATGAAAAGAAAGGTTAAACTCTGTGAGTGGAACGCACACATCACAAAGTGGTTTCTGAGAATGATTCTCTCTAGTTTTTATACGAGGATATTTCCTTTTCTACCGAAGACCCCAAAACGCTTGAAATCTCCACATGCAAATTCCTAAAAAAGAGTGTTTCCAATCTGCTCTGTCTAAAGGAAGGTTCGGCTCTGTGAGTTGAACACACACAAATCAAAGAAGTTTCTGAGAATTCTTCCTTCTAGCATTAGATGAAGAAATCCCGCTTCCAACGAAATCCTCAAAGAGGTCCAAATATCCACTTGCAGACTTTACAAACAGAGTGTTTCCAAACTGCTCTATGAAAAGAAAGGTTAAACTCTGTGAGTGGAACGCACACATCACAAAGTAGTTTCTGAGAATGATTCTCTCTTGTTTTTATACGAGGAGATTTCCTTTTCTACCGTTGGCCACATAGTGCTTGAAATCTCCACATGCACATTCCTCAAAAAGAGGGTTTCCAATCTGCTCTGTCTAAAGGAAGGTTCAACTCTGTTAGTTGAACACACACAAATCAACGAAGTTACTGAGAAATCTTCTGTGTAGCATTAGATGAAGAAATACCGCTTCCAACGAAATCCACAAAGAGGTCCATATATCCACCTGCAGACTTTACAAACAGAGTGTTTACAAACTGCTCTATGAAAAGAAAGGTTAAACTCTGTGAGTGGAACGCACACATCACAAAGTGGTTGCTGAGAATGATTCTCTCTAGTTTTTATACGAGGATATTTCCTTTTCTACCGATGGCCCCAAAACGCTTGAAATCTCCACGTGCAAATTCCTCCAAAAGAGGGTTTCCAATCTGCTCTGTCTAAAGGAAGGTTCAACTCTGTGAGTTCAACACACACAAATCAAAGAAGTTTCTGAGAATTCTTCCTTCTAGCATTAGATGAAGAAATCCCGCTTCCAATGAAATCCTCAAAGAGGTCCAAATATCCCCTTGCAGACTTCAAAACCAGAGTGTTTCCAAACTGCTCTATGAAAAGAAAGGTTAAACTCTGTGAGTGGAACACACACATCACAAAGTAGTTTCTGAAAATGATTCTCTCTAGTTTTTATACGAGGATATTTCCTTTTCTACCGTTGGCCACAAAATGCTTGAAATCTCCACATGCATATTCCTCAAAAAGAGGGTTTCCAATCTGCTCTGTCTAAAGGAAGGTTCAACTCTGTGAGTTGAACACACACAAATCAAAGAAGTTTCTGAGAATTCTTCCTTCTAGCATTAGATGAAGGAATCCCGCTTCCAACGAAATCCTCCAAGAGGTCCAAATATCCACTTGCAGACTTCACAAACAGAGTGTTTCCAAACGGCTCTATGAAAAGAAAGGTTAAACTCTGTGAGTGGATCGCACACATCACAAACTGGTTTCTGAGAATGATTCTCTCTAGTTTTTATACAAGGATATTTCCTTTTCTACCGATGGCCCAAAAACGCTTGAAATCTCCACATGCAAATTCCTCAAAAAGAGGGTTTCCAATCTGCTCTGTCTAAAGGAAGGTTCAACTCTGTGAGTTGAACACACACAAATCAAAGAAGTTTCTGAGAATTCTTCCTTCTAGCATTAGATGAAGAAATCCCGCTTCCAACGAAATCCTCCAAGAGGTCCAAATATCCACTTGCAGACTTCACAAACAGAGTGTTTCCAAACTGCTCTATGAAAAGAAAGGTTAAACTCTGTGAGTGGATCGCACACATCACAAAGTGGTTGCTGAGAATGATTCTCTCTTGTTTTTATACGAGGAGATTTCCTTTTCTACCGTTGGCCCCAAAGTGCTTGAAATCTCCACATGCATATTCCTCAAAAAGAGGGTTTCCAATCTGCTCTGTCTAAAGGAAGGTTCAACTCTGTTAGTTGAACACACACAAATCAACGAAGTTACTGAGAAATCTTCTGTGTAGCATTAGATGAAGAAATCCCGCTTCCAACGAAATCCACAAAGAGGTCCAAATATCCACTTGCAGACTTTACAAACAGAGTGTTTCCAAACTGCTCTATGAAAAGAAAGGTTAAACTCTGTGAGTGGAACGCACACATCACAAAGTGGTTTCTGAGAATGATTCTCTCTAGTTTTTATACGAGGATATTTCCTTTTCTACCGAAGACCCCAAAACGCTTGAAATCTCCACATGCAAATTCCTAAAAAAGAGTGTTTCCAATCTGCTCTGTCTAAAGGAAGGTTCAACTCTGTGAGTTGAACACACACAAATCAAAGAAGTTTCTGAGAATTCTTCCTTCTAGCATTAGATGAAGAAATCCCGCTTCCAACGAAATCCTCAAAGAGGTCCAAATATCCACTTGCAGACTTTACAAACAGAGTGTTTCCAAACTGCTCTATGAAAAGAAAGGTTAAACTCTGTGAGTGGAACGCACACATCACAAAGTAGTTTCTGAGAATGATTCTCTCTTGTTTTTATACGAGGAGATTTCCTTTTCTACCGTTGGCCCCATAGTGCTTGAAATCTCCACATGCATATTCCTCAAAAAGAGGGTTTCCAATCTGCTCTGTCTAAAGGAAGGTTCAACTCTGTTAGTTGAACACACACAAATCAACGAAGTTACTGAGAAATCTTCTGTGTAGCATTAGATGAAGAAATACCGCTTCCAACGAAATCCACAAAGAGGTCCATATATCCACCTGCAGACTTTACAAACAGAGTGTTTACAAACTGCTCTATGAAAAGAAAGGTTAAACTCTGTGAGTGGAACGCACACATCACAAAGTGGTTGCTGAGAATGATTCTCTCTAGTTTTTATACGAGGATATTTCCTTTTCTACCGATGGCCCCAAAACGCTTGAAATCTCCACGTGCAAATTCCTCTAAAAGAGGGTTTCCAATCTGCTCTTTCTAAAGGAAGGTTCAACTCTGTGAGTTCAACACACACAAATCAAAGAAGTTTCTGAGAATTCTTCCTTCTAGCATTAGATGAAGAAATCCCGCTTCCAATTAAATCCTCAAAGAGGTCCAAATATCCCCTTGCAGACTTCAAAACCAGAGTGTTTCCAAACTGCACTATGAAAAGAAAGGTTAAACTCTGTGAGTGGAACACACACATCACAAAGTAGTTTCTGAAAATGATTCTCTCTAGTTTTTATACGAGGATATTTCCTTTTCTACCGTTGGCCACAAAATGCTTGAAATCTCCACATGCATATTCCTCAAAAAGAGGGTTTGCAATCTGCTCTGTCTAAAGGAAGGTTCAACTCTGTGAGTTGAACACACACAAATCAAAGAAGTTTCTGAGAATTCTTCCTTCTAGCATTTGATGAAGGAATCCCGCTTCCAACGAAATCCTCCAAGAGGTCCAAATATCCACTTGCAGACTTCACAAACAGAGTGTTTCCAAACTGCTCTATGAAAAGAAAGGTTACACTCTGTGAGTGGATCGCACACATCACAAACTGGTTTCTGAGAATGATTCTCTCTAGTTTTTATACGAGGATATTTCCTTTTCCACCGATGGCCCAAAAACGCTTGAAGTCTCCACATGCAAATTCCTCAAAAAGAGGGTTTCCAATCTGCTCTGTCTAAAGGAAGGTTCAACTCTGTTAGTTGAACACACACAAATCAAAGAAGTTTCTGAGAATTCTTCCTTCTAGCATTAGATGAAGAAATCCCGCTTCCAACGAAATCCTCAAAGAGGTCCAAATATCCACTTGCAGACTTTACAAACAGAGTGTTTACAAACTGCTCTTTCAAAAGAAAGGTTAAACTCTGTGAGTGGAACGCACACATCACAAAGTAGTTTCTGAGAATGATTCTCTCTTGTTTTTATACGAGGAGATTTCCTTTTCTACCGTTGGCCCCAAAGTGCTTGAAATCTCCACATGCATATTCCTCAAAAAGAGGGTTTCCAATCTGCTCTGTCTAAAGGAAGGTTCAACTCTGTTAGTTGAACACACACAAATCAACGAAGTTACTGAGAAATCTTCTGTGTAGCATTAGATGAAGAAATACCGCTTCCAACGAAATCCACAAAGAGGTCCATATATCCACCTGCAGACTTTACAAACAGAGTGTTTACAAACTGCTCTATGAAAAGAAAGGTTAAACTCTGTGAGTGGAACGCACACATCACAAAGTGGTTACTGAGAATGATTCTCTCTCGTTTTTATACGAGGATATTTCCTTTTCTACCTTTGGCCCAAAACGCTTGAAATCTCCACATGCAAATTCCTCAAAAAGAGGGTTTCCAATCTGCTCTGTCTAAAGGAAGGTTCAACTCTGTTAGTTGAACACACACAAATCAAAGAAGTTATTGAGAAATCTTCTGTGTAGCATTAGATGAAGAAATCCCGCTTCCAACGAAATCCACAAAGAGGTCCAAATATCCACTTGCAGACTTTACAAACAGAGTGTTTCCAAACTGCTCTATGAAAAGAAAGGTTAAACTCTGTGAGTGGAACGCACACGTCTCAAAGTGGTTTCTGAGAATGATTCTCTCTACTTTTTATACGAGGATATTTCCTTTTCTACCGATGGCCCCAAAACGCTTGAAATCTCCACATGCAAATTCCTCAAAAAGAGTGTTTCCAATCTGCTCTGTCTAAAGGAAGGTTCAACTCTGTGAGTTGAACACACACAAATCAAAGAAGTTTCTGAGAATTCTTCCTTCTAGCATTAGATGAAGAAATCCCGCTTCCAACGAAATCCTCAAAGAGGTCCAAATATCCACTTGCAGACTTTACAAACAGAGTGTTTACAAACTGCTCTATGAAAAGAAAGGTTAAACTCTGTGAGTGGAACGAACACATCACAAAGTGGTTTCTGAGAATGATTCTCTCTAGTTTTTATACGAGGATATTTCCTTTTCTACCGATGACCCCAAAACGCTTGAAATCTCCACATGCAAATTCCTAAAAAAGAGTGTTTCCAATCGGCTCTGTCTAAAGGAAGGTTCAACTCTGTGAGTTGAACACACACAAATCAAAGAAGTTTCTGAGAATTCTTCCTTCTAGCATTAGATGAAGAAATCCCGCTTCCAACGAAATCCTCAAAGAGGTCCAAATATCCAATTGCAGACTTTACAAACAGAGTGTTTACAAACTGCTCTTTCAAAAGAAAGGTTAAACTCTGTGAGTGGAACGCACAAATCACAAAGTGGTTTCTGAGAATGATTCTCTCTTGTTTTTATACGAGGAGATTTCCTTTTCTACCGTTGGCCCCAAAGTGCTTGAAATCTCCACATGCATATTCCTCAAAAAGAGGGTTTCCAATCTGCTCTGTCTAAAGGAAGGTTCAACTCTGTTAGTTGAACACACACAAATCAACGAAGTTACTGAGAAATCTTCTGTGTAGCATTAGATGAAGAAATCCCGCTTCCAACGAAATCCACAAAGAGGTCCACATATCCACTTGCAGACTTTACAAACAGAGTGTTTACAAACAGCCCTATGAAAAGAAAGGTTAAACTCTGTGAGTGGAACGCACACATCACAAAGTAGTTTCTGAGAATGATTCTCTCTACCTTTTATACGAGGATATTTCCTTTTCTACCGATGGCCCCAAAACGCTTGAAATCTCCACATGCAAATTCCTCAAAAAGAGGGTTTCCAATCTGCTCTGTCTAAAGGAAGGTTCAACTCTGTGAGTTGAACACACACAAATCAAAGAAGTTTCTGAGAATTCTTCCTTCTAGCATTAGATGAAGAAATCCCGCTTCCAACGAAATCCTCCAAGAGGTCCAAATATCCACTTGCAGACTTCACAAACAGAGTGTTTCCAAACTGCTCTATGAAAAGAAAGGTTAAACTCTGTGAGTGGATCGCACACATCACAAAGTGGTTTCTGAGAATGATTCTCTCTTGTTTTTATACGAGGAGATTTCCTTTTCTACCGTTGGCCCCAAAGTGCTTGAAATCTCCACATGCATATTCCTCAAAAAGAGGGTTTCCAATCTGCTCTGTCTAAAGGAAGGTTCAACTCTGTTAGTTGAACACACACAAATCAACGAAGTTACTGAGAAATCTTCTGTGTAGCATTAGATGAAGAAATCCCGCTTCCAACGAAATCCACAAAGAGGTCCAAATATCCACCTGCAGACTTTACAAACAGAGTGTTTACAAACTGCTCTATGAAAAGAAAGGTTAAACTCTGTGAGTGGAACGCACACATCACAAAGTGGTTACTGAGAATGATTCTCTCTAGTTTTTATACGAGGATATTTCCTTTTCTACCGATGGCCCCAAAACGCTTGAAATCTCCACATGCAAATTCCTCAAAAAGAGTGTTTCCAATCTGCTCTGTCTAAAGGAAGGTTCAACTCTGTGAGTTGAACACACACAAATCAAAGAAGTTTCTGAGAATTCTTCCTTCTAGCATTAGATGAAGAAATCCCGCTTCCAACGAAATCCTCAAAGAGGTCCAAATATCCACTTGCAGACTTTACAAACAGAGTGTTTACAAACTGCTCTATGAAAAGAAAGGTTAAACTCTTTGAGTGCAACGCACACATCACAAAGTGGTTTCTGAGAATGATTCTCTCTAGTTTTTATACGAGGATATTTCCTTTTCTACCGATGACCCCAAAATGCTTGAAATCTCAACATGCAAATTCCTAAAAAAGAGTGTTTCCAATCGGCTCTGTCTAAAGGAAGGTTCAACTCTGTGAGTTGAACACACACAAATCAAAGAAGTTTCTGAGAATTCTTCCTTCTAGCATTAGATGAAGAAATCCCGCTTCCAACGAAATCCTCCAAGAGGTCCAAATATCCAATTGCAGACTTTACAAACAGAGTGTTTACAAACTGCTCTTTCAAAAGAAAGGTTAAACTCTGTGAGTGGAACGCACACATCACAAAGTAGTTTCTGAGAATGATTCTCTCTTGTTTTTATACGAGGAGATTTCCTTTTATACCGTTGGCCCCAAAGTGCTTGAAATCTCCACATGCATATTCCTCAAAAAGAGGGTTTCCAATCTGCTCTGTCTAAAGGAAGGTTCAACTCTGTTAGTTGAACACACACAAATCAACGAAGTTACTGAGAAATCTTCTGTGTAGCATTAGATGAAGAAATCCCGCTTCCAACGAAATCCACAAAGAGGTCCACATATCCACTTGCAGACTTTACAAACAGAGTGTTTACAAACAGCCCTATGAAAAGAAAGGTTAAACTCTGTGAGTGGAACGCACACATCACAAAGTAGTTTCTGAGAATGATTCTCTCTACCTTTTATACGAGGATATTTCCTTTTCTACCGATGGCCCCAAAACGCTTGAAATCTCCACATGCAAATTCCTCAAAAAGAGGGTTTCCAATCTGCTCTGTCTAAAGGAAGGTTCAACTCTGTGAGTTGAACACACACAAATCAAAGAAGTTTCTGAGAATTCTTCCTTCTAGCATTAGATGAAGAAATCCCGCTTCCAACGAAATCCTCCAAGAGGTCCAAATATCCACTTGCAGACTTTACAAACAGAGTGTTTACAAACTGCTCTATGAAAAGAAAGGTTAAACTCTGTGAGTGGAACGCACACATAACAAAGTGGTTTCTGAGAATGATTCTCTCTAGTTTTTATACGAGGATATTTCCTTTTCTACCGAAGACCCCAAAACACTTGAAATCTCCACATGCAAATTCCTAAAAAAGAGTGTTTCCAATCTGCTCTGTCTAAAGGAAGGTTCAACTCTGTGAGTTGAACACACACAAATCAAAGAAGTTTCTGAGAATTCTTCCTTCTAGCATTAGATGAAGAAATCCCGCTTCCAACGAAATCCTCAAAGAGGTCCAAATATCCACTTGCAGACTTTACAAACAGAGTGTTTCCAAACTGCTCTATGAAAAGAAAGGTTAAACTCTGTGAGTGGAACGCACACATCACAAAGTAGTTTCTGAGAATGATTCTCTCTTGTTTTTATACGAGGAGATTTCCTTTTCTACCGTTGGCCCCATAGTGCTTGAAATCTCCACATGCATATTCCTCAAAAAGAGGGTTTCCAATCTGCTCTGTCTAAAGGAAGGTTCAACTCTGTTAGTTGAACACACACAAATCAACGAAGTTACTGAGAAATCTTCTGTGTAGCATTAGATGAAGAAATACCGCTTCCAACGAAATCCACAAAGAGGTCTATATATCCACCTGCAGACTTTACAAACAGAGTGTTTACAAACTGCTCTATGAAAAGAAAGGTTAAACTCTGTGAGTGGAACGCACACATCACAAAGTGGTTTCTGAGAATGATTCTCTCTAGTTTTTATACGAGGATATTTCCTTTTCTACCGATGGCCCCAAAACGCTTGAAATCTCCACGTGCAAATTCCTCAAAAAGAGGGTTTCCAATCTGCTCTGTCTAAAGGAAGGTTCAACTCTGTGAGTTCAACACACACAAATCAAAGAAGTTTCTGAGAATTCTTCCTTCTAGCATTAGATGAAGAAATCCCGCTTCCAATGAAATCCTCAAAGAGGTCCAAATATCCCCTTGCAGACTTCAAAACCAGAGTGTTTCCAAACTGCTCTATGAAAAGAAAGGTTAAACTCTGTGAGTGGAACACACACATCACAAAGTAGTTTCTGAAAATGATTCTCTCTAGTTTTTATACGTGGATATTTCCTTTTCTACCGTTGGCCACAAAATACTTGAAATCTCCAAATGCATATTCCTCAAAAAGAGGGTTTCCAATCTGCTCTCTCTAAAGGAAGGTTCAACTCTGTGAGTTCAACACACACAAATCAAAGAAGTTACTGAGAATTCTTCCTTCTAGCATTAGATGAAGAAATCCCGCTTCCAACGAAATCCTCAAAGAGGTCCAAATATCCACTTGCAGACTTTACAAACAGAGTGTTTCCAAACTGCTCTATGAAAAGAAAGGTTAAACTCTGTGAGTGGAACGCACACATCACAAAGTAGTTTCTGAGAATGATTCGCTCTTGTGTTTATACTAGGAGATTTCCTTTTCTACCGTTGGCCCCAAAGTGCTTGAAATCTCCACATGCATATTCCTCAAAAAGAGGGTTTCCAATCTGCTCTGTCTAAAGGAAGGTTCAACTCTGTTAGTTGAAGACACACAAATCAACGAATTTACTGAGAAATCTTCTGTGTAGCATTAGATGAAGAAATCCCGCTTCCAACGAAATCCACAAAGAGGTCCATATATCCACCTGCAGACTTTACAAACAGAGTGTTTACAAACTGCCCTATGAAAAGAAAGGTTAAACTCTGTGAGTGGATCGCACACATCACAATGTGGTTTCTGAGAATGATTCTCTCTAGTTTTTATACGAGGATATTTCCTTTTCTACCGATGGCCCAAAAACGCTTGAAATCTCCACATGCAAATTCCTCAAAAAGAGGGTTTCCAATCTGCTCTGTCTAAAGGAAGGTTCAACTCTGTGAGTTGAACACACACAAATCAAAGAAGTTTCTGAGAATTCTTCCTTCTAGCATTAGATGAAGAAATCCCGCTTCCAACGAAATCCTCAAAGAGGTCCAAATATCCACTTGCAGACTTTACAAACAGAGTGTTTCCAAACTGCTCTATGAAAAGAAAGGTTAAACTCTGTGAGTGGAACGCACACATCACAAAGTAGTTTCTGAGAATGATTCTCTCTTGTTTTTATACGAGGAGATTTCCTTTTCTACCGTTGGCCCCATAGTGCTTGAAATCTCCACATGCATATTCCTCAAAAAGAGGGTTTCCAATCTGCTCTGTCTAAAGGAAGGTTCAACTCTGTTAGTTGAACACACACAAATCAACGAAGTTACTGAGAAATCTTCTGTGTAGCATTAGATGAAGAAATACCGCTTCCAACGAAATCCACAAAGAGGTCCATATATCCACCTGCAGACTTTACAAACAGAGTGTTTACAAACTGCTCTATGAAAAGAAAGGTTAAACTCTGTGAGTGGAACGCACACATCACAAAGTGGTTTCTGAGAATGATTCTCTCTAGTTTTTATACGAGGATATTTCCTTTTCTACCGATGGCCCCAAAACGCTTGAAATCTCCACGTGCAAATTCCTCAAAAAGAGGGTTTCCAATCTGCTCTGTCTAAAGGAAGGTTCAACTCTGTGAGTTCAACACACACAAATCAAAGAAGTTTCTGAGAATTCTTCCTTCTAGCATTAGATGAAGAAATCCCGCTTCCAATGAAATCCTCAAAGAGGTCCAAATATCCCCTTGCAGACTTCAAAACCAGAGTGTTTCCAAACTGCTCTATGAAAAGAAAGGTTAAACTCTGTGAGTGGAACACACACATCACAAAGTAGTTTCTGAAAATGATTCTCTCTAGTTTTTATACGAGGATATTTCCTTTTCTACCGTTGGCCACAAAATGCTTGAAATCTCCACATGCATATTCCTCAAAAAGAGGGTTTCCAATCTGCTCTGTCTAAAGGAAGGTTCAACTCTGTGAGTTGAACACACACAAATCAAAGAAGTTTCTGAGAATTCTTCCTTCTAGCATTAGATGAAGAAATCCCGCTTCCAACAAAATCCTCCAAGAGGTCCAAATATCCACTTGCAGACTTCACAAACAGAGTGTTTCCAAACTGCTCTATGAAAAGAAAGGTTAAACTCTGTGAGTGGATCGCACACATCACAAAGTGGTTTCTGAGAATGATTCTCTCTAGTTTTTATACGAGGATATTTCCTTTTCCACCGATGGCCCAAAAACGCTTGAAATCTCCACATGCAAATTCCTCAAAAAGAGGGTTTCCAATCTGCTCTGTCTAAAGGAAGGTTCAACTCTGTTAGTTGAACACACACAAATCAACGAAGTTATTGAGAAATCTTCTGTGTAGCATTAGATGAAGAAATCCCGCTTCCAACGAAATCCACAAAGAGGTCCAAATATCCACTTGCAGACTTTACAATCAGAGTGTTTACAGACTGCTCTATGAAAAGAAAGGTTAAACTCTGTGAGTGGAACGCACACATCACAAAGTGGTTTCTGAGAATGATTCTCTCTAGTTTTTATACGAGGATATTTCCTTTTCTACCGATGGCCCCAAAACGCTTGAAATCTCCACATGCAAATTCCTAAAAAAGAGTGTTTCCAATCTGCTCTGTCTAAAGGAAGGTTCAATTCTGTGAGTTAAACACACACAAATCAAAGAAGTTTCTGAGAATTCTTCCTTCTAGCATTAGATGAAGAAATCCCGCTTCCAACGAAATCCTCAAAGAGGTCCAAATATCCACTTGCAGACTTTACAAACAGAGTGTTTACAAACTGCTCTTTCAAAAGAAAGGTTAAACTCTGTGAGTGGAACGCACACATCACAAAGTAGTTTCTGAGAATGATTCTCTCTTGTTTTTATACGAGGAGATTTCCTTTTCTACCGTTGGCCCCAAAGTGCTTGAAATCTCCACATGCATATTCCTCAAAAAGAGGGTTTCCAATCTGCTCTGTCTAAAGGAAGGTTCAACTCTGTTAGTTGAACACACACAAATCAACGAAGTTACTGAGAAATCTTCTGTGTAGCATTAGATGAAGAAATACCGCTTCCAACGAAATCCACAAAGAGGTCCATATATCCACCTGCAGACTTTACAAACAGAGTGTTTACAAACTGCTCTATGAAAAGAAAGGTTAAACTCTGTGAGTGGAACGCACACATCACAAAGTGGTTACTGAGAATGATTCTCTCTAGTTTTTATACGAGGAGATTTCCTTTTCTACCGTTGGACCCAAAGTGCTTGAAATCTCCACATGCATATTCCTCAAAAAGAGGGTTTCCAATCTGCTCTGTCTAAAGGAAGGTTCAACTCTGTTAGTTGAACACACACAAATCAAAGAAGTTATTGAGAAATCTTCTGTGTAGCATTAGATGAAGAAATCCCGCTTCCAACGAAATCCACAAAGAGGTCCAAATATCCACTTGCAGACTTTACAAACAGAGTGTTTACAAACTGCTCTATGAAAAGAAAGGTTAAACTCTGTGAGTGGAACGCACACGTCTCAAAGTGGTTTCTGAGAATGATTCTCTCTAGTTTTTATACGAGGATATTTCCTTTTCTACCGATGGCCCCAAAACGCTTGAAATCTCCACATGCAAATTCCTCAAAAAGAGTGTTTCCAATCTGCTCTGTCTAAAGGAAGGTTCAACTCTGTGAGTTGAACACACAAAAATCAAAGTAGTTTCTGAGAATTCTTCCCTCTAGCATTAGATGAAGAAATCCCGCTTCCAACGAAATCCTCAAAGAGGTCCAAATATCCACTTGCAGAATTTACAAACAGAGTGTTTACAAACTGCTCTATGAAAAGAAAGGTTAAACTCTGTGAGTGGAACGCACACATCACAAAGTGGTTTCTGAGAATGATTCTCTCTAGTTTTTATACGAGGATATTTCCTTTTCTACCGATGACCCCAAAACGCTTGAAATCTCCACATGCAAATTCCTAAAAAAGAGTGTTTCCAATCGGCTCTGTCTAAAGGAAGGTTCAACTCTGTGAGTTGAACACACACAAATCAAAGAAGTTTCTGAGAATTCTTCCTTCTAGCATTAGATGAAGAAATCCCGCTTCCAACGAAATCCTCAAAGAGGTCCAAATATCCAATTGCAGACTTTACAAACAGAGTGTTTACAAACTGCTCTTTCAAAAGAAAGGTTAAACTCTGTGAGTGTAACGCACACATCACAAAGTAGTTTCTGAGAATGATTCTCTCTTGTTTTTATACGAGGAGATTTCCTTTTCTACCGTTGGCCCCAAAGTGCTTGAAATCTCCACATGCATATTCCTCAAAAAGAGGGTTTCCAATCTACTCTGTCTAAAGGAAGGTTCAACTCTGTTAGTTGAACACACACAAATCAACGAACTTACTGAGAAATCTTCTGTGTAGCATTAGAGGAAGAAATCCCGCTTCCAACGAAATCCACAAAGAGGTCCACATATCCACTTGCAGACTTTACAAACAGAGTGTTTACAAACAGCCCTATGAAAAGAAAGGTTAAACTCTGTGAGTGGAACGCACACATCACAAAGTAGTTTCTGAGAATGATTCTCTCTTGTTTTTATACGAGGAGATTTCCTTTTCTACCGTTGGCCCCATAGTGCTTGAAATCTCCACATGCATATTCCTCAAAAAGAGGGTTTCCAATCTGCTCTGTCTAAAGGAAGGTTCAACTCTGTTAGTTGAACACACACAAATCAACGAAGTTACTGAGAAATCTTCTGTGTAGCATTAGATGAAGAAATACCGCTTCCAACGAAATCCACAAAGAGGTCCATATATCCACCTGCAGACTTTACAAACAGAG
Source organism: Gorilla gorilla gorilla (assembly GCF_029281585.2). Lineage (NCBI taxonomy): Eukaryota > Metazoa > Chordata > Mammalia > Primates > Hominidae > Gorilla > Gorilla gorilla. Next base: position 75,579,538 of record NC_073232.2, read on the forward strand.
TGTTTACAAACTGCTCTATGAAAAGAAAGGTTAAACTCTGTGAGTGGAACGCACACATCACAAAGTGGTTGCTGAGAATGATTCTCTCTACCTTTTATACGAGGATATTTCCTTTTCTACCGATGGCCCCAAAACGCTTGAAATCTCCACATGCAAATTCCTCAAAAAGAGGGTTTCCAATCTGCTCTGTCTAAAGGAAGGTTCAACTCTGTGAGTTGAACACACACAAATCAAAGAAGTTTCTGAGAATTCTTCCTTCTAGCATTAGATGAAGAAATCCCGCTTCCAACGAAATCCTCCAAGAGGTCCAAATATCCACTTGCAGACTTCACAAACAGAGTGTTTCCAAACTGCTCTATGAAAAGAAAGGTTAAACTCTGTGAGTGGATCGCACACATCACAAAGTGGTTTCTGAGAATGATTCTCTCTAGTTTTTATACGAGGATATTTCCTTTTCCACCGATGGCCCAAAAACGCTTGAAATCTCCACATGCAAATTCCTCAAAAAGAGGGTTTCCAATCTTCTCTGTCTAAAGGAAGGTTCAACTCTGTTAGTTGAACACACACAAATCAACGAAGTTATTGAGAAATCTTCTGTGTAGCATTAGATGAAGAAATCCCGCTTCCAACGAAATCCACAAAGAGGTCCAAATATCCACTTGCAGACTTTACAATCAGAGTGTTTACAGACTGCTCTATGAAAAGAAAGGTTAAACTCTGTGAGTGGAACGCCCACATCACAAAGTGGTTTCTGAGAATGATTCTCTCTAGTTTTGATACGAGGATATTTCCTTTTCTACCGATGGCCCCAAAACGCTTGAAATCTCCACATGCAAATTCCTAAAAATGAGTGTTTCCAATCTGCTCTGTCTAAAGGAAGGTTCAATTCTGTGAGTTAAACACACACAAATCAAAGAAGTTTCTGAGAATTCTTCCTTCTAGCATTAGATGAAGAAATCCCGCTTCCAACGAAATCCTCAAAGAGGTCCAAATATCCACTTGCAGACTTTACAAACAGAGTGTTTACAAACTGCTCTTTCAAAAGAAAGGTTAAACTCTGTGAGTGGAACGCACACATCACAAAGTAGTTTCTGAGAATGATTCTCTCTTTTTTTTATACGAGGAGATTTCCTTTTCTACCGTTGGCCCCAAAGTGCTTGAAATCTCCACATGCATATTCCTCAAAAAGAGGGTTTCCAATCTGCTCTGTCTAAAGGAAGGTTCAACTCTGTTAGTTGAACACACACAAATCAACGAAGTTACTGAGAAATCTTCTGTGTAGCATTAGATGAAGAAATACCGCTTCCAATGAAATCCACAAAGAGGTCCATATATCCACCTGCAGACTTTACAAACAGAGTGTTTACAAACTGCTCTATGAAAAGAAAGGTTAAACTCTGTGAGTGGAACGCACACATCACAAATTGGTTACTGAGGATGATTCTCTCTAGTTTTTATACGAGGAGATTTCCTTTTCTACCGTTGGCCCCAAAGTGCTTGAAATCTCCACATGCATATTCCTCAAAAAGAGGGTTTCCAATCTGCTCTGTCTAAAGGAAGGTTCAACTCTGTTAGTTGAACACACACAAATCAAAGAAGTTATTGAGAAATCTTCTGTGTAGCATTAGATGAAGAAATCCCGCTTCCAACGAAATCCACAAAGAGGTCCAAATATCCACTTGCAGACTTTACAAACAGAGTGTTTACAAACTGCTCTATGAAAAGAAAGGTTAAACTCTGTGAGTGGAATGCACACGTCTCAAAGTGGTTTCTGAGAATGATTCTCTCTAGTTTTTATACGAGGATATTTCCTTTTCTACCGATGGCCCCAAAACGCTTGAAATCTCCACATGCAAATTCCTCAAAAAGAGTGTTTCCAATCTGCTCTGTCTAAAGGAAGGTTCAACTCTGTGAGTTGAACACACAAAAATCAAAGAAGTTTCTGAGAATTCTTCCTTCTAGCATTAGATGAAGAAATCCCGCTTCCAACGAAATCCTCAAAGAGGTAAAAATATCCACTTGCAGACTTTACAAACAGAGTGTTTACAAACTGCTCTATGAAAAGAAAGGTTAAACTCTGTGAGTGGAACGCACACATCACAAAGTGGTTTCTGAGAATGATTCTCTCTAGTTTTTATACGAGGATATTTCCTTTTCTACCGATGACCCCAAAACGCTTGAAATCTCCACATGCAAATTCCTAAAAAAGAGTGTTTCCAATCGGCTCTGTCTAAAGGAAGGTTCAACTCTGTGAGTTGAACACACAAAAATCAAAGAAGTTTCTGAGAATTCTTCCTTCTAGCATTAGATGAAGAAATCCCGCTTCCAACGAAATCCTCAAAGAGGTCCAAATATCCAATTGCAGACTTTACAAACAGAGTGTTTACAAACTGCTCTATGAAAAGAAAGGTTAAACTCTGTGAGTGGAACGCACACGTCTCAAAGTGGTTTCTGAGAATGATTCTCTCTAGTTTTTATAAGAGGATATTTCCTTTTCTACCGATGGCCCCAAAACGCTTGAAATCTCCACATGCAAATTCCTCAAAAAGAGTGTTTCCAATCTGCTCTGTCTAAAGGAAGGTTCAACTCTGTGAGTTGAACACACACAAATCAAAGAAGTTTCTGAGAATTCTTCCTTCTAGCATTAGATGAAGAAATCCCGCTTCCAACGAAATCCTCAAAGAGGTCCAAATATCCACTTGCAGACTTTACAAACAGAGTGTTTACAAACTGCTCTTTCAAAAGAAAGGTTAAACTCTGTGAGTGGAACGCACACATCACAAAGTAGTTTCTGAGAATGATTCTCTCTTGTTTTTATACGAGGAGATTTCCTTTTCTACCGTTGGCCCCAAAGTGCTTGAAATCTCCACATGCATATTCCTCAAAAAGAGGGTTTCCAATCTGCTCTGTCTAAAGGAAGGTTCAACTCTGTTAGTTGAACACACACAAATCAACGAAGTTACTGAGAAATCTTCTGTGTAGCATTAGATGAAGAAATCCCGCTTCCAACGAAATCCACAAAGAGGTCCACATATCCACCTGCAGACTTTACAAACAGAGTGTTTACAAACAGCCCTATGAAAAGAAAGGTTAAACTCTGTGAGTGGAACGCACACATCACAAAGTAGTTTCTGAGAATGATTCTCTCTTGTTTTTATACGAGGAGATTTCCTTTTCTACCGTTGGCCCCATAGTGCTTGAAATCTCCACATGCATATTCCTCAAAAAGAGGGTTTCCAATCTGCTCTGTCTAAAGGAAGGTTCAACTCTGTTAGTTGAACACACACAAATCAACGAAGTTACTGAGAAATCTTCTGTGTAGCATTAGATGAAGAAATACCGCTTCCAACGACATCCACAAAGAGGTCCATATATCCACCTGCAGACTTTACAAACAGAGTGTTTACAAACTGCTCTATGAAAAGAAAGGTTAAACTCTGTGAGTGGAACGCACACATCACAAAGTGGTTGCTGAGAATGATTCTCTCTAGTTTTAATACGAGGATATTTCCTTTTCTACCGATGGCCCCAAAACGCTTGAAATCTCCACGTGCAAATTCCTCCAAAAGAGGGTTTCCAATCTGCTCTGTCTAAAGGAAGGCTCAACTCTGTGAGTTCAACACACACAAATCAAAGAAGTTTCTGAGAATTCTTCCTTCTAGCATTAGATGAAGAAATCCCGCTTCCAATGAAATCCTCAAAGAGGTCCAAATATCCCCTTGCAGACTTCAAAACCAGAGTGTTTCCAAACTGCTCTATGAAAAGAAAGGTTAAACTCTGTGAGTGGAACACACACATCACAAAGTAGTTTCTGAAAATGATTCTCTCTAGTTTTTATACGAGGATATTTCCTTTTCTACCGTTGGCCACAAAATGCTTGAAATCTCCACATGCATATTCCTCAAAAAGAGGGTTTCCAATCTGCTCTGTCTAAAGGAAGGTTCAACTCTGTGAGTTGAACACACACAAATCAAAGAAGTTTCTGAGAATTCTTCCTTCTAGCATTAGATGAAGGAATCCCGCTTCCAACGAAATCCTCCAAGAGGTCCAAATATCCACTTGCAGACTTCACAAACAGAGTGTTTCCAAACTGCTCTATGAAAAGAAAGGTTAAACTCTGTGAGTGGATCGCACACATCACAAACTGGTTTCTGAGAATGATTCTCTCTACCTTTTATACGAGGATATTTCCTTTTCTACCGATGGCCCCAAAACGCTTGAAATCTCCACATGCAAATTCCTCAAAAAGAGGGTTTCCAATCTGCTCTGTCTAAAGGAAGGTTCAACTCTCTGAGTTGAACACACACAAATCAAAGAAGTTTCTGAGAATTCTTCCTTCTAGCATTAGATGAAGAAATCCCGCTTCCAACAAAATCCTCCAAGAGGTCCAAATATCCACTTGCAGACTTCACAAACAGAGTGTTTCCAAACTGCTCTATGAAAAGAAAGGTTACACTCTGTGAGTGGATCGCACACATCACAAAGTGGTTTCTGAGAATGATTCTCTCTAGTTTTTATACGAGGATATTTCCTTTTCCACCGATGGCCCAAAAACGCTTGAAGTCTCCACATGCAAATTCCTCAAAAAGAGGGTTTCCAATCTGCTCTGTCTAAAGGAAGGTTCAACTCTGTGAGTTCAACACACACAAATCAAAGAAGTTTCTGAGAATTCTTCCTTCTAGCATTAGATGAAGAAATCCCGCTTCCAATGAAATCCTCAAAGAGGTCCAAATATCCCCTTGCAGACTTCAAAACCAGAGTGTTTCCAAACTGCTCTATGAAAAGAAAGGTTAAACTCTGTGAGTGGAACACACACATCACAAAGTAGTTTCTGAAAATGATTCTCTCTAGTTTTTATATGAGGATATTTCCTTTTCTACCGTTGGCCACAAAATGCTTGAAATCTCCACATGCATATTCCTCAAAAAGAGGGTTTCCAATCTGCTCTGTCTAAAGGAAGGTTCAACTCTGTGAGTTGAACACACACAAATCAAAGAAGTTTCTGAGAATTCTTCCTTCTAGCATTAGATGAAGAAATCCCGCTTCCAACGAAATCCTCAAAGAGGTCCAAATATCCACTTGCAGACTTTACAAACAGAGTGTTTCCAAACTGCTCTATGAAAAGAAAGGTTAAACTCTGTGAGTGGAACGCACACATCACAAAGTAGTTTCTGAGAATGATTCGTTCTTGTTTTTATACGAGGAGATTTCCTTTTCTACCGTTGGCCCCAAAGTGCTTGAAATCTCCACATGCATATTCCTCAAAAAGAGGGTTTCCAATCTGCTCTGTCTAAAGGAAGGTTCAACTCTGTTAGTTGAACACACACAAATCAACGAATTTACTGAGAAATCTTCTGTGTAGCATTAGATGAAGAAATCCCGCTTCCAACGAAATCCACAAAGAGGTCCATATATCCATTTGCAGACTTTACAAACAGAGTGTTTACAAACTGCCCTATGAAAAGAAAGGTTAAACTCTGTGAGTGGATCGCACACATCACAAAGTGGTTTCTGAGAATGATTCTCTCTAGTTTTTATACGAGGATATTTCCTTTTCTACCGATGGCCCAAAAACGCTTGAAATCTCCACATGCAAATTCCTCAAAAAGAGGGTTTCCAATCTGCTGTGTCTAAAGGAAGGTTCAACTCTGTTAGTTGAACACACACAAATCAACGAAGTTATTGAGAAATCTTCTGTGTAGCATTAGATGAAGAAATCCCGCTTCCAACGAAATCCACAAAGAGGTCAAAATATCCACTTGCAGACTTTACAAACAGAGTGTTTCCAAACTGCTCTATGAAAAGAAATGTTAAACTCTGTGAGTGGAACGCACACATCACAAAGTAGTTTCTGAGAATGATTCGCTCTTGTTTTTATACGAGGAGATTTCCTTTTCTACCGTTGGCCCCAAAGTGCTTGAAATCTCCACATGCATATTCCTCAAAAAGAGGGTTTCCAATCTGCTCTGTCTAAAGGAAGGTTCAACTCTGTTAGTTGAACACACACAAATCAACGAATTTACTGAGAAATCTTCTGTGTAGCATTAGATGAAGAAATCCCGCTTCCAACGAAATCCACAAAGAGGTCCATATATCCACTTGCAGACTTTACAAACAGAGTGTTTACAAACTGCCCTATGAAAAGAAAGGTTAAACTCTGTGAGTGGATCGCACATATCACAATGTGGTTTCTGAGAATGATTCTCTCTAGTTTTTATACGAGGATATTTCCTTTTCTACCGATGGCCCAAAAACGCTTGAAATCTCCACATGCAAATTCCTCAAAAAGAGGGTTTCCAATCTGCTGTGTCTAAAGGAAGGTTCAACTCTGTTAGTTGAACACACACAAATCAACGAAGTTATTGAGAAATCTTCTGTGTAGCATTAGATGAAGAAATCCCGCTTCCAACGAAATCCACAAAGAGGTCCAAATATCCACTTGCAGACTTTACAAACAGAGTGTTTCCAAACTGCTCTATGAAAAGAAAGGTTAAACTCTGTGAGTGGAACGGACAAATCACAAAGTGGTTTCTGAGAATGATTCTCTCTAGTTTTTATACGAGGATATTTCCTTTTCTACCGAAGACCCCAAAACGCTAGAAATCTCCACATGCAAATTCCTAAAAAAGAGTGTTTCCAATCTGCTCTGTCTAAAGGAAGGTTCAACTCTGTGAGTTGAACACACACAAATCAAAGAAGTTTCTGAGAATTCTTCCTTCTAGCATTAGATGAAGAAATCCCGCTTCCAATGAAATCCTCAAAGAGGTCCAAATATCCACTTGCAGACTTTACAAACAGAGTGTTTCCAAACTGCTCTATGAAAAGAAAGGTTAAACTCTGTGAGTGGAACGCACACATCACAAAGTAGTTTCTGAGAATGATTCTCTCTTGTTTTTATACGAGGAGATTTCCTTTTCTACCGTTGGCCCCATAGTGCTTGAAATCTCCACATGCATATTCCTCAAAAAGAGGGTTTCCAATCTGCTCTGTCTAAAGGAAGGTTCAACTCTGTTAGTTGAACACACACAAATCAACGAAGTTACTGAGAAATCTTCTGTGTAGCATTAGATGAAGAAATACCGCTTCCAACGAAATCCACAAAGAGGTCCATATATCCACCTGCAGACTTTACAAACAGAGTGTTTACAAACTGCTCTATGAAAAGAAAGGTTAAACTCTGTGAGTGGAACGCACACATCACAAAGTGGTTTCTGAGAATGATTCTCTCTAGTTTTTATACGAGGATATTTCCTTTTCTACCGATGGCCCCAAAACGCTTGAAATCTCCACGTGCAAATTCCTCCAAAAGAGGGTTTCCAATCTGCTCTGTCTAAAGGAAGGTTCAACTCTGTGAGTTCAACACACACAAATCAAAGAAGTTTCTGAGAATTCTTCCTTCTAGCATTAGATGAAGAAATCCCGCTTCCAATGAAATCCTCAAAGAGGTCCAAATATCCCCTTGCAGACTTCAAAACCAGAGTGTTTCCAAACTGCTCTATGAAAAGAAAGGTTAAACTCTGTGAGTGGAACACACACATCACAAAGTAGTTTCTGAAAATGATTCTCTCTAGTTTTTATACGAGGATATTTCCTTTTCTACCGTTGGCCACAAAATGCTTGAAATCTCCACATGCATATTCCTCAAAAAGAGGGTTTCCAATCTGCTCTGTCTAAAGGAAGGTTCAACTCTGTGAGTTGAACACACACAAATCAAAGAAGTTTCTGAGAATTCTTCCTTCTAGCATTAGATGAAGAAATCCCGCTTCCAAAGAAATCCTCAAAGAGGTCCAAATATCCACTTGCAGACTTTACAAACAGAGTGTTTACAAACTGCTCTATGAAAAGAAAGGTTAAACTCTGTGAGTGGAACGCACACATCACAAAGTGGTTTCTGAGAATGATTCTCTCTAGTTTTTATACGAGGATATTTCCTTTTCTACCGAAGACCCCAAAACGCTTGAAATCTCCACATGCAAATTCCTAAAAAAGAGTGTTTCCAATCTGCTCTGTCTAAAGGAAGGTTCAACTCTGTGAGTTGAACACACACAAATCAAAGAAGTTTCTGAGAATTCTTCCTTCTAGCATTAGATGAAGAAATCCCGCTTCCAACGAAATCCTCAAAGAGGTCCAAATATCCACTTGCAGACTTTACAAACAGAGTGTTTCCAAACTGCTCTATGAAAAGAAAGGTTAAACTCTGTGAGTGGAACGCACACATCACAAAGTAGTTTCTGAGAATGATTCTCTCTTGTTTTTATACGAGGAGATTTCCTTTTCTACCGTTGGCCCCATAGTGCTTGAAATCTCCACATGCATATTCCTCAAAAAGAGGGTTTCCAATCTGCTCTGTCTAAAGGAAGGTTCAACTCTGTTAGTTGAACACACACAAATCAACGAAGTTACTGAGAAATCTTCTGTGTAGCATTAGATGAAGAAATACCGCTTCCAACGAAATCCACAAAGAGGTCCATATATCCACCTGCAGACTTTACAAACAGAGTGTTTACAAACTGCTCTATGAAAAGAAAGGTTAAACTCTGTGAGTGGAACGCACACATCACAAAGTGGTTTCTGAGAATGATTCTGTCTAGTTTTTATACTAGGATATTTCCTTTTCTACCGATGGCCCCAAAACGCTTGAAATCTCCACGTGCAAATTCCTCAAAAAGAGGGTTTCCAATCTGCTCTGTCTAAAGGAAGGTTCAACTCTGTGAGTTCAACACACACAAATCAAAGAAGTTTCTGAGAATTCTTCCTTCTAGCATTAGATGAAGAAATCCCGCTTCCAATGAAATCCTCAAAGAGGTCCAAATATCCCCTTGCAGACTTCAAAACCAGAGTGTTTCCAAACTGCTCTATGAAAAGAAAGGTTAAACTCTGTGAGTGGAACACACACATCACAAAGTAGTTTCTGAAAATGATTCTCTCTAGTTTTTATACGAGGATATTTCCTTTTCTACCGTTGGCCACAAAATGCTTGAAATCTCCACATGCATATTCCTCAAAAAGAGGGTTTCCAATCTGCTCTGTCTAAAGGAAGGTTCAACTCTGTGAGTTCAACACACACAAATCAAAGAATTTACTGAGAATTCTTCCTTCTAGCATTAGATGAAGAAATCCCGCTTCCAATGAAATCCTCAAAGAGGTCCAAATATCCACTTGCAGACTTTACAAACAGAGTGTTTCCAAACTGCTCTATGAAAAGAAAGGTTAAACTCTGTGAGTGGAACGCACACATCACAAAGTAGTTTCTGAGAATGATTCGCTCTTGTGTTTATACGAGGAGATTTCCTTTTCTACCGTTGGCCCCAAAGTGCTTGAAATCTCCACATGCATATTCCTCAAAAAGAGGGTTTCCAATCTGCTCTGTCTAAAGGAAGGTTCAACTCTGTTAGTTGAAGACACACAAATCAACGAATTTACTGAGAAATCTTCTGTGTAGCATTAGATGAAGAAATCCCGCTTCCAACGAAATCCACAAAGAGGTCCATATATCCACTTGCAGACTTTACAAACAGAGTGTTTACAAACTGCCCTATGAAAAGAAAGGTTAAACTCTGTGAGTGGATCGCACACATCACAAAGTGGTTTCTGAGAATGATTCTCTCTAGTTTTTATACGAGGATATTTCCTTTTCTACCGATGGCCCAAAAACGCTTGAAATCTCCACATGCAAATTCCTCAAAAAGAGGGTTTCCAATCTGCTGTGTCTAAAGGAAGGTTCAACTCTGTTAGTTGAACACACACAAATCAACGAAGTTATTGAGAAATCTTCTGTGTAGCATTAGATGAAGAAATCCCGCTTCCAACGAGATCCACATAGAGGTCCAAATATCCACTTGCAGACTTTACAAACAGAGTGTTTACAAACTGCTCTATGAAAAGAAAGGTTAAACTCTGTGAGTGGAACGCACACATCACAAAGTGGTTTCTGAGAATGATTCTCTCTAGTTTTTATACGAGGATATTTCCTTTTCTACCGAAGACCCCAAAACGCTTGAAATCTCCACATGCAAATTCCTAAAAAAGAGTGTTTCCAATCTGCTCTGTCTAAAGGAAGGTTCAACTCTGTGAGTTGAACACACACAAATCAAAGAAGTTTCTGAGAATTCTTCCTTCTAGCATTAGATGAAGAAATCCCGCTTCCAACGAAATCCTCAAAGAGGTCCAAATATCCACTTGCAGACTTTACAAACAGAGTGTTTCCAAACTGCTCTATGAAAAGAAAGGTTAAACTCTGTGAGTGCAACGCACACATCACAAAGTAGTTTCTGAGAATGATTCTCTCTTGTTTTTATACGAGGAGATTTCCTTTTCTACCGTTGGCCCCATAGTGCTTGAAATCTCCACATGCATATTCCTCAAAAAGAGGGTTTCCAATCTGCTCTGTCTAAAGGAAGGTTCAACTCTGTTAGTTGAACACACACAAATCAACGAAGTTACTGAGAAATCTTCTGTGTAGCATTAGATGAAGAAATACCGCTTCCAACGAAATCCACAAAGAGGTCCATATATCCACCTGCAGACTTTACAAACAGAGTGTTTACAAACTGCTCTATGAAAAGAAAGGTTAAACTCTGTGAGTGGAACGCACACATCACAAAGTGGTTTCTGAGAATGATTCTCTCTAGTTTTTATACGAGGATATTTCCTTTTCTACCGATGGCCCCAAAACGCTTGAAATCTCCACGTGCAAATTCCTCAAAAAGAGGGTTTCCAATCTGCTCTGTCTAAAGGAAGGTTCAACTCTGTGAGTTCAACACACACAAATCAAAGAAGTTTCTGAGAATTCTTCCTTCTAGCATTAGATGAAGAAATCCCGATTCCAATGAAATCCTCAAAGAGGTCCAAATATCCCCTTGCAGACTTCAAAACCAGAGTGTTTCCAAACTGCTCTATGAAAAGAAAGGTTAAACTCTGTGAGTGGAACACACACATCACAAAGCAGTTTCTGAAAATGATTCTCTCTAGTTTTTATACGAGGATATTTCCTTTTCTACCGTTGGCCACAAAATGCTTGAAATCTCCACATGCATATTCCTCAAAAAGAGGGTTTCCAATCTGCTCTGTCTAAAGGAAGGTTCAACTCTGTTAGTTGAACACACACAAATCAACGAAGTTACTGAGAAATCTTCTGTGTAGCATTAGATGAAGAAATACCGCTTCCAACGAAATCCACAAAGAGGTCCATATATCCACCTGCAGACTTTACAAACAGAGTGTTTACAAACTGCTCTATGAAAAGAAAGGTTAAACTCTGTGAGTGGAACGCACACATCACAAAGTGGTTTCTGAGAATGATTCTGTCTAGTTTTTATACTAGGATATTTCCTTTTCTACCGATGGCCCCAAAACGCTTGAAATCTCCACGTGCAAATTCCTCAAAAAGAGGGTTTCCAATCTGCTCTGTCTAAAGGAAGGTTCAACTCTGTGAGTTCAACACACACAAATCAAAGAAGTTTCTGAGAATTCTTCCTTCTAGCATTAGATGAAGAAATCCCGCTTCCAATGAAATCCTCAAAGAGGTCCAAATATCCCCTTGCAGACTTCAAAACCAGAGTGTTTCCAAACTGCTCTATGAAAAGAAAGGTTAAACTCTGTGAGTGGAACACACACATCACAAAGTAGTTTCTGAAAATGATTCTCTCTAGTTTTTATACGAGGATATTTCCTTTTCTACCGTTGGCCACAAAATGCTTGAAATCTCCACATGCATATTCCTCAAAAAGAGGGTTTCCAATCTGCTCTGTCTAAAGGAAGGTTCAACTCTGTGAGTTCAACACACACAAATCAAAGAATTTACTGAGAATTCTTCCTTCTAGCATTAGATGAAGAAATCCCGCTTCCAATGAAATCCTCAAAGAGGTCCAAATATCCACTTGCAGACTTTACAAACAGAGTGTTTCCAAACTGCTCTATGAAAAGAAAGGTTAAACTCTGTGAGTGGAACGCACACATCACAAAGTAGTTTCTGAGAATGATTCGCTCTTGTGTTTATACTAGGAGATTTCCTTTTCTACCGTTGGCCCCAAAGTGCTTGAAATCTCCACATGCATATTCCTCAAAAAGAGGGTTTCCAATCTGCTCTGTCTAAAGGAAGGTTCAACTCTGTTAGTTGAAGACACACAAATCAACGAATTTACTGAGAAATCTTCTGTGTAGCATTAGATGAAGAAATCCCGCTTCCAACGAAATCCACAAAGAGGTCCATATATCCACTTGCAGACTTTACAAACAGAGTGTTTACAAACTGCCCTATGAAAAGAAAGGTTAAACTCTGTGAGTGGATCGCACACATCACAAAGTGGTTTCTGAGAATGATTCTCTCTAGTTTTTATACGAGGATATTTCCTTTTCTACCGATGGCCCAAAAACGCTTGAAATCTCCACATGCAAATTCCTCAAAAAGAGGGTTTCCAATCTGCTGTGTCTAAAGGAAGGTTCAACTCTGTTAGTTGAACACACACAAATCAACGAAGTTATTGAGAAATCTTCTGTGTAGCATTAGATGAAGAAATCCCGCTTCCAACGAGATCCACATAGAGGTCCAAATATCCACTTGCAGACTTTACAAACAGAGTGTTTACAAACTGCTCTATGAAAAGAAAGGTTAAACTCTGTGAGTGGAACGCACACATCACAAAGTGGTTTCTGAGAATGATTCTCTCTATTTTTTATACGAGGATATTTCCTTTTCTACCGAAGACCCCAAAACGCTTGAAATCTCCACATGCAAATTCCTAAAAAAGAGTGTTTCCAATCTGCTCTGTCTAAAGGAAGGTTCAACTCTGTGAGTTGAACACACACAAATCAAAGAAGTTTCTGAGAATTCTTCCTTCTAGCATTAGATGAAGAAATCCCGCTTCCAACGAAATCCTCAAAGAGGTCCAAATATCCACTTGCAGACTTTACAAACAGAGTGTTTCCAAACTGCTCTATGAAAAGAAAGGTTAAACTCTGTGAGTGCAACGCACACATCACAAAGTAGTTTCTGAGAATGATTCTCTCTTGTTTTTATACGAGGAGATTTCCTTTTCTACCGTTGGCCCCATAGTGCTTGAAATCTCCACATGCATATTCCTCAAAAAGAGGGTTTCCAATCTGCTCTGTCTAAAGGAAGGTTCAACTCTGTTAGTTGAACACACACAAATCAACGAAGTTACTGAGAAATCTTCTGTGTAGCATTAGATGAAGAAATACCGCTTCCAACGAAATCCACAAAGAGGTCCATATATCCACCTGCAGACTTTACAAACAGAGTGTTTACAAACTGCTCTATGAAAAGAAAGGTTAAACTCTGTGAGTGGAACGCACACATCACAAAGTGGTTTCTGAGAATGATTCTCTCTAGTTTTTATACGAGGATATTTCCTTTTCTACCGATGGCCCCAAAACGCTTGAAATCTCCACGTGCAAATTCCTCAAAAAGAGGGTTTCCAATCTGCTCTGTCTAAAGGAAGGTTCAACTCTGTGAGTTCAACACACACAAATCAAAGAAGTTTCTGAGAATTCTTCCTTCTAGCATTAGATGAAGAAATCCCGCTTCCAATGAAATCCTCAAAGAGGTCCAAATATCCCCTTGCAGACTTCAAAACCAGAGTGTTTCCAAACTGCTCTATGAAAAGAAAGGTTAAACTCTGTGAGTGGAACACACACATCACAAAGCAGTTTCTGAAAATGATTCTCTCTAGTTTTTATACGAGGATATTTCCTTTTCTACCGTTGGCCACAAAATGCTTGAAATCTCCACATGCATATTCCTCAAAAAGAGGGTTTCCAATCTGCTCTGTCTAAAGGAAGGTTCAACTCTGTGAGTTGAACACTCACAAATCAAAGAAGTTTCTGAGAATTCTTCCTTCTAGCATTAGATGAAGAAATCCCGCTTCCAACGAAATCCTCAAAGAGGTCCAAATATCCACTTGCAGACTTTACAAACAGAGTGTTTCCAAACTGCTCTATGAAAAGAAAAGTTAAACTCTGTGAGTGGAACGCACACATCACAAAGTAGATTCTGAGAATGATTCGCTCTTGTTTTTGTACGAGGAGATTTCCTTTTCTACCGTTGGCCCCAAAGTGCTTGAAATCTCCACATGCATATTCCTCAAAAAGAGGGTTTCCAATCTGCTCTGTCTAAAGGAAGGTTCAACTCTGTTAGTTGAACACACACAAATCAACGAATTTACTGAGAAATCTTCTGTGTAGCATTAGATGAAGAAATCCCGCTTCCCACGAAATCCACAAAGAGGTCCATATATCCACTTGCAGACTTTACTGAGTGTTTACAATCTGCCCTATGAAAAGAAAGGTTAAACTCTGTGAGTGGATCGCACACATCACAAAGTGGTTTCTGAGAATGATTCTCTCTAGTTTTTATACGAGGATATTTCCTTTTCTACCGATGGCCCCAAAACGCTTGAAATCTCCACGTGCAAATTCCTCCAAAAGAGGGTTTCCAATCTGCTCTGTCTAAAGGAAGGTTCAACTCTGTGAGTTCAACACACACAAATCAAAGAAGTTTCTGAGAATTCTTCCTTCTAGCATTAGATGTAGAAATCCCGCTTCCAATGAAATCCTCAAAGAGGTCCAAATATCCCCTTGCAGACTTCAAAACCAGAGTGTTTCCAAACTGCTCTATGAAAAGAAAGGTTAAACTCTGTGAGTGGAACACACACATCACAAAGTAGTTTCTGAAAATGATTCTCTCTAGTTTTTATACGAGGATATTTCCTTTTCTACAGTTGGCCACAAAATGCTTGAAATCTCCACATGCATATTCCTCAAAAAGAGGGTTTCCAATCTGCTCTGTCTAAAGGAAGGTTCAACTCTGTGAGTTGAACACACACAAATCAAAGAAGTTTCTGAGAATTCTTCCTTCTAGCATTAGATGAAGGAATCCCGCTTCCAACGAAATCCTCCAAGAGGTCCAAATATCCACTTGCAGACTTTACAAACAGAGTGTTTACAAACTGCCCTATGAAAAGAAAGGTTAAACTCTGTGAGTGGATCGCACACATCACAAAGTGGTTTCTGAGAATGATTCTCTCTAGTTTTTATACGAGGATATTTCCTTTTCTACCGATGGCCCCAAAACGCTTGAAATCTCCACATGCAAATTCCTCAAAAAGAGTGTTTCCAATCTGCTCTGTCTAAAGGAAGGTTCAACTCTGTGAGTTGAACACACAAAAATCAAAGAAGTTTCTGAGAATTCTTCCTTCTAGCATTAGATGAAGAAATCCCGCTTCCAACGAAATCCTCAAAGAGGTCCAAATATCCACTTGCAGACTTTACAAACAGAGTGTTTACAAACTGCTCTATGAAAAGAAAGGTTAAACTCTGTGAGTGGAACGCACACATCACAAAGTGGTTTCTGAGAATGATTCTCTCTAGTTTTTATACGAGGATATTTCCTTTTCTACCGATGACCCCAAAACGCTTGAAATCTCCACATGCAAATTCCTAAAAAAGAGTGTTTCCAATCGGCTCTGTCTAAAGGAAGGTTCAACTCTGTGAGTTGAACACACACAAATCAAAGAAGTTTCTGAGAATTCTTCCTTCTAGCATTAGATGAAGAAATCCCGCTTCCAACGAAATCCTCAAAGAGGTCCAAATATCCAATTGCAGACTTTACAAACAGAGTGTTTACAAACTGCTCTATGAAAAGAAAGGTTAAACTCTGTGAGTGGAACGCACACGTCTCAAAGTGGTTTCTGAGAATGATTCTCTCTAGTTTTTATAAGAGGATATTTCCTTTTCTACCGATGGCCCCAAAACGCTTGAAATCTCCACATGCAAATTCCTCAAAAAGAGTGTTTCCAATCTGCTCTGTCTAAAGGAAGGTTCAACTCTGTGAGTTGAACACACACAAATCAAAGAAGTTTCTGAGAATTCTTCCTTCTAGCATTAGATGAAGAAATCCCGCTTCCAACGAAATCCTCAAAGAGGTCCAAATATCCACTTGCAGACTTTACAAACAGAGTCTTTACAAACTGCTCTTTCAAAAGAAAGGTTAAACTCTGTGAGTGGAACGCACACATCACAAAGTAGTTTCTGAGAATGATTCTCTCTTGTTTTTATACGAGGAGATTTCCTTTTCTACCGTTGGCCCCAAAGTGCTTGAAATCTCCACATGCATATTCCTCAAAAAGAGGGTTTCCAATCTGCTCTGTCTAAAGGAAGGTTCAACTCTGTTAGTTGAATACACACAAATCAACGAAGTTACTGAGAAATCTTCTGTGTAGCATTAGATGAAGAAATCCCGCTTCCAACGAAATCCACAAAGAGGTCCACATATCCACCTGCAGACTTTACAAACAGAGTGTTTACAAACAGCCCTATGAAAAGAAAGGTTAAACTCTGTGAGTGGAACGCACACATCACAAAGTAGTTTCTGAGAATGATTCTCTCTTGTTTTTATACGAGGAGATTTCCTTTTCTACCGTTGGCCCCATAGTGCTTGAAATCTCCACATGCATATTCCTCAAAAAGAGGGTTTCCAATCTGCTCTGTCTAAAGGAAGGTTCAACTCTGTTAGTTGAACACACACAAATCAACGAAGTTACTGAGAAATCTTCTGTGTAGCATTAGATGAAGAAATACCGCTTCCAACGACATCCACAAAGAGGTCCATATATCCACCTGCAGACTTTACAAACAGAGTGTTTACAAACTGCTCTATGAAAAGAAAGGTTAAACTCTGTGAGTGGAACGCACACATCACAAAGTGGTTGCTGAGAATGATTCTCTCTAGTTTTTATACGAGGATATTTCCTTTTCTACCGATGGCCCCAAAACGCTTGAAATCTCCACGTGCAAATTCCTCCAAAAGAGGGTTTCCAATCTGCTCTGTCTAAAGGAAGGCTCAACTCTGTGAGTTCAACACACACAAATCAAAGAAGTTTCTGAGAATTCTTCCTTCTAGCATTAGATGAAGAAATCCCGCTTCCAATGAAATCCTCAAAGAGGTCCAAATATCCCCTTGCAGACTTCAAAACCAGAGTGTTTCCAAACTGCTCTATGAAAAGAAAGGTTAAACTCTGTGAGTGGAACACACACATCACAAAGTAGTTTCTGAAAATGATTCTCTCTAGTTTTTATACGAGGATATTTCCTTTTCTACCGTTGGCCACAAAATGCTTGAAATCTCCACATGCATATTCCTCAAAAAGAGGGTTTCCAATCTGCTCTGTCTAAAGGAAGGTTCAACTCTGTGAGTTGAACACACACAAATCAAAGAAGTTTCTGAGAATTCTTCCTTCTAGCATTAGATGAAGGAATCCCGCTTCCAACGAAATCCTCCAAGAGGTCCAAATATCCACTTGCAGACTTCACAAACAGAGTGTTTCCAAACTGCTCTATGAAAAGAAAGGTTAAACTCTGTGAGTGGATCGCACACATCACAAACTGGTTTCTGAGAATGATTCTCTCTAGTTTTTATACAAGGATATTTCCTTTTCTACCGATGGCCCAAAAACGCTTGAAATCTCCACATGCAAATTCCTCAAACAGAGGGTTTCCAATCTGCTCTGTCTAAAGGAAGGTTCAACTCTGTGAGTTGAACACACACAAATCAAAGAAGTTTCTGAGAATTCTTCCTTCTAGCATTAGATGAAGAAATCCCGCTTCCAACGAAATCCTCCAAGAGGTCCAAATATCCACTTGCAGACTTCACAAACAGAGTGTTTCCAAACTGCTTTATGAAAAGAAAGGTTAAACTCTGTGAGTGGATCGCACACATCACAAAGTGGTTTCTGAGAATGATTCTCTCTTATTTTTATACGAGGAGATTTCCTTTTCTACCGTTGGCCACAAAATGCTTGAAATCTCCACATGCATATTCCTCAAAAAGAGGGTTTCCAATCTGCTCTGTCTAAAGGAAGGTTCAACTCTGTGAGTTGAACACACACAAATCAAAGAAGTTTCTGAGAATTCTTCCTTCTAGCATTAGATGAAGGAATCCCGCTTCCAACGAAATCCTCCAAGAGGTCCAAATATCCACTTGCAGACTTCACAAACAGAGTGTTTCCAAACTGCTCTATGAAAAGAAAGGTTAAACTCTGTGAGTGGATCGCACACATCACAAACTGGTTTCTGAGAATGATTCTCTCTAGTTTTTATCCAAGGATATTTCCTTTTCTACCCATGGCCCAAAAACGCTTGAAATCTCCACATGCAAATTCCTCAAAAAGAGGGTTTCCAATCTGCTCTGTCTAAAGGAAGGTTCAACTCTGTGAGTTGAACACACACAAATCAAAGAAGTTTCTGAGAATTCTTCCTTCTAGCATTAGATGAAGAAATCCCGCTTCCAACGAAATCCTCCAAGAGGTCCAAATATCCACTTGCAGACTTCACAAACAGAGTGTTTCCAAACTGCTCTATGAAAAGAAAGGTTAAACTCTGTGAGTGGATCGCACACATCACAAAGTGGTTTCTGAGAATGATTCTCTCTTGTTTTTATACGAGGAGATTTCCTTTTCTACCGTTGGCCCCAAAGTGCTTGAAATCTCCACATGCATATTCCTCAAAAAGAGGGTTTCCAATCTGCTCTGTCTAAAGGAAGGTTCAACTCTGTTAGTTGAACACACACAAATCAACGAAGTTACTGAGAAATCTTCTGTGTAGCATTAGATGAAGAAATCCCGCTTCCAACAAAATCCACAAAGAGGTCCACATATCAACTTGCAGACTTTACAAACAGAGTGTTTACAAACAGCCCTATGAAAAGAAAGGTTAAACTCTGTGAGTGGAACGCACACATCACAAAGTAGTTTCTGAGAATGATTCTCTCTAGCTTTTATACGAGGATATTTCCTTTTCTACCGATGGCCCCAAAACGCTTGAAATCTCCACATGCAAATTCCTCAAAAAGAGGGTTTCCAATCTGCTCTGTCTAAAGGAAGGTTCAACTCTCTGAGTTGAACACACACAAATCAAAGAAGTTTCTGAGAATTCTTCCTTCTAGCATTAGATGAAGAAATCCCGCTTCCAACAAAATCCTCCAAGAGGTCCAAATATCCACTTGCAGACTTCACAAACAGAGTGTTTCCAAACTGCTCTATGAAAAGAAAGGTTACACTCTGTGAGTGGATCGCACACATCACAAAGTGGTTTCTGAGAATGATTCTCTCTAGTTTTTATACGAGGATATTTCCTTTTCCACCGATGGCCCAAAAACGCTTGAAGTCTCCACATGCAAATTCCTCAAAAAGAGGGTTTCCAATCTGCTCTGTCTAAAGGAAGGTTCAACTCTGTGAGTTCAACACACACAAATCAAAGAAGTTTCTGAGAATTCTTCCTTCTAGCATTAGATGAAGAAATCCCGCTTCCAATGAAATCCTCAAAGAGGTCCAAATATCCCCTTGCAGACTTCAAAACCAGAGTGTTTCCAAACTGCTCTATGAAAAGAAAGGTTAAACTCTGTGAGTGGAACACACACATCACAAAGTGGTTTCTGAAAATGATTCTCTCTAGTTTTTATATGAGGATATTTCCTTTTCTACCGTTGGCCACAAAATGCTTGAAATCTCCACATGCATATTCCTCAAAAAGAGGGTTTCCAATCTGCTCTGTCTAAAGGAAGGTTCAACTCTGTGAGTTGAACACACACAAATCAAAGAAGTTTCTGAGAATTCTTCCTTCTAGCATTAGATGAAGAAATCCCGCTTCCAACGAAATCCTCAAAGAGGTCCAAATATCCACTTGCAGACTTTACAAACAGAGTGTTTCCAAACTGCTCTATGAAAAGAAAGGTTAAACTCTGTGAGTGGAACGCACACATCACAAAGTAGTTTCTGAGAATGATTCGTTCTTGTTTTTATACGAGGAGATTTCCTTTTCTACCGTTGGCCCCAAAGTGCTTGAAATCTCCACATGCATATTCCTCAAAAAGAGGGTTTCCAATCTGCTCTGTCTAAAGGAAGGTTCAACTCTGTTAGTTGAACACACACAAATCAACGAATTTACTGAGAAATCTTCTGTGTAGCATTAGATGAAGAAATCCCGCTTCCAACGAAATCCACAAAGAGGTCCATATATCCACTTGCAGACTTTACAAACAGAGTGTTTACAAACTGCCCTATGAAAAGAAAGGTTAAACTCTGTGAGTGGATCGCACACATCACAAAGTGGTTTCTGAGAATGATTCTCTCTAGTTTTTATACGAGGATATTTCCTTTTCTACCGATGGCCCAAAAACGCTTGAAATCTCCACATGCAAATTCCTCAAAAAGAGGGTTTCCAATCTGCTGTGTCTAAAGGAAGGTTCAACTCTGTTAGTTGAACACACACAAATCAACGAAGTTATTGAGAAATCTTCTGTGTAGCATTAGATGAAGAAATCCCGCTTCCAACGAAATCCACAAAGAGGTCAAAATATCCACTTGCAGACTTTACAAACAGAGTGTTTCCAAACTGCTCTATGAAAAGAAAGGTTAAACTCTGTGAGTGGAACGCACACATCACAAAGTAGTTTCTGAGAATGATTCGCTCTTGTTTTTATACGAGGAGATTTCCTTTTCTACCGTTGGCCCCAAAGTGCTTGAAATCTCCACATGCATATTCCTCAAAAAGAGGGTTTCCAATCTGCTCTGTCTAAAGGAAGGTTCAACTCTGTTAGTTGAACACACACAAATCAACGAATTTACTGAGAAATCTTCTGTGTAGCATTAGATGAAGAAATCCCGCTTCCAACGAAATCCACAAAGAGGTCCATATATCCACTTGCAGACTTTACAAACAGAGTGTTTACAAACTGCCCTATGAAAAGAAAGGTTAAACTCTGTGAGTGGATCGCACATATCACAAAGTGGTTTCTGAGAATGATTCTCTCTAGTTTTTATACGAGGATATTTCCTTTTCTACCGATGGCCCAAAAACGCTTGAAATCTCCACATGCAAATTCCTCAAAAAGAGGGTTTCCAATCTGCTGTGTCTAAAGGAAGGTTCAACTCTGTTAGTTGAACACACACAAATCAACGAAGTTATTGAGAAATCTTCTGTGTAGCATTAGATGAAGAAATCCCGCTTCCAACGAAATCCACAAAGAGGTCCAAATATCCACTTGCAGACTTTACAAACAGAGTGTTTCCAAACTGCTCTATGAAAAGAAAGGTTAAACTCTGTGAGTGGAACGGACAAATCACAAAGTGGTTTCTGAGAATGATTCTCTCTAGTTTTTATACGAGGATATTTCCTTTTCTACCGAAGACCCCAAAACGCTAGAAATCTCCACATGCAAATTCCTAAAAAAGAGTGTTTCCAATCTGCTCTGTCTAAAGGAAGGTTCAACTCTGTGAGTTGAACACACACAAATCAAAGAAGTTTCTGAGAATTCTTCCTTCTAGCATTAGATGAAGAAATCCCGCTTCCAATGAAATCCTCAAAGAGGTCCAAATATCCACTTGCAGACTTTACAAACAGAGTGTTTCCAAACTGCTCTATGAAAAGAAAGGTTAAACTCTGTGAGTGGAACGCACACATCACAAAGTAGTTTCTGAGAATGATTCTCTCTTGTTTTTATACGAGGAGATTTCCTTTTCTACCGTTGGCCCCATAGTGCTTGAAATCTCCACATGCATATTCCTCAAAAAGAGGGTTTCCAATCTGCTCTGTCTAAAGGAAGGTTCAACTCTGTTAGTTGAACACACACAAATCAACGAAGTTACTGAGAAATCTTCTGTGTAGCATTAGATGAAGAAATACCGCTTCCAACGAAATCCACAAAGAGGTCCATATATCCACCTGCAGACTTTACAAACAGAGTGTTTACAAACTGCTCTATGAAAAGAAAGGTTAAACTCTGTGAGTGGAACGCACACATCACAAAGTGGTTTCTGAGAATGATTCTCTCTAGTTTTTATACTAGGATATTTCCTTTTCTACCGATGGCCCCAAAACGCTTGAAATCTCCACGTGCAAATTCCTCAAAAAGAGGGTTTCCAATCTGCTCTGTCTAAAGGAAGGTTCAACTCTGTGAGTTCAACACACACAAATCAAAGAAGTTTCTGAGAATTCTTCCTTCTAGCATTAGATGAAGAAATCCCGCTTCCAATGAAATCCTCAAAGAGGTCCAAATATCCCCTTGCAGACTTCAAAACCAGAGTGTTTCCAAACTGCTCTATGAAAAGAAAGGTTAAACTCTGTGAGTGGAACACACACATCACAAAGTAGTTTCTGAAAATGATTCTCTCTAGTTTTTATACGAGGATATTTCCTTTTCTACCGTTGGCCACAAAATGCTTGAAATCTCCACATGCATATTCCTCAAAAAGAGGGTTTCCAATCTGCTCTGTCTAAAGGAAGGTTCACCTCTGTGAGTTGAACACACACAAATCAAAGAAGTTTCTGAGAATTCTTCCTTCTAGCATTAGATGAAGAAATCCCGCTTCCAAAGAAATCCTCAAAGAGGTCCAAATATCCACTTGCAGACTTTACAAACAGAGTGTTTACAAACTGCTCTATGAAAAGAAAGGTTAAACTCTGTGAGTGGAACGCACACATCACAAAGTGGTTTCTGAGAATGATTCTCTCTAGTTTTTATACGAGGATATTTCCTTTTCTACCGATGACCCCAAAACGCTTGAAATCTCCACATGCAAATTCCTAAAAAAGAGTGTTTCCAATCTGCTCTGTCTAAAGGAAGGTTCAACTCTGTGAGTTGAACACACACAAATCAAAGAAGTTTCTGAGAATTCTTCCTTCTAGCATTAGATGAAGAAATCCCGCTTCCAACGAAATCCTCAAAGAGGTCCAAATATCCACTTGCAGACTTTACAAACAGAGTGTTTCCAAACTGCTCTATGAAAAGAAAGGTTAAACTCTGTGAGTGGAACGCACACATCACAAAGTAGTTTCTGAGAATGATTCTCTCTTGTTTTTATACGAGGAGATTTCCTTTTCTACCGTTGGCCCCATAGTGCTTGAAATCTCCACATGCATATTCCTCAAAAAGAGGGTTTCCAATCTGCTCTGTCTAAAGGAAGGTTCAACTCTGTTAGTTGAACACACACAAATCAACGAAGTTACTGAGAAATCTTCTGTGTAGCATTAGATGAAGAAATACCGCTTCCAACGAAATCCACAAAGAGGTCCATATATCCACCTGCAGACTTTACAAACAGAGTGTTTACAAACTGCTCTATGAAAAGAAAGGTTAAACTCTGTGAGTGGAACGCACACATCACAAAGTGGTTTCTGAGAATGATTCTGTCTAGTTTTTATACTAGGATATTTCCTTTTCTACCGATGGCCCCAAAACGCTTGAAATCTCCACGTGCAAATTCCTCAAAAAGAGGGTTTCCAATCTGCTCTGTCTAAAGGAAGGTTCAACTCTGTGAGTTCAACACACACAAATCAAAGAAGTTTCTGAGAATTCTTCCTTCTAGCATTAGATGAAGAAATCCCGCTTCCAATGAAATCCTCAAAGAGGTCCAAATATCCCCTTGCAGACTTCAAAACCAGAGTGTTTCCAAACTGCTCTATGAAAAGAAAGGTTAAACTCTGTGAGTGGAACACACACATCACAAAGTAGTTTCTGAAAATGATTCTCTCTAGTTTTTATACGAGGATATTTCCTTTTCTACCGTTGGCCACAAAATGCTTGAAATCTCCACATGCATATTCCTCAAAAAGAGGGTTTCCAATCTGCTCTGTCTAAAGGAAGGTTCAACTCTGTGAGTTCAACACACACAAATCAAAGAATTTACTGAGAATTCTTCCTTCTAGCATTAGATGAAGAAATCCCGCTTCCAATGAAATCCTCAAAGAGGTCCAAATATCCACTTGCAGACTTTACAAACAGAGTGTTTCCAAACTGCTCTATGAAAAGAAAGGTTAAACTCTGTGAGTGGAACGCACACATCACAAAGTAGTTTCTGAGAATGATTCGCTCTTGTGTTTATACGAGGAGATTTCCTTTTCTACCGTTGGCCCCAAAGTGCTTGAAATCTCCACATGCATATTCCTCAAAAAGAGGGTTTCCAATCTGCTCTGTCTAAAGGAAGGTTCAACTCTGTTAGTTGAAGACACACAAATCAACGAATTTACTGAGAAATCTTCTGTGTAGCATTACATGAAGAAATCCCGCTTCCAACGAAATCCACAAAGAGGTCCATATATCCACTTGCAGACTTTACAAACAGAGTGTTTACAAACTGCCCTATGAAAAGAAAGGTTAAACTCTGTGAGTGGATCGCACACATCACAAAGTGGTTTCTGAGAATGATTCTCTCTAGTTTTTATACGAGGATATTTCCTTTTCTACCGATGGCCCAAAAACGCTTGAAATCTCCACATGCAAATTCCTCAAAAAGAGGGTTTCCAATCTGCTGTGTCTAAAGGAAGGTTCAACTCTGTTAGTTGAACACACACAAATCAACGAAGTTATTGAGAAATCTTCTGTGTAGCATTAGATGAAGAAATCCCGCTTCCAACGAGATCCACATAGAGGTCCAAATATCCACTTGCAGACTTTACAAACAGAGTGTTTACAAACTGCTCTATGAAAAGAAAGGTTAAACTCTGTGAGTGGAATGCACACATCACAAAGTGGTTTCTGAGAATGATTCTCTCTATTTTTTATACGAGGATATTTCCTTTTCTACCGAAGACCCCAAAACGCTTGAAATCTCCACATGCAAATTCCTAAAAAAGAGTGTTTCCAATCTGCTCTGTCTAAAGGAAGGTTCAACTCTGTGAGTTGAACACACACAAATCAAAGAAGTTTCTGAAAATTCTTCCTTCTAGCATTAGATGAAGAAATCCCGCTTCCAATGAAATCCTCAAAGAGGTCCAAATATCCACTTGCAGACTTTACAAACAGAGTGTTTCCAAACTGCTCTATGAAAAGAAAGGTTAAACTCTGTGAGTGCAACGCACACATCACAAAGTAGTTTCTGAGAATGATTCTCTCTTGTTTTTATACGAGGAGATTTCCTTTTCTACCGTTGGCCCCATAGTGCTTGAAATCTCCACATGCATATTCCTCAAAAAGAGGGTTTCCAATCTGCTCTGTCTAAAGGAAGGTTCAACTCTGTTAGTTGAACACACACAAATCAACGAAGTTACTGAGAAATCTTCTGTGTAGCATTAGATGAAGAAATACCGCTTCCAACGACATCCACAAAGAGGTCCATATATCCACCTGCAGACTTTACAAACAGAGTGTTTACAAACTGCTCTATGAAAAGAAAGGTTAAACTCTGTGAGTGGAACGCACACAT
This sequence comes from Gorilla gorilla gorilla, assembly GCF_029281585.2. Classification (NCBI taxonomy): domain Eukaryota; kingdom Metazoa; phylum Chordata; class Mammalia; order Primates; family Hominidae; genus Gorilla; species Gorilla gorilla. The sequence continues at coordinate 75,604,752 of NC_073232.2, forward strand.
CACAAAGTGGTTGCTGAGAATGATTCTCTCTAGTTTTTATACGAGGATATTTCCTTTTCTACCGATGGCCCCAAAACGCTTGAAATCTCCACGTGCAAATTCCTCCAAAAGAGGGTTTCCAATCTGCTCTGTCTAAAGGAAGGCTCAACTCTGTGAGTTCAACACACACAAATCAAAGAAGTTTCTGAGAATTCTTCCTTCTGGCATTAGATGAAGAAATCCCGCTTCCAATGAAATCCTCAAAGAGGTCCAAATATCCCCTTGCAGACTTCAAAACCAGAGTGTTTCCAAACTGCTCTATGAAAAGAAAGGTTAAACTCTGTGAGTGGAACACACACATCACAAAGTAGTTTCTGAAAATGATTCTCTCTAGTTTTTATACGAGGATATTTCCTTTTCTACCGTTGGCCACAAAATGCTTGAAATCTCCACATGCATATTCCTCAAAAAGAGGGTTTCCAATCTGCTCTGTCTAAAGGAAGGTTCAACTCTGTGAGTTGAACACACACAAATCAAAGAAGTTTCTGAGAATTCTTCCTTCTAGCATTAGATGAAGGAATCCCGCTTCCAACGAAATCCTCCAAGAGGTCCAAATATCCACTTGCAGACTTCACAAACAGAGTGTTTCCAAACTGCTCTATGAAAAGAAAGGTTAAACTCTGTGAGTGGATCGCACACATCACAAACTGGTTTCTGAGAATGATTCTCTCTAGTTTTTATACAAGGATATTTCCTTTTCTACCGATGGCCCAAAAACGCTTGAAATCTCCACATGCAAATTCCTCAAACAGAGGGTTTCCAATCTGCTCTGTCTAAAGGAAGGTTCAACTCTGTGAGTTGAACACACACAAATCAAAGAAGTTTCTGAGAATTCTTCCTTCTAGCATTAGATGAAGAAATCCCGCTTCCAACGAAATCCTCCAAGAGGTCCAAATATCCACTTGCAGACTTCACAAACAGAGTGTTTCCAAACTGCTCTATGAAAAGAAAGGTTAAACTCTGTGAGTGGATCGCACACATCACAAACTGGTTTCTGAGAATGATTCTCTCTAGTTTTTATCCAAGGATATTTCCTTTTCTACCCATGGCCCAAAAACGCTTGAAATCTCCACATGCAAATTCCTCAAAAAGAGGGTTTCCAAACTGCTCTGTCTAAAGGAAGGTTCAACTCTGTGAGTTGAACACACACAAATCAAAGAAGTTTCTGAGAATTCTTCCTTCTAGCATTAGATGAAGAAATCCCGCTTCCAACGAAATCCTCCAAGAGGTCCAAATATCCACTTGCAGACTTCACAAACAGAGTGTTTCCAAACTGCTCTATGAAAAGAAAGGTTAAACTCTGTGAGTGGATCGCACACATCACAAAGTGGTTTCTGAGAATGATTCTCTCTTGTTTTTATACGAGGAGATTTCCTTTTCTACCGTTGGCCCCAAAGTGCTTGAAATCTCCACATGCATATTCCTCAAAAAGAGGGTTTCCAATCTGCTCTGTCTAAAGGAAGGTTCAACTCTGTTAGTTGAACACACACAAATCAACGAAGTTACTGAGAAATCTTCTGTGTAGCATTAGATGAAGAAATCCCGCTTCCAACAAAATCCACAAAGAGGTCCACATATCAACTTGCAGACTTTACAAACAGAGTGTTTACAAACAGCCCTATGAAAAGAAAGGTTAAACTCTGTGAGTGGAACGCACACATCACAAAGTAGTTTCTGAGAATGATTCTCTCTACCTTTTATACGAGGATATTTCCTTTTCTACCGATGGCCCCAAAACGCTTGAAATCTCCACATGCAAATTCCTCAAAAAGAGGGTTTCCAATCTGCTCTGTCTAAAGGAAGGTTCAACTCTCTGAGTTGAACACACACAAATCAAAGAAGTTTCTGAGAATTCTTCCTTCTAGCATTAGATGAAGAAATCCCGCTTCCAACAAAATCCTCCAAGAGGTCCAAATATCCACTTGCAGACTTCACAAACAGAGTGTTTCCAAACTGCTCTATGAAAAGAAAGGTTACACTCTGTGAGTGGATCGCACACATCACAAAGTGGTTTCTGAGAATGATTCTCTCTAGTTTTTATACGAGGATATTTCCTTTTCCACCGATGGCCCAAAAACGCTTGAAATCTCCACATGCAAATTCCTCAAAAAGAGGGTTTCCAAACTGCTCTGTCTAAAGGAAGGTTCAACTCTGTGAGTTGAACACACACAAATCAAAGAAGTTTCTGAGAATTCTTCCTTCTAGCATTAGATGAAGAAATCCCGCTTCCAACGAAATCCTCCAAGAGGTCCAAATATCCACTTGCAGACTTCACAAACAGAGTGTTTCCAAACTGCTCTATGAAAAGAAAGGTTAAACTCTGTGAGTGGATCGCACACATCACAAAGTGGTTTCTGAGAATGATTCGTTCTTGTTTTTATACGAGGAGATTTCCTTTTCTACCGTTGGCCCCAAAGTGCTTGAAATCTCCACATGCATATTCCTCAAAAAGAGGGTTTCCAATCTGCTCTGTCTAAAGGAAGGTTCAACTCTGTTAGTTGAACACACACAAATCAACGAATTTACTGAGAAATCTTCTGTGTAGCATTAGATGAAGAAATCCCGCTTCCAACAAAATCCACAAAGAGGTCCACATATCCACTTGCAGACTTTACAAACAGAGTGTTTACAAACTGCCCTATGAAAAGAAAGGTTAAACTCTGTGAGTGGATCGCACACATCACAAAGTGGTTTCTGAGAATGATTCTCTCTAGTTTTTATACGAGGATATTTCCTTTTCTACCGATGGCCCAAAAACGCTTGAAATCTCCACATGCAAATTCCTCAAAAAGAGGGTTTCCAATCTGCTGTGTCTAAAGGAAGGTTCAACTCTGTTAGTTGAACACACACAAATCAACGAAGTTATTGAGAAATCTTCTGTGTAGCATTAGATGAAGAAATCCCGCTTCCAACGAAATCCACAAAGAGGTCAAAATATCCACTTGCAGACTTTACAAACAGAGTGTTTCCAAACTGCTCTATGAAAAGAAAGGTTAAACTCTGTGAGTGGAACGCACACATCACAAAGTAGTTTCTGAGAATGATTCGCTCTTGTTTTTATACGAGGAGATTTCCTTTTCTACCGTTGGCCCCAAAGTGCTTGAAATCTCCACATGCATATTCCTCAAAAAGAGGGTTTCCAATCTGCTCTGTCTAAAGGAAGGTTCAACTCTGTTAGTTGAACACACACAAATCAACGAATTTACTGAGAAATCTTCTGTGTAGCATTAGATGAAGAAATCCCGCTTCCAACGAAATCCACAAAGAGGTCCATATATCCACTTGCAGACTTTACAAACAGAGTGTTTACAAACTGCCCTATGAAAAGAAAGGTTAAACTCTGTGAGTGGATCGCACATATCACAAAGTGGTTTCTGAGAATGATTCTCTCTAGTTTTTATACGAGGATATTTCCTTTTCTACCGATGGCCCAAAAACGCTTGAAATCTCCACATGCAAATTCCTCAAAAAGAGGGTTTCCAATCTGCTGTGTCTAAAGGAAGGTTCAACTCTGTTAGTTGAACACACACAAATCAACGAAGTTATTGAGAAATCTTCTGTGTAGCATTAGATGAAGAAATCCCGCTTCCAACGAAATCCACAAAGAGGTCCAAATATCCACTTGCAGACTTTACAAACAGAGTGTTTCCAAACTGCTCTATGAAAAGAAAGGTTAAACTCTGTGAGTGGAACGGACAAATCACAAAGTGGTTTCTGAGAATGATTCTCTCTAGTTTTTATACGAGGATATTTCCTTTTCTACCGAAGACCCCAAAACGCTAGAAATCTCCACATGCAAATTCCTAAAAAAGAGTGTTTCCAATCTGCTCTGTCTAAAGGAAGGTTCAACTCTGTGAGTTGAACACACACAAATCAAAGAAGTTTCTGAGAATTCTTCCTTCTAGCATTAGATGAAGAAATCCCGCTTCCAATGAAATCCTCAAAGAGGTCCAAATATCCACTTGCAGACTTTACAAACAGAGTGTTTCCAAACTGCTCTATGAAAAGAAAGGTTAAACTCTGTGAGTGGAACGCACACATCACAAAGTAGTTTCTGAGAATGATTCTCTCTTGTTTTTATACGAGGAGATTTCCTTTTCTACCGTTGGCCCCATAGTGCTTGAAATCTCCACATGCATATTCCTCAAAAAGAGGGTTTCCAATCTGCTCTGTCTAAAGGAAGGTTCAACTCTGTTAGTTGAACACACACAAATCAACGAAGTTACTGAGAAATCTTCTGTGTAGCATTAGATGAAGAAATACCGCTTCCAACGAAATCCACAAAGAGGTCCATATATCCACCTGCAGACTTTACAAACAGAGTGTTTACAAACTGCTCTATGAAAAGAAAGGTTAAACTCTGTGAGTGGAACGCACACATCACAAAGTGGTTTCTGAGAATGATTCTCTCTAGTTTTTATACTAGGATATTTCCTTTTCTACCGATGGCCCCAAAACGCTTGAAATCTCCACGTGCAAATTCCTCAAAAAGAGGGTTTCCAATCTGCTCTGTCTAAAGGAAGGTTCAACTCTGTGAGTTCAACACACACAAATCAAAGAAGTTTCTGAGAATTCTTCCTTCTAGCATTAGATGAAGAAATCCCGCTTCCAATGAAATCCTCAAAGAGGTCCAAATATCCCCTTGCAGACTTCAAAACCAGAGTGTTTCCAAACTGCTCTATGAAAAGAAAGGTTAAACTCTGTGAGTGGAACACACACATCACAAAGTAGTTTCTGAAAATGATTCTCTCTAGTTTTTATACGAGGATATTTCCTTTTCTACCGTTGGCCACAAAATGCTTGAAATCTCCACATGCATATTCCTCAAAAAGAGGGTTTCCAATCTGCTCTGTCTAAAGGAAGGTTCACCTCTGTGAGTTGAACACACACAAATCAAAGAAGTTTCTGAGAATTCTTCCTTCTAGCATTAGATGAAGAAATCCCGCTTCCAAAGAAATCCTCAAAGAGGTCCAAATATCCACTTGCAGACTTTACAAACAGAGTGTTTACAAACTGCTCTATGAAAAGAAAGGTTAAACTCTGTGAGTGGAACGCACACATCACAAAGTGGTTTCTGAGAATGATTCTCTCTAGTTTTTATACGAGGATATTTCCTTTTCTACCGATGACCCCAAAACGCTTGAAATCTCCACATGCAAATTCCTAAAAAAGAGTGTTTCCAATCTGCTCTGTCTAAAGGAAGGTTCAACTCTGTGAGTTGAACACACACAAATCAAAGAAGTTTCTGAGAATTCTTCCTTCTAGCATTAGATGAAGAAATCCCGCTTCCAACGAAATCCTCAAAGAGGTCCAAATATCCACTTGCAGACTTTACAAACAGAGTGTTTCCAAACTGCTCTATGAAAAGAAAGGTTAAACTCTGTGAGTGGAACGCACACATCACAAAGTAGTTTCTGAGAATGATTCTCTCTTGTTTTTATACGAGGAGATTTCCTTTTCTACCGTTGGCCCCATAGTGCTTGAAATCTCCACATGCATATTCCTCAAAAAGAGGGTTTCCAATCTGCTCTGTCTAAAGGAAGGTTCAACTCTGTTAGTTGAACACACACAAATCAACGAAGTTACTGAGAAATCTTCTGTGTAGCATTAGATGAAGAAATACCGCTTCCAACGAAATCCACAAAGAGGTCCATATATCCACCTGCAGACTTTACAAACAGAGTGTTTACAAACTGCTCTATGAAAAGAAAGGTTAAACTCTGTGAGTGGAACGCACACATCACAAAGTGGTTTCTGAGAATGATTCTGTCTAGTTTTTATACTAGGATATTTCCTTTTCTACCGATGGCCCCAAAACGCTTGAAATCTCCACGTGCAAATTCCTCAAAAAGAGGGTTTCCAATCTGCTCTGTCTAAAGGAAGGTTCAACTCTGTGAGTTCAACACACACAAATCAAAGAAGTTTCTGAGAATTCTTCCTTCTAGCATTAGATGAAGAAATCCCGCTTCCAATGAAATCCTCAAAGAGGTCCAAATATCCCCTTGCAGACTTCAAAACCAGAGTGTTTCCAAACTGCTCTATGAAAAGAAAGGTTAAACTCTGTGAGTGGAACACACACATCACAAAGTAGTTTCTGAAAATGATTCTCTCTAGTTTTTATACGAGGATATTTCCTTTTCTACCGTTGGCCACAAAATGCTTGAAATCTCCACATGCATATTCCTCAAAAAGAGGGTTTCCAATCTGCTCTGTCTAAAGGAAGGTTCAACTCTGTGAGTTCAACACACACAAATCAAAGAATTTACTGAGAATTCTTCCTTCTAGCATTAGATGAAGAAATCCCGCTTCCAATGAAATCCTCAAAGAGGTCCAAATATCCACTTGCAGACTTTACAAACAGAGTGTTTCCAAACTGCTCTATGAAAAGAAAGGTTAAACTCTGTGAGTGGAACGCACACATCACAAAGTAGTTTCTGAGAATGATTCGCTCTTGTGTTTATACGAGGAGATTTCCTTTTCTACCGTTGGCCCCAAAGTGCTTGAAATCTCCACATGCATATTCCTCAAAAAGAGGGTTTCCAATCTGCTCTGTCTAAAGGAAGGTTCAACTCTGTTAGTTGAAGACACACAAATCAACGAATTTACTGAGAAATCTTCTGTGTAGCATTACATGAAGAAATCCCGCTTCCAACGAAATCCACAAAGAGGTCCATATATCCACTTGCAGACTTTACAAACAGAGTGTTTACAAACTGCCCTATGAAAAGAAAGGTTAAACTCTGTGAGTGGATCGCACACATCACAAAGTGGTTTCTGAGAATGATTCTCTCTAGTTTTTATACGAGGATATTTCCTTTTCTACCGATGGCCCAAAAACGCTTGAAATCTCCACATGCAAATTCCTCAAAAAGAGGGTTTCCAATCTGCTGTGTCTAAAGGAAGGTTCAACTCTGTTAGTTGAACACACACAAATCAACGAAGTTATTGAGAAATCTTCTGTGTAGCATTAGATGAAGAAATCCCGCTTCCAACGAGATCCACATAGAGGTCCAAATATCCACTTGCAGACTTTACAAACAGAGTGTTTACAAACTGCTCTATGAAAAGAAAGGTTAAACTCTGTGAGTGGAATGCACACATCACAAAGTGGTTTCTGAGAATGATTCTCTCTATTTTTTATACGAGGATATTTCCTTTTCTACCGAAGACCCCAAAACGCTTGAAATCTCCACATGCAAATTCCTAAAAAAGAGTGTTTCCAATCTGCTCTGTCTAAAGGAAGGTTCAACTCTGTGAGTTGAACACACACAAATCAAAGAAGTTTCTGAAAATTCTTCCGTCTAGCATTAGATGAAGAAATCCCGCTTCCAACGAAATCCTCAAAGAGGTCCAAATATCCACTTGCAGACTTTACAAACAGAGTGTTTCCAAACTGCTCTATGAAAAGAAAGGTTAAACTCTGTGAGTGCAACGCACACATCACAAAGTAGTTTCTGAGAATGATTCTCTCTTGTTTTTATACGAGGAGATTTCCTTTTCTACCGTTGGCCCCATAGTGCTTGAAATCTCCACATGCATATTCCTCAAAAAGAGGGTTTCCAATCTGCTCTGTCTAAAGGAAGGTTCAACTCTGTTAGTTGAACACACACAAATCAACGAAGTTACTGAGAAATCTTCTGTGTAGCATTAGATGAAGAAATACCGCTTCCAACGAAATCCACAAAGAGGTCCATATATCCACCTGCAGACTTTACAAACAGAGTGTTTACAAACTGCTCTATGAAAAGAAAGGTTAAACTCTGTGAGTGGAACGCACACATCACAAAGTGGTTTCTGAGAATGATTCTCTCTAGTTTTTATACGAGGATATTTCCTTTTCTACCGATGGCCCCAAAACGCTTGAAATCTCCACGTGCAAATTCCTCAAAAAGAGGGTTTCCAATCTGCTCTGTCTAAAGGAAGGTTCAACTCTGTGAGTTCAACACACACAAATCAAAGAAGTTTCTGAGAATTCTTCCTTCTAGCATTAGATGAAGAAATCCCGCTTCCAATGAAATCCTCAAAGAGGTCCAAATATCCCCTTGCAGACTTCAAAACCAGAGTGTTTCCAAACTGCTCTATGAAAAGAAAGGTTAAACTCTGTGAGTGGAACACACACATCACAAAGCAGTTTCTGAAAATGATTCTCTCTAGTTTTTATACGAGGATATTTCCTTTTCTACCGTTGGCCACAAAATGCTTGAAATCTCCACATGCATATTCCTCAAAAAGAGGGTTTCCAATCTGCTCTGTCTAAAGGAAGGTTCAACTCTGTGAGTTGAACACTCACAAATCAAAGAAGTTTCTGAGAATTCTTCCTTCTAGCATTAGATGAAGAAATCCCGCTTCCAACGAAATCCTCAAAGAGGTCCAAATATCCACTTGCAGACTTTACAAACAGAGTGTTTCCAAACTGCTCTATGAAAAGAAAAGTTAAACTCTGTGAGTGGAACGCACACATCACAAAGTAGATTCTGAGAATGATTCGCTCTTGTTTTTGTACGAGGAGATTTCCTTTTCTACCGTTGGCCCCAAAGTGCTTGAAATCTCCACATGCATATTCCTCAAAAAGAGGGTTTCCAATCTGCTCTGTCTAAAGGAAGGTTCAACTCTGTTAGTTGAACACACACAAATCAACGAATTTACTGAGAAATCTTCTGTGTAGCATTAGATGAAGAAATCCCGCTTCCCACGAAATCCACAAAGAGGTCCATATATCCACTTGCAGACTTTACTGAGTGTTTACAATCTGCCCTATGAAAAGAAAGGTTAAACTCTGTGAGTGGATCGCACACATCACAAAGTGGTTTCTGAGAATGATTCTCTCTAGTTTTTATACGAGGATATTTCCTTTTCTACCGATGGCCCCAAAACGCTTGAAATCTCCACATGCAAATTCCTCCAAAAGAGGGTTTCCAATCTGCTCTGTCTAAAGGAAGGTTCAACTCTGTGAGTTCAACACACACAAATCAAAGAAGTTTCTGAGAATTCTTCCTTCTAGCATTAGATGAAGAAATCCCGCTTCCAATGAAATCCTCAAAGAGGTCCAAATATCCCCTTGCAGACTTCAAAACCAGAGTGTTTCCAAACTGCTCTATGAAAAGAAAGGTTAAACTCTGTGAGTGGAACACACACATCACAAAGTAGTTTCTGAAAATGATTCTCTCTAGTTTTTATACGAGGATATTTCCTTTTCTACAGTTGGCCACAAAATGCTTGAAATCTCCACATGCATATTCCTCAAAAAGAGGGTTTCCAATCTGCTCTGTCTAAAGGAAGGTTCAACTCTGTGAGTTGAACACACACAAATCAAAGAAGTTTCTGAGAATTCTTCCTTCTAGCATTAGATGAAGGAATCCCGCTTCCAACGAAATCCTCAAAGAGGTCCAAATATCCACTTGCAGACTTCACAAACAGAGTGTTTCCAAACTGCTCTATGAAAAGAAAGGTTAAACTCTGTGAGTGGATCGCACACATCACAAACTGGTTTCTGAGAATGATTCTCTCTAGTTTTTATACAAGGATATTTCCTTTTCTACCGATGGCCCAAAAACGCTTGAAATCTCCACATGCAAATTCCTCAAAAAGAGGGTTTCCAATCTGCTCTGTCTAAAGGAAGGTTCAACTCTGTGAGTTGAACACACACAAATCAAAGAAGTTTCTGAGAATTCTTCCTTCTAGCATTAGATGAAGAAATCCCGCTTCCAACGAAATCCTCCAAGAGGTCCAAATATCCACTTGCAGACTTCACAAACAGAGTGTTTCCAAACTGCTCTATGAAAAGAAAGGTTAAACTCTGTGAGTGGATCGCACACATCACAAACTGGTTTCTGAGAATGATTCTCTCTAGTTTTTATACAAGGATATTTCCTTTTCTACCGATGGCCCAAAAACGCTTGAAATCTCCACATGCAAATTCCTCAAAAAGAGGGTTTCCAATCTGCTCTGTCTAAAGGAAGGTTCAACTCTGTGAGTTGAACACACACAAATCAAAGAAGTTTCTGAGAATTCTTCCTTCTAGCATTAGATGAAGAAATCCCGCTTCCAACAAAATCCTCCAAGAGGTCCAAATATCCACTTGCAGACTTCACAAACAGAGTGTTTCCAAACTGCTCTATGAAAAGAAAGGTTAAACTCTGTGAGTGGATCGCACACATCACAAAGTGGTTTCTGAGAATGATTCTCTCTTGTTTTTATACGAGGAGATTTCCTTTTCTACCGTTGGCCCCATAGTGCTTGAAATCTCCACATGCATATTCCTCAAAAAGAGGGTTTCCAATCTGCTCTGTCTAAAGGAAGGTTCAACTCTGTTTGTTGAACACACACAAATCAACGAAGTTACTGAGAAATCTTCTGTGTAGCATTAGATGAAGAAATCCCGCTTCCAACGAAATCCACAAAGAGGTCCACATATCCACTTGCAGACTTTACAAACAGAGTGTTTACAAACAGCCCTATGAAAAGAAAGGTTAAACTCTGTGAGTGGAACGCACACATCACAAAGTAGTTTCTGAGAATGATTCTCTCTACCTTTTATACGAGGATATTTCCTTTTCTACCGATGGCCCCAAAACGCTTGAAATCTCCACATGCAAATTCCTCAAAAAGAGGGTTTCCAATCTGCTCTGTCTAAAGGAAGGTTCAACTCTGTGAGTTGAACACACACAAATCAAAGAAGTTTCTGAGAATTCTTCCTTCTAGCATTAGATGAAGAAATCTCGCTTCCAACAAAATCCTCCAAGAGGTCCAAATATCCACTTGCAGACTTCACAAACAGAGTGTTTCCAAACTGCTCTATGAAAAGAAAGGTTAAACTCTGTGAGTGGATCGCACACATCACAAAGTGGTTTCTGAGAATGATTCTCTCTAGTTTTTATACGAGGATATTTCCTTTTCCACCGATGGCCCAAAAACGCTTGAAATCTCCACATGCAAATTCCTCAAAAAGAGGGTTTCCAATCTGCTCTGTCTCAAGGAAGGTTCAACTCTGTTAGTTGAACACACACAAATCAACGAAGTTATTGAGAAATCTTCTGTGTAGCATTAGATGAAGAAATCCCGCTTCCAACGAAATCCACAAAGAGGTCCAAATATCCACTTGCAGACTTTACAATCAGAGTGTTTACAGACTGCTCTATGAAAAGAAAGGTTAAACTCTGTGAGTGGAACGCACACATCACAAAGTGGTTTCTGAGAATGATTCTCTCTAGTTTTTATACGAGTATATTTCCTTTTCTACCGATGGCCCCAAAACGCTTGAAATCTCCACATGCAAATTCCTAAAAAAGAGTGTTTCCAATCTGCTCTGTCTAAAGGAAGGTTCAATTCTGTGAGTTAAACACACACAAATCAAAGAAGTTTCTGAGAATTCTTCCTTCTAGCATTAGATGAAGAAATCCCGCTTCCAACGAAATCCTCAAAGAGGTCCAAATATCCACTTGCAGACTTTACAAACAGAGTGTTTACAAACTGCTCTATGAAAAGAAAGGTTAAACTCTGTGAGTGGAACGCACACATCACAAAGTGGTTTCTGAGAATGATTCTCTCTAGTTTTTATACGAGGATATTTCCTTTTCTACCGATGACCACAAAACGCTTGAAATCTCCACATGCAAATTCCTAAAAAAGAGTGTTTCCAATCGGCTCTGTCTAAAGGAAGGTTCAACTCTGTGAGTTGAACACACAAAAATCAAAGAAGTTTCTGAGAATTCTTCCTTCTAGCATTAGATGAAGAAATCCCGCTTCCAACGAAATCCTCAAAGAGGTCCAAATATCCAATTGCAGACTTTACAAACAGAGTGTTTACAAACTGCTCTTTCAAAAGAAAGGTTAAACTCTGTGAGTGGAACGCACACATCACAAAGTAGTTTCTGAGAATGATTCTCTCTTGTTTTTATACGAGGAGATTTCCTTTTCTACCGTTGGCCCCAAAGTGCTTGAAATCTCCACATGCATATTCCTCAAAAAGAGGGTTTCCAATCTGCTCTGTCTAAAGGAAGGTTCAACTCTGTTAGTTGAACACACACAAATCAACGAAGTTACTGAGAAATCTTCTGTGTAGCATTAGATGAAGAAATCCCGCTTCCAACGAAATCCACAAAGAGGTCCACATATCCACTTGCAGACTTTACAAACAGAGTGTTTACAAACAGCCCTATGAAAAGAAAGGTTAAACTCTGTGAGTGGAACGCACACATCACAAAGTAGTTTCTGAGAATGATTCTCTCTTGTTTTTATACGAGGAGATTTCCTTTTCTACCGTTGGCCCCATAGTGCTTGAAATCTCCACATGCATATTCCTCAAAAAGAGGGTTTCCAATCTGCTCTGTCTAAAGGAAGGTTCAACTCTGTTAGTTGAACACACACAAATCAACGAAGTTACTGAGAAATCTTCTGTGTAGCATTAGATGAAGAAATACCGCTTCCAACGAAATCCACAAAGAGGTCCATATATCCACCTGCAGACTTTACAAACAGAGTGTTTACAAACTGCTCTATGAAAAGAAAGGTTAAACTCTGTGAGTGGAACGCACACATCACAAAGTGGTTGCTGAGAATGATTCTCTCTAGTTTTTATACGAGGATATTTCCTTTTCTACCGATGGCCCCAAAACGCTTGAAATCTCCACGTGCAAATTCCTCCAAAAGAGGGTTTCCAATCTGCTCTGTCTAAAGGAAGGTTCAACTCTGTGAGTTCAACACACACAAATCAAAGAAGTTTCTGAGAATTCTTCCTTCTAGCATTAGATGAAGAAATCCCGCTTCCAATGAAATCCTCAAAGAGGTCCAAATATCCCCTTGCAGACTTCAAAACCAGAGTGTTTCCAAACTGCTCTATGAAAAGAAAGGTTAAACTCTGTGAGTGGAACACACACATCACAAAGTAGTTTCTGAAAATGATTCTCTCTAGTTTTTATACGAGGATATTTCCTTTTCTACCGTTGGCCACAAAATGCTTGAAATCTCCACATGCATATTCCTCAAAAAGAGGGTTTCCAATCTGCTCTGTCTAAAGGAAGGTTCAACTCTGTGAGTTGAACACACACAAATCAAAGAAGTTTCTGAGAATTCTTCCTTCTAGCATTAGATGAAGGAATCCCGCTTCCAATGAAATCCTCCAAGAGTTCCAAATATCCACTTGCAGACTTCACAAACAGAGTGTTTCCAAACTGCTCTATGAAAAGAAAGGTTAAACTCTGTGAGTGGATCGCACACATCACAAACTGGTTTCTGAGAATGATTCTCTCTAGTTTTTATACAAGGATATTTCCTTTTCTACCGATGGCCCAAAAACGCTTGAAATCTCCACATGCAATTCCTCAAAAAGAGGGTTTCCAATCTGCTCTGTCTAAAGGAAGGTTCAACTCTGTGAGTTGAACACACACAAATCAAAGAAGTTTCTGAGAATTCTTCCTTCTAGCATTAGATGAAGAAATCCCGCTTCCAACGAAATCCTCCAAGAGGTCCAAATATCCACTTGCAGACTTCACAAACAGAGTGTTTCCAAACTGCTCTATGAAAAGAAAGGTTAAACTCTGTGAGTGGATCGCACGCATCACAAAGTGGTTTCTGAGAATGATTCTCTCTTGTTTTTATACGAGGAGATTTCCTTTTCTACCGTTGGCCACAAAATGCTTGAAATCTCCACATGCATATTCCTCAAAAAGAGGGTTTCCAATCTGCTCTGTCTAAAGGAAGGTTCAACTCTGTGAGTTGAACACACACAAATCAAAGAAGTTTCTGAGAATTCTTCCTTCTAGCATTAGATGAAGGAATCCCGCTTCCAACAAAATCCACAAAGAGGTCCACATATCCACTTGCAGACTTTACAAACAGAGTGTTTACAAACAGCCCTATGAAAAGAAAGGTTAAACTCTGTGAGTGGAACGCACACATCACAAAGTAGTTTCTGAGAATGATTCTCTCTACCTTTTATACGAGGATATTTCCTTTTCTACCGATGGCCCCAAAACGCTTGAAATCTCCACATGCAAATTCCTCAAAAAGAGGGTTTCCAATCTGCTCTGTCTAAAGGAAGGTTCAACTCTGTGAGTTGAACACACACAAATCAAAGAAGTTTCTGAGAATTCTTCCTTCTAGCATTAGATGAAGAAATCCCGCTTCCACCAAAATCCTCCAAGAGGTCCAAATATCCACTTGCAGACTTCACAAACAGAGTGTTTCCAAACTGCTCTATGAAAAGAAAGGTTAAACTCTGTGAGTGGATCGCACACATCACAAAGTGGTTTCTGAGAATGATTCTCTCTAGTTTTTATACGAGGATATTTCCTTTTCCACCGATGGCCCCAAAACGCTTGAAATCTCCACATGCAAATTCCTAAAAAAGAGTGTTTCCAATCTGCTCTGTCTAAAGGAAGGTTCAATTCTGTGAGTTAAACACACACAAATCAAAGAAGTTTCTGAGAATTCTTCCTTCTAGCATTAGATGAAGAAATCCCGCTTCCAACGAAATCCTCAAAGAGGTCCAAATATCCACTTGCAGACTTTACAAACAGAGTGTTTACAAACTGCTCTTTCAAAAGAAAGGTTAAACTCTGTGAGTGGAACGCACACATCACAAAGTAGTTTCTGAGAATGATTCTCTCTTGTTTTTATACGAGGAGATTTCCTTTTCTACCGTTGGCCCCAAAGTGCTTGAAATCTCCACATGCATATTCCTCAAAAAGAGGGTTTCCAATCTGCTCTGTCTAAAGGAAGGTTCAACTCTGTTAGTTGAACACACACAAATCAACGAAGTTACTGAGAAATCTTCTGTGTAGCATTAGATGAAGAAATCCCGCTTCCAACGAAATCCACAAAGAGGTCCAAATATCCACTTGCAGACTTTACAAACAGAGTGTTTACAAACTGCTCTATGAAAAGAAAGGTTAAACTCTGTGAGTGGAACGCACACGTCTCAAAGTGGTTTCTGAGAATGATTCTCTCTAGTTTTTATACGAGGATATTTCCTTTTCTACCGATGGCCCCAAAACGCTTGAAATCTCCACATGCAAATTCCTCAAAAAGAGTGTTTCCAATCTGCTCTGTCTAAAGGAAGGTTCAACTCTGTGAGTTGAACACACAAAAATCAAAGAAGTTTCTGAGAATTCTTCCTTCTAGCATTAGATGAAGAAATCCCGCTTCCAACGAAATCCTCAAAGAGGTCCAAATATCCACTTGCAGACTTTACAAACAGAGTGTTTACAAACTGCTCTATGAAAAGAAAGGTTAAACTCTGTGAGTGGAACGCACACATCACAAAGTGGTTTCTGAGAATGATTCTCTCTAGTTTTTATACGAGGATATTTCCTTTTCTACCGATGACCCCAAAACGCTTGAAATCTCCACATGCAAATTCCTAAAAAAGAGTGTTTCCAATCGGCTCTGTCTAAAGGAAGGTTCAACTCTGTGAGTTGAACACACAAAAATCAAAGAAGTTTCTGAGAATTCTTCCTTCTAGCATTAGATGAAGAAATCCCGCTTCCAACGAAATCCTCAAAGAGGTCCAAATATCCAATTGCAGACTTTACAAACAGAGTGTTTACAAACTGCTCTTTCAAAAGAAAGGTTAAACTCTGTGAGTGGAACGCACACATCACAAAGTAGTTTCTGAGAATGATTCTCTCTTGTTTTTATACGAGGAGATTTCCTTTTCTACCGTTGGCCCCAAAGTGCTTGAAATCTCCACATGCATATTCCTCAAAAAGAGGATTTCCAATCTGCTCTGTCTAAAGGAAGGTTCAACTCTGTTAGTTGAACACACACAAATCAACGAAGTTACTGAGAAATCTTCTGTGTAGCATTAGATGAAGAAATCCCGCTTCCAACGAAATCCACAAAGAGGTCCACATATCCACTTGCAGACTTTACAAACAGAGTGTTTACAAACAGCCCTATGAAAAGAAAGGTTAAACTCTGTGAGTGGAACGCACACATCACAAAGTAGTTTCTGAGAATGATTCTCTCTTGTTTTTATACGAGGAGATTTCCTTTTCTACCGTTGGCCCCATAGTGCTTGAAATCTCCACATGCATATTCCTCAAAAAGAGGGTTTCCAATCTGCTCTGTCTAAAGGAAGGTTCAACTCTGTTAGTTGAACACACACAAATCAACGAAGTTACTGAGAAATCTTCTGTGTAGCATTAGATGAAGAAATACCGCTTCCAACGAAATCCACAAAGAGGTCCATATATCCACCTGCAGACTTTACAAACAGAGTGTTTACAAACTGCTCTATGAAAAGAAAGGTTAAACTCTGTGAGTGGAACGCACACATCACAAAGTGGTTGCTGAGAATGATTCTCTCTAGTTTTTATACGAGGATATTTCCTTTTCTACCGATGGCCCCAAAACGCTTGAAATCTCCACGTGCAAATTCCTCCAAAAGAGGGTTTCCAATCTGCTCTGTCTAAAGGAAGGTTCAACTCTGTGAGTTCAACACACACAAATCAAAGAAGTTTCTGAGAATTCTTCCTTCTAGCATTAGATGAAGAAATCCCGCTTCCAATGAAATCCTCAAAGAGGTCCAAATATCCCCTTGCAGACTTCAAAACCAGAGTGTTTCCAAACTGCTCTATGAAAAGAAAGGTTAAACTCTGTGAGTGGAACACACACATCACAAAGTAGTTTCTGAAAATGATTCTCTCTAGTTTTTATACGAGGATATTTCCTTTTCTACCGTTGGCCACAAAATGCTTGAAATCTCCACATGCATATTCCTCAAAAAGAGGGTTTCCAATCTGCTCTGTCCAAAGGAAGGTTCAACTCTGTGAGTTGAACACACACAAATCAAAGAAGTTTCTGAGAATTCTTCCTTCTAGCATTAGATGAAGGAATCCCGCTTCCAACGAAATCCTCCAAGAGGTCCAAATATCCACTTGCAGACTTCACAAACAGAGTGTTTCCAAACTGCTCTATGAAAAGAAAGGTTAAACTCTGTGAGTGGATCGCACACATCACAAACTGGTTTCTGAGAATGATTCTCTCTAGTTTTTATACAAGGATATTTCCTTTTCTACCGATGGCCCAAAAACGCTTGAAATCTCCACATGCAAATTCCTCAAAAAGAGGGTTTCCAATCTGCTCTGTCTAAAGGAAGGTTCAACTCTGTGAGTTGAACACACAAAAATCAAAGAAGTTTCTGAGAATTCTTCCTTCTAGCATTAGATGAAGAAATCCCGCTTCCAACGAAATCCTCCAAGAGGTCCAAATATCCACTTGCAGACTGCACAAACAGAGTGTTTCCAAACTGCTCTATGAAAAGAAAGGTTAAACTCTGTGAGTGGATCGCACACATCACAAACTGGTTTCTGAGAATGATTCTCTCTAGTTTTTATACAAGGATATTTCCTTTTCTACCGATGGCCCAAAAACGCTTGAAATCTCCACATGCAAATTCCTCAAAAAGAGGGTTTCCAATCTGCTCTGTCTAAAGGAAGGTTCAACTCTGTGAGTTGAACACACACAAATCAAAGAAGTTTCTGAGAATTCTTCCTTCTAGCATTAGATGAAGAAATCCCGCTTCCAACGAAATCCTCCAAGAGGTCCAAATATCCACTTGCAGACTTCACAAACAGAGTGTTTCCAAACTGCTCTATGAAAAGAAAGGTTAAACTCTGTGAGTGGATCGCACACATCACAAAGTGGTTTCTGAGAATGATTCTCTCTTGTTTTTATACGAGGAGATTTCCTTTTCTACCGTTGGCCACAAAATGCTTGAAATCTCCACATGCATATTCCTCAAAAAGAGGGTTTCCAATCTGCTCTGTCTAAAGGAAGGTTCAACTCTGTGAGTTGAACACACACAAATCAAAGAAGTTTCTGAGAATTCTTCCTTCTAGCATTAGATGAAGGAATCCCGCTTCCAACGAAATCCTCCAAGAGGTCCAAATATCCACTTGCAGACTTCACAAACAGAGTGTTTCCAAACTGCTCTATGAAAAGAAAGGTTAAACTCTGTGAGTGGATCGCACACATCACAAACTGGTTTCTGAGAATGATTCTCTCTAGTTTTTATACAAGGATATTTCCTTTTCTACCGATGGCCCAAAAACGCTTGAAATCTCCACATGCAAATTCCTCAAAAAGAGGGTTTCCAATCTGCTCTAAAGGAAGGTTCAACTCTGTGAGTTGAACACACACAAATCAAAGAAGTTGCTGAGAATTCTTCCTTCTAGCATTAGATGAAGAAATCCCGCTTCCAACGAAATCCTCCAAGAGGTCCAAATATCCACTTGCAGACTTCACAAACAGAGTGTTTCCAAACTGCTCTATGAAAAGAAAGGTTAAACTCTGTGAGTGGATCGCACACATCACAAAGTGGTTTCTGAGAATGATTCTCTCTTGTTTTCATACGAGGAGATTTCCTTTTCTACCGTTGGCCCCAAAGTGCTTGAAATCTCCACATGCATATTCCTCAAAAAGAGGGTTTCCAATCTGCTCTGTCTAAAGGAAGGTTCAACTCTGTTAGTTGAACACACACAAATCAACGAAGTTACTGAGAAATCTTCTGTGTAGCATTAGATGAAGAAATCCCGCTTCCAACGAAATCCACAAAGAGGTCCACATATCCACTTGCAGACTTTACAAACAGAGTGTTTACAAACAGCCCTATGAAAAGAAAGGTTAAACTCTGTGAGTGGAACGCACACATCACAAAGTAGTTTCTGAGAATGATTCTCTCTACCTTTTATACGAGGATATTTCCTTTTCTACCGAAGACCCCAAAACGCTTGAAATCTCCACATGCAAATTCCTCAAAAAGAGGGTTTCCAATCTGCTCTGTCTAAAGGAAGGTTCAACTCTGTGAGTTGAACACACACAAATCAAAGTAGTTTCTGAGAATTCTTCCTTCTAGCATTAGATGAAGAAATCCCGCTTCCAACAAAATCCTCCAAGAGGTCCAAATATCCACTTGCAGACTTCACAAACAGAGTGTTTCCAAACTGCTCTATGAAAAGAAAGGTTAAACTCTGTGAGTGGATCGCACACATCACAAAGTGGTTTCTGAGAATGATTCTCTCTAGTTTTTATACGAGGATATTTCCTTTTCCACCGATGGCCCAAAAACGCTTGAAATCTCCACATGCAAATTCCTCAAAAAGAGGGTTTCCAATCTGCTCTGTCTAAAGGAAGGTTCAACTCTGTTAGTTGAACACACACAAATCAACGAAGTTATTGAGAAATCTTCTGTGTAGCATTAGATGAAGAAATCCCGCTTCCAACGAAATCCACAAAGAGGTCCAAATATCCACTTGCAGACATTACAATCAGAGTGTTTACAGACTGCTCTATGAAAAGAAAGGTTAAACTCTGTGAGTGGAACGCACACATCACAAAGTGGTTTCTGAGAATGATTCTCTCTAGTTTTTATACGAGGATATTTCCTTTTCTACCGATGGCCCCAAAACGCTTGAAATCTCCACATGCAAATTCCTAAAAAAGAGTGTTTCCAATCTGCTCTGTCTAAAGGAAGGTTCAATTCTGTGAGTTAAACACACACAAATCAAAGAAGTTTCTGAGAATTCTTCCTTCTAGCATTAGATGAAGAAATCCCGCTTCCAACGAAATCCTCAAAGAGGTCCAAATATCCAATTGCAGACTTTACAAACAGAGTGTTTACAAACTGCTCTTTCAAAAGAAAGGTTAAACTCTGTGAGTGGAACGCACACATCACAAAGTAGTTTCTGAGAATGATTCTCTCTTGTTTTTATACGAGGAGATTTCCTTTTCTACCGTTGGCCCCAAAGTGCTTGAAATCTCCACATGCATATTCCTCAAAAAGAGGGTTTCCAATCTGCTCTGTCTAAAGGAAGGTTCAACTCTGTTAGTTGAACACACACAAATCAACGAAGTTACTGAGAAATCTTCTGTGTAGCATTAGATGAAGAAATACCGCTTCCAACGAAATCCACAAAGAGGTCCATATATCCACCTGCAGACTTTACAAACAGAGTGTTTACAAACTGCTCTATGAAAAGAAAGGGTAAACTCTGTGAGTGGAACGCACACATCACAAAGTGGTTACTGAGAATGATTCTCTCTAGTTTTTATACGAGGAGATTTCCTTTTCTACCGTTGGCCCCAAAGTGCTTGAAATCTCCACATGCATATTCCTCAAAAAGAGGGTTTCCAATCTGCTCTGTCTAAAGGAAGGTTCAACTCTGTTAGTTGAACACACACAAATCAAAGAAGTTATTGAGAAATCTTCTGTGTAGCATTAGATGAAGAAATCCCGCTTCCAACGAAATCCACAAAGAGGTCCAAATATCCACCTGCAGACTTTACAAACAGAGTGTTTACAAACTGCTCTATGAAAAGAAAGGTTAAACTCTGTGAGTGGAACGCACACGTCTCAAAGTGGTTTCTGAGAATGATTCTCTCTAGTTTTTATACGAGGATATTTCCTTTTCTACCGATGGCCCCAAAACGCTTGAAATCTCCACATGCAAATTCCTCAAAAAGAGTGTTTCCAATCTGCTCTGTCTAAAGGAAGGTTCAACTCTGTGAGTTGAACACACAAAAATCAAAGAAGTTTCTGAGAATTCTTCCTTCTAGCATTAGATGAAGAAATCCCGCTTCCAACGAAATCCTCAAAGAGGTCCAAATATCCACTTGCAGACTTTACAAACAGAGTGTTTACAAACTGCTCTATGAAAAGAAAGGTTAAACTCTGTGAGTGGAACGCACACATCACAAAGTGGTTTCTGAGAATGATTCTCTCTAGTTTTTATACGAGGATATTTCCTTTTCTACCGATGACCCCAAAACGCTTGAAATCTCCACATGCAAATTCCTAAAAAAGAGTGTTTCCAATCGGCTCTGTCTAAAGGAAGGTTCAACTCTGTGAGTTGAACACACAAAAATCAAAGAAGTTTCTGAGAATTCTTCCTTCTAGCATTAGATGAAGAAATCCCGCTTCCAACGAAATCCTCAAAGAGGTCCAAATATCCAATTGCAGACTTTACAAACAGAGTGTTTACAAACTGCTCTTTCAAAAGAAAGGTTAAACTCTGTGAGTGGAACGCACACATCACAAAGTAGTTTCTGAGAATGATTCTCTCTTGTTTTTATACGAGGAGATTTCCTTTTCTACCGTTGGCCCCAAAGTGCTTGAAATCTCCACATGCATATTCCTCAAAAAGAGGGTTTCCAATCTGCTCTGTCTAAAGGAAGGTTCAACTCTGTTAGTTGAACACACACAAATCAACGAAGTTACTGAGAAATCTTCTGTGTAGCATTAGATGAAGAAATCCCGCTTCCAACGAAATCCACAAAGAGGTCCACATATCCACTTGCAGACTTTACAAACAGAGTGTTTACAAACAGCCCTATGAAAAGAAAGGTTAAACTCTGTGAGTGGAACGCACACATCACAAAGTAGTTTCTGAGAATGATTCTCTCTTGTTTTTATACGAGGAGATTTCCTTTTCTACCGTTGGCCCCATAGTGCTTGAAATCTCCACATGCATATTCCTCAAAAAGAGGGTTTCCAATCTGCTCTGCCTAAAGGAAGGTTCAACTCTGTTAGTTGAACACACACAAATCAACGAAGTTACTGAGAAATCTTCTGTGTAGCATTAGATGAAGAAATACCGCTTCCAACGAAATCCACAAAGAGGTCCATATATCCACCTGCAGACTTTACAAACAGAGTGTTTACAAACTGCTCTATGAAAAGAAAGGTTAAACTCTGTGAGTGGAACGCACACATCACAAAGTGGTTGCTGAGAATGATTCTCTCTAGTTTTTATACGAGGATATTTCCTTTTCTACCGATGGCCCCAAAACGCTTGAAATCTCCACGTGCAAATTCCTCCAAAAGAGGGTTTCCAATCTGCTCTGTCTAAAGGAAGGTTCAACTCTGTGAGTTCAACACACACAAATCAAAGAAGTTTCTGAGAATTCTTCCTTCTAGCATTAGATGAAGAAATCCCGCTTCCAATGAAATCCTCAAAGAGGTCCAAATATCCCCTTGCAGACTTCAAAACCAGAGTGTTTCCAAACTGCTCTATGAAAAGAAAGGTTAAACTCTGTGAGTGGAACACACACATCACAAAGTAGTTTCTGAAAATGATTCTCTCTAGTTTTTATACGAGGATATTTCCTTTTCTACCGTTGGCCACAAAATGCTTTAAATATCCACATGCATATTCCTCAAAAAGAGGGTTTCCAATCTGCTCTGTCTAAAGGAAGGTTCAACTCTGTGAGTTGAACACACACAAATCAAAGAAGTTTCTGAGAATTCTTCCTTCTAGCATTAGATGAAGGAATCCCGCTTCCAACGAAATCCTCCAAGAGGTCCAAATATCCACTTGCAGACTTCACAAACAGAGTGTTTCCAAACTGCTCTATGAAAAGAAAGGTTAAACTCTGAGAGTGGATCGCACACATCACAAACTGGTTTCTGAGAATGATTCTCTCTAGTTTTTATACAAGGATATTTCCTTTTCTACCGATGGCCCAAAAACGCTTGAAATCTCCACATGCAAATTCCTCAAAAAGAGGGTTTCCAATCTGCTCTGTCTAAAGGAAGGTTCAACTCTGTGAGTTGAACACACACAAATCAAAGAAGCTTCTGAGAATTCTTCCTTCTAGCATTAGATGAAGAAATCCCGCTTCCAACGAAATCCTCCAAGAGGTCCAAATATCCACTTGCAGACTTCACAAACAGAGTGTTTCCAAACTGCTCTATGAAAAGAAAGGTTAAACTCTGTGAGTGGATCGCACACATCACAAAGTGGTTTCTGAGAATGATTCTCTCTTGTTTTTATACGAGGAGATTTCCTTTTCTACCGTTGGCCACAAAATGCTTGAAATCTCCACCTGCATATCCCTCAAAAAGAGGGTTTCCAATCTGCTCTGTCTAAAGGAAGGTTCAACTCTGTGAGTTGAACACACACAAATCAAAGAAGTTTCTGAGAATTCTTCCTTCTAGCATTAGATGAAGGAATCCCGCTTCCAACGAAATCCTCCAAGAGGTCCAAATATCCACTTGCAGACTTCACAAACAGAGTGTTTCCAAACTGCTCTATGAAAAGAAAGGTTAAACTCTGTGAGTGGATCGCACACATCACAAACTGGTTTCTGAGAATGATTCTCTCTAGTTTTTATACAAGGATATTTCCTTTTCTACCGATGGCCCAAAAACGCTTGAAATCTCCACATGCAAATTCCTCAAAAAGAGGGTTTCCAATCTGCTCTGTCTAAAGGAAGGTTCAACTCTGTGAGTTGAACACACACAATTCAAAGAAGTTTCTGAGAATTCTTCCTTCTAGCATTAGATGAAGAAATCCCGCTTCCAACGAAATCCTCCAAGAGGTCCAAATATCCACTTGCAGACTTCACAAACAGAGTGTTTCCAAACTGCTCTATGAAAAGAAAGGTTAAACTCTGTGAGTGGATCGCACACATCACAAAGTGGTTTCTGAGAATGATTCTCTCTTGTTTTTATACGAGGAGATTTCCTTTTCTACCGTTGGCCCCAAAGTGCTTGAAATCTCCACATGCATATTCCTCAAAAAGAGGGTTTCCTATCTGCTCTGTCTAAAGTAAGGTTCAACTCTGTTAGTTGAACACACACAAATCAACGAAGTTACTGAGAAATCTTCTGTGTAGCATTAGATGAAGAAATCCCGCTTCCAACAAAATCCTCCAAGAGGTCCAAATATCCACTTGCAGACTTCACAAACAGAGTGTTTCCAAACTGCTCTATGAAAAGAAAGGTTACACTCTGTGAGTGGATCGCACACATCACAAACTGGTTTCTGAGAATGATTCTCTCTAGTTTTTATACGAGGATATTCCCTTTTCCACCGATGGCCCAAAAACGCTTGAAGTCTCCACATGCAAATTCCTCAAAAAGAGGGTTTCCAATCTGCTCTGTCTAAAGGAAGGTTCAACTCTGTTAGTTGAACACACACAAATCAACGAAGTTATTGAGAAATCTTCTGTGTAGCATTAGATGAAGAAATCCCGCTTCCAACGAAATCCACAAAGAGGTCCAAATATCCACCTGCAGACTTTACAATCAGAGTGTTTACAGACTGCTCTGTGAAAAGAAAGGTTAAACTCTGTGAGTGGAATGCACACATCACAAAGTGGTTTCTGAGAATGATTCTCTCTAGTTTTTATAGGAGGATATTTCCTTTTCTACCGATGGCCCCAAAACGCTTGAAATCTCCACATGTAAATTCCTAAAAAAGAGTGTTTCCAATCTGCTCTGTCTAAAGGAAGGTTCAATTCTGTGAGTTGAACACACACAAATCAAAGAAGTTTCTGAGAATTCTTCCTTCTAGCATTAGATGAAGAAATCCCGCTTCCAACGAAATCCTCAAAGATGTCCAAATATCCACTTGCATACTTTACAAACAGAGTGTTTACAAACTGCTCTTTCAAAAGAAAGGTTAAACTCTGTGAGTGGAACGCACACATCACAAAGTAGTTTCTGAGAATGATTCTCTCTTGTTTTTATACGAGGAGATTTCCTTTTCTACCGTTGGCCCCAAAGTGCTTGAAATCTCCACATGCATATTCCTCAAAAAGAGGGTTTCCAATCTGCTCTGTCTAAAGGAAGGTTCAACTCTGTTAGTTGAACACACACAAATCAACGAAGTTACTGAGAAATCTTCTGTGTAGCATTAGATGAAGAAATACCGCTTCCAACGAAATCCACAAAGAGGTCCATATATCCACCTGCAGACTTTACAAACAGAGTGTTTACAAACTGCTCTATGAAAAGAAAGGTTAAACTCTGTGAGTGGAACGCACACATCACAAAGTGGTTACTGAGAATGATTCTCTCTAGTTTTTATACGAGGATATTTCCTTTTCTACCTTTGGCCCCAAAACGCTTGAAATCTCCACATGCAAATTCCTCAAAAAGAGGGTTTCCAATCTGCTCTGTCTAAAGGAAGGTTCAACTCTGTTAGTTGAACACACACAAATCAAAGAAGTTATTGAGAAATCTTCTGTGTAGCATTAGATGAAGAAATCCCGCTTCCAACGAAATCCACAAAGAGGTCCAAATATCCACTTGCAGACTTTACAAACAGAGTGTTTACAAACTGCTCTATGAAAAGAAAGGTTAAACTCTGTGAGTGGAACGCACACGTCTCAAAGTGGTTTCTGAGAATGATTCTCTCTAGTTTTTATACGAGGATATTTCCTTTTCTACCGATGGCCCCAAAACGCTTGAAATCTCCACATGCAAATTCCTCAAAAAGAGTGTTTCCAATCTGCTCTGTCTAAAGGAAGGTTCAACTCTGTGAGTTGAACACACAAAAATCAAAGAAGTTTCTGAGAATTCTTCATTCTAGCATTAGATGAAGAAATCCCGCTTCCAACGAAATCCTCAAAGAGGTCCAAATATCCACTTGCAGACTTTACAAACAGAGTGTTTACAAACTGCTCTATGAAAAGAAAGGTTAAACTCTGTGAGTGGAACGCACACATCACAAAGTGGTTTCTGAGAATGATTCTCTCTAGTTTTTATACGAGGATATTTCCTTTTCTACCGATGACCCCAAAACGCTTGAAATCTCCACATGCAAATTCCTAGAAAAGAGTGTTTCCAATCGGCTCTGTCTAAAGGAAGGTTCAACTCTGTGAGTTGAACACACAAAAATCAAAGAAGTTTCTGAGAATTCTTCCTTCTAGCATTAGATGAAGAAATCCCGCTTCCAACGAAATCCTCAAAGAGGTCCAAATATCCAATTGCAGACTTTACAAACAGAGTGTTTACAAACTGCTCTTTCAAAAGAAAGGTTAAACTCTGTGAGTGGAACGCACACATCACAAAGTAGTTTCTGAGAATGATTCTCTCTTGTTTTTATACGAGGAGATTTCCTTTTCTACCGTTGGCCCCAAAGTGCTTGAAATCTCCACATGCATATTCCTCAAAAAGAGGGTTTCCAATCTGCTCTGTCTAAAGGAAGGTTCAACTCTGTGAGTTGAACACACACAAATCAACGAAGTTACTGAGAAATCTTCTGTGTAGCATTAGATGAAGAAATCCCGCTTCCAACGAAATCCACAAAGAGGTCCACATATCCACTTGCAGACTTTACAAACAGAGTGTTTACAAACAGCCCTATGAAAAGAAAGGTTAAACTCTGTGAGTGGAACGCACACATCACAAAGTAGTTTCTGAGAATGATTCTCTCTTGTTTTTATACGAGGAGATTTCCTTTTCTACCGTTGGCCCCATAGTGCTTGAAATCTCCACATGCATATTCCTCAAAAAGAGGGTTTCCAATCTGCTCTGTCTAAAGGAAGGTTCAACTCTGTTAGTTGAACACACACAAATCAACGAAGTTACTGAGAAATCTTCTGTGTAGCATTAGATGAAGAAATCCCGCTTCCAACAAAATCCTCCAAGAGGTCCAAATATCCACTTGCAGACTTCACAAACAGAGTGTTTCCAAACTGCTCTATGAAAAGAAAGGTTACACTCTGTGAGTGGATCGCACACATCACAAAGTGGTTTCTGAGAATGATTCTCTCTAGTTTTTATACGAGGATATTTCCTTTTCCACCGATGGCCCAAAAACGCTTGAAGTCTCCACATGCAAATTCCTCAAAAAGAGGGTTTCCAATCTGCTCTGTCTAAAGGAAGGTTCAACTCTGTTAGTTGAACACACACAAATCAACGAAGTTATTGAGAAATCTTCTGTGTAGCATTAGATGAAGAAATCCCGCTTCCAACGAAATCCACAAAGAGGTCCACATATCCACTTGCAGACTTTACAAACAGAGTGTTTACAAACAGCCCTATGAAAAGAAAGGTTAAACTCTGTGAGTGGAACGCACACATCACAAAGTAGTTTCTGAGAATGATTCTCTCTACCTTTTATACGAGGATATTTCCTTTTCTACCGATGGCCCCAAAACGCTTGAAATCTCCACATGCAAATTCCTCAAAAAGAGGGTTTCCAATCTGCTCTGTCTAAAGGAAGGTTCAACTCTGTGAGTTGAACACACACAAATCAAAGAAGTTTCTGAGAATTCTTCCTTCTAGCATTAGATGAAGAAATCCCGCTTCCAACAAAATCCTCCAAGAGGTCCAAATATCCACTTGCAGACTTCACAAACAGAGTGTTTCCAAACTGCTCTATGAAAAGAAAGGTTAAACTCTGTGAGTGGATCGCACACATCACAAAGTGGTTTCTGAGAATGATTCTCTCTAGTTTTTATACGAGGATATTTCCTTTTCCACCGATGGCCCAAAAACGCTTGAAATCTCCACATGCAAATTCCTCAAAAAGAGGGTTTCCAATCTGCTCTGTCTAAAGGAAGGTTCAACTCTGTTAGTTGAACACACACAAATCAACGAAGTTATTGAGAAATCTTCTGTGTAGCATTAGATGAAGAAATCCCGCTTCCAACGAAATCCACAAAGAGGTCCAAATATCCACTTGCAGACTTTACAATCAGAGTGTTTACAGACTGCTCTATGAAAAGAAAGGTTAAACTCTGTGAGTGGAACGCACACATCACAAAGTGGTTTCTGAGAATGATTCTCTCTAGTTTTTATACGAGGATATTTCCTTTTCTACCGATGGCCCCAAAACGCTTGAAATCTCCACATGCAAATTCCTAAAAAAGAGTGTTTCCAATCTGCTCTGTCTAAAGGAAGGTTCAATTCTGTGAGTTAAACACACACAAATCAAAGAAGTTTCTGAGAATTCTTCCTTCTAGCATTAGATGAAGAAATCCCGCTTCCAACGAAATCCACAAAGAGGTCCAAATATCCACTTGCATACTTTACAAACAGAGTGTTTACAAACTGCTCTTTCAAAAGAAAGGTTAAACTCTGTGAGTGGAACGCACACATCACAAAGTAGTTTCTGAGAATGATTCTCTCTTGTTTTTATACGAGGAGATTTCCTTTTCTACCGTTGGCCCCAAAGTGCTTGAAATCTCCACATGCATATTCCTCAAAAAGAGGGTTTCCAATCTGCTCTGTCTAAAGGAAGGTTCAACTCTGTTAGTTGAACACACACAAATCAACGAAGTTACTGAGAAATCTTCTGTGTAGCATTAGATGAAGAAATACCGCTTCCAACGAAATCCACAAAGAGGTCCATATATCCACCTGCAGACTTTACAAACAGAGTGTTTACAAACTGCTCTATGAAAAGAAAGGTTAAACTCTGTGAGTGGAACGCACACATCACAAAGTGGTTACTGAGAATGATTCTCTCTAGTTTTTATACGAGGAGATTTCCTTTTCTACCGTTGGCCCCAAATTGCTTGAAATCTCCACATGCATATTCCTCAAAAAGAGGGTTTCCAATCTGCTCTGTCTAAAGGAAGGTTCAACTCTGTTAGTTGAACACACACAAATCAAAGAAGTTATTGAGAAATCTTCTGTGTAGCATTAGATGAAGAAATCCCGCTTCCAACGAAATCCACAAAGAGGTCCAAATATCCACTTGCAGACTTTACAAACAGAGTGTTTACAAACTGCTCTATGAAAAGAAAGGTTAAACTCTGTGAGTGGAACGCACACGTCTCAAAGTGGTTTCTGAGAATGATTCTCTCTAGTTTTTATACGAGGATATTTCCTTTTCTACCGATGGCCCCAAAACGCTTGAAATCTCCACATGCAAATTCCTCAAAAAGAGTGTTTCCAATCGGCTCTGTCTAAAGGAAGGTTCAACTCTGTGAGTTGAACACACAAAAATCAAAGAAGTTTCTGAGAATTCTTCCTTCTAGCATTAGATGAAGGAATCCCGCTTCCAACGAAATCCTCCAAGAGGTCCAAATATCCACTTGCAGACTTCACAAACAGAGTGTTTCCAAACTGCTCTATGAAAAGAAAGGTTAAACTCTGTGAGTGGAACGCACACATCACAAAGTAGTTTCTGAGAATGATTCTCTCTAGTTTTTATACGAGGATATTTCCTTTTCTACCGATGGCCCAAAAACGCTTGAAATCTCCACATGCAAATTCCTCAAAAAGAGGGTTTCCAATCTGCTCTGTCTAAAGGAAGGTTCAACTCTGTGAGTTGAACACACACAAATCAAAGAAGTTTCTGAGAATTCTTCCTTCTAGCATTAGATGAAGAAATCCCGCTTCCAACGAAATCCTCCAAGAGGTCCAAATATCCACTTGCAGACTTCACAAACAGAGTGTTTCCAAACTGCTCTATGAAAAGAAAGGCTAAACTCAGTGAGTGGATCGCACACATCACAAAGTGGTTTCTGAGAATGATTCTCTCTTGTTTTTATACGAGGAGATTTCCTTTTCTACCGTTGGCCCCAAAGTGCTTGAAATCTCCACATGCATATTCCTCAAAAAGAGGGTTTCCAATCTGCTCTGTCTAAAGGAAGGTTCAACTCTGTTAGTTGAACACACACAAATCAACGAAGTTACTGAGAAATCTTCTGTGTAGCATTAGATGAAGAAATCCCGCTTCCAACAAAATCCACAAAGAGGTCCACATATCCACTTGCAGACTTTACAAACAGAGTGTTTACAAACAGCCCTATGAAAAGAAAGGTTAAACTCTGTGAGTGGAACGCACACATCACAAAGTAGTTTCTGAGAATGATTCTCTCTACCTTTTATACGAGGATATTTCCTTTTCTACCGATGGCCCCAAAACGCTTGAAATCTCCACATGCAAATTCCTCAAAAAGAGGGTTTCCAATCTGCTCTGTCTAAAGGAAGGTTCAACTCTGTGAGTTGAACACACACAAATCAAAGAAGTTTCTGAGAATTCTTCCTTCTAGCATTAGATGAAGAAATCCCGCTTCCAACAAAATCCTCCAAGAGGTCCAAATATCCACTTGCAGACTTCACAAACAGAGTGTTTCCAAACTGCTCTATGAAAAGAAAGGTTACACTCTGTGAGTGGATCGCACACATCACAAACTGGTTTCTGAGAATGATTCTCTCTAGTTTTTATACGAGGATATTTCCTTTTCCACCGATGGCCCAAAAACGCTTGAAGTCTCCACATGCAAATTCCTCAAAAAGAGGGTTTCCAATCTGCTCTGTCTAAAGGAAGGTTCAACTCTGTTAGTTGAACACACACAAATCAACGAAGTTATTGAGAAATCTTCTGTGTAGCATTAGATGAAGAAATCCCGCTTCCAACGAAATCCACAAAGAGGTCCAAATATCCACCTGCAGACTTTACAATCAGAGTGTTTACAGACTGCTCTGTGAAAACAAAGGTTAAACTCTGTGAGTGGAATGCACACATCACAAAGTGGTTTCTGAGAATGATTCTCTCTAGTTTTTATAGGAGGATATTTCCTTTTCTACCGATGGCCCCAAAACGCTTGAAATCTCCACATGTAAATTCCTAAAAAACAGTGTTTCCAATCTGCTCTGTCTAAAGGAAGGTTCAATTCTGTGAGTTGAACACACACAAATCAAAGAAGTTTCTGAGAATTCTTCCTTCTAGCATTAGATGAAGAAATCCCGCTTCCAACGAAATCCTCAAAGAGGTCCAAATATCCACTTGCATACTTTACAAACAGAGTGTTTACAAACTGCTCTTTCAAAAGAAAGGTTAAACTCTGTGAGTGGAACGCACACATCACAAAGTAGTTTCTGAGAATGATTCTCTCTTGTTTTTATACGAGGAGATTTCCTTTTCTACCGTTGGCCCCAAAGTGCTTGAAATCTCCACATGCATATTCCTCAAAAAGAGGGTTTCCAATCTGCTCTGTCTAAAGGAAGGTTCAACTCTGTTAGTTGAACACACACAAATCAACGAAGTTACTGAGAAATCTTCAGTGTAGCATTAGATGAAGAAATACCGCTTCCAACGAAATCCACAAAGAGGTCCATATATCCACCTGCAGACTTTACAAACAGAGTGTTTACAAACTGCTCTATGAAAAGAAAGGTTAAACTCTGTGAGTGGAACGCACACATCACAAAGTGGTTACTGAGAATGATTCTCTCTAGTTTTTATACGAGGATATTTCCTTTTCTACCTTTGGCCGCAAAACGCTTGAAATCTCCACATGCAAATTCCTCAAAAAGAGGGTTTCCAATCTGCTCTGTCTAAAGGAAGGTTCAACTCTGTTAGTTGAACACACACAAATCAAAGAAGTTATTGAGAAATCTTCTGTGTAGCATTAGATGAAGAAATCCCGCTTCCAACGAAATCCACAAAGAGGTCCAAATATCCACTTGCAGACTTTACAAACAGAGTGTTTACAAACTGCTCTATGAAAAGAAAGGTTAAACTCTGTGAGTGGAACGCACACGTCTCAAAGTGGTTTCTGAGAATGATTCTCTCTAGTTTTTATACGAGGATATTTCCTTTTCTACCGATGGCCCCAAAACGCTTGAAATCTCCACATGCAAATTCCTCAAAAAGAGTGTTTCCAATCTGCTCTGTCTAAAGGAAGGTTCAACTCTGTGAGTTGAACACACAAAAATCAAAGAAGTTTCTGAGAATTCTTCATTCTAGCATTAGATGAAGAAATCCCGCTTCCAACGAAATCCTCAAAGAGGTCCAAATATCCACTTGCAGACTTTACAAACAGAGTGTTTACAAACTGCTCTATGAAAAGAAAGGTTAAACTCTGTGAGTGGAACGCACACATCACAAAGTGGTTTCTGAGAATGATTCTCTCTAGTTTTTATACGAGGATATTTCCTTTTCTACCGATGACCCCAAAACGCTTGAAATCTCCACATGCAAATTCCTAGAAAAGAGTGTTTCCAATCGGCTCTGTCTAAAGGAAGGTTCAACTCTGTGAGTTGAACACACAAAAATCAAAGAAGTTTCTGAGAATTCTTCCTTCTAGCATTAGATGAAGAAATCCCGCTTCCAACGAAATCCTCAAAGAGGTCCAAATATCCAATTGCAGACTTTACAAACAGAGTGTTTACAAACTGCTCTTTCAAAAGAAAGGTTAAACTCTGTGAGTGGAACGCACACATCACAAAGTAGTTTCTGAGAATGATTCTCTCTTGTTTTTATACGAGGAGATTTCCTTTTCTACCGTTGGCCCCAAAGTGCTTGAAATCTCCACATGCATATTCCTCAAAAAGAGGGTTTCCAATCTGCTCTGTCTAAAGGAAGGTTCAACTCTGTTAGTTGAACACACACAAATCAACGAAGTTACTGAGAAATCTTCTGTGTAGCATTAGATGAAGAAATCCCGCTTCCAACGAAATCCACAAAGAGGTCCACATATCCACTTGCAGACTTTACAAACAGAGTGTTTACAAACAGCCCTATGAAAAGAAAGGTTAAACTCTGTGAGTGGAACGCACACATCACAAAGTAGTTTCTGAGAATGATTCTCTCTTGTTTTTATACGAGGAGATTTCCTTTTCTACCGTTGGCCCCATAGTGCTTGAAATCTCCACATGCATATTCCTCAAAAAGAGGGTTTCCAATCTGCTCTGTCTAAAGGAAGGTTCAACTCTGTTAGTTGAACACACACAAATCAACGAAGTTACTGAGAAATCTTCTGTGTAGCATTAGATGAAGAAATCCCGCTTCCAACAAAATCCTCCAAGAGGTCCAAATATCCACTTGCAGACTTCACAAACAGAGTGTTTCCAAACTGCTCTATGAAAAGAAAGGTTACACTCTGTGAGTGGATCGCACACATCACAAAGTGGTTTCTGAGAATGATTCTCTCTAGTTTTTATACGAGGATATTTCCTTTTCCACCGATGGCCCAAAAACGCTTGAAGTCTCCACATGCAAATTCCTCAAAAAGAGGGTTTCCAATCTGCTCTGTCTAAAGGAAGGTTCAACTCTGTTAGTTGAACACACACAAATCAACGAAGTTATTGAGAAATCTTCTGTGTAGCATTAGATGAAGAAATCCCGCTTCCAACGAAATCCACAAAGAGGTCCAAATATCCACCTGCAGACTTTACAATCAGAGTGTTTACAGACTGCTCTGTGAAAAGAAAGGTTAAACTCTGTGAGTGGAATGCACACATCACAAAGTGGTTTCTGAGAATGATTCTCTCTAGTTTTTATAGGAGGATATTTCCTTTTCTACCGATGGCCCCAAAACGCTTGAAATCTCCACATGTAAATTCCTAAAAAAGAGTGTTTCCAATCTGCTCTGTCTAAAGGAAGGTTCAATTCTGTGAGTTGAACACACACAAATCAAAGAAGTTTCTGAGAATTCTTCCTTCTAGCATTAGATGAAGAAATCCCGCTTCCAACGAAATCCTCAAAGAGGTCCAAATATCCACTTGCAGACTTTACAAACAGAGTGTTTACAAACTGCTCTTTCAAAAGAAAGGTTAAACTCTGTGAGTGGAATGCACACATCACAAAGTAGTTTCTGAGAATGATTCTCTCTTGTTTTTATACGAGGAGATTTCCTTTTCTACCGTTCGCCCCAAAGTGCTTGAAATCTCCACATGCATATTCCTCAAAAAGAGGGTTTCCAATCTGCTCTGTCTAAAGGAAGATTCAACTCTGTTAGTTGAACACACACAAATCAACGAAGTTACTGAGAAATCTTCTGTGTAGCATTAGATGAAGAAATACCGCTTCCAACGAAATCCACAAAGAGGTCCATATATCCACCTGCAGACTTTACAAACAGAGTGTTTACAAACAGCCCTATGAAAAGAAAGGTTAAACTCTGTGAGTGGAACGCACACATCACAAAGTAGTTTCTGAGAATGATTCTCTCTTGTTTTTATACGAGGAGATTTCCTTTTCTACCGTTGGCCCAATAGTGCTTGAAATCTCCACATGCATATTCCTCAAAAAGAGGGTTTCCAATCTGCTCTGTCTAAAGGAAGGTTCAACTCTGTTAGTTGAACACACACAAATCAACGAAGTTACTGAGAAATCTTCTGTGTAGCATTAGATGAAGAAATACCGCTTCCAACGAAATCCACAAAGAGGTCCATATATCCACCTGCAGACTTTACAAACAGAGTGTTTACAAACTGCTCTATGAAAAGAAAGGTTAAACTCTGTGAGTGGAACGCACACATCACAAAGTGGTTGCTGAGAATGATTCTCTCTAGTTTTTATACGAGGATATTTCCTTTTCTACCGATGGCCCAAAAACGCTTGAAATCTCCACGTGCAAATTCCTCCAAAAGAGGGTTTCCAATCTGCTCTGTCTAAAGGAAGGTTCAACTCTGTGAGTTCAACACACACAAATCAAAGAAGTTTCTGAGAATTCTTCCTTCTAGCATTAGATGAAGAAATCCCGCTTCCAATGAAATCCTCAAAGAGGTCCAAATATCCCCTTGCAGACTTCAAAACCAGAGTGTTTCCAAACTGCTCTATGAAAAGAAAGGTTAAACTCTGTGAGTGGAACACACACATCACAAAGTAGTTTCTGAAAATGATTCTCTCTAGTTTTTATACGAGGATATTTCCTTTTCTACCGTTGGCCACAAAATGCTTGAAATCTCCACATGCATATTCCTCAAAAAGAGGGTTTCCAATCTGCTCTGTCTAAAGGAAGGTTCAACTCTGTGAGTTCAACACACACAAATCAAAGAAGTTTCTGAGAATTCTTCCTTCTAGCATTAGATGAAGGAATCCCGCTTCCAACGAAATCCTCCAAGAGGTCCAAATATCCACTTGCAGACTTCACAAACAGAGTGTTTCCAAACTGCTCTATGAAAAGAAAGGTTAAACTCTGTGAGTGGATCGCACACATCACAAACTGGTTTCTGAGAATGATTCTCTCTAGTTTTTATACAAGGATATTTCCTTTTCTACCGATGGCCCAAAAACGCTTGAAATCTCCACATGCAAATTCCTCAAAAAGAGGGTTTCCAATCTGCTCTGTCTAAAGGAAGGTTCAACTCTGTGAGTTGAACACACACAAATCAAAGAAGTTTCTGAGAATTCTTCCTTCTAGCATTAGATGAAGAAATCCCGCTTCCAACGAAATCCTCCAAGAGGTCCAAATATCCACTTGCAGACTTCACAAACAGAGTGTTTCCAAACTGCTCTATGAAAAGAAAGGTTAAACTCTGTGAGTGGATCGCACACATCACAAAGTGGTTTCTGAGAATGATTCTCTCTTGTTTTTATACGAGGAGATTTCCTTTTCTACCGTTGGCCACAAAATGCTTGAAATCTCCACATGCATATTCCTCAAAAAGAGGGTTTCCAATCTGCTCTGTCTAAAGGAAGGTTCAACTCTGTGAGTTGAACACACACAAATCAAAGAAGTTTCTGAGAATTCTTCCTTCTAGCATTAGATGAAGGAATCCCGCTTCCAACGAAATCCTCCAAGAGGTCCAAATATCCACTTGCAGACTTCACAAACAGAGTGTTTCCAAACTGCTCTATGAAAAGAAAGGTTAAACTCTGTGAGTGGATCGCACACATCACAAACTGGTTTCTGAGAATGATTCTCTCTAGTTTTTATACAAGGATATTTCCTTTTCTACCGATGGCCCAAAAACGCTTGAAATCTCCACATGCAAATTCCTCAAAAAGAGGGTTTCCAATCTGCTCTGTCTAAAGGAAGGTTCAACTCTGTGAGTTGAACACACACAAATCAAAGAAGTTTCTGAGAATTCTTCCTTCTAGCATTAGATGAAGAAATCCCGCTTCCAACGAAATCCTCCAAGAGGTCCAAATATCCACTTGCAGACTTCACAAACAGAGTGTTTCCAAACTGCTCTATGAAAAGAAAGGTTAAACTCTGTGAGTGGATCGCACACATCACAAAGTGGTTTCTGAGAATGATTCTCTCTTGTTTTTATACGAGGAGATTTCCTTTTCTACCGTTGGCCCCAAAGTGCTTGAAATCTCCACATGCATATTCCTCAAAAAGAGGGTTTCCAATCTGCTCTGTCTAAAGGAAGGTTCAACTCTGTTAGTTGAACACACACAAATCAACGAAGTTACTGAGAAATCTTCTGTGTAGCATTAGATGAAGAAATCCCGCTTCCAACGAAATCCACAAAGAGGTCCACATATCCACTTGCAGACTTTACAAACAGAGTGTTTACAAACAGCCCTATGAAAAGAAAGGTTAAACTCTGTGAGTGGAACGCACACATCACAAAGTAGTTTCTGAGAATGATTCTCTCTAGTTTTTATACAAGGATATTTCCTTTTCTACCGATGGCCCAAAAACGCTTGAAATCTCCACATGCAAATTCCTCAAAAAGAGGGTTTCCAATCTGCTCTGTCTAAAGGAAGGTTCAACTCTGTGAGTTGAACACACACAAATCAAAGAAGTTTCTGAGAATTCTTCCTTCTAGCATTAGATGAAGAAATCCCGCTTCCAACGAAATCCTCCAAGAGGTCCAAATATCCACTTGCAGACTTCACAAACAGAGTGTTTCCAAACTGCTCTATGAAAAGAAAGGTTAAACTCTGTGAGTGGATCGCACACATCACAAAGTGGTTTCTGAGAATGATTCTCTCTTGTTTTTATACGAGGAGATTTCCTTTTCTACCGTTGGCCCCAAAGTGCTTGAAATCTCCACATGCATATTCCTCAAAAAGAGGGTTTCCAATCTGCTCTGTCTAAAGGAAGGTTCAACTCTGTTAGTTGAACACACACAAATCAACGAAGTTACTGAGAAATCTTCTGTGTAGCATTAGATGAAGAAATCCCGCTTCCAACGAAATCCACAAAGAGGTCCACATATCCACTTGCAGACTTTACAAACAGAGTGTTTACAAACAGCCCTATGAAAAGAAAGGTTAAACTCTGTGAGTGGAACGCACACATCACAAAGTAGTTTCTGAGAATGATTCTCTCTACCTTTTATACGAGGATATTTCCTTTTCTACCGATGGCCCCAAAACGCTTGAAATCTCCACATGCAAATTCCTCAAAAAGAGGGTTTCCAATCTGCTCTGTCTAAAGGAAGGTTCAACTCTGTGAGTTGAACACACACAAATCAAAGAAGTTTCTGAGAATTCTTCCCTCTAGCATTAGATGAAGAAATCCCGCTTCCAACAAAATCCTCCAAGAGGTCCAAATATCCACTTGCAGACTTCACAAACAGAGTGTTTCCAAACTGCTCTATGAAAAGAAAGGTTACACTCTGTGAGTGGATCGCACACATCACAAAGTGGTTTCTGAGAATGATTCTCTCTAGTTTTTATACGAGGATATTTCCTTTTCCACCGATGGCCCAAAAACGCTTGAAATCTCCACATGCATATTCCTCAAAAAGAGGGTTTCCAATCTGCTCTGTCTAAAGGAAGGTTCAACTCTGTTAGTTGAACACACACAAATCAACGAAGTTACTGAGAAATCTTCTGTGTAGCATTAGATGAAGAAATCCCGCTTCCAACGAAATCCACAAAGAGGTCCATATATCCACCTGCAGACTTTACAAACAGAGTGTTTACAAACTGCTCTATGAAAAGAAAGGTTAAACTCTGTGAGTGGAACGCACACATCACAAAGTGGTTACTGAGAATGATTCTCTCTAGTTTTTATACGAGGATATTTCCTTTTCTACCGATGACCCCAAAACGCTTGAAATCTCCACATGCAAATTCCTAAAAAAGAGTGTTTCCAATCGGCTCTGTCTAAAGGAAGGTTCAACTCTGTGAGTTGAACACACAAAAATCAAAGAAGTTTCTGAGAATTCTTCCTTCTAGCATTAGATGAAGAAATCCCGCTTCCAACGAAATCCTCAAAGAGGTCCAAATATCCAATTGCAGACTTTACAAACAGAGTGTTTACAAACTGCTCTTTCAAAAGAAAGGTTAAACTCTGTGAGTGGAATGCACACATCACAAAGTAGTTTCTGAGAATGATTCTCTCTTGTTTTTATACGAGGAGATTTCCTTTTCTACCGTTGGCCCCAAAGTGCTTGAAATCTCCACATGCATATTCCTCAAAAAGAGGGTTTCCAATCTGCTCTGTCTAAAGGAAGGTTCAACTCTGTTAGTTGAACACACACAAATCAACGAAGTTACTGAGAAATCTTCTGTGTAGCATTAGATGAAGAAATACCGCTTCCAACGAAATCCACAAAGAGGTCCATATATCCACCTGCAGACTTTACAAACAGAGTGTTTACAAACTGCTCTATGAAAAGAAAGGTTAAACTCTGTGAGTGGAACGCACACATCACAAAGTGGTTACTGAGAATGATTCTCTCTAGTTTTTATACGAGGATTTTTCCTTTTCTACATTTGGCCCCAAAACGCTTGAAATCTCCACATGCAAATTCCTCAAAAAGAGGGTTTCCAATCTGCTCTGTCTAAAGGAAGGTTCAACTCTGTTAGTTGAACACACACAAATCAAAGAAGTTATTGAGAAATCTTCTGTGTAGCATTAGATGAAGAAATCCCACTTCCAACGAAATCCACAAAGAGGTCCAAATATCCACTTGCAGACTTTACAAACAGAGTGTTTACAAATTGCTCTATGAAAAGAAAGGTTAAACTCTGTGAGTGGAACGCACACGTCTCAAAGTGGTTTCTGAGAATGATTCTCTCTAGTTTTTATACAAGGATATTTCCTTTTCTACCGATGGCCCAAAAACGCTTGAAATCTCCACATGCAAATTCCTCAAAAAGAGGGTTTCCAATCTGCTCTGTCTAAAGGAAGGTTCAACTCTGTGAGTTGAACACACACAAATCAAAGAAGTTTCTGAGAATTCTTCCTTCTAGCATTAGATGAAGAAATCCCGCTTCCAACGAAATCCTCCAAGAGGTCCAAATATCCACTTGCAGACTTCACAAACAGAGTGTTTCCAAACTGCTCTATGAAAAGAAAGGTTAAACTCTGTGAGTGGATCGCACACATCACAAAGTGGTTTCTGAGAATGATTCTCTCTTGTTTTTATACGAGGAGATTTCCTTTTCTACCGTTGGCCCCAAAGTGCTTGAAATCTCCACATGCATATTCCTCAAAAAGAGGGTTTCCAATCTGCTCTGTCTAAAGGAAGGTTCAACTCTGTTAGTTGAACACACACAAATCAACGAAGTTACTGAGAAATCTTCTGTGTAGCATTAGATGAAGAAATCCCGCTTCCAACGAAATCCACAAAGAGGTCCACATATCCACTTGCAGACTTTACAAACAGAGTGTTTACAAACAGCCCTATGAAAAGAAAGGTTAAACTCTGTGAGTGGAACGCACACATCACAAAGTAGTTTCTGAGAATGATTCTCTCTACCTTTTATACGAGGATATTTCCTTTTCTACCGATGGCCCCAAAACGCTTGAAATCTCCACATGCAAATTCCTCAAAAAGAGGGTTTCCAATCTGCTCTGTCTAAAGGAAGGTTCAACTCTGTGAGTTGAACACACACAAATCAAAGAAGTTTCTGAGAATTCTTCCCTCTAGCATTAGATGAAGAAATCCCGCTTCCAACAAAATCCTCCAAGAGGTCCAAATATCCACTTGCAGACTTCACAAACAGAGTGTTTCCAAACTGCTCTATGAAAAGAAAGGTTAAACTCTGTGAGTGGATCGCACACATCACAAAGTGGTTTCTGAGAATGATTCTCTCTAGTTTTTATACGAGGATATTTCCTTTTCCACCGATGGCCCAAAATCGCTTGAAATCTCCACATGCATATTCCTCAAAAAGAGGGTTTCCAATCTGCTCTGTCTAAAGGAAGGTTCAACTCTGTTAGTTGAACACACACAAATCAACGAAGTTACTGAGAAATCTTCTGTGTAGCATTAGATGAAGAAATCCCGCTTCCAACGAAATCCACAAAGAGGTCCATATATCCACCTGCAGACTTTACAAACAGAGTGTTTACAAACTGCTCTATGAAAAGAAAGGTTAAACTCTGTGAGTGGAACGCACACATCACAAAGTGGTTACTGAGAATGATTCTCTCTAGTTTTTATACGAGGATATTTCCTTTTCTACCGATGACCCCAAAACGCTTGAAATCTCCACATGCAAATTCCTAAAAAAGAGTGTTTCCAATCGGCTCTGTCTAAAGGAAGGTTCAACTCTGTGAGTTGAACACACAAAAATCAAAGAAGTTTCTGAGAATTCTTCCTTCTAGCATTAGATGAAGAAATCCCGCTTCCAACGAAATCCTCAAAGAGGTCCAAATATCCAATTGCAGACTTTACAAACAGAGTGTTTACAAACTGCTCTTTCAAAAGAAAGGTTAAACTCTGTGAGTGGAATGCACACATCACAAAGTAGTTTCTGAGAATGATTCTCTCTTGTTTTTATACGAGGAGATTTCCTTTTCTACCGTTGGCCCCAAAGTGCTTGAAATCTCCACATGCATATTCCTCAAAAAGAGGGTTTCCAATCTGCTCTGTCTAAAGGAAGGTTCAACTCTGTTAGTTGAACACACACAAATCAACGAAGTTACTGAGAAATCTTCTGTGTAGCATTAGATGAAGAAATACCGCTTCCAACGAAATCCACAAAGAGGTCCACATATCCACCTGCAGACTTTACAAACAGAGTGTTTACAAACTGCTCTATGAAAAGAAAGGTTAAACTCTG
This sequence comes from Gorilla gorilla gorilla, assembly GCF_029281585.2. NCBI lineage: Eukaryota > Metazoa > Chordata > Mammalia > Primates > Hominidae > Gorilla > Gorilla gorilla. The sequence continues at coordinate 75,645,185 of NC_073232.2, forward strand.
TGAGTGGAACGCACACATCACAAAGTGGTTACTGAGAATGATTCTCTCTAGTTTTTATACGAGGATTTTTCCTTTTCTACATTTGGCCCCAAAACGCTTGAAATCTCCACATGCAAATTCCTCAAAAAGAGGGTTTCCAATCTGCTCTGTCTAAAGGAAGGTTCAACTCTGTTAGTTGAACACACACAAATCAAAGAAGTTATTGAGAAATCTTCTGTGTAGCATTAGATGAAGAAATCCCACTTCCAACGAAATCCACAAAGAGGTCCAAATATCCACTTGCAGACTTTACAAACAGAGTGTTTACAAATTGCTCTATGAAAAGAAAGGTTAAACTCTGTGAGTGGAACGCACACGTCTCAAAGTGGTTTCTGAGAATGATTCTCTCTAGTTTTTATACGAGGATATTTCCTTTTCTACCGATGGCCCCAAAACGCTTGAAATCTCCACATGCAAATTCCTCAAAAAGAGTGTTTCCAATCTGCTCTGTCTAAAGGAAGGTTCAACTCTGTGAGTTGAACACACAAAAATCAAAGAAGTTTCTGAGAATTCTTCCTTCTAGCATTAGATGAAGAAATCCCGCTTCCAACGAAATCCTCAAAGAGGTCCAAATATCCACTTGCAGACTTTACAAACAGAGTGTTTACAAACTGCTCTATGAAAAGAAAGGTTAAACTCTGTGAGTGGAACGCACACATCACAAAGTGGTTTCTGAGAATGATTCTCTCTAGTTTTTATACGAGGATATTTCCTTTTCTACCGATGACCCCAAAACGCTTGAAATCTCCACATGCAAATTCCAAAAAAAGAGTGTTTCCAATCGGCTCTGTCTAAAGGAAGGTTCAACTCTGTGAGTTGAACACACAAAAATCAAAGAAGTTTCTGAGAATTCTTCCTTCTAGCATTAGATGAAGAAATCCCGTTTCCAACGAAATCCTCAAAGAGGTCCAAATATCCAATAGAAGACTTTACAAACAGAGTGTTTACAAACTGCTCTTTCAAAAGAAAGGTTAAACTCTGTGAGTGGAACGCACACATCACAAAGTAGTTTCTGAGAATGATTCTCTCTTGTTTTTATACGAGGAGATTTCCTTTTCTACCGTTGGCCCCAAAGTGCTTGAAATCTCCACATGCATATTCCTCAAAAAGAGGGTTTCCAATCTGCTCTGTCTAAAGGAAGGTTCAACTCTGTTAATTGAACACACACAAATCAACGAAGTTACTGAGAAATCTTCTGTGTAGCATTAGATGAAGAAATCCCGCTTCCAACGAAATCCACAAAGAGGTCCACATATCCACTTGCAGACTTTACAAACAGAGTGTTTACAAACAGCCCTATGAAAAGAAAGGTTAAACTCTGTGAGTGGAACGCACACATCACAAAGTAGTTTCTGAGAATGATTCTCTCTTGTTTTTATACGAGGAGATTTCCTTTTCTACCGTTGGCCCCATAGTGCTTGAAATCTCCACATGCATATTCCTCAAAAAGAGGGTTTCCAATCTGCTCTGTCTAAAGGAAGGTTCAACTCTGTTAGTTGAACACACACAAATCAACGAAGTTACTGAGAAATCTTCTGTGTAGCATTAGATGAAGAAATACCGCTTCCAACGAAATCCACAAAGAGGTCCATATATCCACCTGCAGACTTTACAAACAGAGTGTTTACAAACTGCTCTATGAAAAGAAAGGTTAAACTCTGTGAGTGGAACGCACACATCACAAAGTGGTTGCTGAGAATGATTCTCTCTAGTTTTTATACGAGGATATTTCCTTTTCTACCGATGGCCCAAAAACGCTTGAAATCTCCACGTGCAAATTCCTCCAAAAGAGGGTTTCCAAGCTGCTCTGTCTAAAGGAAGGTTCAACTCTGTGAGTTCAACACACACAAATCAAAGAAGTTTCTGAGAATTCTTCCTTCTAGCATTAGATGAAGAATTCCCGCTTCCAATGAAATCCTCAAAGAGGTCCAAATATCCCCTTGCAGACTTCAAAACCAGAGTGTTTCCAAACTGCTCTATGAAAAGAAAGGTTAAACTCTGTGAGTGGAACACACACATCACAAAGTAGTTTCTGAAAATGATTCTCTCTAGTTTTTATACGAGGATATTTCCTTTTCTACCGTTGGCCACAAAATGCTTGAAATCTCCACATGCATATTCCTCAAAAAGAGGGTTTCCAATCTGCTCTGTCTAAAGGAAGGTTCAACTCTGTGAGTTGAACACACACAAATCAAAGAAGTTTCTGAGAATTCTTCCTTCTAGCATTAGATGAAGGAATCCCGCTTCCAACGAAATCCTCCAAGAGGTCCAAATATCCACTTGCAGACTTCACAAACAGAGTGTTTCCAAACTGCTCTATGAAAAGAAAGGTTAAACTCTGTGAGTGGATCGCACACATCACAAACTGGTTACTGAGAATGATTCTCTCTAGTTTTTATACAAGGATATTTCCTTTTCTACCGATGGCCCAAAAACGCTTGAAATCTCCACATGCAAATTCCTCAAAAAGAGGGTTTCCAATCTGCTCTGTCTAAAGGAAGGTTCAACTCTGTTAGTTGAACACACACAAATCAAAGAAGTTTCTGAGAATTCTTCCTTCTAGCATTAGATGAAGAAATCCCGCTTCCAACGAAATCCTCCAAGAGGTCCAAATATCCACTTGCAGACTTCACAAACAGAGTGTTTCCAAACTGCTCTATGAAAAGAAAGGTTAAACTCTGTGAGTGGATCGCACACATCACAAAGTGGTTTCTGAGAATGATTCTCTCTTGTTTTTATACGAGGAGATTTCCTTTTCTACCGTTGGCCACAAAATGCTTGAAATCTCCACATGCATATTCCTCAAAAAGAGGGTTTCCAATCTGCTCTGTCTAAAGGAAGGTTCAACTCTGTGAGTTTAACACACACAAATCAAAGAAGTTTCTGAGAATTCTTCCTTCTAGCATTAGATGAAGGAATCCCGCTTCCAACGAAATCCTCCAAGAGGTCCAAATATCCACTTGCAGACTTCACAAACAGAGTGTTTCCAAACTGCTCTATGAAAAGAAAGGTTAAACTCTGTGAGTGGATCGCACACATCACAAACTGGTTTCTGAGAATGATTCTCTCTAGTTTTTATACAAGGATATTTCCTTTTCTACCGATGGCCCAAAAACGCTTGAAATCTCCACATGCAAATTCCTCAAAAAGAGGGTTTCCAATCTGCTCTGTCTAAAGGAAGGTTCAACTCTGTGAGTTGAACACACACAAATCAAAGAAGTTTCTGAGAATTCTTCCTTCTAGCATTAGATGAAGAAATCCCGCTTCCAACGAAATCCTCCAAGAGGTCCAAATATCCACTTGCAGACTTCACAAACAGAGTGTTTCCAAACTGCTCTATGAAAAGAAAGGTTAAACTCTGTGAGTGGATCGCACACATCACAAAGTGGTTTCTGAGAATGATTCTCTCTTGTTTTTATACGAGGAGATTTCCTTTTCTACCGTTGGCCCCAAAGTGCTTGAAATCTCCACATGCATATTCCTCAAAAAGAGGGTTTCCAATCTGCTCTGTCTAAAGGAAGGTTCAACTCTGTTAGTTGAACACACACAAATCAACGAAGTTACTGAGAAATCTTCTGTGTAGCATTAGATGAAGAAATCCCGCTTCCAACGAAATCCACAAAGAGGTCCACATATCCACTTGCAGACTTTACAAACAGAGTGTTTACAAACAGCCCTATGAAAAGAAAGGTTAAACTCTGTGAGTGGAACGCACACATCACAAAGTAGTTTCTGAGAATGATTCTCTCTAGTTTTTAATACAAGGATATTTCCTTTTCTACCGATGGCCCAAAAACGCTTGAAATCTCCACATGCAAATTCCTCAAAAAGAAGGTTTCCAATCTGCTCTGTCTAAAGGAAGGTTCAACTCTGTGAGTTGAACACACACAAATCAAAGAAGTTTCTGAGAATTCTTCCTTCTAGCATTAGATGAAGAAATCCCGCTTCCAACGAAATCCTCCAAGAGGTCCAAATATCCACTTGCAGACTTCACAAACAGAGTGTTTCCAAACTGCTCTATGAAAAGAAAGGTTAAACTCTGTGAGTGGATCGCACACATCACAAAGTGGTTTCTGAGAATGATTCTCTCTTGTTTTTATACGAGGAGATTTCCTTTTCTACCGTTGGCCCCAAAGTGCTTGAAATCTCCACATGCATATTCCTCAAAAAGAGGGTTTCCAATCTGCTCTGTCTAAAGGAAGGTTCAACTCTGTGAGTTGAACACACACAAATCAACGAAGTTACTGAGAAATCTTCTGTGTAGCATTAGATGAAGAAATCCCGCTTCCAACGAAATCCACAAAGAGGTCCACATATCCACTTGCAGACTTTACAAACAGAGTGTTTACAAACAGCCCTATGAAAAGAAAGGTTAAACTCTGTGAGTGGAACGCACACATCACAAAGTAGTTTCTGAGAATGATTCTCTCTACCTTTTATACGAGGATATTTCCTTTTCTACCGATGGCCCCAAAACGCTTGAAATCTCCACATGCAAATTCCTCAAAAAGAGGGTTTCCAATCTGCTCTGTCTAAAGGAAGGTTCAACTCTGTGAGTTGAACACACACAAATCAAAGAAGTTTCTGAGAATTCTTCCTTCTAGCATTAGATGAAGAAATCCCGCTTCCAACAAAATCCTCCAAGAGGTCCAAATATCCACTTGCAGACTTCACAAACAGAGTGTTTCCAAACTGCTCTATGAAAAGAAAGGTTAAACTCTGTGAGTGGATCGCACACATCACAAAGTGGTTTCTGAGAATGATTCTCTCTAGTTTTTATACGAGGATATTTCCTTTTCCACCGATGGCCCAAAAACGCTTGAAATCTCCACATGCAAATTCCTCAAAAAGAGGGTTTCCAATCTGCTCTGTCTAAAGGAAGGTTCAACTCTGTTAGTTGAACACACACAAATCAACGAAGTTATTGAGAAATCTTCTGTGTAACATTAGATGAAGAAATCCCGCTTCCAAAGAAATCCACAAAGAGGTCCAAATATCCACTTGCAGACTTTACAATCAGAGTGTTTACAGACTGCTCTATGAAAAGAAAGGTTAAACTCTGTGAGTGGAACGCACACATCACAAAGTGGTTTCTGAGAATGATTCTCTCTAGTTTTTATACGAGGATATTTCCTTTTCTACCGATGGCCCCAAAACGCTTGAAATCTCCACATGCAAATTCCTAAAAAAGAGTGTTTCCAATCTGCTCTGTCTAAAGGAAGGTTCAATTCTGTGAGTTAAACACACACAAATCAAAGAAGTTTCTGAGAATTCTTCCTTCTAGCATTAGATGAAGAAATCCCGCTTCCAACGAAATCCTCAAAGAGGTCCAAATATCCACTTGCAGACTTTACAAACAGAGTGTTTACAAACTGCTCTTTCAAAAGAAAGGTTAAACTCTGTGAGTGGAACGCACACATCACAAAGTAGTTTCTGAGAATGATTCTCTCTTGTTTTTATACGAGGAGATTTCCTTTTCTACCGTTGGCCCCAAAGTGCTTGAAATCTCCACATGCATATTCCTCAAAAAGAGGGTTTCCAATCTGCTCTGTCTAAAGGAAGGTTCAACTCTGTTAGTTGAACACACACAAATCAACGAAGTTACTGAGAAATCTTCTGTGTAGCATTAGATGAAGAAATACCGCTTCCAACGAAATCCACAAAGAGGTCCATATATCCACCTGCAGACTTTACAAACAGAGTGTTTACAAACTGCTCTATGAAAAGAAAGGTTAAACTCTGTGAGTGGAACGCACACATCACAAAGTGGTTACTGAGAATGATTCTCTCTAGTTTTTATACGAGGAGATTTCCTTTTCTACCGTTGGCCCCAAAGTGCTTGAAATCTCCACATGCATATTCCTCAAAAAGAGGGTTTCCAATCTGCTCTGTCTAAAGGAAGGTTCAACTCTGTTAGTTGAACACACACAAATCAAAGAAGTTATTGAGAAATCTTCTGTGTAGCATTAGATGAAGAAATCCCGCTTCCAACGAAATCCACAAAGAGGTCCAAATATCCACTTGCAGACTTTACAAACAGAGTGTTTACAAACTGCTCTATGAAAAGAAAGGTTAAACTCTGTGAGTGGAACGCACACGTCTCAAAGTGGTTTCTGAGAATGATTCTCTCTAGTTTTTATACGAGGATATTTCCTTTTCTACCGATGGCCCCAAAACGCTTGAAATCTCCACATGCAAATTCCTCAAAAAGAGTGTTTCCAATCTGCTCTGTCTAAAGGAAGGTTCAACTCTGTGAGTTGAACACACAAAAATCAAAGAAGTTTCTGAGAATTCTTCCTTCTAGCATTAGATGAAGAAATCCCGCTTCCAATGAAATCCTCAAAGAGGTCCAAATATCCACTTGCAGACTTTACAAACAGAGTGTGTACAAACTGCTCTATGAAAAGAAAGGTTAAACTCTGTGAGTGGAACGCACACATCACAAAGTGGTTTCTGAGAATGATTCTCTCTAGTTTTTATACGAGGATATTTCCTTTTCTACCGATGACCCCAAAACGCTTGAAATCTCCACATGCAAATTCCTAAAAAAGAGTGTTTCCAATCGGCTCTATCTAAAGGAAGGTTCAACTCTGTGAGTTGAACACACAAAAATCAAAGAAGTTTCTGAGAATTCTTCCTTCTAGCATTAGATGAAGAAATCCCGCTTCCAACGAAATCCTCAAAGAGGTCCACATATCCACTTGCAGACTTTACAAACAGAGTGTTTACAAACAGCCCTATGAAAAGAAAGGTTAAACTCTGTGAGTGGAACGCACACATCACAAAGTAGTTTCTGAGAATGATTCTCTCTTGTTTTTATACGAGGAGATTTCCTTTTCTACCGTTGGCCCCATAGTGCTTGAAATCTCCACATGCATATTCCTCAAAAAGAGGGTTTCCAATCTGCTCTGTCTAAAGGAAGGTTCAACTCTGTTAGTTGAACACACACAAATCAACGAAGTTACTGAGAAATCTTCTGTGTAGCATTAGATGAAGAAATACCGCTTCCAACGAAATCCACAAAGAGGTCCATATATCCACCTGCAGACTTTACAAACAGAGTGTTTACAAACTGCTCTATGAACAGAAAGGTTAAACTCTGTGAGTGGAACGCACACATCACAAAGTGGTTGCTGAGAATGATTCTCTCTAGTTTTTATACGAGGATATTTCCTTTTCTACCGATGGCCCCAAAACGCTTGAAATCTCCACGTGCAAATTCCTCCAAAAGAGGGTTTCCAATCTGCTCTGTCTAAAGGAAGGTTCAACTCTGTGAGTTCAACACACACAAATCAAAGAAGTTTCTGAGAATTCTTCCTTCTAGCATTAGATGAAGAAATCCCGCTTCCAATGAAATCCTCAAAGAGGTCCAAATATCCCCTTGCAGACTTCAAAACCAGAGTGTTTCCAAACTGCTCTATGAAAAGAAAGGTTAAACTCTGTGAGTGGAACACACACATCACAAAGTAGTTTCTGAAAATGATTCTCTCTAGTTTTTATACGAGGATATTTCCTTTTTTACCGTTGGCCACAAAATGCTTGAAATCTCCACATGCATATTCCTCAAAAAGAGGGTTTCCAATCTGCTCTGTCTAAAGGAAGGTTCAACTCTGTGAGTTGAACACACACAAATCAAAGAAGTTTCTGAGAATTCTTCCTTCTAGCATTAGATGAAGGAATCCCGCTTCCAACGAAATCCTCCAAGAGGTCCAAATATCCACTTGCAGACTTCACAAACAGAGTGTTTCCAAACTGCTCTATGAAAAGAAAGGTTAAACTCTGTGAGTGGATCGCACACATCACAAACTGGTTACTGAGAATGATTCTCTCTAGTTTTTATACAAGGATATTTCCTTTTCTACCGATGGCCCAAAAACGCTTGAAATCTCCACATGCAAATTCCTCAAAAAGAGGGTTTCCAATCTGCTCTGTCTAAAGGAAGGTTCAACTCTGTTAGTTGAACACACACAAATCAAAGAAGTTTCTGAGAATTCTTCCTTCTAGCATTAGATGAAGAAATCCCGCTTCCAACGAAATCCTCCAAGAGGTCCAAATATCCACTTGCAGACTTCACAAACAGAGTGTTTCCAAACTGCTCTATGAAAAGAAAGGTTAAACTCTGTGAGTGGATCGCACACATCACAAAGTGGTTTCTGAGAATGATTCTCTCTTGTTTTTATACGAGGAGATTTCCTTTTCTACCGTTGGCCACAAAATGCTTGAAATCTCCACATGCATATTCCTCAAAAAGAGGGTTTCCAATCTGCTCTGTCTAAAGGAAGGTTCAACTCTGTGAGTTGAACACACACAAATCAAAGAAGTTTCTGAGAATTCTTCCTTCTAGCATTAGATGAAGGAATCCCGCTTCCAACGAAATCCTCCAAGAGGTCCAAATATCCACTTGCAGACTTCACAAACAGAGTGTTTCCAAACTGCTCTATGAAAAGAAAGGTTAAACTCTGTGAGTGGATCGCACACATCACAAACTGGTTTCTGAGAATGATTCTCTCTAGTTTTTATACAAGGATATTTCCTTTTCTACCGATGGCCCAAAAACGCTTGAAATCTCCACATGCAAATTCCTCAAAAAGAGGGTTTCCAATCTGCTCTGTCTAAAGGAAGGTTCAACTCTGTGAGTTGAACACACACAAATCAAAGAAGTTTCTGAGAATTCTTCCTTCTAGCATTAGATGAAGAAATCCCGCTTCCAACGAAATCCTCCAAGAGGTCCAAATATCCACTTGCAGACTTCACAAACAGAGTGTTTCCAAACTGCTCTATGAAAAGAAAGGTTAAACTCTGTGAGTGGATCGCACACATCACAAAGTGGTTTCTGAGAATGATTCTCTCTTGTTTTTATACGAGGAGATTTCCTTTTCTACCGTTGGCCCCAAAGTGCTTGAAATCTCCACATGCATATTCCTCAAAAAGAGGGTTTCCAATCTGCTCTGTCTAAAGGAAGGTTCAACTCTGTGAGTTGAACACACACAAATCAACGAAGTTACTGAGAAATCTTCTGTGTAGCATTAGATGAAGAAATCCCGCTTCCAACGAAATCCACAAAGAGGTCCACATATCCACTTGCAGACTTTACAAACAGAGTGTTTACAAACAGCCCTATGAAAAGAAAGGTTAAACTCTGTGAGTGGAACGCACACATCACAAAGTAGTTTCTGAGAATGATTCTCTCTAGTTTTTAATACAAGGATATTTCCTTTTCTACCGATGGCCCAAAAACGCTTGAAATCTCCACATGCAAATTCCTCAAAAAGAAGGTTTCCAATCTGCTCTGTCTAAAGGAAGGTTGAACTCTGTGAGTTGAACACACACAAATCAAAGAAGTTTCTGAGAATTCTTCCTTCTAGCATTAGATGAAGAAATCCCGCTTCCAACGAAATCCTCCAAGAGGTCCAAATATCCACTTGCAGACTTCACAAACAGAGTGTTTCCAAACTGCTCTATGAAAAGAAAGGTTAAACTCTGTGAGTGGATCGCACACATCACAAAGTGGTTTCTGAGAATGATTCTCTCTTGTTTTTATACGAGGAGATTTCCTTTTCTACCGTTGGCCCCAAAGTGCTTGAAATCTCCACATGCATATTCCTCAAAAAGAGGGTTTCCAATCTGCTCTGTCTAAAGGAAGGTTCAACTCTGTGAGTTGAACACACACAAATCAACGAAGTTACTGAGAAATCTTCTGTGTAGCATTAGATGAAGAAATCCCGCTTCCAACGAAATCCACAAAGAGGTCCACATATCCACTTGCAGACTTTACAAACAGAGTGTTTACAAACAGCCCTATGAAAAGAAAGGTTAAACTCTGTGAGTGGAACGCACACATCACAAAGTAGTTTCTGAGAATGATTCTCTCTACCTTTTATACGAGGATATTTCCTTTTCTACCGATGGCCCCAAAACGCTTGAAATCTCCACATGCAAATTCCTCAAAAAGAGGGTTTCCAATCTGCTCTGTCTAAAGGAAGGTTCAACTCTGTGAGTTGAACACACACAAATCAAAGAAGTTTCTGAGAATTCTTCCTTCTAGCATTAGATGAAGAAATCCCGCTTCCAACAAAATCCTCCAAGAGGTCCAAATATCCACTTGCAGACTTCACAAACAGAGTGTTTCCAAACTGCTCTATGAAAAGAAAGGTTAAACTCTGTGAGTGGATCGCACACATCACAAAGTGGTTTCTGAGAATGATTCTCTCTAGTTTTTATACGAGGATATTTCCTTTTCCACCGATGGCCCAAAAACGCTTGAAATCTCCACATGCAAATTCCTCAAAAAGAGGGTTTCCAATCTGCTCTGTCTAAAGGAAGGTTCAACTCTGTTAGTTGAACACACACAAATCAACGAAGTTATTGAGAAATCTTCTGTGTAGCATTAGATGAAGAAATCCCGCTTCCAACGAAATCCACAAAGAGGTCCAAATATCCACTTGCAGACTTTACAAACAGAGTGTTTACAAACTGCTCTATGAAAAGAAAGGTTAAACTCTGTGAGTGGAACGCACACGTCTCAAAGTGGTTTCTGAGAATGATTCTCTCTAGTTTTTATACGAGGATATTTCCTTTTCTACCAATGACCCCAAAACGCTTGAAATCTCCACATGCAAATTCCTAAAAAAGAGTGTTTCCAATCGGCTCTGTCTAAAGGAAGGTTCAACTCTGTGAGTTGAACACACAAAAATCAAAGAAGTTTCTGAGAATTCTTCCTTCTAGCATTAGATGAAGAAATCCCGCTTCCAACGAAATCCTCAAAGAGGTCCAAATATCCAATTGCAGACTTTACAAACAGAGTGTTTACAAACTGCTCTTTCAAAAGAAAGGTTAAACTCTGTGAGTGGAACGCACACATCACAAAGTAGTTTCTGAGAATGATTCTCTCTTGTTTTTATACTAGGAGATTTCCTTTTCTACCGTTGGCCCCAAAGTGCTTGAAATCTCCACATGCATATTCCTCAAAAAGAGGGTTTCCAATCTGCTCTGTCTAAAGGAAGGTTCAACTCTGTTAGTTGAACAAACACAAATCAACGAAGTTACTGAGAAATCTTCTGTGTAGCATTAGATGAAGAAATCCCGCTTGCAACGAAATCCACAAAGAGGTCCACATATCCACTTGCAGACTTTACATACAGAGTGTTTACAAACAGCCCTATGAAAAGAAAGGTTAAACTCTGTGAGTGGAACGCACACATCACAAAGTAGTTTCTGAGAATGATTCTCTCTTGTTTTTATACGAGGAGATTTCCTTTTCTACCGTTGGCCCCATAGTGCTTGAAATCTCCACATGCATATTCCTCAAAAAGAGGGTTTCCAATCTGCTCTGTCTAAAGGAAGGTTCAACTCTGTTAGTTGAACACACACAAATCAACGAAGTTACTGAGAAATCTTCTGTGTAGCATTAGATGAAGAAATACCGCTTCCAACGAAATCCACAAAGAGGTCCATATATCCACCTGCAGACTTTACAAACAGAGTGTTTACAAACTGCTCTATGAAAAGAAAGGTTAAACTCTGTGAGTGGAACGCACACATCACAAAGTGGTTACTGAGAATGATTCTCTCTACCTTTTATACGAGGATATTTCCTTTTCTACCGATGGCCCCAAAACGCTTGAAATCTCCACATGCAAATTCCTCAAAAAGAGGGTTTCCAATCTGCTCTGTCTAAAGGAAGGTTCAACTCTGTGAGTTGAACACACACAAATCAAAGAAGTTTCTGAGAATTCTTCCTTCTAGCATTAGATGAAGGAATCCCGCTTCCAACAAAATCCTCCAAGAGGTCCAAATATCCACTTGCAGACTTCACAAACAGAGTGTTTCCAAACTGCTCTATGAAAAGAAAGGTTACACTCTGTGAGTGGATCGCACACATCACAAAGTGGTTTCTGAGAATGATTCTCTCTAGTTTTTATACGAGGATATTTCCTTTTCCACCGATGGCTCAAAAACGCTTGAAGTCTCCACATGCAAATTCCTCAAAAAGAGGGTTTCCAATCTGCTCTGTCTAAAGGAAGGTTCAACTCTGTTAGTTGAACACACACAAATCAACGAAGTTATTGAGAAATCTTCTGTGTAGCATTAGATGAAGAAATCCCGCTTCCAACGAAATCCACAAAGAGGTCCAAATATCCACCTGCAGACTTTACAATCAGAGTGTTTACAGACTGCTCTGTGAAAAGAAAGGTTAAACTCTGTGAGTGGAATGCACACATCACAAAGTGGTTTCTGAGAATGATTCTCTCTAGTTTTTATAGGAGGATATTTCCTTTTCTACCGATGGCCCCAAAACGCTTGAAATCTCCACATGTAAATTCCTAAAAAAGAGTGTTTCCAATCTGCTCTGTCTAAAGGAAGGTTCAATTCTGTGAGTTGAACACACACAAATCAAAGAAGTTTCTGAGAATTCTTCCTTCTAGCATTAGATGAAGAAATCCCGCTTCCAACGAAATCCTCGAAGAGGTCCAAATATCCACTTGCAGACTTTACAAACAGAGTGTTTACAAACTGCTCTATGAAAAGAAAGGTTAAACTCTGTGAGTGGAACGCACACATCACAAAGTGGTTACTGAGAATGATTCTCTCTAGTTTTTATACGAGGATATTTCCTTTTCTACCTTTGGCCCCAAAACGCTTGAAATCTCCAATGCAAATTCCTCAAAAAGAGGGTTTCCAATCTGCTCTGTCTAAAGGAAGTTTCAACTCTGTTAGTTGAACACACACAAATCAAAGAAGTTATTGAGAAATCTTCTGTGTAGCATTAGATGAAGAAATCCCGCTTCCAACGAAATCCACAAAGAGGTCCAAATATCCACTTGCAGACTTTACAAACAGAGTGTTTACAAACTGCTCTATGAAAAGAAAGGTTAAACTCTGTGAGTGGAACGCACACCTCTCAAAGTGGTTTCTGAGAATGATTCTCTCTAGTTTTTATACGAGGATATTTCCTTTTCTACCGATGGCCCCAAAACGCTTGAAATCTCCACATGCAAATTCCTCAAAAAGAGTGTTTCCAATCTGCTCTGTCTAAAGGAAGGTTCAACTCTGTGAGTTGAACACACAAAAATCAAAGAAGTTTCTGAGAATTCTTCCTTCTAGCATTAGATGAAGAAATCCCGCTTCCAACGAAATCCTCAAAGAGTTCCAAATATCCACTTGCAGACTTTACAAACAGAGTGTTTACAAACTGCTCTATGAAAAGAAAGGTTAAACTCTGTGAGTGGAACGCACACATCACAAAGTGGTTTCTGAGAATGATTCTCTCTAGTTTTTATACGAGGATATTTCCTTTTCTACCAATGACCCCAAAACGCTTGAAATCTCCACATGCAAATTCCTAAAAAAGAGTGTTTCCAATCGGCTCTGTCTAAAGGAAGGTTCAACTCTGTGAGTTGAACACACAAAAATCAAAGAAGTTTCTGAGAATTCTTCCTTCTAGCATTAGATGAAGAAATCCCGCTTCCAACGAAATCCTCAAAGAGGTCCAAATATCCAATTGCAGACTTTACAAACAGAGTGTTTACAAACTGCTCTTTCAAAAGAAAGGTTAAACTCTGTGAGTGGAACGCACACATCACAAAGTAGTTTCTGAGAATGATTCTCTCTTGTTTTTATACTAGGAGATTTCCTTTTCTACCGTTGGCCCCAAAGTGCTTGAAATCTCCACATGCATATTCCTCAAAAAGAGGGTTTCCAATCTGCTCTGTCTAAAGGAAGGTTCAACTCTGTTAGTTGAACACACACAAATCAACGAAGTTACTGAGAAATCTTCTGTGTAGCATTAGATGAAGAAATCCCGCTTCTAACGAAATCCACAAAGAGGTCCACATATCCACTTGCAGACTTTACATACAGAGTGTTTACAAACAGCCCTATGAAAAGAAAGGTTAAACTCTGTGAGTGGAACGCACACATCACAAAGTAGTTTCTGAGAATGATTCTCTCTTGTTTTTATACGAGGAGATTTCCTTTTCTACCGTTGGCCCCATAGTGCTTGAAATCTCCACATGCATATTCCTCAAAAAGAGGGTTTCCAATCTGCTCTGTCTAAAGGAAGGTTCAACTCTGTTAGTTGAACACACACAAATCACCGAAGTTACTGAGAAATCTTCTGTGTAGCATTAGATGAAGAAATACCGCTTCCAACGAAATCCACAAAGAGGTCCATATATCCACCTGCAGACTTTACAAACAGAGTGTTTACAAACTGCTCTATGAAAAGAAAGGTTAAACTCTGTGAGTGGAACGCACACATCACAAAGTGGTTACTGAGAATGATTCTCTCTAGTTTTTATACGAGGATATTTCCTTTTCTACCTTTGGCCCCAAAACGCTTGAAATCTCCAATGCAAATTCCTCAAAAAGAGGGTTTCCAATCTGCTCTGTCTAAAGGAAGGTTCAACTCTGTTAGTTGAACACACACAAATCAAAGAAGTTATTGAGAAATCTTCTGTGTAGCATTAGATGAAGAAATCCCGCTTCCAACGAAATCCACAAAGAGGTCCAAATATCCACTTGCAGACTTTACAAACAGAGTGTTTACAAACTGCTCTATGAAAAGAAAGGTTAAACTCTGTGAGTGGAACGCACACGTCTCAAAGTGGTTTCTGAGAATGATTCTCTCTAGTTTTTATACGAGGATATTTCCTTTTCTACCGATGGCCCCAAAACGCTTGAAATCTCCACATGCAAATTCCTCAAAAAGAGTGTTTCCAATCTGCTCTGTCTAAAGGAAGGTTCAACTCTGTGAGTTGAACACACAAAAATCAAAGAAGTTTCTGAGAATTCTTCCTTCTAGCATTAGATGAAGAAATCCCGCTTCCAACGAAATCCTCAAAGAGGTCCAAATATCCACTTGCAGACTTTACAAACAGAGTGTTTACAAACTGCTCTATGAAAAGAAAGGTTAAACTCTGTGAGTGGAACGCACACATCACAAAGTGGTTTCTGAGAATGATTCTCTCTAGTTTTTATACGAGGATATTTCCTTTTCTACCGATGACCCCAAAACGCTTGAAATCTCCACATGCAAATTCCTAAAAAAGAGTGTTTCCAATCGGCTCTGTCTAAAGGAAGGTTCAACTCTGTGAGTTGAACACACAAAAATCAAAGAAGTTTCTGAGAATTCTTCCTTCTAGCATTAGATGAAGAAATCCCGCTTCCAACGAAATCCTCAAAGAGGTCCAAATATCCAATTGCAGACTTTACAAACAGAGTGTTTACAAACTGCTCTTTCAAAAGAAAGGTTAAACTCTGTGAGTGGAACGCACACATCACAAAGTAGTTTCTGAGAATGATTCTCTCTTGTTTTTATACTAGGAGATTTCCTTTTCTACCGTTGGCCCCAAAGTGCTTGAAATCTCCACATGCATATTCCTCAAAAAGAGGGTTTCCAATCTGCTCTGTCTAAAGGAAGGTTCAACTCTGTTAGTTGAACACACACAAATCAACGAAGTTACTGAGAAATCTTCTGTGTAGCATTAGATGAAGAAATCCCGCTTCCAACGAAATCCACAAAGAGGTCCACATATCCACTTGCAGACTTTACATACAGAGTGTTTACAAACAGCCCTATGAAAAGAAAGGTTAAACTCTGTGAGTGGAACGCACACATCACAAAGTAGTTTCTGAGAATGATTCTCTCTTGTTTTTATACGAGGAGATTTCCTTTTCTACCGTTGGCCCCATAGTGCTTGAAATCTCCACATGCATATTCCTCAAAAAGAGGGTTTCCAATCTGCTCTGTCTAAAGGAAGGTTCAACTCTGTTAGTTGAACACACACAAATCAACGAAGTTACTGAGAAATCTTCTGTGTAGCATTAGATGAAGAAATACCGCTTCCAACGAAATCCACAAAGAGGTCCATATATCCACCTGCAGACTTTACAAACAGAGTGTTTACAAACTGCTCTATGAAAAGAAAGGTTAAACTCTGTGAGTGGAACGCACACATCAAAAAGTGGTTACTGAGAATGATTCTCTCTAGTTTTTATACGAGGATATTTCCTTTTCTACCTTTGGCCCCAAAACGCTTGAAATCTCCAATGCAAATTCCTCAAAAAGAGGGTTTCCAATCTGCTCTGTCTAAAGGAAGGTTCAACTCTGTTAGTTGAACACACACAAATCAAAGAAGTTATTGAGAAATCTTCTGTGTAGCATTAGATGAAGAAATCCCGCTTCCAACGAAATCCACAAAGAGGTCCAAATATCCACTTGCAGACTTTACAAACAGAGTGTTTACAAACTGCTCTATGAAAAGAAAGGTTAAACTCTGTGAGTGGAACGCACACGTCTCAAAGTGGTTTCTGAGAATGATTCTCTCTAGTTTTTATACGAGGATATTTCCTTTTCTACCGATGGCCCCAAAACGCTTGAAATCTCCACATGCAAATTCCTCAAAAAGAGTGTTTCCAATCTGCACTGTCTAAAGGAAGGTTCAACTCTGTGAGTTGAACACACAAAAATCAAAGAAGTTTCTGAGAATTCTTCCTTCTAGCATTAGATGAAGAAATCCCGCTTCCAACGAAATCCTCAAAGAGGTCCAAATATCCACTTGCAGACTTTACAAACAGAGTGTTTACAAACTGCTCTATGAAAAGAAAGGTTAAACTCTGTGAGTGGAACGCACACATCACAAAGTGGTTTCTGAGAATGATTCTCTCTAGTTTTTATACGAGGATATTTCCTTTTCTACCGATGACCCCAAAACGCTTGAAATCTCCACATGCAAATTCCTAAAAAAGAGTGTTTCCAATCGGCTCTGTCTAAAGGAAGGTTCAACTCTGTGAGTTGAACACACAAAAATCAAAGAAGTTTCTGAGAATTCTTCCTTCTAGCATTAGATGAAGAAATCCCGCTTCCAACGAAATCCTCAAAGAGGTCCAAATATCCAATTGCAGACTTTACAAACAGAGTGTTTACAAACTGCTCTTTCAAAAGAAAGGTTAAACTCTGTGAGTGGAACGCACACATCACAAAGTAGTTTCTGAGAATGATTCTCTCTTGTTTTTATACTAGGAGATTTCCTTTTCTACCGTTGGCCCCAAAGTGCTTGAAATCTCCACATGCATATTCCTCAAAAAGAGGGTTTCCAATCTGCTCTGTCTAAAGGAAGGTTCAACTCTGTTAGTTGAACACACACAAATCAACGAAGTTACTGAGAAATCTTCTGTGTAGCATTAGATGAAGAAATCCCGCTTCCAACGAAATCCACAAAGAGGTCCACATATCCACTTGCAGACTTTACATACAGGGTGTTTACAAACAGCCCTATGAAAAGAAAGGTTAAACTCTGTGAGTGGAACGCACACATCACAAAGTAGTTTCTGAGAATGATTCTCTCTTGTTTTTATACGAGGAGATTTCCTATTCTACCGTTGGCCCCATAGTGCTTGAAATCTCCACATGCATATTCCTCAAAAAGAGGGTTTCCAATCTGCTCTGCCTAAAGGAAGGTTCAACTCTGTTAGTTGAACACACACAAATCAACGAAGTTACTGAGAAATCTTCTGTGTAGCATTAGATGAAGAAATACCGCTTCCAACGAAATCCACAAAGAGGTCCATATATCCACCTGCAGACTTTACAAACAGAGTGTTTACAAACTGCTCTATGAAAAGAAAGGTTAAACTCTGTGAGTGGAACGCACACATCACAAAGTGGTTGCTGAGAATGATTCTCTCTAGTTTTTATACGAGGATATTTCCTTTTCTACCGATGGCCCCAAAACGCTTGAAATCTCCACGTGCAAATTCCTCCAAAAGAGGGTTTCCAATCTGCTCTGTCTAAAGGAAGGTTCAACTCTGTGAGTTCAACACACACAAATCAAAGAAGTTTCTGAGAATTCTTCCTTCTAGCATTAGATGAAGAAATCCCGCTTCCAATGAAATCCTCAAAGAGGTCCTAATATCCCCTTGCAGACTTCAAAACCAGAGTGTTTCCAAACTGCTCTATGAAAAGAAAGGTTAAACTCTGTGAGTGGAACACACACATCACAAAGTAGTTTCTGAAAATGATTCTCTCTAGTTTTTATACGAGGATATTTCCTTTTCTACCGTTGGCCGCAAAATGCTTGAAATCTCCACATGCATATTCCTCAAAAAGAGGGTTTCCAATCTGCTCTGTCTAAAGGAAGGTTCAACTCTGTGAGTTGAACACACACAAATCAAAGAAGTTTCTGAGAATTCTTCCTTCTAGCATTAGATGAAGGAATCCCGCTTCCAACGAAATCCTCCAAGAGGTCCAAATATCCACTTGCAGACTTCACAAACAGAGTGTTTCCAAACTGCTCTATGAAAAGAAAGGTTAAACTCTGTGAGTGGATCGCACACATCACAAACTGGTTTCTGAGAATGATTCTCTCTAATTTTTATACAAGGATATTTCCTTTTCTACCGATGGCCCAAAAACGCTTGAAATCTCCACATGCAAATTCCTCAAAAGAGGGTTTCCAATCTGCTCTGTCTAAAGGAAGGTTCAACTCTGTGAGTTGAACACACACAAATCAAAGAAGTTTCTGAGAATTCTTCCTTCTAGCATTAGATGAAGAAATCCCGCTTCCAACGAAATCCTCCAAGAGGTCCAAATATCCACTTGCAGACTTCACAAACAGAGTGTTTCCAAACTGCTCTATGAAAAGAAAGGTTAAACTCTGTGAGTGGATCGCACACATCACAAAGTGGTTTCTGAGAATGATTCTCTCTTGTTTTTATACGAGGAGATTTCCTTTTCTACCGTTGGCCCCAAAGTGCTTGAAATCTCCACATGCATATTCCTCAAAAAGAGGGTTTCCAATCTGCTCTGTCTAAAGGAAGGTTCAACTCTGTTAGTTGAACACACACAAATCAACGAAGTTACTGAGAAATCTTCTGTGTAGCATTAGATGAAGAAATCCCGCTTCAAACGAAATCCACAAAGAGGTCCACATATCCACTTGCAGACTTTACAAACAGAGTGTTTACAAACAGCCCTATGAAAAGAAAGGTTAAACTCTGTGAGTGGAACGCACACATCACAAAGTAGTTTCTGAGAATGATTCTCTCTACCTTTTATACGAGGATATTTCCTTTTCTACCGATGGCCCCAAAACGCTTGAAATCTCCACATGCAAATTCCTCAAAAAGAGGGTTTCCAATCTGCTCTGTCTAAAGGAAGGTTCAACTCTGTGAGTTGAACACACACAAATCAAAGAAGTTTCTGAGAATTCTTCCTTCTAGCATTAGATGAAGAAATCCCGCTTCCAACAAAATCCTCCAAGAGGTCCAAATATCCACTTGCAGACTTCACAAACAGAGTGTTTCCAAACTGCTCTATGAAAAGAAAGGTTAAACTCTGTGAGTGGATCGCACACATCACAAAGTGGTTTCTGAGAATGATTCTCTCTAGTTTTTATACGAGGATATTTCCTTTTCCACCGATGGCCCAAAAACGCTTGAAGTCTCCACATGCAAATTCCTCAAAAAGAGGGTTTCCAATCTGCTCTGTCTAAAGGAAGGTTCAACTCTGTTAGTTGAACACACACAAATCAACGAAGTTATTGAGAAATCTTCTGTGTAGCATTAGACGAAGAAATCCCGCTTCCAACGAAATCCACAAAGAGGTCCAAATATCCACCTGCAGACTTTACAATCAGAGTGTTTACAGACTGCTCTGTGAAAAGAAAGGTTAAACTCTGTGAGTGGAATGCACACATCACAAAGTGGTTTCTGAGAATGATTCTCTCTAGTTTTTATAGGAGGATATTTCCTTTTCTACCGATGGCCCCAAAACGCTTGAAATCTCCACATGTAAATTCCTAAAAAAGAGTGTTTCCAATCTGCTCTGTCTAAAGGAAGGTTCAATTCTGTGAGTTGAACACACACAAATCACAGAAGTTTCTGAGAATTCTTCCTTCTAGCATTAGATGAAGAAATCCCGCTTCCCACGAAATCCTCAAAGAGGTCCAAATATCCACTTGCAGACTTTACAAACAGAGTGTTTACAAACTGCTCTTTCAAAAGAAAGGTTAAACTCTGTGAGTGGAACGCACACATCACAAAGTAGTTTCTGAGAATGATTCTCTCTTGTTTTTATACGAGGAGATTTCCTTTTCTACCGTTGGCCCCAAAGTGCTTGAAATCTCCACATGCATATTCCTCAAAAAGAGGGTTTCCAATCTGCTCTGTCTAAAGGAAGGTTCAACTCTGTTAGTTGAACACACACAAATCAACGAAGTTACTGAGAAATCTTCTGAGTAGCATTAGATGAAGAAATACCGCTTCCAACGAAATCCACAAAGAGGTCCATATATCCACCTGCAGACTTTACAAACAGAGTGTTTACAAACTGCTCTATGAAAAGAAAGGTTAAACTCTGTGAGTGGAACGCACACATCACAAAGTGGTTACTGAGAATGATTCTCTCTAGTTTTTATACGAGGATATTTCCTTTTCTACCTTTGGCCCCAAAACGCTTGAAATCTCCACATGCAAATTCCTCAAAAAGAGGGTTTCCAATCTGCTCTGTCTAAAGGAAGGTTCAACTCTGTTAGTTGAACACACACAAATCAAAGAAGTTATTGAGAAATCTTCTGTGTAGCATTAGATGAAGAAATCCCGCTTCCAACGAAATCCACAAAGAGGTCTAAATATCCACTTGCAGACTTTACAAACAGAGTGTTTACAAACTGCTCTATGAAAAGAAAGGTTAAACTCTGTGAGTGGAACGCACACGTCTCAAAGTGGTTTCTGAGAATGATTCTCTCTAGTTTTTATACGAGGATATTTCCTTTTCTACCGATGGCCCCAAAACGCTTGAAATCTCCACATGCAAATTCCTCAAAAAGAGTGTTTCCAATCTGCTCTGTCTAAAGGAAGGTTCAACTCTGTGAGTTGAACACACAAAAATCAAAGAAGTTTCTGAGAATTCTTCCTTCTAGCATTAGATGAAGAAATCCCGCTTCCAACGAAATCCTCAAAGAGGTCCAAATATCCACTTGCAGACTTTACAAACAGAGTGTTTACAAACTGCTCTATGAAAAGAAAGGTTAAGCTCTGTGAGTGGAACACACACATCACAAAGTGGTTTCTGAGAATGATTCTCTGTAATTTTTATACGAGGATATTTCCTTTTCTACCGATGACCCCAAAACGCTTGAAATCTCCACATGCAAATTCCTAAAAAAGAGTGTTTCCAATCGGCTCTGTCTAAAGGAAGGTTCAACTCTGTGAGTTGAACACACAAAAATCAAAGAAGTTTCTGAGAATTCTTCCTTCTAGCATTAGATGAAGAAATCCCGCTTCCAACGAAATCCTCAAAGAGGTCCAAATATCCAATTGCAGACTTTACAAACAGAGTGTTTACAAACTGCTCTTTCAAAAGAAAGGTTTAACTCTGTGAGTGGAACGCACACATCACAAAGTAGTTTCTGAGAATGATTCTCTCTTGTTTTTATACGAGGAGATTTCCTTTTCTACCGTTGGCCCCAAAGTGCTTGAAATCTCCACATGCATATTCCTCAAAAAGAGGGTTTCCAATCTGCTCTGTCTAAAGGAAGGTTCAACTCTGTTAGTTGAACACACACAAATCAACGAAGTTACTGAGAAATCTTCTGTGTAGCTTAGATGAAGAAATCCCGCTTCCAACGAAATCCACAAAGAGGTCCACATATCCACTTGCAGACTTTACAAACAGAGTGTTTACAAACAGCCCTATGAAAAGAAAGGTTAAACTCTGTGAGTGGAACGCACACATCACAAAGTAGTTTCTGAGAATGATTCTCTCTTGTTTTTATACGAGGAGATTTCCTTTTCTACCGTTGGCCCCATAGTGCTTGAAATCTCCACATGCATATTCCTCAAAAAGAGGGTTTCCAATCTGCTCTGTCTAAAGGAAGGTTCAACTCTGTTAGTTGAACACACACAAATCAACGAAGTTACTGAGAAATCTTCTGTGTAGCATTAGATGAAGAAATACCGCTTCCAACGAAATCCACAAAGAGGTCCATATATCCACCTGCAGACTTTACAAACAGAGTGTTTACAAACTGCTCTATGAAAAGAAAGGTTAAACTCTGTGAGTGGAACGCACACATCACAAAGTAGTTTCTGAGAATGATTCTCTCTACCTTTTATACGAGGATATTTCCTTTTCTACCGATGGCCCCAAAACGCTTGAAATCTCCACATGCAAATTCCTCAAAAAGAGGGTTTCCAATCTGCTCTGTCTAAAGGAAGGTTCAACTCTGTGAGTTGAACACACACAAATCAAAGAAGTTTCTGAGAATTCTTCCTTCTAGCATTAGACGAAGAAATCCCGCTTCCAACAAAATCCTCCAAGAGGTCCAAATATCCACTTGCAGACTTCACAAACAGAGTGTTTCCAAACTGCTCTATGAAAAGAAAGGTTAAACTCTGTGAGTGGATCGCACACATCACAAAGTGGTTTCTGAGAATGATTCTCTCTAGTTTTTATACGAGGATATTTCCTTTTCCACCGATGGCCCAAAAACGCTTGAAGTCTCCACATGCAAATTCCTCAAAAAGAGGGTTTCCAATCTGCTCTGTCTAAAGGAAGGTTCAACTCTGTTAGTTGAACACACACAAATCAACGAAGTTATTGAGAAATCTTCTGTGTAGCATTAGATGAAGAAATCCCGCTTCCAACGAAATCCACAAAGAGGTCCAAATATCCACCTGCAGACTTTACAGTCAGAGTGTTTACAGACTGCTCTGTGAAAAGAAAGGTTAAACTCTGTGAGTGGATCGCACACATCACAAAGTGGTTTCTGAGAATGATTCTCTCTAGTTTTTATAGGAGGATATTTCCTTTTCTACCGATGGCCCCAAAACGCTTGAAATCTCCACATGTAAATTCCTAAAAAAGAGTGTTTCCAATCTGCTCTGTCTAAAGGAAGGTTCAATTCTGTGAGTTGAACACACACAAATCAGAGAAGTTTCTGAGAATTCTTCCTTCTAGCATTAGATGAAGAAATCCCGCTTCCAACGAAATCCTCAAAGAGGTCCAAATATCCACTTGCAGACTTTACAAACAGAGTGTTTACAAACTGCTCTTTCAAAAGAAAGGTTAAACTCTGTGAGTGGAACGCACACATCACAAAGTAGTTTCTGAGAATGATTCTCTCTTGTTTTTATACGAGGAGATTTCCTTTTCTACCGTTGGCCCCAAAGTGCTTGAAATCTCCACATGCGAATTCCTCAAAAAGAGGGTTTCCAATCTGCTCTGTCTAAAGGAAGGTTCAACTCTGTTAGTTGAACACACACAAATCAACGAAGTTACTGAGAAATCTTCTGGGTAGCATTAGATGAAGAAATACCGCTTCCAACGAAATCCTCAAAGAGGTCCATATATCCACCTGCAGACTTTACAAACAGAGTGTTTACAAACTGCTCTATGAAAAGAAAGGTTAAACTCTGTGAGTGGAACGCACACATCACAAAGTGGTTACTGAGAATGATTCTCTCTAGTTTTTATACGAGGATATTTCCTTTTCTACCTTTGGCCCCAAAACGCTTGAAATCTCCAATGCAAATTCCTCAAAAAGAGGGTTTCCAATCTGCTCTGTCTAAAGGAAGGTTCAACTCTGTTAGTTGAACACACACAAATCAAAGAAGTTATTGAGAAATCTTCTGTGTAGCATTAGATGAAGAAATCCCGCTTCCAACGAAATCCACAAAGAGGTCCAAATATCCACTTGCAGACTTTACAAACAGAGTGTTTACAAACTGCTCTATGAAAAGAAAGGTTAAACTCTGTGAGTGGAACGCACACGTCTCAAAGTGGTTTCTGAGAATGATTCTCTCTAGTTTTTATACGAGGATATTTCCTTTTCTACCGATGGCCCCAAAACGCTTGAAATCTCCACATGCAAATTCCTCAAAAAGAGTGTTTCCAATCTGCTCTGTCTAAAGGAAGGTTCAACTCTGTGAGTTGAACACACAAAAATCAAAGAAGTTTCTGAGAATTCTTCCTTCTAGCATTAGATGAAGAAATCCCGCTTCCAACGAAATCCTCAAAGAGGTCCAAATATCCACTTGCAGACTTTACAAACAGAGTGTTTACAAACTGCTCTATGAAAAGAAAGGTTAAACTCTGTGAGTGGAACGCACACATCACAAAGTGGTTTCTGAGAATGATTCTCTCTAGTTTTTATACGAGGATATTTCCTTTTCTACCGATGGCCCCAAAACGCTTGAAATCTCCACATGCAAATTCCTAAAAAAGAGTGTTTCCAATCGGCTCTGTCTAAAGGAAGGTTCAACTCTGTGAGTTGAACACACAAAAATCAAAGAAGTTTCTGAGAATTCTTCCTTCTAGCATTAGATGAAGAAATCCCGCTTCCAACGAAATCCTCAAAGAGGTCCAAATATCCAATTGCAGACTTTACAAACAGAGTGTTTACAAACTGCTCTTTCAAAAGAAAGGTTAAACTCTGTGAGTGGAACGCACACATCACAAAGTAGTTTCTGAGAATGATTCTCTCTTGTTTTTATACTAGGAGATTTCCTTTTCTACCGTTGGCCCCAAAGTGCTTGAAATCTCCACATGCATATTCCTCAAAAAGAGGGTTTCCAATCTGCTCTGTCTAAAGGAAGGTTCAACTCTGTTAGTTGAACACACACAAATCAACGAAGTTACTGAGAAATCTTCTGTGTAGCATTAGATGAAGAAATCCCGCTTCCAACGAAATCCACAAAGAGGTCCACATATCCACTTGCAGACTTTACAAACAGAGTGTTTACAAACAGCCCTATGAAAAGAAAGGTTAAACTCTGTGAGTGGAACGCACACATCACAAAGTAGTTTCTGAGAATGATTCTCTCTTGTTTTTATACGAGGAGATTTCCTTTTCTACCGTTGGCCCCATAGTGCTTGAAATCTCCACATGCATATTCCTCAAAAAGAGGGTTTCCAATCTGCTCTGTCTAAAGGAAGGTTCAACTCTGTTAGTTGAACACACACAAATCAACGAAGTTACTGAGAAATCTTCTGTGTAGCATTAGATGAAGAAATACCGCTTCCAACGAAATCCACAAAGAGGTTCATATATCCACCTGCAGACTTTACAAACAGAGTGTTTACAAACTGCTCTATGAAAAGAAAGGTTAAACTCTGTGAGTGGAACGCACACATCACAAAGTGGTTGCTGAGAATGATTCTCTCTAGTTTTTATACGAGGATATTTCCTTTTCTACCGATGGCCCCAAAACGCTTGAAATCTCCACGTGCAAATTCCTCCAAAAGAGGGTTTCCAATCTGCTCTGTCTAAAGGAAGGTTCAACTCTGTGAGTTCAACACACACAAATCAAAGAAGTTTCTGAGAATTCTTCCCTCTAGCATTAGATGAAGAAATCCCGCTTCCAATGAAATCCTCAAAGAGGTCCCAATATCCCCTTGCAGACTTCAAAACCAGAGTGTTTCCAAACTGCTCTATGAAAAGAAAGGTTAAACTCTGTGAGTGGAACACACACATCACAAAGTAGTTTCTGAAAATGATTCTCTCTAGTTTTTATACAAGGATATTTCCTTTTCTACCGTTGGCCACAAAATGCTTGAAATCTCCACATGCATATTCCTCAAAAAGAGGGTTTCCAATCTGCTCTGTCTAAAGGAAGGTTCAACTCTGTGAGTTGAACACACACAAATCAAAGAAGTTTCTGAGAATTCTTCCTTCTAGCATTAGATGAAGGAATCCCGCTTCCAACGAAATCCTCCAAGAGGTCCAAATATCCACTTGCAGACTTCACTAACAGAGTGTTTCCAAACTGCTCTATGAAAAGAAAGGTTAAACTCTGTTAGTGGATCGCACACATCACAAACTGGTTTCTGAGAATGATTCTCTCTAGTTTTTATACAAGGATATTTCCTTTTCTACCGATGGCCCAAAAACGCTTGAAATCTCCACATGCAAATTCCTCAAAAAGAGGGTTTCCAATCTGCTCTGTCTAAAGGAAGGTTCAACTCTGTGAGTTGAACACACACAAATCAAAGAAGTTTCTGAGAATTCTTCCTTCTAGCATTAGATGAAGAAATCCCGCTTCTAACGAAATCCTCCAAGAGGTCCAAATATCCACTTGCAGACTTCACAAACAGAGTGTTTCCAAACTGCTCTATGAAAAGAAAGGTTAAACTCTGTGAGTGGATCGCACACATCACAAAGTGGTTTCTGAGAATGATTCTCTCTTGTTTTTATACGAGGAGATTTCCTTTTCTACCGTTGGCCACAAAATGCTTGAAATCTCCACATGCATATTCCTCAAAAAGAGGGTTTCCAATCTGCTCTGTCTAAAGGAAGGTTCAACTCTGTGAGTTGAACACACACAAATCAAAGAAGTTTCTGAGAATTCTTCCTTCTACCATTAGATGAAGGAATCCCGCTTCCAACGAAATCCTCCAAGAGGTCCAAATATCCACTTGCAGACTTCACAAACAGAGTGTTTCCAAACTGCTCTATGAAAAGAAAGGTTAAACTCTGTGAGTGGATCGCACACATCACAAACTGGTTTCTCAGAATGATTCTCTCTAGTTTTTATACAAGGATATTTCCTTTTCTACCGATGGCCCAAAAACGCTTGAAATCTCCACATGCAAATTCCTCAAAAAGAGGGTTTCCAATCTGCTCTGTCTAAAGGAAGGTTCAACTCTGTGAGTTGAACACACACAAATCAAAGAAGTTTCTGAGAATTCTTCCTTCTAGCATTAGATGAAGAAATCCCGCTTCCAACGAAATCCTCCAAGAGGTCCAAATATCCACTTGCAGACTTCACAAACAGAGTGTTTCCAAATTGCTCTATGAAAAGAAAGGTTAAACTCTGTGAGTGGATCGCACACATCACAAAGTGGTTTCTGAGAATGATTCTCTCTTGTTTTTATACGAGGAGATTTCCTTTTCTACCGTTGGCCCCAAAGTGCTTGAAATCTCCACTTGCATATTCCTCAAAAAGAGGGTTTCCAATCTGCTCTGTCTAAAGGAAGGTTCAACTCTGTTAGTTGAACACACACAAATCAACGAAGTTACTGAGAAATCTTCTGTGTAGCATTAGATGAAGAAATCCCGCTTCCAACAAAATCCACAAAGAGGTCCACATATCCACTTGCAGACTTTACAAACAGAGTGTTTACAAACAGCCCTATGAAAAGAAAGGTTAAACTCTGTGAGTGGAACGCACACATCACAAAGTAGTTTCTGAGAATGATTCTCTCTACCTTTTATACGAGGATATTTCCTTTTCTACCGATGGCCCCAAAACGCTTGAAATCTCCACATGCAAATTCCTCAAAAAGAGGGTTTCCAATCTGCTCTGTCTAAAGGAAGGTTCAACTCTGTGAGTTGAACACACACAAATCAAAGAAGTTTCTGAGAATTCTTCCTTCTAGCATTAGATGAAGAAATCCCGCTTCCAACGAAATCCTCCAAGAGGTCCAAATATCCACTTGCAGACTTCACAAACAGAGTGTTTCCAAACTGCTCTATGAAAAGAAAGGTTAAACTCTGTGAGTGGATCGCACACATCACAAAGTGGTTTCTGAGAATGATTCTCTCTTGTTTTTATACGAGGAGATTTCCTTTTCTACCGTTGGCCCCAAAGTGCTTGAAATCTCCACATGCATATTCCTCAAAAAGAGGGTTTCCAATCTGCTCTGTCTAAAGGAAGGTTCAACTCTGTTAGTTGAACACACACAAATCAACGAAGTTACTGAGAGATCTTCTGTGTAGCATTAGATGAAGAAATCCCGCTTCCAACGAAATCCACAAAGAGGTCCACATATCCACTTGCAGACTTTACAAACAGAGTGTTTACAAACAGCCCTATGAAAAGAAAGGTTAAACTCTGTGAGTGGAACGCACACATCACAAAGTAGTTTCTGAGAATGATTCTCTCTAGTTTTTATACAAGGATATTTCCTTTTCTACCGATGGCCCAAAAACGCTTGAAATCTCCACATGCAAATTCCTCAAAAAGAGGGTTTCCAATCTGCTCTGTCTAAAGGAAGGTTCAACTCTGTGAGTTGAACACACACAAATCAAAGAAGTTTCTGAGAATTCTTCCTTCTAGCATTAGATGAAGAAATCCCGCTTCCAACGAAATCCTCCAAGAGGTCCAAATATCCACTTGCAGACTTCACAAACCGAGTGTTTCCAAACTGCTCTATGAAAAGAAAGGTTAAACTCTGTGAGTGGATCGCACACATCACAAAGTGGTTTCTGAGAATGATTCTCTCTTGTTTTTATACGAGGAGATTTCCTTTTCTACCGTTGGCCCCAAAGTGCTTGAAATCTCCACATGCATATTCCTCAAAAAGAGGGTTTCCAATCTGCTCTGTCTAAAGGAAGGTTCAACTCTGTTAGTTGAACACACACAAATCAACGAAGTTACTGAGAAATCTTCTGTGTAGCATTAGATGAAGAAATCCCGCTTCCAACAAAATCCACAAAGAGGTCCACATTTCCACTTGCAGACTTTACAAACAGAGTGTTTACAAACAGCCCTATGAAAAGAAAGGTTAAACTCTGTGAGTGGAACGCACACATCACAAAGTAGTTTCTGAGAATGATTCTCTC
The DNA here is from genome assembly GCF_029281585.2 of Gorilla gorilla gorilla. Taxonomy (NCBI): domain Eukaryota; kingdom Metazoa; phylum Chordata; class Mammalia; order Primates; family Hominidae; genus Gorilla; species Gorilla gorilla. The sequence continues at coordinate 75,673,789 of NC_073232.2, forward strand.
TACCTTTTATACGAGGATATTTCCTTTTCTACCGATGGCCCCAAAACGCTTGAAATCTCCACATGCAAATTCCTCAAAAAGAGGGTTTCCAATCTGCTCTGTCTAAAGGAAGGTTCAACTCTGTGAGTTGAACACACACAAATCAAAGAAGTTTCTGAGAATTCTTCCTTCTAGCATTAGATGAAGAAATCCCGCTTCCAACAAAATCCTCCAAGAGGTCCAAATATCCACTTGCAGACTTCACAAACAGAGTGTTTCCAAACTGCTCTATGAAAAGAAAGGTTACACTCTGTGAGTGGATCGCACACATCACAAAGTGGTTTCTGAGAATGATTCTCTCTAGTTTTTATACGAGGATATTTCCTTTTCCACCGATGGCCCAAAAACGCTTGAAGTCTCCACATGCAAATTCCTCAAAAAGAGGGTTTCCAATCTGCTCTGTCTAAAGGATGGTTCAACTCTGTTAGTTGAACACACACAAATCAACGAAGTTATTGAGAAATCTTCTGTGTAGCATTAGATGAAGAAATCCCGCTTCCAACGAAATCCACAAAGAGGTCCAAATATCCACCTGCAGACTTTACAATCAGAGTGTTTACAGACTGCTCTGTGAAAAGAAAGGTTAAACTCTGTGAGTGGAATGCACACATCACAAAGTGGTTTCTGAGAATGATTCTCTCTAGTTTTTATAGGAGGATATTTCCTTTTCTACCGATGACCCCAAAACGCTTGAAATCTCCACATGCAAATTCCTAAAAAAGAGTGTTTCCAATCGGCTCTGTCTAAAGGAAGGTTCAACTCTGTGAGTTGAACACACAAAAATCAAAGAAGTTTCTGAGAATTCTTCCTTCTAGCATTAGATGAAGAAATCCCGCTTCCAACGAAATCCTCAAAGAGGTCCAAATATCCAATTGCAGACTTTACAAACAGAGTGTTTACAAACTGCTCTTTCAAAAGAAAGGTTAAACTCTGTGAGTGGAACGCACACATCACAAAGTAGTTTCTGAGAATGATTCTCTCTTGTTTTTATACGAGGAGATTTCCTTTTCTACCGTTGGCCCCAAAGTGCTTGAAATCTCCACATGCATATTCCTCAAAAAGAGAGTTTCCAATCTGCTCTGTCTAAAGGAAGGTTCAACTCTGTTAGTTGAACACACACAAATCAACGAAGTTACTGAGAAATCTTCTGTGTAGCTTAGATGAAGAAATCCCGCTTCCAAGGAAATCCACAAAGAGGTCCACATATCCACTTGCAGACTTTACAAACAGAGTGTTTACAAACAGCCCTATGAAAAGAAAGGTTAAACTCTGTGAGTGGAACGCACACATCACAAAGTAGTTTCTGAGAATGATTCTCTCTTGTTTTTATACGAGGAGATTTCCTTTTCTACCGTTGGCCCCATAGTGCTTGAAATCTCCACATGCATATTCCTCAAAAAGAGGGTTTCCAATCTGCTCTGTCTAAAGGAAGGTTCAACTCTGTTAGTTGAACACACACAAATCAACGAAGTTACTGAGAAATCTTCTGTGTAGCATTAGATGAAGAAATACCGCTTCCAACGAAATCCACAAAGAGGTCCATATATCCACCTGCAGACTTTACAAACAGAGTGTTTACAAACTGCTCTATGAAAAGAAAGGTTAAACTCTGTTACTGGAACGCACACATCACAAAGTAGTTTCTGAGAATGATTCTCTCTACCTTTTATACGAGGATATTTCCTTTTCTACCGATGGCCCCAAAACGCTTGAAATCTCCACATGCAAATTCCTCAAAAAGAGGGTTTCCAATCTGCTCTGTCTAAAGGAAGGTTCAACTCTGTGAGTTGAACACACACAAATCAAAGAAGTTTCTGAGAATTCTTCCTTCTAGCATTAGATGAAGAAATCCCGCTTCCAACAAAATCCTCCAAGAGGTCCAAATATCCACTTGCAGACTTCACAAACAGAGTGTTTCCAAACTGCTCTATGAAAAGAAAGGTTACACTCTGTGAGTGGATCGCACACATCACAAAGTGGTTTCTGAGAATGATTCTCTCTAGTTTTTATACGAGGATATTTCCTTTTCCACCGATGGCTCAAAAACGCTTGAAGTCTCCACATGCAAATTCCTCAAAAAGAGGGTTTCCAATCTGCTCTGTCTAAAGGAAGGTTCAACTCTGTTAGTTGAACACACACAAATCAACGAAGTTATTGAGAAATCTTCTGTGTAGCATTAGATGAAGAAATCCCGCTTCCAACGAAATCCACAAAGAGGTCCAAATATCCACCTGCAGACTTTACAATCAGAGTGTTTACAGACTGCTCTGTGAATAGAAAGGTTAAACTCTGTGAGTGGAATGCACACATCACAAAGTGGTTTCTGAGAATGATTCTCTCTAGTTTTTATAGGAGGATATTTCCTTTTCTACCGATGGCCCCAAAACGCTTGAAATCTCCACATGTAAATTCCTAAAAAAGAGTGTTTCCAATCTGCTCTGTCTAAAGGAAGGTTCAATTCTGTGAGTTGAACACACACAAATCAAAGAAGTTTCTGAGAATTCTTCCTTCTAGCATTAGATGAAGAAATCCCGCTTCCAACGAAATCCTCAAAGAGGTCCAAATATCCACTTGCAGACTTTACAAACAGAGTGTTTACAAACTGCTCTATGAAAAGAAAGGTTAAACTCTGTGAGTGGAACGCACACATCACAAAGTGGTTACTGAGAATGATTCTCTCTAGTTTTTATACGAGGATATTTCCTTTTCTACCTTTGGCCCCAAAACGCTTGAAATCTCCAATGCAAATTCCTCAAAAAGAGGGTTTCCAATCTGCTCTGTCTAAAGGAAGTTTCAACTCTGTTAGTTGAACACACACAAATCAAAGAAGTTATTGAGAAATCTTCTGTGTAGCATTAGATGAAGAAATCCCGCTTCCAACGAAATCCACAAAGAGGTCCAAATATCCACTTGCAGACTTTACAAACAGAGTGTTTACAAACTGCTCTATGAAAAGAAAGGTTAAACTCTGTGAGTGGAACGCACACGTCTCAAAGTGGTTTCTGAGAATGATTCTCTCTAGTTTTTATACGAGGATATTTCCTTTTCTACCGATGGCCCCAAAACGCTTGAAATCTCCACATGCAAATTCCTCAAAAAGAGTGTTTCCAATCTGCTCTGTCTAAAGGAAGGTTCAACTCTGTGAGTTGAACACACAAAAATCAAAGAAGTTTCTGAGAATTCTTCCTTCTAGCATTAGATGAAGAAATCCCGCTTCCAACGAAATCCTCAAAGAGGTCCAAATATCCACTTGCAGACTTTACAAACAGAGTGTTTACAAACTGCTCTATGAAAAGAAAGGTTAAACTCTGTGAGTGGAACGCACACATCACAAAGTGGTTTCTGAGAATGATTCTCTCTAGTTTTTATACGAGGATATTTCCTTTTCTACCGATGACCCCAAAACGCTTGAAATCTCCACATGCAAATTCCTAAAAAAGAGTGTTTCCAATCGGCTCTGTCTAAAGGAAGGTTCAACTCTGTGAGTTGAACACACAAAAATCAAAGAAGTTTCTGAGAATTCTTCCTTCTAGCATTAGATGAAGAAATCCCGCTTCCAACGAAATCCTCAAAGAGGTCCAAATATCCAATTGCAGACTTTACAAACAGAGTGTTTACAAACTGCTCTTTCAAAAGAAAGGTTAAACTCTGTGAGTGGAACGCACACATCACAAAGTAGTTTCTGAGAATGATTCTCTCTTGTTTTTATACTAGGAGATTTCCTTTTCTACCGTTGGCCCCAAAGTGCTTGAAATCTCCACATGCATATTCCTCAAAAAGAGGGTTTCCAATCTGCTCTGTCTAAAGGAAGGTTCAACTCTGTTAGTTGAACACACACAAATCAACGAAGTTACTGAGAAATCTTCTGTGTAGCATTAGATGAAGAAATCCCGCTTCCAACGAAATCCAAAAAGAGGTCCACATATCCACTTGCAGACTTTACATACAGAGTGTTTACAAACAGCCCTATGAAAAGAAAGGTTAAACTCTGTGAGTGGAACGCACACATCACAAAGTAGTTTCTGAGAATGATTCTCTCTTGTTTTTATACGAGGAGATTTCCTTTTCTACCGTTGGCCCCATAGTGCTTGAAATCTCCACATGCATATTCCTCAAAAAGAGGGTTTCCAATCTGCTCTGTCTAAAGGAAGGTTCAACTCTGTTAGTTGAACACACACAAATCAACGAAGTTACTGAGAAATCTTCTGTGTAGCATTAGATGAAGAAATACCGCTTCCAACGAAATCCACAAAGAGGTCCATATATCCACCTGCAGACTTTACAAACAGAGTGTTTACAAACTGCTCTATGAAAAGAAAGGTTAAACTCTGTGAGTGGAACGCACACATCACAAAGTGGTTACTGAGAATGATTCTCTCTAGTTTTTATACGAGGATATTTCCTTTTCTACCTTTGGCCCCAAAACGCTTGAAATCTCCAATGCAAATTCCTCAAAAAGAGGGTTTCCAATCTGCTCTGTCTAAAGGAAGTTTCAACTCTGTTAGTTGAACACACACAAATCAAAGAAGTTATTGAGAAATCTTCTGTGTAGCATTAGATGAAGAAATCCCGCTTCCAACGAAATCCACAAAGAGGTCCAAATATCCACTTGCAGACTTTACAAACAGAGTGTTTACAAACTGCTCTATGAAAAGAAAGGTTAAACTCTGTGAGTGGAACGCACACGTCTCAAAGTGGTTTCTGAGAATGATTCTCTCTAGTTTTTATACGAGGATATTTCCTTTTCTACCGATGGCCCCAAAACGCTTGAAATCTCCACATGCAAATTCCTCAAAAAGAGTGTTTCCAATCTGCTCTGTCTAAAGGAAGGTTCAACTCTGTGAGTTGAACACACAAAAATCAAAGAAGTTTCTGAGAATTCTTCCTTCTAGCATTAGATGAAGAAATCCCGCTTCCAACGAAATCCTCAAAGAGGTCCAAATATCCACTTGCAGACTTTACAAACAGAGTGTTTACAAACTGCTCTATGAAAAGAAAGGTTAAACTCTGTGAGTGGAACGCACACATCACAAAGTGGTTTCTGAGAATGATTCTCTCTAGTTTTTATACGAGGATATTTCCTTTTCTACCGATGACCCCAAAACGCTTGAAATCTCCACATGCAAATTCCTAAAAAAGAGTGTTTCCAATCGGCTCTGTCTAAAGGAAGGTTCAACTCTGTGAGTTGAACACACAAAAATCAAAGAAGTTTCTGAGAATTCTTCCTTCTAGCATTAGATGAAGAAATCCCGCTTCCAACGAAATCCTCAAAGAGGTCCAAATATCCAATTGCAGACTTTACAAACAGAGTGTTTACAAACTGCTCTTTCAAAAGAAAGGTTAAACTCTGTGAGTGGAACGCACACATCACAAAGTAGTTTCTGAGAATGATTCTCTCTTGTTTTTATACTAGGAGATTTCCTTTTCTACCGTTGGCCCCAAAGTGCTTGAAATCTCCACATGCATATTCCTCAAAAAGAGGGTTTCCAATCTGCTCTGTCTAAAGGAAGGTTCAACTCTGTTAGTTGAACACACACAAATCAACGAAGTTACTGAGAAATCTTCTGTGTAGCATTAGATGAAGAAATCCCGCTTCCAACGAAATCCAAAAAGAGGTCCACATATCCACTTGCAGACTTTACATACAGAGTGTTTACAAACAGCCCTATGAAAAGAAAGGTTAAACTCTGTGAGTGGAACGCACACATCACAAAGTAGTTTCTGAGAATGATTCTCTCTTGTTTTTATACGAGGAGATTTCCTTTTCTACCGTTGGCCCCATAGTGCTTGAAATCTCCACATGCATATTCCTCAAAAAGAGGGTTTCCAATCTGCTCTGTCTAAAGGAAGGTTCAACTCTGTTAGTTGAACACACACAAATCAACGAAGTTACTGAGAAATCTTCTGTGTAGCATTAGATGAAGAAATACCGCTTCCAACGAAATCCACAAAGAGGTCCATATATCCACCTGCAGACTTTACAAACAGAGTGTTTACAAACTGCTCTATGAAAAGAAAGGTTAAACTCTGTGAGTGGAACGCACACATCACAAAGTGGTTACTGAGAATGATTCTCTCTAGTTTTTATACGAGGATATTTCCTTTTCTACCTTTGGCCCCAAAACGCTTGAAATCTCCAATGCAAATTCCTCAAAAAGAGGGTTTCCAATCTGCTCTGTCTAAAGGAAGTTTCAACTCTGTTAGTTGAACACACACAAATCAAAGAAGTTATTGAGAAATCTTCTGTGTAGCATTAGATGAAGAAATCCCGCTTCCAACGAAATCCACAAAGAGGTCCAAATATCCACTTGCAGACTTTACAAACAGAGTGTTTACAAACTGCTCTATGAAAAGAAAGGTTAAACTCTGTGAGTGGAACGCACACGTCTCAAAGTGGTTTCTGAGAATGATTCTCTCTAGTTTTTATACGAGGATATTTCCTTTTCTACCGATGGCCCCAAAACGCTTGAAATCTCCACATGCAAATTCCTCAAAAAGAGTGTTTCCAATCTGCTCTGTCTAAAGGAAGGTTCAACTCTGTGAGTTGAACACACAAAAATCAAAGAAGTTTCTGAGAATTCTTCCTTCTAGCATTAGATGAAGAAATCCCGCTTCCAACGAAATCCTCAAAGAGGTCCAAATATCCACTTGCAGACTTTACAAACAGAGTGTTTACAAACTGCTCTATGAAAAGAAAGGTTAAACTCTGTGAGTGGAACGCACACATCACAAAGTGGTTTCTGAGAATGATTCTCTCTAGTTTTTATACGAGGATATTTCCTTTTCTACCGATGACCCCAAAACGCTTGAAATCTCCACATGCAAATTCCTAAAAAAGAGTGTTTCCAATCGGCTCTGTCTAAAGGAAGGTTCAACTCTGTGAGTTGAACACACAAAAATCAAAGAAGTTTCTGAGAATTCTTCCTTCTAGCATTAGATGAAGAAATCCCGCTTCCAACGAAATCCTCAAAGAGGTCCAAATATCCAATTGCAGACTTTACAAACAGAGTGTTTACAAACTGCTCTTTCAAAAGAAAGGTTAAACTCTGTGAGTGGAACGCACACATCACAAAGTAGTTTCTGAGAATGATTCTCTCTTGTTTTTATACTAGGAGATTTCCTTTTCTACCGTTGGCCCCAAAGTGCTTGAAATCTCCACATGCATATTCCTCAAAAAGAGGGTTTCCAATCTGCTCTGTCTAAAGGAAGGTTCAACTCTGTTAGTTGAACACACACAAATCAACGAAGTTACTGAGAAATCTTCTGTGTAGCATTAGATGAAGAAATCCCGCTTCCAACGAAATCCACAAAGAGGTCCACATATCCACTTGCAGACTTTACATACAGAGTGTTTACAAACAGCCCTATGAAAAGAAAGGTTAAACTCTGTGAGTGGAACGCACACATCACAAAGTAGTTTCTGAGAATGATTCTCTCTTGTTTTTATACGAGGAGATTTCCTTTTCTACCGTTGGCCCCATAGTGCTTGAAATCTCCACATGCATATTCCTCAAAAAGAGGGTTTCCAATCTGCTCTGTCTAAAGGAAGGTTCAACTCTGTTAGTTGAACACACACAAATCAACGAAGTTACTGAGAAATCTTCTGTGTAGCATTAGATGAAGAAATACCGCTTCCAACGAAATCCACAAAGAGGTCCATATATCCACCTGCAGACTTTACAAACAGAGTGTTTACAAACTGCTCTATGAAAAGAAAGGTTAAACTCTGTGAGTGGAACGCACACATCACAAAGTGGTTACTGAGAATGATTCTCTCTAGTTTTTATACGAGGATATTTCCTTTTCTACCTTTGGCCCCAAAACGCTTGAAATCTCCAATGCAAATTCCTCAAAAAGAGGGTTTCCAATCTGCTCTGTCTAAAGGAAGGTTCAACTCTGTTAGTTGAACACACACAAATCAAAGAAGTTATTGAGAAATCTTCTGTGTAGCATTAGATGAAGAAATCCCGCTTCCAACGAAATCCACAAAGAGGTCCAAATATCCACTTGCAGACTTTACAAACAGAGTGTTTACAAACTGCTCTATGAAAAGAAAGGTTAAACTCTGTGAGTGGAACGCACACGTCTCAAAGTGGTTTCTGAGAATGATTCTCTCTAGTTTTTATACGAGGATATTTCCTTTTCTACCGATGGCCCCAAAACGCTTGAAATCTCCACATGCAAATTCCTCAAAAAGAGTGTTTCCAATCTGCTCTGTCTAAAGGAAGGTTCAACTCTGTGAGTTGAACACACAAAAATCAAAGAAGTTTCTGAGAATTCTTCCTTCTAGCATTAGATGAAGAAATCCCGCTTCCAACGAAATCCTCAAAGAGGTCCAAATATCCACTTGCAGACTTTACAAACAGAGTGTTTACAAACTGCTCTATGAAAAGAAAGGTTAAACTCTGTGAGTGGAACGCACACATCACAAAGTGGTTTCTGAGAATGATTCTCTCTAGTTTTTATACGAGGATATTTCCTTTTCTACCGATGACCCCAAAACGCTTGAAATCTCCACATGCAAATTCCTAAAAAAGAGTGTTTCCAATCGGCTCTGTCTAAAGGAAGGTTCAACTCTGTGAGTTGAACACACAAAAATCAAAGAAGTTTCTGAGAATTCTTCCTTCTAGCATTAGATGAAGAAATCCCGCTTCCAACGAAATCCTCAAAGAGGTCCAAATATCCAATTGCAGACTTTACAAACAGAGTGTTTACAAACTGCTCTTTCAAAAGAAAGGTTAAACTCTGTGAGTGGAACGCACACATCACAAAGTAGTTTCTGAGAATGATTCTCTCTTGTTTTTATACTAGGAGATTTCCTTTTCTACCGTTGGCCCCAAAGTGCTTGAAATCTCCACATGCATATTCCTCAAAAAGAGGGTTTCCAATCTGCTCTGTCTAAAGGAAGGTTCAACTCTGTTAGTTGAACACACACAAATCAACGAAGTTACTGAGAAATCTTCTGTGTAGCATTAGATGAAGAAATCCCGCTTCCAACGAAATCCACAAAGAGGTCCACATATCCACTTGCAGACTTTACATACAGAGTGTTTACAAACAGCCCTATGAAAAGAAAGGTTAAACTCTGTGAGTGGAACGCACACATCACAAAGTAGTTTCTGAGAATGATTCTCTCTTGTTTTTATACGAGGAGATTTCCTTTTCTACCGTTGGCCCCATAGTGCTTGAAATCTCCACATGCATATTCCTCAAAAAGAGGGTTTCCAATCTGCTCTGTCTAAAGGAAGGTTCAACTCTGTTAGTTGAACACACACAAATCAACGAAGTTACTGAGAAATCTTCTGTGTAGCATTAGATGAAGAAATACCGCTTCCAACGAAATCCACAAAGAGGTCCATATATCCACCTGCAGACTTTACAAACAGAGTGTTTACAAACTGCTCTATGAAAAGAAAGGTTAAACTCTGTGAGTGGAACGCACACATCACAAAGTGGTTACTGAGAATGATTCTCTCTAGTTTTTATACGAGGATATTTCCTTTTCTACCTTTGGCCCCAAAACGCTTGAAATCTCCAATGCAAATTCCTCAAAAAGAGGGTTTCCAATCTGCTCTGTCTAAAGGAAGGTTCAACTCTGTTAGTTGAACACACACAAATCAAAGAAGTTATTGAGAAATCTTCTGTGTAGCATTAGATGAAGAAATCCCGCTTCCAACGAAATCCACAAAGAGGTCCAAATATCCACTTGCAGACTTTACAAACAGAGTGTTTACAAACTGCTCTATGAAAAGAAAGGTTAAACTCTGTGAGTGGAACGCACACGTCTCAAAGTGGTTTCTGAGAATGATTCTCTCTAGTTTTTATACGAGGATATTTCCTTTTCTACCGATGGCCCCAAAACGCTTGAAATCTCCACATGCAAATTCCTCAAAAAGAGTGTTTCCAATCTGCTCTGTCTAAAGGAAGGTTCAACTCTGTGAGTTGAACACACAAAAATCAAAGAAGTTTCTGAGAATTCTTCCTTCTAGCATTAGATGAAGAAATCCCGCTTCCAACGAAATCCTCAAAGAGGTCCAAATATCCACTTGCAGACTTTACAAACAGAGTGTTTACAAACTGCTCTATGAAAAGAAAGGTTAAACTCTGTGAGTGGAACGCACACATCACAAAGTGGTTTCTGAGAATGATTCTCTCTAGTTTTTATACGAGGATATTTCCTTTTCTACCGATGACCCCAAAACGCTTGAAATCTCCACATGCAAATTCCTAAAAAAGAGTGTTTCCAATCGGCTCTGTCTAAAGGAAGGTTCAACTCTGTGAGTTGAACACACAAAAATCAAAGAAGTTTCTGAGAATTCTTCCTTCTAGCATTAGATGAAGAAATCCCGCTTCCAACGAAATCCTCAAAGAGGTCCAAATATCCAATTGCAGACTTTACAAACAGAGTGTTTACAAACTGCTCTTTCAAAAGAAAGGTTAAACTCTGTGAGTGGAACGCACACATCACAAAGTAGTTTCTGAGAATGATTCTCTCTTGTTTTTATACTAGGAGATTTCCTTTTCTACCGTTGGCCCCAAAGTGCTTGAAATCTCCACATGCATATTCCTCAAAAAGAGGGTTTCCAATCTGCTCTGTCTAAAGGAAGGTTCAACTCTGTTAGTTGAACACACACAAATCAACGAAGTTACTGAGAAATCTTCTGTGTAGCATTAGATGAAGAAATCCCGCTTCCAACGAAATCCACAAAGAGGTCCACATATCCACTTGCAGACTTTACATACAGGGTGTTTACAAACAGCCCTATGAAAAGAAAGGTTAAACTCTGTGAGTGGAACGCACACATCACAAAGTAGTTTCTGAGAATGATTCTCTCTTGTTTTTATACGAGGAGATTTCCTATTCTACCGTTGGCCCCATAGTGCTTGAAATCTCCACATGCATATTCCTCAAAAAGAGGGTTTCCAATCTGCTCTGCCTAAAGGAAGGTTCAACTCTGTTAGTTGAACACACACAAATCAAAGAAGTTACTGAGAAATCTTCTGTTTAGCATTAGATGAAGAAATACCGCTTCCAACGAAATCCACAAAGAGGTCCATATATCCACCTGCAGACTTTACAAACAGAGTGTTTACAAACTGCTCTATGAAAAGAAAGGTTAAACTCTGTGAGTGGAACGCACACATCACAAAGTGGTTGCTGAGAATGACTCTCTCTAGTTTTTATACGAGGATATTTCCTTTTCTACCGATGGCCCCAAAACGCTTGAAATCTCCACGTGCAAATTCCTCCAAAAGAGGGTTTCCAATCTGCTCTGTCTAAAGGAAGGTTCAACTCTGTGAGTTCAACACACACAAATCAAAGAAGTTTCTGAGAATTCTTCCTTCTAGCATTAGATGAAGAAATCCCGCTTCCAATGAAATCCTCAAAGAGGTCCAAATATCCCCTTGCAGACTTCAAAACCAGAGTGTTTCCAAACTGCTCTATGAAAAGAAAGGTTAAACTCTGTGAGTGGAACACACACATCACAAAGTAGTTTCTGAAAATGATTCTCTCTAGTTTTTATACGAGGATATTTCCTTTTCTACCGTTGGCCACAAAATGCTTGAAATCTCCACATGCATATTCCTCAAAAAGAGGGTTTCCAATCTGCTCTGTCTAAAGGAAGGTTCAACTCTGTGAGTTGAACACACACAAATCAAAGAAGTTTCTGAGAATTCTTCCTTCTAGCATTAGATGAAGGAATCCCGCTTCCAACGAAATCCTCCAAGAGGTCCAAATATCCACTTGCAGACTTCACAAACAGAGTGTTTCCAAACTGCTCTATGAAAAGAAAGGTTAAACTCTGTGAGTGGATCGCACACATCACAAACTGGTTACTGAAAATGATTCTCTCTAGTTTTTATACAAGGATATTTCCTTTTCTACCGATGGCCCAAAAACGCTTGAAATCTCCACATGCAAATTCCTCAAAAAGAGGGTTTCCAATCTGCTCTGTCTAAAGGAAGGTTCAACTCTGTGAGTTGAACACACACAAATCAAAGAAGTTTCTGAGAATTCTTCCTTCTAGCATTAGATGAAGAAATCCCGGTTCCAACGAAATCCTCCAAGAGGTCCAAATATCCACTTGCAGACTTCACAAACAGAGTGTTTCCAAACTGCTCTATGAAAAGAAAGGTTAAACTCTGTGAGTGGATCGCACACATCACAAAGTGGTTTCTGAGAATGATTCTCTCTTGTTTTTATACGAGGAGATTTCCTTTTCTACCGTTGGCCCCAAAGTGCTTGAAATCTCCACATGCATATTCCTCAAAAAGAGGGTTTCCAATCTGCTCTGTCTAAAGGAAGGTTCAACTCTGTTAGTTGAACACACACAAATCAACGAAGTTACTGAGAAATCTTCTGTGTAGCATTAGATGAAGAAATCCCGCTTCCAACGAAATCCACAAAGAGGTCCAAATATCCACTTGCAGACTTTACAAACAGAGTGTTTACAAACTGCTCTATGAAAAGAAAGGTTAAACTCTGTGAGTGGAACGCACACATCACAAAGTGGTTTCTGAGAATGATTCTCTCTAGTTTTTATACAAGGATATTTCCTTTTCTACCGATGGCCCAAAAACGCTTGAAATCTCCACATGCAAATTCCTCAAAAAGAGGGTTTCCAATCTGCTCTGTCTAAAGGAAGGTTCAACTCTGTGAGTTGAACACACACAAATCAAAGAAGTTTCTGAGAATTCTTCCTTCTAGCATTAGATGAAGAAATCCCGCTTCCAACGAAATCCTCAAAGAGGTCCAAATATCCACTTGCAGACTTTACAAACAGAGTGTTTACAATCTGCTCTTTCAAAAGAAAGGTTAAACTCTGTGAGTGGAACGCACACATCACAAAGTAGTTTCTGAGAATGATTCTCTCATGTTTTTATACCAGGAGATTTCCTTTTCTACCGTTGGCCCCAAAGTGCTTGAAATCTCCACATGCGAATTCCTCAAAAAGAGGGTTTCCAATCTGCTCTGTCTAAAGGAAGGTTCAACTCTGTTAGTTGAACACACACAAATCAACGAAGTTACTGAGAAATCTTCTGGGTAGCATTAGATGAAGAAATACCGCTTCCAACGAAATCCACAAAGAGGTCCATAAATCCACCTGCAGACTTTACAAACAGAGTGTTTACAAACTGCTCTATGAAAAGAAAGGTTAAACTCTGTGAGTGGAACGCACACATCACAAAGTGGTTACTGAGAATGATTCTCTCTAGTTTTTATACGAGGATATTTCCTTTTCTACCTTTGGCCCCAAAACGCTTGAAATCTCCAATGCAAATTCCTCAAAAAGAGGGTTTCCAATCTGCTCTGTCTAAAGGAAGGTTCAACTCTGTTAGTTGAACACACACAAATCAAAGAAGTTATTGAGAAATCTTCTGTGTAGCATTAGATGAAGAAATCCCGCTTCCAACGAAATCCACAAAGAGGTCCACATATCCACTTGCAGACTTTACATACAGAGTGTTTACAAACAGCCCTATGAAAAGAAAGGTTAAACTCTGTGAGTGGAACGCACACATCACAAAGTAGTTTCTGAGAATGATTCTCTCTTGTTTTTATACGAGGAGATTTCCTTTTCTACCGTTGGCCCCATAGTGCTTGAAATCTCCACATGCATATTCCTCAAAAAGAGGGTTTCCAATCTGCTCTGTCTAAAGGAAGGTTCAACTCTGTTAGTTGAACACACACAAATCAACGAAGTTACTGAGAAATCTTCTGTGTAGCATTAGATGAAGAAATACCGCTTCCAACGAAATCCACAAAGAGGTCCATATATCCACCTGCAGACTTTACAAACAGAGTGTTTACAAACTGCTCTATGAAAAGAAAGGTTAAACTCTGTGAGTGGAACGCACACATCACAAAGTGGTTGCTGAGAATGATTCTCTCTAGTTTTTATACGAGGATATTTCCTTTTCTACCGATGGCCCCAAAACGCTTGAAATCTCCACGTGCAAATTCCTCCAAAAGAGGGTTTCCAATCTGCTCTGTCTAAAGGAAGGTTCAACTCTGTGAGTTCAACACACACAAATCAAAGAAGTTTCTGAGAATTCTTCCTTCTAGCATTAGATGAAGAAATCCCGCTTCCAATGAAATCCTCAAAGAGGTCCAAATATCCCCTTGCAGACTTCAAAACCAGAGTGTTTCCAAACTGCTCTATGAAAAGAAAGGTTAAACTCTGTGAGTGGAACACACACATCACAAAGTAGTTTCTGAAAATGATTCTCTCTAGTTTTTATACGAGGATATTTCCTTTTCTACCGTTGGCCACAAAATGCTTGAAATCTCCACATGCATATTCCTCAAAAAGAGGGTTTCCAATCTGCTCTGTCTAAAGGAAGGTTCAACTCTGTGAGTTGAACACACACAAATCAAAGAAGTTTCTGAGAATTCTTCCTTCTAGCATTAGATGAAGGAATCCCGCTTCCAACGAAATCCTCCAAGAGGTCCAAATATCCACTTGCAGACTTCACTAACAGAGTGTTTCCAAACTGCTCTATGAAAAGAAAGGTTAAACTCTGTGAGTGGATCGCACACATCACAAACTGGTTTCTGAGAATGATTCTCTCTAGTTTTTATACAAGGATATTTCCTTTTCTACCGATGGCCCAAAAACGCTTGAAATCTCCACATGCAAATTCCTCAAAAAGAGGGTTTCCAATCTGCTCTGTCTAAAGGAAGGTTCAACTCTGTGAGTTGAACACACACAAATCAAAGAAGTTTCTGAGAATTCTTCCTTCTAGCATTAGATGAAGAAATCCCGCTTCTAACGAAATCCTCCAAGAGGTCCAAATATCCACTTGCAGACTTCACAAACAGAGTGTTTCCAAACTGCTCTATGAAAAGAAAGGTTAAACTCTGTGAGTGGATCGCACACATCACAAAGTGGTTTCTGAGAATGATTCTCTCTTGTTTTTATACGAGGAGATTTCCTTTTCAACCGTTGGCCACAAAATGCTTGAAATCTCCACATGCATATTCCTCAAAAAGAGGGTTTCCAATCTGCTCTGTCTAAAGGAAGGTTCAACTCTGTGAGTTGAACACACACAAATCAAAGAAGTTTCTGAGAATTCTTCCTTCTAGCATTAGATGAAGGAATCCCGCTTCCAACGAAATCCTCCAAGAGGTCCAAATATCCACTTGCAGACTTCACAAACAGAGTGTTTCCAAACTGCTCTATGAAAAGAAAGGTTAAACTCTGTGAGTGGATCGCACACATCACAAACTGGTTTCTCAGAATGATTCTCTCTAGTTTTTATACAAGGATATTTCCTTTTCTACCGATGGCCCAAAAACGCTTGAAATCTCCACATGCAAATTCCTCAGAAAGAGGGTTTCCAATCTGCTCTGTCTAAAGGAAGGTTCAACTCTGTGAGTTGAACACACACAAATCAAAGAAGTTTCTGAGAATTCTTCCTTCTAGCATTAGATGAAGAAATCCCGCTTCCAACGAAATCCTCCAAGAGGTCCAAATATCCACTTGCAGACTTCACAAACAGAGTGTTTCCAAACTGCTCTATGAAAAGAAAGGTTAAACTCTGTGAGTGGATCGCACACATCACAAAGTGGTTTCTGAGAATGATTCTCTCTTGTTTTTATACGAGGAGATTTCCTTTTCTACCGTTGGCCCCAAAGTGCTTGAAATCTCCACATGCATATTCCTCAAAAAGAGGGTTTCCAATCTGCTCTGTCTAAAGGAAGGTTCAACTCTGTTAGTTGAACACACACAAATCAACGAAGTTACTGAGAAATCTTCTGTGTAGCATTAGATGAAGAAATCCCGCTTCCAACAAAATCCACAAAGAGGTCCACATATCCACTTGCAGACTTTACAAACAGAGTGTTTACAAACAGCCCTATGAAAAGAAAGGTTAAACTCTGTGAGTGGAACGCACACATCACAAAGTAGTTTCTGAGAATGATTCTCTCTACCTTTTATACGAGGATATTTCCTTTTCTACCGATGGCCCCAAAACGCTTGAAATCTCCACATGCAAATTGCTCAAAAAGAGGGTTTCCAATCTGCTCTGTCTAAAGGAAGGTTCAACTCTGTGAGTTGAACACACACAAATCAAAGAAGTTTCTGAGAATTCTTCCTTCTAGCATTAGATGAAGAAATCCCGCTTCCAACGAAATCCTCCAAGAGGTCCAAATATCCACTTGCAGACTTCACAAACAGAGTGTTTCCAAACTGCTCTATGAAAAGAAAGGTTAAACTCTGTGAGTGGATCGCACACATCACAAAGTGGTTTCTGAGAATGATTCTCTCTTGTTTTTATACGAGGAGATTTCCTTTTCTACCGTTGGCCCCAAAGTGCTTGAAATCTCCACATGCATATTCCTCAAAAAGAGGGTTTCCAATCTGCTCTGTCTAAAGGAAGGTTCAACTCTGTTAGTTGAACACACACAAATCAACGAAGTTACTGAGAGATCTTCTGTGTAGCATTAGATGAAGAAATCCCGCTTCCAACGAAATCCACAAAGAGGTCCACATATCCACTTGCAGACTTTACAAACAGAGTGTTTACAAACAGCCCTATGAATAGAAAGGTTAAACTCTGTGAGTGGAACGCACACATCACAAAGTAGTTTCTGAGAATGATTCTCTCTAGTTTTTATACAAGGATATTTCCTTTTCTACCGATGGCCCAAAAACGCTTGAAATCTCCACATGCAAATTCCTCAAAAAGAGGGTTTCCAATCTGCTCTGTCTAAAGGAAGGTTCAACTCTGTGAGTTGAACACACACAAATCAAAGAAGTTTCTGAGAATTCTTCCTTCTAGCATTAGATGAAGAAATCCCGCTTCCAACGAAATCCTCCAAGAGGTCCAAATATCCACTTGCAGACTTCACAAACCGAGTGTTTCCAAACTGCTCTATGAAAAGAAAGGTTAAACTCTGTGAGTGGATCGCACACATCACAAAGTGGTTTCTGAGAATGATTCTCTCTTGTTTTTATACGAGGAGATTTCCTTTTCTACCGTTGGCCCCAAAGTGCTTGAAATCTGCACATGCATATTCCTCAAAAAGAGGGTTTCCAATCTGCTCTGTCTAAAGGAAGGTTCAACTCTGTTAGTTGAACACACACAAATCAACGAAGTTACTGAGAAATCTTCTGTGTAGCATTAGATGAAGAAATCCCGCTTCCAACAAAATCCACAAAGAGGTCCACATATCCACTTGCAGACATTACAAACAGAGTGTTTACAAACAGCCCTATGAAAAGAAAGGTTAAACTCTGTGAGTGGAACGCACACATCACAAAGTAGTTTCTGAGAATGATTCTCTCTACCTTTTATACGAGGATATTTCCTTTTCTACCGATGGCCCCAAAACGCTTGAAATCTCCACATGCAAATTCCTCAAAAAGAGGGTTTCCAATCTGCTCTGTCTAAAGGAAGGTTCAACTCTGTGAGTTGAACACACACAAATCAAAGAAGTTTCTGAGAATTCTTCCTTCTAGCATTAGATGAAGAAATCCCGCTTCCAACAAAATCCTCCAAGAGGTCCAAATATCCACTTGCAGACTTCACAAACAGAGTGTTTCCAAACTGCTCTATGAAAAGAAAGGTTACACTCTGTGAGTGGATCGCACACATCACAAAGTGGTTTCTGAGAATGATTCTGTCTAGTTTATATACGAGGATATTACCTTTTCCACCGATGGCCCAAAAACGCTTGAAGTCTCCACATGCAAATTCCTCAAAAAGAGGGTTCCCAATCTGCTCTGTCTAAAGGATGGTTCAACTCTGTTAGTTGAACACACACAAATCAACGAAGTTATTGAGAAATCTTCTGTGTAGCATTAGATGAAGAAATCCCGCTTCCAACGAAATCCACAAAGAGGTCCAAATATCCACCTGCAGACTTTACAATCAGAGTGTTTACAGACTGCTCTGTGAAAAGAAAGGTTAAACTCTGTGAGTGGAATGCACACATCACAAAGTGGTTTCTGAGAATGATTCTCTCTAGTTTTTATAGGAGGATATTTCCTTTTCTACCGATGGCCCCAAAACGCTTGAAATCTCCACATGCAAATTCCTAAAAAAGAGTGTTTCCAATCTGCTCTGTCTAAAGGAAGGTTCAATTCTGTGAGTTGAACACACACAAATCAAAGAAGTTTCTGAGAATTCTTCCTTCTAGCATTAGATGAAGAAATCCCGCTTCCAACGAAATCCTCAAAGAGGTCCAAATATCCACTTGCAGCCTTTACAAACAGAGTGTTTACAAACTGCTCTATGAAAAGAAAGGTTAAACTCTGTGAGTGGAACGCACACATCACAAAGTGGTTACTGAGAATGATTCTCTCTAGCTTTTATACGAGGATATTTCCTTTTCTACCTTTGGCCCCAAAACGCTTGAAATCTCCACATGCAAATTCCTCAAAAAGAGGGTTTCCAATCTGCTCTGTCTAAAGGAAGGTTCAACTCTGTTAGTTGAACACACACAAATCAACGAAGTTATTGAGAAATCTTCTGTGTAGCATTAGATGAAGAAATCCCGCTTCCAACGAAATCCACAAAGAGGTCCAAATATCCACTTGCAGACTTTACAAACAGAGTGTTTACAAACTGCTCTATGAAAAGAAAGGTTAAACTCTGTGAGTGGAACGCACACGTCTCAAAGTGGTTTCTGAGAATGATTCTCTCTAGTTTTTATACGAGGATATTTCCTTTTCTACCGATGGCCCCAAAACGCTTGAAATCTCCACATGCAAATTCCTAAAAAAGAGTGTTTCCAATCGGCTCTGTCTAAAGGAAGGTTCAACTCTGTGAGTTGAACACACACAAATCAAAGAAGTTTCTGAGAATTCTTCCTTCTAGCATTAGATGAAGAAATCCCGCTTCCAACGAAATCCTCAAAGAGGTCCAAATATCCAATTGCAGACTTTACAAACAGAGTGTTTACAAACTGCTCTTTCAAAAGAAAGGTTAAACTCTGTGAGTGGAACGCACACATCACAAAGTAGTTTCTGAGAATGATTCTCTCTTGTTTTTATACGAGGAGATTTCCTTTTCTACCGTTGGCCCCAAAGTGCTTGAAATCTCCACATGCATATTCCTCAAAAAGAGGGTTTCCAATCTGCTCTGTCTAAAGGAAGGTTCAACTCTGTTAGTTGAACACACACAAATCAACGAAGTTACTGAGAAATCTTCTGTGTAGCATTAGATGAAGAAATCCCGCTTCCAACGAAATCCTCAAAGAGGTCCACATATCCACTTGCAGACTTTACAAACAGAGTGTTTACAAACAGCCCTATGAAAAGAAAGGTTAAACTCTGTGAGTGGAACGCACACATCACAAAGTAGTTTCTGAGAATGATTCTCTCTTGTTTTTATACGAGGAGATTTCCTTTTCTACCGTTGGCCCCATAGTGCTTGAAATCTCCACATGCATATTCCTCAAAAAGAGGGTTTCCAATCTGCTCTGTCTAAAGGAAGGTTCAACTCTGTTAGTTGAACACACACAAATCAACGAAGTTACTGAGAAATCTTCTGTGTAGCATTAGATGAAGAAATACCGCTTCCAACGAAATCCACAAAGAGGTCCATATATCCACCTGCAGACTTTACAAACAGAGTGTTTACAAACTGCTCTATGAAAAGAAAGGTTAAACTCTGTGAGTGGAACGCACACATCACAAAGTGGTTGCTGAGAATGATTCTCTCTAGTTTTTATACGAGGATATTTCCTTTTCTACCGATGGCCCCAAAACGCTTGAAATCTCCACGTGCAAATTCCTCCAAAAGAGGGTTTCCAATCTGCTCTGTCTAAAGGAAGGTTCAACTCTGTGAGTTCAACACACACAAATCAAAGAAGTTTCTGAGAATTCTTCCTTCTAGCATTAGATGAAGAAATCCCGCTTCCAATGAAATCCTCAAAGAGGTCCAAATATCCCCTTGCAGACTTCAAAACCAGAGTGTTTCCAAACTGCTCTATGAAAAGAAAGGTTAAACTCTGTGAGTGGAACACACACATCACAAAGTAGTTTCTGAAAATGATTCTCTCTAGTTTTTATACGAGGATATTTCCTTTTCTACCGTTGGCCACAAAATGCTTGAAATCTCCACATGCATATTCCTCAAAAAGAGGGTTTCCAATCTGCTCTGTCTAAAGGAAGGTTCAACTCTGTGAGTTGAACACACACAAATCAAAGAAGTTTCTGAGAATTCTTCCTTCTAGCATTAGATGAAGGAATCCCGCTTCCAACGAAATCCTCCAAGAGGTCCAAATATCCACTTGCAGACTTCACAAACAGAGTGTTTCCAAACTGCTCTATGAAAAGAAAGGTTAAACTCTGTGAGTGGATCGCACACATCACAAACTGGTTTCTGAGAATGATTCTCTCTAGTTTTTATACAAGGATATTTCTTTTTCTACCGATGGCCCAAAAACGCTTGAAACCTCCACATGCAAATTCCTCAAAAAGAGGGTTTCCAATCTGCTCTGTCTAAAGGAAGGTTCAACTCTGTGAGTTGAACACACACAAATCAAAGAAGTTTCTGAGAATTCTTCCTTCTAGCATTAGATGAAGAAATCCCGCTTCCAACGAAATCCTCCAAGAGGTCCAAATATCCACTTGCAGACTTCACAAACAGAGTGTTTCCAAACTGCTCTATGAAAAGAAAGGTTAAACTCTGTGAGTGGATCGCACACATCACAAAGTGGTTTCTGAGAATGATTCTCTCTTGTTTTTATACGAGGAGATTTCCTTTTCTACCGTTGGCCACAAAATGCTTGAAATCTCCACATGCATATTCCTCAAAAAGAGGGTTTCCAATCTGCTCTGTCTAAAGGAAGGTTCAACTCTGTGAGTTGAACACACACAAATCAAAGAAGTTTCTGAGAATTCTTCCGTCTAGCATTAGATGAAGGAATCCCGCTTCCAACGAAATCCTCCAAGAGGTCCAAATATCCACTTGCAGACTTCACAAACAGAGTGTTTCCAAACTGCTCTATGAAAAGAAAGGTTAAACTCTGTGAGTGGATCGCACACATCACAAACTGGTTTCTGAGAATGATTCTCTCTAGTTTTTATACAAGGATATTTCCTTTTCTAACGATGGCCCAAAAACGCTTGAAATCTCCACATGCAAATTCCTCAAAAAGAGGGTTTCCAATCTGCTCTGTCTAAAGGAAGGTTCAACTCTGTGAGTTGAACACACACAAATCAAAGAAGTTTCTGAGAATTCTTCCTTCTAGCATTAGATGAAGAAATCCCGCTTCCAACGAAATCCTCCAAGAGGTCCAAATATCCACTTGCAGACTTCACAAACAGAGTGTTTCCAAACTGCTCTATGAAAAGAAAGGTTAAACTCTGTGAGTGGATCGCACACATCACAAAGTGGTTTCTGAGAATGATTCTCTCTTGTTTTTATACGAGGAGATTTCCTTTTCTACCGTTGGCCCCAAAGTGCTTGAAATCTCCACATGCATATTCCTCAAAAAGAGGGTTTCCAATCTGCTCTGTCTAAAGGAAGGTTCAACTCTGTTAGTTGAACACACACAAATCAACGAAGTTACTGAGAAATCTTCTGTGTAGCATTAGATGAAGAAATCCCTCTTCCAACGAAATCCACAAAGAGGTCCACATATCCACTTGCAGACTTTACAAACAGAGTGTTTACAAACAGCCCTATGAAAAGAAAGGTTAAACTCTGTGAGTGGAACGCACACATCACAAAGTAGTTTCTGAGAATGATTCTCTCTAGTTTTTATACAAGGATATTTCCTTTTCTACCGATGGCCCAAAAACGCTTGAAATCTCCACATGCAAATTCCTCAAAAAGAGGGTTTCCAATCTGCTCTGTCTAAAGGAAGGTTCAACTCTGTGAGTTGAACACACACAAATCAAAGAAGTTTCTGAGAATTCTTCCTTCTAGCATTAGATGAAGAAATCCCGCTTCCAACGAAATCCTCCAAGAGGTCCAAATATCCACTTGCAGACTTCACAAACAGAGTGTTTCCAAACTGCTCTATGAAAAGAAAGGTTAAACTCTGTGAGTGGATCGCACACATCACAAAGTGGTTTCTGAGAATGATTCTCTCTTGTTTTTATACGAGGAGATTTCCTTTTCTACCGTTGGCCCCAAAGTGCTTGAAATCTCCACATGCATATTCCTCAAAAAGAGGGTTTCCAATCTGCTCTGTCTAAAGGAAGGTTCAACTCTGTTAGTTGAACACACACAAATCATCGAAGTTACTGAGAAATCTTCTGTGTAGCATTAGATGAAGAAATCCCGCTTCCAACAAAATCCACAAAGAGGTCCACATATCCACTTGCAGACTTTACAAACAGAGTGTTTACAAACAGCCCTATGAAAAGAAAGGTTAAACTCTGTGAGTGGAACGCACACATCACAAAGTAGTTTCTGAGAATGATTCTCTCTACCTTTTATACGAGGATATTTCCTTTTCTACCGATGGCCCCAAAACGCTTGAAATCTCCACATGCAAATTCCTCAAAAAGAGGGTTTCCAATCTGCTCTGTCTAAAGGAAGGTTCAACTCTGTGAGTTGAACACACACAAATCAAAGAAGTTTCTGAGAATTCTTCCTTCTAGCATTAGATGAAGAAATCCCGCTTCCAACAAAATCCTCCAAGAGGTCCAAATATCCACTTGCAGACTTCACAAACAGAGTGTTTCCAAACTGCTCTATGAAAAGAAAGGTTACACTCTGTGAGTGGATCGCACACCTCACAAAGTGGTTTCTGAGAATGATTCTCTCTAGTTTTTATACGAGGATATTTCCTTTTCCACCGATGGCCCAAAAACGCTTGAAGTCTCCACATGCAAATTCCTCAAAAAGAGGGTTTCCAATCTGCTCTGTCTAAAGGATGGTTCAACTCTGTTAGTTGAACACACACAAATCAACGAAGTTATTGAGAAATCTTCCGTGTAGCATTAGATGAAGAAATCCCGCTTCCAACGAAATCCACAAAGAGGTCCAAATATCCACCTGCAGACTTTACAATCAGAGTGTTTACAGACTGCTCTGTGAAAAGAAAGGTTAAACTCTGTGAGTGAAATGCACACATCACAAAGTGGTTTCTGAGAATGATTCTCTCTAGTTTTTATAGGAGGATATTTCCTTTTCTACCGATGGCCCCAAAACGCTTGAAATCTCCACATGCAAATTCCTAAAAAAGAGTGTTTCCAATCTGCTCTGTCTAAAGGAAGGTTCAATTCTGTGAGTTGAACACACACAAATCAAAGAAGTTTCTGAGAATTCTTCCTTCTAGCATTAGATGAAGAAATCCCGCTTCCAACGAAATCCTCAAAGAGGTCCAAATATCCACTTGCAGACTTTACAAACAGAGTGTTTACAAACTGCTCTTTCAAAAGAAAGGTTAAACTCTGTGAGTGGAACGCACACATCACAAAGTAGTTTCTGAGAATGATTCTCTCTTGTTTTTATACGAGGAGATTTCCTTTTCTACCGTTGGCCCCAAAGTGCTTGAAATCTCCACATGCATATTCCTCAAAAAGAGGGTTTCCAATCTGCTCTGTCTAAAGGAAGGTTCAACTCTGTTAGTTGAACACACACAAATCAACGAAGTTACTGAGAAATCTTCTGTGTAGCATTAGATGAAGAAATACCGCTTCCAACGAAATCCACAAAGAGGTCCATATATCCACCTGCAGACTTTACAAACAGAGTGTTTACAAACTGCTCTATGAAAAGAAAGGTTAAACTCTGTGAGTGGAACGCACACATCACAAAGTGGTTACTGAGAATGATTCTCTCTAGTTTTTATACGAGGATATTTCCTTTTCTACCTTTGGCCCCAAAACGCTTGAAATCTCCACATGCAAATTCCTCAAAAAGAGTGTTTCCAATCTGCTCTGTCTAAAGGAAGGTTCAACTCTGTGAGTTGAACACACAAAAATCAAAGAAGTTTCTGAGAATTCTTCCTTCTAGCATTAGATGAAGAAATCCCGCTTCCAACGAAATCCTCAAAGAGGTCCAAATATCCACTTGCAGACTTTACAAAGAGAGTGTTTACAAACTGCTCTATGAAAAGAAAGGTTAAACTCTGTGAGTGGAACGCACACATCACAAAGTGGTTTCTGAGAATGATTCTCTCTAGTTTTTATACGAGGATATTTCCTTTTCTACCGATGACCCCAAAACGCTTGAAATCTCCACATGCAAATTCCTAAAAAAGAGTGTTTCCAATCGGCTCTGTCTAAAGGAAGGTTCAACTCTGTGAGTTGAACACACAAAAATCAAAGAAGTTTCTGAGAATTCTTCCTTCTAGCATTAGATGAAGAAATCCCGCTTCCAACGAAATCCTCAAAGAGGTCCAAATATCCAATTGCAGACTTTACAAACAGAGTGTTTACAAACTGCTCTTTCAAAAGAAAGGTTAAACTCTGTGAGTGGAACGCACACATCACAAAGTGGTTACTGAGAATGATTCTCTCTAGTTTTTATACGAGGATATTTCCTTTTCTACCTTTGGCCCCAAAACGCTTGAAATCTCCACATGCAAATTCCTCAAAAAGAGGGTTTCCAATCTGCTCTGTCTAAAGGAAGGTTCAACTCTGTTAGTTGAACACACACAAATCAACGAAGTTATTGAGAAATCTTCTGTGTAGCATTAGATGAAGAAATCCCGCTTCCAACGAAATCCACAAAGAGGTCCAAATATCCACTTGCAGACTTTACAAACAGAGTGTTTACAAACTGCTCTATGAAAAGAAAGGTTAAACTCTGTGAGTGGAACGCACACGTCTCAAAGTGGTTTCTGAGAATGATTCTCTCTAGTTTTTATACGAGGATATTTCCTTTTCTACCGATGGCCCCAAAACGCTTGAAATCTCCACATGCAAATTCCTCAAAAAGAGTGTTTCCAATCTGCTCTGTCTAAAGGAAGGTTCAACTCTGTGAGTTGAACACACACAAATCAAAGAAGTTTCTGAGAATTCTTCCTTCTAGCATTAGATGAAGAAATCCCGCTTCCAACGAAATCCTCAAAGAGGTCCAAATATCCACTTGCAGACTTTACAAACAGAGTGTTTACAAACTGCTCTATGAAAAGAAAGGTTAAACTCTGTGAGTGGAACACACACATCACAAAGTGGTTGCTGAGAATGATTCTCTCTAGTTTTTATACGAGGATATTTCCTTTTCTACCGATGGCCCCAAAACGCTTGAAATCTCCACGTGCAAATTCCTCCAAAAGAGGGTTTCCAATCTGCTCTGTCTAAAGGAAGGTTCAACTCTGTGAGTTCAACACACACAAATCAAAGAAGTTTCTGAGAATTCTTCCTTCTAGCATTAGATGAAGAAATCCCGCTTCCAATGAAATCCTCAAAGAGGTCCAAATATCCCCTTGCAGACTTCAAAACCAGAGTGTTTCCAAACTGCTCTATGAAAAGAAAGGTTAAACTCTGTGAGTGGAACACACACATCACAAAGTAGTTTCTGAAAATGATTCTCTCTAGTTTTTATACGAGGAGATTTCCTTTTCTACCGTTGGCCACAAAATGCTTGAAATCTCCACATGCATATTCCTCAAAAAGAGGGTTTCCAATCTGCTCTGTCTAAAGGAAGGTTCAACTCTGTGAGATGAACACACACAAATCAAAGAAGTTTCTGAGAATTCTTCCTTCTAGCATTAGATGAAGGAATCCCGCTTCCAACGAAATCCTCCAAGAGGTCCAAATATCCACTTGCAGACTTCACAAACAGAGTGTTTCCAAACTGCTCTATGAAAAGAAAGGTTAAACTCTGTGAGTGGATCGCACACATCACAAACTGGTTTCTGAGAATGATTCTCTCTAGTTTTTATACAAGGATATTTCCTTTTCTACCGATGGCCCAAAAACGCTTGAAATCTCCACATGCAAATTCCTCAAAAAGAGGGTTTCCAATCTGCTCTGTCTAAAGGAAGGTTCAACTCTGTGAGTTGAACACACACAAATCAAAGAAGTTTCTGAGAATTCTTCCTTCTAGCATTAGATGAAGAAATCCCGCTTCCAACGAAATCCTCCAAGAGGTCCAAATATCCACTTGCAGACTTCACAAACAGAGTGTTTCCAAACTGCTCTATGAAAAGAAAGGTTAAACTCTGTGAGTGGATCGCACACATCACAAAGTGGTTTCTGAGAATGATTCTCTCTTGTTTTTATACGAGGAGATTTCCTTTTCTACCGTTGGCCCCAAAGTGCTTGAAATCTCCACATGCATATTCCTCAAAAAGAGGGTTTCCAATCTGCTCTGTCTAAAGGAAGGTTCAACTCTGTTAGTTGAACACACACAAATCAACGAAGTTACTGAGAAATCTTCTGTGTAGCATTAGATGAAGAAATCCCGCTTCCAACAAAATCCACAAAGAGGTCCACATATCCACTTGCAGACTTTACAAACAGAGTGTTTACAAACAGCCCTATGAAAAGAAAGGTTAAACTCTGTGAGTGGAACGCACACATCACAAAGTAGTTTCTGAGAATGATTCTCTCTACCTTTTATACGAGGATATTTCCTTTTCTACCGATGGCCCCAAAACGCTTGAAATCTCCACATGCAAATTCCTCAAAAAGAGGGTTTCCAATCTGCTCTGTCTAAAGGAAGGTTCAACTCTGTGAGTTGAACACACACAAATCAAAGAAGTTTCTGAGAATTCTTCCTTCTAGCATTAGATGAAGAAATCCCGCTTCCAACGAAATCCTCCAAGAGGTCCAAATATCCACTTGCAGACTTCACAAACAGAGTGTTTCCAAACTGCTCTATGAAAAGAAAGGTTAAACTCTGTGAGTGGATCGCACACATCACAAAGTGGTTTCTGAGAATGATTCTCTCTTGTTTTTATACGAGGAGATTTCCTTTTCTACCGTTGGCCCCAAAGTGCTTGAAATCTCCACATGCATATTCCTCAAAAAGAGGGTTTCCAATCTGCTCTGTCTAAAGGAAGGTTCAACTCTGTTAGTTGAACACACACAAATCAACGAAGTTACTGAGAAATCTTCTGTGTAGCATTAGATGAAGAAATCCCGCTTCCAACGAAATCCACAAAGAGGTCCACATATCCACTTGCAGACTTTACAAACAGAGTGTTTACAAATAGCCCTATGAAAAGAAAGGTTAAACTCTGTGAGTGGAACGCACACATCACAAAGTAGTTTCTGAGAATGATTCTCTCTAGTTTTTATACAAGGATATTTCCTTTTCTACCGATGGCCCAAAAACGCTTGAAATCTCCACATGCAAATTCCTCAAAAAGAGGGTTTCCAATCTGCTCTGTCTAAAGGAAGGTTCAACTCTGTGAGTTGAACACACACAAATCAAAGAAGTTTCTGAGAATTCTTCCTTCTAGCATTAGATGAAGAAATCCCGCTTCCAACGAAATCCTCCAAGAGGTCCAAATATCCACTTGCAGACTTCACAAACAGAGTGTTTCCAAACTGCTCTATGAAAAGAAAGGTTAAACTCTGTGAGTGGATCGCACACATCACAAAGTGGTTTCTGAGAATGATTCTCTCTTGTTTTTATACGAGGAGATTTCCTTTTCTACCGTTGGCCCCAAAGTGCTTGAAATCTCCACATGCATATTCCTCAAAAAGAGGGTTTCCAATCTGCTCTGTCTAAAGGAAGGTTCAACTCTGTTAGTTGAACACACACAAATCAACGAAGTTACTGAGAAATCTTCTGTGTAGCATTAGATGAAGAAATCCCGCTTCCAACAAAATCCACAAAGAGGTCCACATATCCACTTGCAGACTTTACAAACAGAGTGTTTACAAACAGCCCTATGAAAAGAAAGGTTAAACTCTGTGAGTGGAACGCACACATCACAAAGTAGTTTCTGAGAATGATTCTCTCTACCTTTTATACGAGGATATTTCCTTTTCTACCGATGGCCCCAAAACGCTTGAAATCTCCACATGCAAATTCCTCAAAAAGAGGGTTTCCAATCTGCTCTGTCTAAAGGAAGGTTCAACTCTGTGAGTTGAACACACACAAATCAAAGAAGTTTCTGAGAATTCTTCCTTCTAGCATTAGATGAAGAAATCCCGCTTCCAACGAAATCCTCCAAGAGGTCCAAATATCCACTTGCAGACTTCACAAACAGACTGTTTCCAAACTGCTCTATGAAAAGAAAGGTTAAACTCTGTGAGTGGATCGCACACATCACAAAGTGGTTTCTGAGAATGATTCTCTCTTGTTTTTATACGAGGAGATTTCCTTTTCTACCGTTGGCCCCAAAGTGCTTGAAATCTCCACATGCATATTCCTCAAAAAGAGGGTTTCCAATCTGCTCTGTCTAAAGGAAGGTTCAACTCTGTTAGTTGAACACACACAAATCAACGAAGTTACTGAGAAATCTTCTGTGTAGCATTAGATGAAGAAATCCCGCTTCCAACGAAATCCACAAAGAGGTCCACATATCCACTTGCAGACTTTACAAACAGAGTGTTTACAAACAGCCCTATGAAAAGAAAGGTTAAACTCTGTGAGTGGAACGCACACATCACAAAGTAGTTTCTGAGAATGATTCTCTCTAGTTTTTATACAAGGATATTTCCTTTTCTACCGATGGCCCAAAAACGCTTGAAATCTCCACATGCAAATTCCTCAAAAAGAGGGTTTCCAATCTGCTCTGTCTAAAGGAAGGTTCAACTCTGTGAGTTGAACACACACAAATCAAAGAAGTTTCTGAGAATTCTTCCTTCTAGCATTAGATGAAGAAATCCCGCTTCCATCGAAATCCTCAAAGAGGTCCAAATATCCAATTGCAGACTTTACAAACAGAGTGTTTACAAACTGCTCTTTCAAAAGAAAGGTTAAACTCTGTGAGTGGAACGCACACATCACAAAGTAGTTTCTGAGAATGATTCTCTCTTGTTTTTATACGAGGAGATTTCCTTTTCTACCGTTGGCCCCAAAGTGCTTGAAATCTCCACATGCATATTCCTCAAAAAGAGGGTTTCCAATCTGCTCTGTCTAAAGGAAGGTTCAACTCTGTTAGTTGAACACACACAAATCAACGAAGTTACTGAGAAATCTTCTGTGTAGCATTAGATGAAGAAATCCCGCTTCCAACGAAATCCACAAAGAGGTCCACATATCCACTTGCAGACTTTACAGAGTGTTTACAAACAGCCCTATGAAAAGAAAGGTTAAACTCTGTGAGTGGAACGCACACATCACAAAGTAGTTTCTGAGAATGATTCTCTCTTGTTTTTATACGAGGAGATTTCCTTTTCTACCGTTGGCCCCATAGTGCTTGAAATCTCCACATGCATATTCCTCAAAAAGAGGGTTTCCAATCTGCTCTGTCTAAAGGAAGGTTCAACTCTGTTAGTTGAAGACACACAAATCAACGAAGTTACTGAGAAATCTTCTGTGTAGCATTAGATGAAGAAATACCGCTTCCAACGAAATCCACAAAGAGGTCCATATATCCACCTGCAGACTTTACAAACAGAGTGTTTACAAACTGCTCTATGAAAAGAAAGGTTAAACTCTGTGAGTGGAACGCACACATCACAAAGTGGTTGCTGAGAATGATTCTCTCTAGTTTTTATACGAGGATATTTCCTTTTCTACCGATGGCCCCAAAACGCTTGAAATCTCCACGTGCAAATTCCTCCAAAAGAGGGTTTCCAATCTGCTCTGTCTAAAGGAAGGTTCAACTCTGTGAGTTCAACACACACAAATCAAAGAAGTTTCTGAGAATTCTTCCTTCTAACATTAGATGAAGAAATCCCGCTTCCAATGAAATCCTCAAAGAGGTCCAAATATCCCGTTGCAGACTTCAAAACCAGAGTGTTTCCAAACTGCTCTATGAAAAGAAAGGTTAAACTCTGTGAG
The DNA here is from genome assembly GCF_029281585.2 of Gorilla gorilla gorilla. NCBI lineage: Eukaryota > Metazoa > Chordata > Mammalia > Primates > Hominidae > Gorilla > Gorilla gorilla. The sequence goes on from NC_073232.2 coordinate 75,703,654, forward strand.
TGGAACACACACATCACAAAGTAGTTTCTGAAAATGATTCTCTCTAGTTTTTATACGAGGAGATTTCCTTTTCTACCGTTGGCCACAAAATGCTTGAAATCTCCACATGCATATTCCTCAAAAAGAGGGTTTCCAATCTGCTCTGTCTAAAGGAAGGTTCAACTCTGTGAGTTGAACACACACAAATCAAAGAAGTTTCTGAGAATTCTTCCTTCTAGCATTAGATGAAGGAATCCCGCTTCCAACGAAATCCTCCAAGAGGTCCAAATATCCACTTGCAGACTTCACAAACAGAGTGTTTCCAAACTGCTCTATGAAAAGAAAGGTTAAACTCTGTGAGTGGATCGCACACATCACAAACTGGTTTCTGAGAATGATTCTCTCTAGTTTTTATACAAGGATATTTCCTTTTCTACCGATGGCCCAAAAACGCTTGAAATCTCCACATGCAAATTCCTCAAAAAGAGGGTTTCCAATCTGCTCTGTCTAAAGGAAGGTTCAACTCTGTGAGTTGAACACACACAAATCAAAGAAGTTTCTGAGAATTCTTCCTTCTAGCATTAGATGAAGAAATCCCGCTTCCAACGAAATCCTCCAAGAGGTCCAAATATCCACTTGCAGACTTCACAAACAGAGTGTTTCCAAACTGCTCTATGAAAAGAAAGGTTAAACTCTGTGAGTGGATCGCACACATCACAAAGTGGTTTCTGAGAATGATTCTCTCTTGTTTTTATACGAGGAGATTTCCTTTTCTACCGTTGGCCACAAAATGCTTGAAATCTCCACATGCATATTCCTCAAAAAGAGGGTTTCCAATCTGCTCTGTCTAAAGGAAGGTTCAACTCTGTGAGTTGAACACACACAAATCAAAGAAGTTTCTGAGAATTCTTCCTTCTAGCATTAGATGAAGGAATCCCGCTTCCAACGAAATCCTCCAAGAGGTCCAAATATCCACTTGCAGACTTCACAAACAGAGTGTTTCCAAACTGCTCTATGAAAAGAAAGGTTAAACTCTGTGAGTGGATCGCACACATCACAAACTGGTTTCTGAGAATGATTCTCTCTAGTTTTTATACAAGGATATTTCCTTTTCTACCGATGGCCCAAAAACGCTTGAAATCTCCACATGCAAATTCCTCAAAAAGAGGGTTTCCAATCTGCTCTGTCTAAAGGAAGGTTCAACTCTGTGAGTTGAACACACACAAATCAAAGAAGTTTCTGAGAATTCTTCCTTCTAGCATTAGATGAAGAAATCCCGCTTCCAACGAAATCCTCCAAGAGGTCCAAATATCCACTTGCAGACTTCACAAACAGAGTGTTTCCAAACTGCTCTATGAAAAGAAAGGTTAAACTCTGTGAGTGGATCGCACACATCACAAAGTGGTTTCTGAGAATGATTCTCTCTTGTTTTTATACGAGGAGATTTCCTTTTCTACCGTTGGCCCCAAAGTGCTTTAAATCTCCACATGCATATTCCTCAAAAAGAGGGTTTCCAATCTGCTCTGTCTAAAGGAAGGTTCAACTCTGTTAGTTGAACACACACAAATCAACGAAGTTACTGAGAAATCTTCTGTGTAGCATTAGATGAAGAAATCCCGCTTCCAACGAAATCCACAAAGAGGTCCACATATCCACTTGCAGACTTTACAAACAGAGTGTTTACAAACAGCCCTATGAAAAGAAAGCTTAAACTCTGTGAGTGGAACGCACACATCACAAAGTAGTTTCTGAGAATGATTCTCTCTAGTTTTTATACAAGGATATTTCCTTTTCTACCGATGGCCCAAAAACGCTTGAAATCTCCACATGCAAATTCCTCAAAAAGAGGGTTTCCAATCTGCTCTGTCTAAAGGAAGGTTCAACTCTGTGAGTTGAACACACACAAATCAAAGAAGTTTCTGAGAATTCTTCCTTCTAGCATTAGATGAAGAAATCCCGCTTCCAACGAAATCCTCCAAGAGGTCCAAATATCCACTTGCAGACTTCACAAACAGAGTGTTTCCAAACTGCTCTATGAAAAGAAAGGTTAAACTCTGTGAGTGGATCGCACACATCACAAAGTGGTTTCTGAGAATGATTCTCTCTTGTTTTTATACGAGGAGATTTCCTTTTCTACCGTTGGCCCCAAAGTGCTTGAAATCTCCACATGCATATTCCTCAAAAAGAGGGTTTCCAATCTGCTCTGTCTAAAGGAAGGTTCAACTCTGTTAGTTGAACACACACAAATCAACGAAGTTACTGAGAAATCTTCTGTGTAGCATTAGATGAAGAAATCCCGCTTCCAACAAAATCCACAAAGAGGTCCACATATCCACTTGCAGACTTTACAAACAGAGTGTTTACAAACAGCCCTATGAAAAGAAAGGTTAAACTCTGTGAGTGGAACGCACACATCACAAAGTAGTTTATGAGAATGATTCTCTCTACCTTTTATACGAGGATATTTCCTTTTCTACCGATGGTCCCAAAACGCTTGAAATCTCCACATGCAAATTCCTCAAAAAGAGGGTTTCCAATCTGCTCTGTCTAAAGGAAGGTTCAACTCTGTGAGTTGAACACACACAAATCAAAGAAGTTTCTGAGAATTCTTCCTTCTAGCATTAGATGAAGAAATCCCGCTTCCAGCAAAATCCTCCAAGAGGTCCAAATATCCACTTGCAGACTTCACAAACAGAGTGTTTCCAAACTGCTCTATGAAAAGAAAGGTTACACTCTGTGAGTGGATCGCACACATCACAAAGTGGTTTCTGAGAATGATTCTCTCTAGTTTTTATACGAGGATATTTCCTTTTCCACCGATGGCCCAAAAACGCTTGAAGTCTCCACATACAAATTCCTCAAAAAGAGGGTTTCCAATCTGCTCTGTCTAAAGGAAGGTTCAACTCTGTTAGTTGAACTCACACAAATCAAAGAAGTTATTGAGAAATCTTCTGTGTAGCATTAGATGAAGAAATCCCGCTTCCAACGAAATCCACAAAGAGGTCCAAATATCCACCTGCAGACTTTACAATCAGAGTGTTTACAGACTGCTCTGTGAAAAGAAAGGTTAAACTCTGTGAGTGGAATGCACACATCACAAAGTGGTTTCTGAGAATGATTCTCTCTAGTTTTTATAGGAGGATATTTCCTTTTCTACCGATGGCCCCAAAACGCTTGAAATCTCCACATGCAAATTCCTAAAAAAGAGTGTTTCCAATCTGCTCTGTCTAAAGGAAGGTTCAATTCTGTGAGTTGAACACACACAAATCAAAGAAGTTTCTGAGAATTCTTCCTTCTAGCATTAGATGAAGAAATCCCGCTTCCAACGAAATCCTCAAAGAGGTCCAAATATCCACTTGCAGACTTTACAAACAGAGTGTTTACAAACTGCTCTTTCAAAAGAAAGGTTAAAATCTGTGAGTGGAACGCACACATCACAAAGTAGTTTCTGAGAATGATTCTCTCTTGTTTTTATACGAGGAGATTTCCTTTTCTACCGTTGGCCCCAAAGTGCTTGAAATCTCCACATGCATATTCCTCAAAAAGAGGGTTTCCAATCTGCTCTGTCTAAAGGAAGGTTCAACTCTGTTAGTTGAACACACACAAATCAACGAAGTTACTGAGAAATCTTCTGTGTAGCATTAGATGAAGAAATACCGCTTCCAACGAAATCCACAAAGAGGTCCATATATCCACCTGCAGACTTTACAAACAGAGTGTTTACAAACTGCTCTATGAAAAGAAAGGTTAAACTCTGTGAGTGGAACGCACACATCACAAAGTGGTTACTGAGAATGATTCTCTCTAGTTTTTATACGAGGATATTTCCTTTTCTACCTTTGGCCCCAAAACGCTTGAAATCTCCACATGCAAATTCCTCAAAAAGAGGGTTTCCAATCTGCTCTGTCTAAAGGAAGGTTCAACTCTGTTAGTTGAACACACACAAATCAAAGAAGTTATTGAGAAATCTTCTGTGTAGCATTAGATGAAGAAATCCCGCTTCCAACGAAATCCACAAAGAGGTCCAAATATCCACTTGCAGACTTTACAAACAGAGTGTTTACAAACTGCTCTATGAAAAGAAAGGTTAAACTCTGTGAGTGGAACGCACACGTCTCAAAGTGGTTTCTGAGAATGATTCTCTCTAGTTTTTATACGAGGATATTTCCTTTTCTACCGATGGCCCCAAAACGCTTGAAATCTCCACATGCAAATTCCTCAAAAAGAGTGTTTCCAATCTGCTCTGTCTAAAGGAAGGTTCAACTCTGTGAGTTGAACACACAAAAATCAAAGAAGTTTCTGAGAATTCTTCCTTCTAGCGTTAGATGAAGAAATCCCGCTTCCAACGAAATCCTCAAAGAGGTCCAAATATCCACTTGCAGACTTTACAAACAGAGTGTTTACAAACTGCTCTATGAAAAGAAAGGTTAAACTCTGTGAGTGGAACGCACACATCACAAAGTGGTTTCTGAGAATGATTCTCTCTAGTTTTTATACGAGGATATTTCCTTTTCTACCGATGACCCCAAAACGCTTGAAATCTCCACATGGAAATTCCTAAAAAAGAGTGTTTCCAATCGGCTCTGTCTAAAGGAAGGTTCAACTCTGTGAGTTGAACACACAAAAATCAAAGAAGTTTCTGAGAATTCTTCCTTCTAGCATTAGATGAAGAAATCCCGCTTCCAACGAAATCCTCAAAGAGGTCCAAATATCCAATTGCAGACTTTACAAACAGAGTGTTTACAAACTGCTCTTTCAAAAGAAAGGTTAAACTCTGTGAGTGGAACGCACACATCACAAAGTAGTTTCTGAGAATGATTCTCTCTTGTTTTTATACGAGGAGATTTCCTTTTCTACCGTTGGCCCCAAAGTGCTTGAAATCTCCACATGCATATTCCTCAAAAAGAGGGTTTCCAATCTGCTCTGTCTAAAGGAAGGTTCAACTCTGTGAGTTGAACACACACAAATCAACGAAGTTACTGAGAAATCTTCTGTGTAGCATTAGATGAAGAAATCCCGCTTCCAACGAAATCCACAAAGAGGTCCACATATCCACTTGCAGATTTTACAAACAGAGTGTTTACAAACAGCCCTATGAAAAGAAAGGTTAAACTCTGTGAGTGGAACGCACACATCACAAAGTAGTTTCTGAGAATGATTCTCTCTTGTTTTTATACGAGGAGATTTCCTTTTCTACCGTTGGCCCCATAGTGCTTGAAATCTCCACATGCATATTCCTCAAAAAGAGGGTTTCCAATCTGCTCTGTCTAAAGGAAGGTTCAACTCTGTTAGTTGAACACACACAAATCAACGAAGTTACTGAGAAATCTTCTGTGTAGCATTAGATGAAGAAATACCGCTTCCAACGAAATCCACAAAGAGGTCCATATATCCACCTGCAGACTTTACAAACAGAGTGTTTACAAACTGCTCTATGAAAAGAAAGGTTAAACTCTGTGAGTGGAACGCACACATCACAAAGTGGTTGCTGAGAATGATTCTCTCTAGTTTTTATACGAGGATATTTCCTTTTCTACCGATGGCCCCAAAACGCTTGAAATCTCCACGTGCAAATTCCTCCAAAAGAGGGTTTCCAATCTGCTCTGTCTAAAGGAAGGTTCAACTCTGTGAGTTCAACACACACAAATCAAAGAAGTTTCTGAGAATTCTTCCTTCTAGCATTAGATGAAGAAATCCCGCTTCCAATGAAATCCTCAAAGAGGTCCAAATATCCCCTTGCAGACTTCAAAACCAGAGTGTTTCCAAACTGCTCTATGAAAAGAAAGGTTAAACTCTGTGAGTGGAACACACACATCACAAAGTAGTTTCTGAAAATGATTCTCTCTAGTTTTTATACGAGGATATTTCCTTTTCTACCGTTGGCCACAAAATGCTTGAAATCTCCACATGCATATTCCTCAAAAAGAGGGTTTCCAATCTGCTCTGTCTAAAGGAAGGTTCAACTCTGTGAGTTGAACACACACAAATCAAAGAAGTTTCTGAGAATTCTTCCTTCTAGCATTAGATGAAGGAATCCCGCTTCCAACGAAATCCTCCAAGAGGTCCAAATATCCACTTGCAGACTTCACAAACAGAGTGTTTCCAAACTGCTCTATGAAAAGAAAGGTTAAACTCTGTGAGTGGATCGCACACATCACAAACTGGTTTCTGAGAATGATTCTCTCTAGTTTTTATACAAGGATATTTCCTTTTCTACCGATGGCCCAAAAACGCTTGAAATCTCCACATGCAAATTCCTCAAAAAGAGGGTTTCCAATCTGCTCTGTCTAAAGGAAGGTTCAACTCTGTGAGTTGAACACACACAAATCAAAGAAGTTTCTGAGAATTCTTCCTTCTAGCATTAGATGAAGAAATCCCGCTTCCAACGAAATCCTCAAAGAGGTCCAAATATCCACTTGCAGACTTCACAAACAGAGTGTTTCCAAACTGCTCTATGAAAAGAAAGGTTAAACTCTGTGAGTGGATCGCACACATCACAAAGTGGTTTCTGAGAATGATTCTCTCTTGTTTTTATACGAGGAGATTTCCTTTTCTACCGTTGGCCCCAAAGTGCTTGAAATCTCCACATGCATATTCCTCAAAAAGAGGGTTTCCAATCTGCTCTGTCTAAAGGAAGGTTCAACTCTGTTAGTTGAACACACACAAATCAACGAAGTTACTGAGAAATCTTCTGTGTAGCATTAGATGAAGAAATCCCGCTTCCAACGAAATCCACAAAGAGGTCCAAATATCCACTTGCAGACTTTACAAACAGAGTGTTTACAAACTGCTCTATGAAAAGAAAGGTTAAACTCTGTGAGTGGAACGCACACATCACAAAGTGGTTTCTGAGAATGATTCTCTCTAGTTTTTATACGAGGATATTTCCTTTTCTACCGAAGACCCCAAAACGCTTGAAATCTCCACATGCAAATTCCTAAAAAAGAGTGTTTCCAATCTGCTCTGTCTAAAGGAAGGTTCAACTCTGTGAGTTGAACACACACAAATCAAAGAAGTTTCTGAGAATTCTTCCTTCTAGCATTAGATGAAGAAATCCCGCTTCCAACGAAATCCTCAAAGAGGTCCAAATATCCACTTGCAGACTTTACAAACAGAGTGTTTCCAAACTGCTCTATGAAAAGAAAGGTTAAACTCTGTGAGTGGAACGCACACATCACAAAGTAGTTTCTGAGAATGATTCTCTCTTGTTTTTATACGAGGAGATTTCCTTTTCTACCGTTGGCCCCATAGTGCTTGAAATCTCCACATGCATATTCCTCAAAAAGAGGGTTTCCAATCTGCTCTGTCTAAAGGAAGGTTCAACTCTGTTAGTTGAACACACACAAATCAACGAAGTTACTGAGAAATCTTCTGTGTAGCATTAGATGAAGAAATACCGCTTCCAACGAAATCCACAAAGAGGTCCATATATCCACCTGCAGACTTTACAAACAGAGTGTTTACAAACTGCTCTATGAAAAGAAAGGTTAAACTCTGTGAGTGGAACGCACACATCACAAAGTGGTTGCTGAGAATGATTCTCTCTAGTTTTTATACGAGGATATTTCCTTTTCTACCGATGGCCCCAAAACGCTTGAAATCTCCACGTGCAAATTCCTCCAAAAGAGGGTTTCCAATCTGCTCTGTCTAAAGGAAGGTTCAACTCTGTGGGTTCAACACACACAAATCAAAGAAGTTTCTGAGAATTCTTCCTTCTAGCATTAGATGAAGAAATCCCGCTTCCATTGAAATCCTCAAAGAGGTCCAAATATCCCCTTTCAGACTTCAAAACCAGAGTGTTTCCAAACTGCTCTATGAAAAGAAAGGTTAAACTCTGTGAGTGGAACACACACATCACAAAGTAGTTTCTGAAAATGATTCTCTCTAGTTTTTATACGAGGATATTTCCTTTTCTACCGTTGGCCACAAAATGCTTGAAATCTCCACATGCATATTCCTCAAAAAGAGGGTTTCCAATCTGCTCTGTCTAAAGGAAGGTTCAACTCTGTGAGTTGAACACACACAAATCAAAGAAGTTTCTGAGAATTCTTCCTTCTAGCATTAGATGAAGGAATCCCGCTTCCAACGAAATCCTCCAAGAGGTCCAAATATCCACTTGCAGACTTCACAAACAGAGTGTTTCCAAACTGCTCTATGAAAAGAAAGGTTAAACTCTGTGAGTGGATCGCACACATCACAAACTGGTTTCTGAGAATGATTCTCTCTAGTTTTTATACAAGGATATTTCCTTTTCTACCGATGGCCCAAAAACGCTTGAAATCTCCTCATGCAAATTCCTCAAAAAGAGGCTTTCCAACCTGCTCTGTCTAAAGGAAGGTTCAACTCTGTGAGTTGAACACACACAAATCAAAGAAGTTTCTGAGAATTCTTCCTTCTAGCATTAGATGAAGAAATCCCGCTTCCAACGAAATCCTCAAAGAGGTCCAAATATCCAATTGCAGACTTTACAAACAGAGTGTTTCCAAACTGCTCTATGAAAAGAAAGGTTAAACTCTGTGAGTGGAACGCACACATCACAAAGTAGTTTCTGAGAATGATTCTCTCTTGTTTTTATACGAGGAGATTTCCTTTTCTACCGTTGGCCCCATAGTGCTTGAAATCTCCACATGCATAATCCTCAAAAAGAGGGTTTCCAATCTGCTCTGTCTAAAGGAAGGTTCAACTCTGTTAGTTGAACACACACAAATCAACGAAGTTACTGAGAAATCTTCTGTGTAGCATTAGATGAAGAAATACCGCTTCCAACGAAATCCACAAAGAGGTCCATATATCCACCTGCAGACTTTACAAACAGAGTGTTTACAAACTGCTCTATGAAAAGAAAGGTTAAACACTGTGAGTGGAACGCACACATCACAAAGTGGTTTCTGAGAATGATTCTCTCTAGTTTTTATACGAGGATATTTCCTTTTCTACCGATGGCCCCAAAACGCTTGAAATCTCCACGTGCAAATTCCTCCAAAAGAGGGTTTCCAATCTGCTCTGTCTAAAGGAAGGTTCAACTCTGTGAGTTCAACACACACAAATCAAAGAAGTTTCTGAGAATTCTTCCTTCTAGCATTAGATGAAGAAATCCCGCTTCCAATGAAATCCTCAAAGAGGTCCAAATATCCCCTTGCAGACTTCAAAACCAGAGTGTTTCCAAACTGCTCTATGAAAAGAAAGGTTAAACTCTGTGAGTGGAACACACACATCACAAAGTAGTTTCTGAAAATGATTCTCTCTAGTTTTTATACGAGGATATTTCCTTTTCTACCGTTGGCCACAAAATGCTTGAAATCTCCACATGCATATTCCTCAAAAAGAGGGTTTCCAATCTGCTCTGTCTAAAGGAAGGTTCAACTCTGTGAGTTGAACACACACAAATCAAAGAAGTTTCTGAGAATTCTTCCTTCTAGCATTAGATGAAGGAATCCCGCTTCCAACGAAATCCTCCAAGAGGTCCAAATATCCACTTGCAGACTTCACAAACAGAGTGTTTCCAAACTGCTCTATGAAAAGAAAGGTTAAACTCTGTGAGTGGATCGCACACATCACAAACTGGTTTCTGAGAATGATTCTCTCTAGTTTTTATACAAGGATATTTCCTTTTCTACCGATGGCCCAAAAACGCTTGAAATCTCCACATGCAAATTCCTCAAAAAGAGGGTTTCCAATCTGCTCTGTCTAAAGGAAGGTTCAACTCTGTGAGTTGAACACACACAAATCAAAGAAGTTTCTGAGAATTCTTCCTTCTAGCATTAGATGAAGAAATCCCGCTTCCAACGAAATCCTCCAAGAGGTCCAAATATCCACTTGCAGACTTCACAAACAGAGTGTTTCCAAACTGCTCTATGAAAAGAAAGGTTAAACTCTGTGAGTGGATCGCACACATCACAAAGTGGTTTCTGAGAATGATTCTCTCTTGTTTTTATACGTGGAGATTTCCTTTTCTACCGTTGGCCCCAAAGTGCTTGAAATCTCCACATGCATATTCCTCAAAAAGAGGGTTTCCAATCTGCTCTGTCTAAAGGAAGGTTCAACTCTGTTAGTTGAACACACACAAATCAACGAAGTTACTGAGAAATCTTCTGTGTAGCATTAGATGAAGAAATCCCGCTTCCAACGAAATCCACAAAGAGGTCCAAAAATCCACTTGCAGACTTTACAAACAGAGTGTTTACAAACTGCTCTATGAAAAGAAAGGTTAAACTCTGTGAGTGGAACGCACACATCACAAAGTGGTTTCTGAGAATGATTCTCTCTAGTTTTTATACGAGGATATTTCCTTTTCTACCGAAGACCCCAAAACGCTTGAAATCTCCACATGCAAATTCCTAAAAAAGAGTGTTTCCAATCTGCTCTGTCTAAAGGAAGGTTCAACTCTGTGAGTTGAACACACACAAATCAAAGAAGTTTCTGAGAATTCTTCCTTCTAGCATTAGATGAAGAAATCCCGCTTCCAACGAAATCCTCAAAGAGGTCCAAATATCCACTTGCAGACTTTACAAACAGAGTGTTTCCAAACTGCTCTATGAAAAGAAAGGTTAAACTCTGTGAGTGGAACGCACACATCACAAAGTAGTTTCTGAGAATGATTCTCTCTTGTTTTTATACGAGGAGATTTCCTTTTCTACCGTTGGCCCCATAGTGCTTGAAATCTCCTCTTGCATATTCCTCAAAAAGAGGGTTTCCAATCTGCTCTGTCTAAAGGAAGGTTCAACTCTGTTAGTTGAACACACACAAATCAACGAAGTTACTGAGAAATCTTCTGTGTAGCATTAGATGAAGAAATACCGCTTCCAACGAAATCCACAAAGAGGTCCATATATCCACCTGCAGACTTTACAAACAGAGTGTTTACAAACTGCTCTATGAAAAGAAAGGTTAAACTCTGTGAGTGGAACGCACACATCACAAAGTGGTTGCTGAGAATGATTCTCTCTAGTTTTTATACGAGGATATTTCCATTTCTACCGATGGCCCCAAAACGCTTGAAGTCTCCACATGCAAATTCCTCAAAAAGAGGGTTTCCAATCTGCTCTGTCTAAAGGATGGTTCAACTCTGTTAGTTGAACACACACAAATCAACGAAGTTATTGAGAAATCTTCTGTGTAGCATTAGATGAAGAAATCCCGCTTCCAACGAAATCCACAAAGAGGTCCAAATATCCACCTGCAGACTTTACAATCAGTGTGTTTACAGACTGCTCTGTGAAAAGAAAGGTTAAACTCTGTGAGTGGAATGCACATATCACAAAGTGGTTTCTGAGAATGATTCTCTCTAGTTTTTATAGGAGGATATTTCCTTTTCTACCGATGGCCCCAAAACGCTTGAAATCTCCACATGCAAATTCCTAAAAAAGAGTGTTTCCAATCTGCTCTGTCTAAAGGAAGGTTCAATTCTGTGAGTTGAACACACACAAATCAAAGAAGTTTCTGAGAATTCTTCCTTCTAGCATTAGATGAAGAAATCCCGCTTCCAACGAAATCCTCAAAGAGGTCCAAATATCCACTTGCAGACTTTACAAACAGAGTGTTTACAAGCTGCTCTTTCAAAAGAAAGGTTAAACTCTGTGAGTGGAACGCACACATCACAAGGTAGTTTCTGAGAATGATTCTCTCTTGTTTTTATACGAGGATATTTCCTTTTCTACCGTTGGCCCCAAAGTGCTTGAAATCTCCACATGCATATTCCTCAAAAAGAGGGTTTCCAATCTGCTCTGTCTAAAGGAAGGTTCAACTCTGTTAGTTGAACACACACAAATCAACGAAGTTACTGAGAAATCTTCTGTGTAGCATTAGATGAAGAAATACCGCTTCCAACGAAATCCACAAAGAGGTCCATATATCCACCTGCAGACTTTACAAACAGAGTGTTTACAAACTGCTCTATGAAAAGAAAGGTTAAACTCTGTGAGTGGAACGCACACATCACAAAGTGGTTACTGAGAATGATTCTCTCTAGTTTTTATACGAGGATATTTCCTTTTCTACCTTTGGCCCCAAAGTGCTTGAAATCTCCACATGCAAATTCCTCAAAAAGAGGGTTTCCAATCTGCTCTGTCTAAAGGAATGTTCAACTCTGTTAGTTGAACACACACAAATCAAAGAAGTTATTGAGAAATCTTCTGTGTAGCATTAGATGAAGAAATCCCGCTTCCAACGAAATCCACAAAGAGGTCCAAATATCCACTTGCAGACTTTACAAACAGAGTGTTTACAAACTGCTCTATGAAAAGAAAGGTTAAACTCTGTGAGTGGAACGCACACGTCTCAAAGTGGTTTCTGAGAATGATTCTCTCTAGTTTTTATACGAGGATATTTCCTTTTCTACCGATGGCCCCAAAACGCTTGAAATCTCCACATGCAAATTCCTCAAAAAGAGTGTTTCCAATCTGCTCTGTCTAAAGGAAGGTTCAACTCTGTGAGTTGAACACACAAAAATCAAAGAAGTTTCTGAGAATTCTTCCTTCTAGCATTAGATGAAGAAATCCCGCTTCCAACGAAATCCTCAAAGGTCCAAATATCCACTTGCAGACTTTACAAACAGAGTGTTTACAAACTGCTCTATGAAAAGAAAGGTTAAACTCTGTGAGTGGAACGCACACATCACAAAGTGGTTTCTGAGAATGATTCTCTCTAGTTTTTATACGAGGATATTTCCTTTTCTACCGATGACCCCAAAACGCTTGAAATCTCCACATGCAAATTCCTAAAAAAGAGTGTTTCCAATCGGCTCTGTCTAAAGGAAGGTTCAACTCTGTGAGTTGAACACACAAAAATCAAAGAAGTTTCTGAGAATTCTTCCTTCTAGCATTAGATGAAGAAATCCCGCTTCCATCGAAATCCTCAAAGAGGTCCAAATATCCAATTGCAGACTTTACAAACAGAGTGTTTACAAACTGCTCTTTCAAAAGAAAGGTTAAACTCTGTGAGTGGAACGCACACATCACAAAGTAGTTTCTGAGAATGATTCTCTCTTGTTTTTATACGAGGAGATTTCCTTTTCTACCGTTGGCCCCAAAGTGCTTGAAATCTCCACATGCATATTCCTCAAAAAGAGGGTTTCCAATCTGCTCTGTCTAAAGGAAGGTTCAACTCTGTTAGTTGAACACACACAAATCAACGAAGTTACTGAGAAATCTTCTGTGTAGCATTAGATGAAGAAATCCCGCTTCCAACGAAATCCACAAAGAGGTCCACATATCCACTTGCAGACTTTACAAACAGAGTGTTTACAAACAGCCCTATGAAAAGAAAGGTTAAACTCTGTGAGTGGAACGCACACATCACAAAGTAGTTTCTGAGAATGATTCTCTCTTGTTTTTATACGAGGAGATTTCCTTTTCTACCGTTGGCCCCATAGTGCTTGAAATCTCCACATGCATATTCCTCAAAAAGAGGGTTTCCAATCTGCTCTGTCTAAAGGAAGGTTCAACTCTGTTAGTTGAACACACACAAATCAACGAAGTTACTGAGAAATCTTCTGTGTAGCATTAGATGAAGAAATACCGCTTCCAACGAAATCCACAAAGAGGTCCATATATCCACCTGCAGACTTTACAAACAGAGTGTTTACAAACTGCTCTATGAAAAGAAAGGTTAAACTCTGTGAGTGGAACGCACACATCACAAAGTGGTTGCTGAGAATGATTCTCTCTAGTTTTTATACGAGGATATTTCCTTTTCTACCGATGGCCCCAAAACGCTTGAAATCTCCACGTGCAAATTCCTCCAAAAGAGGGTTTCCAATCTGCTCTGTCTAAAGGAAGGTTCAACTCTGTGAGTTCAACACACACAAATCAAAGAAGTTTCTGAGAATTCTTCCTTCTAGCATTAGATGAAGAAATCCCGCTTCCAATGAAATCCTCAAAGAGGTCCAAATATCCCCTTGCAGACTTCAAAACCAGAGTGTTTCCAAACTGCTCTATGAAAAGAAAGGTTAAACTCTGTGAGTGGAACACACACATCACAAAGTAGTTTCTGAAAATGATTCTCTCTAGTTTTTATACGAGGATATTTCCTTTTCTACCGTTGGCCACAAAATGCTTGAAATCTCCACATGCATATTCCTCAAAAAGAGGGTTTCCAATCTGCTCTGTCTAAAGGAAGGTTCAACTCTGTGAGTTGAACACACACAAATCAAAGAAGTTTCTGAGAATTCTTCCTTCTAGCATTAGATGAAGGAATCCCGCTTCCAACGAAATCCTCCAAGAGGTCCAAATATCCACTTGCAGACTTCACAAACAGAGTGTTTCCAAACTGCTCTATGAAAAGAAAGGTTAAACTCTGTGAGTGGATCGCACACATCACAAACTGGTTACTGAGAATGATTCTCTCTAGTTTTTATACAAGGATATTTCCTTTTCTACCGATGGCCCAAAAACGCTTGAAATCTCCACATGCAAATTCCTCAAAAAGAGGGTTTCCAATCTGCTCTGTCTAAAGGAAGGTTCAACTCTGTGAGTTGAACACACACAAATCAAAGAAGTTTCTGAGAATTCTTCCTTCTAGCATTAGATGAAGAAATCCCGCTTCCAACGAAATCCTCCAAGAGGTCCAAATATCCACTTGCAGACTTCACAAACAGAGTGTTTCCAAACTGCTCTATGAAAAGAAAGGTTAAACTCTGTGAGTGGATCGCACACATCACAAAGTGGTTTCTGAGAATGATTCTCTCTTGTTTTTATACGAGGAGATTTCCTTTTCTACCGTTGGCCCCAAAGTGCTTGAAATCTCCACATGCATATTCCTCAAAAAGAGGGTTTCCAATCTGCTCTGTCTAAAGGAAGGTTCAACTCTGTTAGTTGAACACACACAAATCAACGAAGTTACTGAGAAATCTTCTGTGTAGCATTAGATGAAGAAATCCCGCTTCCAACGAAATCCACAAAGAGGTCCAAACATCCACTTGCAGACTTTACAAACAGAGTGTTTACAAACTGCTCTATGAAAAGAAAGGTTAAACTCTGTGAGTGGAACGCACACATCACAAAGTGGTTTCTGAGAATGATTCTCTCTAGTTTTTATACGAGGATATTTCCTTTTCTACCGAAGACCCCAAAACGCTTGAAATCTCCACATGCAAATTCCTCAAAAAGAGGGTTTCCAATCTGCTCTGTCTAAAGGAAGGTTCAACTCTGTGAGTTGAACACACACAAATCAAAGAAGTTTCTGAGAATTCTTCCTTCTAGCATTAGATGAAGAAATCCCGCTTCCAACGAAATCCTCAAAGAGGTCCAAATATCCACTTGCAGACTTTACAAACAGAGTGTTTCCAAACTGCTCTATGAAAAGAAAGGTTAAACTCTGTGAGTGGAACGCACACATCACAAAGTAGTTTCTGAGAATGATTCTCTCTTGTTTTTATACGAGGAGATTTCCTTTTCTACCGTTGGCCACATAGTGCTTGAAATCTCCACATGCATATTCCTCAAAAAGAGGGTTTCCAATCTGCTCTGTCTAAAGGAAGGTTCAACTCTGTTAGTTGAACACACACAAATCAACGAAGTTACTGAGAAATCTTCTGTGTAGCATTAGATGAAGAAATACCGCTTCCAACGAAATCCACAAAGAGGTCCATATATCCACCTGCAGACTTTACAAACAGAGTGTTTACAAACTGCTCTATGAAAAGAAAGGTTAAACTCTGTGAGTGGAACGCACACATCACAAAGTGGTTGCTGAGAATGATTCTCTCTAGTTTTTATACGAGGATATTTCCTTTTCTACCGATGGCCCCAAAACGCTTGAAATCTCCACGTGCAAATTCCTCCAAAAGAGGGTTTCCAATCTGCTCTGTCTAAAGGAAGGTTCAACTCTGTGAGTTCAACACACACAAATCAAAGAAGTTTCTGAGAATTCTTCCTTCTAGCATTAGATGAAGAAATCCCGCTTCCAATGAAATCCTCAAAGAGGTCCAAATCTCCCCTTGCAGACTTCAAAACCAGAGTGTTTCCAAACTGCTCTATGAAAAGAAAGGTTAAACTCTGTGAGTGGAACACACACATCACAAAGTAGTTTCTGAAAATGATTCTCTCTAGTTTTTATACGAGGATATTTCCTTTTCTACCGTTGGCCACAAAATGCTTGAAATCTCCACATGCATATTCCTCAAAAAGAGGGTTTCCAATCTGCTCTGTCTAAAGGAAGGTTCAACTCTGTGAGTTGAACACACACAAATCAAAGAAGTTTCTGAGAATTCTTCCTTCTAGCATTAGATGAAGGAATCCCGCTTCCAACGAAATCCTCCAAGAGGTCCAAATATCCACTTGCAGACTTCACAAACAGAGTGTTTCCAAACTGCTCTATGAAAAGAAAGGTTAAACTCTGTGAGTGGATCACACACATCACAAACTGGTTACTGAGAATGATTCTCTCTAGTTTTTATACAAGGATATTTCCTTTTCTACCGATGGCCCAAAAACGCTTGAAATCTCCACATGCAAATTCCTCAAAAAGAGGGTTTCCAATCTGCTCTGTCTAAAGGAAGGTTCAACTCTGTGAGTTGAACACACACAAATCAAAGAAGTTTCTGAGAATTCTTCCTTCTAGCATTAGATGAAGAAATCCCGCTTCCAACGAAATCCTCCAAGAGGTCCAAATATCCACTTGCAGACTTCACAAACAGAGTGTTTCCAAACTGCTCTATGAAAAGAAAGGTTAAACTCTGTGAGTGGATCGCACACATCACAAAGTGGTTTCTGAGAATGATTCTCTCTTGTTTTTATACGAGGAGATTTCCTTTTCTACCGTTGGCCCCAAAGTGCTTGAAATCTCCACATGCATATTCCTCAAAAAGAGGGTTTCCAATCTGCTCTGTCTAAAGGAAGGTTCAACTCTGTTAGTTGAACACACACAAATCAACGAAGTTACTGAGAAATCTTCTGTGTAGCATTAGATGAAGAAATCCCGCTTCCAACGAAATCCACAAAGAGGTCCAAATATCCACTTGCAGACTTTACAAACAGAGTGTTTACAAACTGCTCTATGAAAAGAAAGGTTAAACTCTGTGAGTGGAACGCACACATCACAAAGTGGTTTCTGAGAATGATTCTCTCTAGTTTTTATACGAGGATATTTCCTTTTCTACCGAAGACCCCAAAACGCTTGAAATCTCCACATGCAAATTCCTCAAAAAGAGGGTTTCCAATCTGCTCTGTCTAAAGGAAGGTTCAACTCTGTGAGTTGAACACACACAAATCAAAGAAGTTTCTGAGAATTCTTCCTTCTAGCATTAGATGAAGAAATCCCGCTTCCAACGAAATCCTCAAAGAGGTCCAAATATCCACTTGCAGACTTTACAAACAGAGTGTTTCCAAACTGCTCTATGAAAAGAAAGGTTAAACTCTGTGAGTGGAACGCACACATCACAAAGTAGTTTCTGAGAATGATTCTCTCTTGTTTTTATACGAGGAGATTTCCTTTTCTACCGTTGGCCACATAGTGCTTGAAATCTCCACATGCATATTCCTCAAAAAGAGGGTTTCCAATCTGCTCTGTCTAAAGGAAGGTTCAACTCTGTTAGTTGAACACACACAAATCAACGAAGTTACTGAGAAATCTTCTGTGTAGCATTAGATGAAGAAATACCGCTTCCAACGAAATCCACAAAGAGGTCCATATATCCACCTGCAGACTTTACAAACAGAGTGTTTACAAACTGCTCTATGAAAAGAAAGGTTAAACTCTGTGAGTGGAACGCACACATCACAAAGTGGTTGCTGAGAATGATTCTCTCTAGTTTTTATACGAGGATATTTCCTTTTCTACCGATGGCCCCAAAACGCTTGAAATCTCCACGTGCAAATTCCTCCAAAAGAGGGTTTCCAATCTGCTCTGTCTAAAGGAAGGTTCAACTCTGTGAGTTCAACACACACAAATCAAAGAAGTTTCTGAGAATTCTTCCTTCTAGCATTAGATGAAGAAATCCCGCTTCCAATGAAATCCTCAAAGAGGTCCAAATATCCCCTTGCAGACTTCAAAACCAGAGTGTTTCCAAACTGCTCTATGAAAAGAAAGGTTAAACTCTGTGAGTGGAACACACACATCACAAAGTAGTTTCTGAAAATGATTCTCTCTAGTTTTTATACGAGGATATTTCCTTTTCTACCGTTGGCCACAAAATGCTTGAAATCTCCACATGCATATTCCTCAAAAAGAGGGTTTCCAATCTGCTCTGTCTAAAGGAAGGTTCAACTCTGTGAGTTGAACACACACAAATCAAAGAAGTTTCTGAGAATTCTTCCTTCTAGCATTAGATGAAGGAATCCCGCTTCCAACGAAATCCTCCAAGAGGTCCAAATATCCACTTGCAGACTTCACAAACAGAGTGTTTCCAAACTGCTCTATGAAAACAAAGGTTAAACTCTGTGAGTGGATCGCACACATCACAAACTGGTTACTGAGAATGATTCTCTCTAGTTTTTATACAAGGATATTTCCTTTTCTACCGATGGCCCAAAAACGCTTGAAATCTCCACATGCAAATTCCTCAAAAAGAGGGTTTCCAATCTGCTCTGTCTAAAGGAAGGTTCAACTCTGTGAGTTGAACACACACAAATCAAAGAAGTTTCTGAGAATTCTTCCTTCTAGCATTAGATGAAGAAATCCCGCTTCCAACGAAATCCTCCAAGAGGTCCAAATATCCACTTGCAGACTTCACAAACAGAGTGTTTCCAAACTGCTCTATGAAAAGAAAGGTTAAACTCTGTGAGTGGATCGCACACATCACAAAGTGGTTTCTGAGAATGATTCTCTCTTGTTTTTATACGAGGAGATTTCCTTTTCTACCGTTGGCCCCAAAGTGCTTGAAATCTCCACATGCATATTCCTCAAAAAGAGGGTTTCCAATCTGCTCTGTCTAAAGGAAGGTTCAACTCTGTTAGTTGAACACACACAAATCAACGAAGTTACTGAGAAATCTTCTGTGTAGCATTAGATGAAGAAATCCCGCTTCCAACGAAATCCACAAAGAGGTCCAAATATCCACTTGCAGACTTTACAAACAGAGTGTTTACAAACTGCTCTATGAAAAGAAAGGTTAAACTCTGTGAGTGGAACGCACACATCACAAAGTGGTTTCTGAGAATGATTCTCTCTAGTTTTTATACGAGGATATTTCCTTTTCTACCGAAGACCCCAAAACGCTTGAAATCTCCACATGCAAATTCCTCAAAAAGAGGGTTTCCAATCTGCTCTGTCTAAAGGAAAGTTCAACTCTGTGAGTTGAACACACACAAATCAAAGAAGTTTCTGAGAATTCTTCCTTCTAGCATTAGATGAAGAAATCCCGCTTCCAACGAAATCCTCAAAGAGGTCCAAATATCCACTTGCAGACTTTACAAACAGAGTGTTTCCAAACTGCTCTATGAAAAGAAAGGTTAAACTCTGTGAGTGGAACGCACACATCACAAAGTAGTTTCTGAGAATGATTCTCTCTTGTTTTTATACGAGGAGATTTCCTTTTCTACCGTTGGCCACATAGTGCTTGAAATCTCCACATGCATATTCCTCAAAAAGAGGGTTTCCAATCTGCTCTGTCTAAAGGAAGGTTCAACTCTGTTAGTTGAACACACACAAATCAACGAAGTTACTGAGAAATCTTCTGTGTAGCATTAGATGAAGAAATACCGCTTCCAACGAAATCCACAAAGAGGTCCATATATCCACCTGCAGACTTTACAAACAGAGTGTTTACAAACTGCTCTATGAAAAGAAAGGTTAAACTCTGTGAGTGGAACGCACACATCACAAAGTAGTTTCTGAAAATGATTCTCTCTAGTTTTTATACGAGGATATTTCCTTTTCTACCGTTGGCCACAAAATGCTTGAAATCTCCACATGCATATTCCTCAAAAAGAGGGTTTCCAATCTGCTCTGTCTAAAGGAAGGTTCAACTCTGTGAGTTGAACACACACAAATCAAAGAAGTTTCTGAGAATTCTTCCTTCTAGCATTAGATGAAGGAATCCCGCTTCCAACGAAATCCTCCAAGAGGTCCAAATATCCACTTGCAGACTTCACAAACAGAGTGTTTCCAAACTGCTCTATGAAAACAAAGGTTAAACTCTGTGAGTGGATCGCACACATCACAAACTGGTTACTGAGAATGATTCTCTCTAGTTTTTATACAAGGATATTTCCTTTTCTACCGATGGCCCAAAAACGCTTGAAATCTCCACATGCAAATTCCTCAAAAAGAGGGTTTCCAATCTGCTCTGTCTAAAGGAAGGTTCAACTCTGTGAGTTGAACACACACAAATCAAAGAAGTTTCTGAGAATTCTTCCTTCTAGCATTAGATGAAGAAATCCCGCTTCCAACGAAATCCTCCAAGAGGTCCAAATATCCACTTGCAGACTTCACAAACAGAGTGTTTCCAAACTGCTCTATGAAAAGAAAGGTTAAACTCTGTGAGTGGATCGCACACATCACAAAGTGGTTTCTGAGAATGATTCTCTCTTGTTTTTATACGAGGAGATTTCCTTTTCTACCGTTGGCCCCAAAGTGCTTGAAATCTCCACATGCATATTCCTCAAAAAGAGGGTTTCCAATCTGCTCTGTCTAAAGGAAGGTTCAACTCTGTTAGTTGAACACACACAAATCAACGAAGTTACTGAGAAATCTTCTGTGTAGCATTAGATGAAGAAATCCCGCTTCCAACGAAATCCACAAAGAGGTCCAAATATCCACTTGCAGACTTTACAAACAGAGTGTTTACAAACTGCTCTATGAAAAGAAAGGTTAAACTCTGTGAGTGGAACGCACACATCACAAAGTGGTTTCTGAGAATGATTCTCTCTAGTTTTTATACGAGGATATTTCCTTTTCTACCGAAGACCCCAAAACGCTTGAAATCTCCACATGCAAATTCCTCAAAAAGAGGGTTTCCAATCTGCTCTGTCTAAAGGAAAGTTCAACTCTGTGAGTTGAACACACACAAATCAAAGAAGTTTCTGAGAATTCTTCCTTCTAGCATTAGATGAAGAAATCCCGCTTCCAACGAAATCCTCAAAGAGGTCCAAATATCCACTTGCAGACTTTACAAACAGAGTGTTTCCAAACTGCTCTATGAAAAGAAAGGTTAAACTCTGTGAGTGGAACGCACACATCACAAAGTAGTTTCTGAGAATGATTCTCTCTTGTTTTTATACGAGGAGATTTCCTTTTCTACCGTTGGCCACATAGTGCTTGAAATCTCCACATGCATATTCCTCAAAAAGAGGGTTTCCAATCTGCTCTGTCTAAAGGAAGGTTCAACTCTGTTAGTTGAACACACACAAATCAACGAAGTTACTGAGAAATCTTCTGTGTAGCATTAGATGAAGAAATACCGCTTCCAACGAAATCCACAAAGAGGTCCATATATCCACCTGCAGACTTTACAAACAGAGTGTTTACAAACTGCTCTATGAAAAGAAAGGTTAAACTCTGTGAGTGGAACGCACACATCACAAAGTAGTTTCTGAAAATGATTCTCTCTAGTTTTTATACGAGGATATTTCCTTTTCTACCGAAGACCCCAAAACGCTTGAAATCTCCACATGCAAATTCCTAAAAAAGAGTGTTTCCAATCTGCTCTGTCTAAAGGAAGGTTCAACTCTGTGAGTTGAACACACACAAATCAAAGAAGTTTCTGAGAATTCTTCCTTCTAGCATTAGATGAAGAAATCCCGCTTCCAAAGAAATCCTCAAAGAGGTCCAAATATCCACTTGCAGACTTTACAAACAGAGTGTTTCCAAACTGCTCTATGAAAAGAAAGGTTAAACTCTGTGAGTGGAACGCACACATCACAAAGTAGTTTCTGAGAATGATTCTCTCTTGTTTTTATACGAGGAGATTTCCTTTTCTACCGTTGGCCCCATAGTGCTTGAAATCTCCACATGCATATTCCTCAAAAAGAGGGTTTCCAATCTGCTCTGTCTAAAGGAAGGTTCAACTCTGTTAGTTGAACACACACAAATCAACGAAGTTACTGAGAAATCTTCTGTGTAGCATTAGATGAAGAAATACCGCTTCCAACGACTTCCACAAAGAGGTCCATATATCCACCTGCAGACTTTACAAACAGAGTGTTTACAAACTGCTCTATGAAAAGAAAGGTTAAACTCTGTGAGTGGAACGCACACATCACAAAGTGGTTGCTGAGAATGATTCTCTCTAGTTTTTATACGAGGATATTTCCTTTTCTACCGATGGCCCCAAAACGCTTGAAATCTCCACGTGCAAATTCCTCCAAAAGAGGGTTTCCAATCTGCTCTGTCTAAAGGAAGGTTCAACTCTGTGAGTTCAACACACACAAATCAAAGAAGTTTCTGAGAATTCTTCCTTCTAGCATTAGATGAAGAAATCCCGCTTCCAATGAAATCCTCAAAGAGGTCCAAATATCCCCTTGCAGACTTCAAAACCAGAGTGTTTCCAAACTGCACTATGAAAAGAAAGGTTAAACTCTGTGAGTGGAACACACACATCACAAAGTAGTTTCTGAGAATGATTCTCTCTAGTTTTTATACGAGGATATTTCCTTTTCTACCGTTGGCCACAAAATGCTTGAAATCTCCACATGCATATTCCTCAAAAAGAGGGTTTCCAATCTGCTCTGTCTAAAGGAAGGTTCAACTCTGTGAGTTGAACACACACAAATCAAAGAAGTTTCTGAGAATTCTTCCTTCTAGCATTAGATGAAGGAATCCCGCTTCCAATGAAATCCCCCAAGAGGTCCAAATATCCACTTGCAGACTTCACAAACAGAGTGTTTCCAAACTGCTCTATGAAAAGAAAGGTTACACTCTGTGAGTGGATCGCACACATCACAAACTGGTTTCTGAGAATGATTCTCTCTAGTTTTTATACGAGGATATTTCCTTTTCCACCAATGGCCCAAAAACGCTTGAAGTCTCCACATGCAAATTCCTCAAAAAGAGGGTTTCCAATCTGCTCTGTCTAAAGGAAGGTTCAACTCTGTTAGTTGAACACACACAAATCAAAGAAGTTTCTGAGAATTCTTCCTTCTAGCATTAGATGAAGAAATCCCGCTTCCAACGAAATCCTCAAAGAGGTCCAAATATCCACTTGCAGACTTTACAAACAGAGTGTTTACAAACTGCTCTTTCAAAAGAAAGGTTAAACTCTGTGAGTGGAACGCACACATCACAAAGTAGTTTCTGAGAATGATTCTCTCTTGTTTTTATACGAGGAGATTTCCTTTTCTACCGTTGGCCCCAAAGTGCTTGAAATCTCCACATGCATATTCCTCAAAAAGAGGGTTTCCAATCTGCTCTGTCTAAAGGAAGGTTCAACTCTGTTAGTTGAACACACACAAATCAACGAAGTTACTGAGAAATCTTCTGTGTAGCATTAGATGAAGAAATCCCGCTTCCAACGAAATCCACAAAGAGGTCCAAATATCCACCTGCAGACTTTACAAACAGAGTGTTTACAAACTGCTCTATGAAAAGAAAGGTTAAACTCTGTGAGTGGAACGCACACATCACAAAGTGGTTACTGAGAATGATTCTCTCTAGTTTTTATACGAGGATATTTCCTTTTCTACCTTTGGCCCCAAAACGCTTGAAATCTCCACATGCATATTCCTCAAAAAGAGGGTTTCCAATCTGCTCTGTCTAAAGGAAGGTTCAACTCTGTTAGTTGAACACACACAAATCAAAGAAGTTATTGAGAAATCTTCTGTGTAGCATTAGATGATGAAATCCCGCTTCCAACGAAATCCACAAAGAGGTCCAAATATCCACTTGCAGACTTTACAAACAGAGTGTTTCCAAACTGCTCTATGAAAAGAAAGGTTAAACTCTGTGAGTGGAACGCACACGTCTCAAAGACGTTTCTGAGAATGATTCTCTCTAGTTCTTATAAGAGGATATTTCCTTTTCTACCGATGGCCCCAAAACGCTTGAAATCTCCACATGCAAATTCCTCCAAAAGGGTGTTTCCAATCTGCTCTGTCTAAAGGAAGGTTCAACTCTGTGAGTTGAACACACACAAATCAAAGAAGTTTCTGAGAATTCTTCCTTCTAGCATTAGATGAAGAAATCCCGCTTCCAACGAAATCCTCAAAGAGGTCCAAATATCCACTTGCAGACTTTACAAACAGAGTGTTTACAAACTGCTCTATGAAAAGAAAGGTTAAACTCTTTGAGTGGAACGCACACATCACAAAGTGGTTTCTGAGAATGATTCTCTCTAGTTTTTATACGAGGATATTTCCTTTTCTACCGATGACCCCAAAACGCTTGAAATCTCCACATGCAAATTCCTAAAAAAGAGTGTTTCCAATCGGCTCTGTCTAAAGGAAGGTTCAACTCTGTGAGTTGAACACACACAAATCAAAGAAGTTTCTGAGAATTCTTCCTTCTAGCATTAGATGAAGAAATCCCGCTTCCAACGAAATCCTCAAAGAGGTCCAAATATCCAATTGCAGACTTTACAAACAGAGTGTTTACAAACTGCTCTTTCAAAAGAAAGGTTAAACTCTGTGAGTGGAACGCACACATCACAAAGTGGTTTCTGAGAATGATTCTCTCTTGTTTTTATACGAGGAGATTTCCTTTTCTACCGTTGGCCCCAAAGTGCTTGAAATCTCCACATGCATATTCCTCAAAAAGAGGGTTTCCAATCTGCTCTGTCTAAAGGAAGGTTCAACTCTGTTAGTTGAACACACACAAATCAACGAAGTTACTGAGAAATCTTCTGTGTAGCATTAGATGAAGAAATCCCGCTTCCAACGAAATCCACAAAGAGGTCCACATATCCACTTGCAGACTTTACAAACAGAGTGTTTACAAACAGCCCTATGAAAAGAAAGGTTAAACTCTGTGAGTGGAACGCACACATCACAAAGTAGTTTCTGAGAATGATTCTCTCTACCTTTTATACGAGGATATTTCCTTTTCTACCGATGGCCCCAAAACGCTTGAAATCTCCACATGCAAATTCCTCAAAAAGAGGGTTTCCAATCTGCTCTGTCTAAAGGAAGGTTCAACTCTGTGAGTTGAACACACACAAATCAAAGAAGTTTCTGAGAATTCTTCCTTCTAGCATTAGATGAAGAAATCCCGCTTCCAACGAAATCCTCCAAGAGGTCCAAATATCCATTTGTAGACTTCACAAACAGAGTGTTTCCAAACTGCTCTATGAAAAGAAAGGTTAAACTCTGTGAGTGGATCGCACACATCACAAAGTGGTTTCTGAGAATGATTCTCTCTTGTTTTTATACGAGGAGATTTCCTTTTCTACCGTTGGCCCCAAAGTGCTTGAAATCTCCACATGCATATTCCTCAAAAAGAGGGTTTCCAATCTGCTCTGTCTGAAGGAAGGTTCAACTCTGTTAGTTGAACACACACAAATCAACGAAGTTACTGAGAAATCTTCTGTGTAGCATTAGATGAAGAAATCCCGCTTCCAACGAAATCCACAAAGAGGTCCAAATATCCACCTGCAGACTTTACAAACAGAGTGTTTACAAACTGCTCTATGAAAAGAAAGGTTAAACTCTGTGAGTGGAACGCACACATCACAAAGTGGTTACTGAGAATGATTCTCTCTAGTTTTTATACGAGGATATTTCCTTTTCTACCTTTGGCCCCAAAACGCTTGAAATCTCCACATGCATATTCCTCAAAAAGAGGGTTTCCAATCTGCTCTGTCTAAAGGAAGGTTCAACTCTGTTAGTTGAACACACACAAATCAAAGAAGTTATTGAGAAATCTTCTGTGTAGCATTAGATGAAGAAATCCCGCTTCCAACGAAATCCACAAAGAGGTCCAAATATCCACTTGCAGACTTTACAAACAGAGTGTTTCCAAACTGCTCTATGAAAAGAAAGGTTAAACTCTGTGAGTGGAACGCACACGTCTCAAAGAGGTTTCTGAGAATGATTCTCTCTAGTTCTTATAAGAGGATATTTCCTTTTCTACCGATGGCCCCAAAACGCTTGAAATCTCCACATGCAAATTCCTCCAAAAGGGTGTTTCCAATCTGCTCTGTCTAAAGGAAGGTTCAACTCTGTGAGTTGAACACACACAAATCAAAGAAGTTTCTGAGAATTCTTCCTTCTAGCATTAGATGAAGAAATCCCGCTTCCAACGAAATCCTCAAAGAGGTCCAAATATCCACTTGCAGACTTTACAAACAGAGTGTTTACAAACTGCTCTATGAAAAGAAAGGTTAAACTCTTTGAGTGGAACGCACGCATCACAAAGTGGTTTCTGAGAATGATTCTCTCTAGTTTTTATACGAGGATATTTCCTTTTCTACCGATGACCCCAAAACGCTTGAAATCTCCACATGCAAATTCCTAAAAAAGAGGGTTTCCAATCTTCTCTGTCTAAAGGAAGGTTCAACTCTGTGAGTTGAACACACACAAATCAAAGAAGTTATTGAGAAATCTTCTGTGTAGCATTAGATGAAGAAATCCCGCTTCCAACGAAATCCTCCAAGAGGTCCAAATATCCACTTGCAGACTTTACAAACAGAGTGTTTACAAACTGCTCTATGAAAAGAAAGGTTAAACTCTTTGAGTGGAACGCACGCATCACAAAGTGGTTTCTGAGAATGATTCTCTCTAGTTTTTATACGAGGATATTTCCTTTTCTACCGATGACCCCAAAACGCTTGAAATCTCCACATGCAAATTCCTAAAAAAGAGTGTTTCCAATCGGCTCTGTCTAAAGGAAGGTTCAACTCTGTGAGTTGAACACACACAAATCAAAGAAGTTTCTGAGAATTCTTCCTTCTAGCATTAGATGAAGAAATCCCGCTTCCAACGAAATCCTCAAAGAGGTCCAAATATCCAATTGCAGACTTTACAAACAGAGTGTTTACAAACTGCTCTTTCAAAAGAAAGGTTAAACTCTGTGAGTGGAACGCACACATCACAAAGTAGTTTCTGAGAATGATTCTCTCTTGTTTTTATACGAGGAGATTTCCTTTTCTACCGTTGGCCCCAAAGTGCTTGAAATCTCCACATGCATATTCCTCAAAAAGAGGGTTTCCAATCTGCTCTGTCTAAAGGAAGGTTCAACTCTGTTAGTTGAACACACACAAATCAACGAAGTTACTGAGAAATCTTCTGTGTAGCATTAGATGAAGAAATCCCGCTTCCAACGAAATCCACAAAGAGGTCCACATATCCACTTGCAGACTTTACAAACAGAGTGTTTACAAACAGCCCTATGAAAAGAAAGGTTAAACTCTGTGAGTGGAATGCACACATCACAAAGTAGTTTCTGAGAATGATTCTCTCTACCTTTTATACGAGGATATTTCCTTTTCTACCGATGGCCCCAAAACGCTTGAAATCTCCACATGCAAATTCCTCAAAAAGAGGGTTTCCAATCTGCTCTGTCTAAAGGAAGGTTCAACTCTGTGAGTTGAACACACACAAATCAAAGAAGTTTCTGAGAATTCTTCCTTCTAGCATTAGATGAAGAAATCCCGCTTCCAACAAAATCCTCCAAGAGGTCCAAATATCCACTTGCAGACTTCACAAACAGAGTGTTTCCAAACTGCTCTATGAAAAGAAAGGTTAAACTCTGTGAGTGGATCGCACACATCACAAAGTGGTTTCTGAGAATGATTCTCTCTTGTTTTTATACGAGGAGATTTCCCTTTCTACCGTTGGCCCCAAAGTGCTTGAAATCTCCACATGCATATTCCTCAAAAAGAGGGTTTCCAATCTGCTCTGTCTAAAGGAAGGTTCAACTCTGTTAGTTGAACACACACAAATCAACGAAGTTACTGAGAAATCTTCTGTGTAGCATTAGATGAAGAAATCCCGCTTCCAACGAAATCCACAAAGAGGTCCAAATATCCACCTGCAGACTTTACAAACAGAGTGTTTACAAACTGCTCTATGAAAAGAAAGGTTAAACTCTGTGAGTGGAACGCACACATCACAAAGTGGTTACTGAGAATGATTCTCTCTAGTTTTTATACGAGGATATTTCCTTTTCTACCTTTGGCCCCAAAACGCTTGAAATCTCCACATGCAAATTCCTCAAAAAGAGGGTTTCCAATCTGCTCTGTCTAAAGGAAGGTTCAACTCTGTTAGTTGAACACACACAAATCAAAGAAGTTATTGAGAAATCTTCTGTGTAGCATTAGATGAAGAAATCCCGCTTCCAACGAAATCCACAAAGAGGTCCAAATATCCACTTGCAGACTTTACAAACAGAGTGTTTCCAAACTGCTCTATGAAAAGAAAGGTTAAACTCTGTGAGTGGAACGCACACGTCTCAAAGTGGTTTCTGAGAATGATTCTCTCTAGTTTTTATAAGAGGATATTTCCTTTTCTACCGATGGCCCCAAAACGCTTGAAATCTCCACATGCAAATTCCTCAAAAAGAGTGTTTCCAATCTGCTCTGTCTAAAGGAAGGTTCAACTCTGTGAGTTGAACACACACAAATCAAAGAAGTTTCTGAGAATTCTTCCTTCTAGCATTAGATGAAGAAATCCCGCTTCCAACGAAATCCTCAAAGAGGTCCAAATATCCACTTGCAGACTTTACAAACAGAGCGTTTACAAACTGCTCTATGAAAAGAAAGGTTAAACTCTTTGAGTGGAACGCACACATCACAAAGTGGTTTCTGAGAATGATTCTCTCTAGTTTTTATACGAGGATATTTCCTTTTCTACCGATGACCCCAAAACGCTTGAAATCTCCACATGCAAATTCCTAAAAAAGAGTGTTTCCAATCGGCTCTGTCTAAAGGAAGGTTCAACTCTGTGAGTTGAACACACACAAATCAAAGAAGTTTCTGAGAATTCTTCCTTCTAGCATTAGATGAAGAAATCCCGCTTTCAACAAAATCCTCCAAGAGGTCCAAATATCCACTTGCAGACTTCACAAACAGAGTGTTTCCAAACTGCTCTATGAAAAGAAAGGTTAAACTCTGTGAGTGGATCGCACACATCACAAAGTGGTTTCTGAGAATGATTCTCTCTTGTTTTTATACGAGGAGATTTCCCTTTCTACCGTTGGCCCCAAAGTGCTTGAAATCTCCACATGCATATTCCTCAAAAAGAGGGTTTCCAATCTGCTCTGTCTAAAGGAAGGTTCAACTCTGTTAGTTGAACACACACAAATCAACGAAGTTACTGAGAAATCTTCTGTGTAGCATTAGATGAAGAAATCCCGCTTCCAACTAAATCCACAAAGAGGTCCAAATATCCACCTGCAGACTTTACAAACAGAGTGTTTACAAACTGCTCTATGAAAAGAAAGGTTAAACTCTGTGAGTGGAACGCACACATCACAAAGTGGTTACTGAGAATGATTCTCTCTAGTTTTTATACGAGGATATTTCCTTTTCTACCTTTGGCCCCAAAACGCTTGAAATCTCCACATGCAAATTCCTCAAAAAGAGGGTTTCCAATCTGCTCTGTCTAAAGGAAGGTTCAACTCTGTTAGTTGAACACACACAAATCAAAGAAGTTATTGAGAAATCTTCTGTGTAGCATTAGATGAAGAAATCCCGCTTCCAACGAAATCCACAAAGAGGTCCAAATATCCACTTGCAGACTTTACAAACAGAGTGTTTCCAAACTGCTCTATGAAAAGAAAGGTTAAACTCTGTGAGTGGAACGCACACGTCTCAAAGTGGTTTCTGAGAATGATTCTCTCTAGTTTTTATAAGAGGATATTTCCTTTTCTACCGATGGCCCCAAAACGCTTGAAATCTCCACATGCAAATTCCTCAAAAAGAGTGTTTCCAATCTGCTCTGTCTAAAGGAAGGTTCAACTCTGTTAGTTGAACACACACAAATCAAAGAAGTTTCTGAGAATTCTTCCTTCTAGCATTAGATGAAGAAATCCCGCTTCCAACGAAATCCTCAAAGAGGTCCAAATATCCACTTGCAGACTTTACAAACAGAGTGTTTACAAACTGCTCTATGAAAAGAAAGGTTAAACTCTTTGAGTGGAACGCACACATCACAAAGTGGTTTCTGAGAATGATTCTCTCTAGTTTTTATACGAGGATATTTCCTTTTCTACCGATGACCCCAAAACGCTTGAAATCTCCACATGCAAATTCCTAAAAAAGAGTGTTTCCAATCGGCTCTGTCTAAAGGAAGGTTCAACTCTGTGAGTTGAACACACACAAATCAAAGAAGTTTCTGAGAATTCTTCCTTCTAGCATTAGATGAAGAAATCCCGCTTCCAACAAAATCCTCCAAGAGGTCCAAATATCCACTTGCAGACTTCACAAACAGAGTGTTTCCAAACTGCTCTATGAAAAGAAAGGTTAAACTCTGTGAGTGGATCGCACACATCACAAAGTGGTTTCTGAGAATGATTCTCTCTTGTTTTTATACGAGGAGATTTCCCTTTCTACCGTTGGCCCCAAAGTGCTTGAAATCTCCACATGCATATTCCTCAAAAAGAGGGTTTCCAATCTGCTCTGTCTAAAGGAAGGTTCAACTCTGTTAGTTGAACACACACAAATCAACGAAGTTACTGAGAAATCTTCTGTGTAGCATTAGATGAAGAAATCCCGCTTCCAACGAAATCCACAAAGAGGTCCAAATATCCACCTGCAGACTTTACAAACAGAGTGTTTACAAACTGCTCTATGAAAAGAAAGGTTAAACTCTGTGAGTGGAACGCACACATCACAAAGTGGTTACTGAGAATGATTCTCTCTAGTTTTTATACGAGGATATTTCCTTTTCTACCTTTGGCCCCAAAACGCTTGAAATCTCCACATGCAAATTCCTCAAAAAGAGGGTTTCCAATCTGCTCTGTCTAAAGGAAGGTTCAACTCTGTTAGTTGAACACACACAAATCAAAGAAGTTATTGAGAAATCTTCTGTGTAGCATTAGATGAAGAAATCCCGCTTCCAACGAAATCCACAAAGAGGTCCAAATATCCACTTGCAGACTTTACAAACAGAGTGTTTCCAAACTGCTCTATGAAAAGAAAGGTTAAACTCTGTGAGTGGAACGCACACGTCTCAAAGTGGTTTCTGAGAATGATTCTCTCTAGTTTTTATAAGAGGATATTTCCTTTTCTACCGATGGCCCCAAAACGCTTGAAATCTCCACATGCAAATTCCTCAAAAAGAGTGTTTCCAATCTGCTCTGTCTAAAGGAAGGTTCAACTCTGTGAGTTGAACACACACAAATCAAAGAAGTTTCTGAGAATTCTTCCTTCTAGCATTAGATGAAGAAATCCCGCTTCCAACGAAATCCTCAAAGAGGTCCAAATATCCACTTGCAGACTTTACAAACAGAGTGTTTACAAACTGCTCTATGAAAAGAAAGGTTAAACTCTTTGAGTGGAACGCACACATCACAAAGTGGTTTCTGAGAATGATTCTCTCTAGTTTTTATACGAGGATATTTCCTTTTCTACCGATGACCCCAAAACGCTTGAAATCTCCACATGCAAATTCCTAAAAAAGAGTGTTTCCACTCGGCTCTGTCTAAAGGAAGGTTCAACTCTGTGAGTTGAACACACACAAATCAAAGAAGTTATTGAGAAATCTTCTGTGTAGCATTAGATGAAGAAATCCCGCTTCCAACGAAATCCACAAAGAGGTCCAAATATCCACTTGCAGACTTTACAAACAGAGTGTTTCCAAACTGCTCTATGAAAAGAAAGGTTAAACTCTGTGAGTGGAACGCACACGTCTCAAAGTGGTTTCTGAGAATGATTCTCTCTAGTTCTTATAAGAGGATATTTCCTTTTCTACCGATGGCCCCAAAACGCTTGAAATCTCCACATGCAAATTCCTCAAAAAGAGTGTTTCCAATCTGCTCTGTCTAAAGGAAGGTTCAACTCTGTGAGTTGAACACACACAAATCAAAGAAGTTTCTGAGAATTCTTCCTTCTAGCATTAGATGAAGAAATCCCGCTTCCAACGAAATCCTCAAAGAGGTCCAAATATACACTTGCAGACTTTACAAACAGAGTGTTTACAAACTGCTCTATGAAAAGAAAGGTTAAACTCTTTGAGTGGAACGCACACATCACAAAGTGGTTTCTGAGAATGATTCTCTCTAGTTTTTATACGAGGATATTTCCTTTTCTACCGATGACCCCAAAACGCTTGAAATCTCCACATGCAAATTCCTAAAAAAGAGTGTTTCCAATCGGCTCTGTCTAAAGGAAGGTTCAACTCTGTGAGTTGAACACACACAAATCAAAGAAGTTTCTGAGAATTCTTCCTTCTAGCATTAGATGAAGAAATCCCGCTTCCAACGAAATCCTCAAAGAGGTCCAAATATCCAATTGCAGACTTTACAAACAGAGTGTTTACAAACTGCTCTTTCAAAAGAAAGGTTAAACTCTGTGAGTGGAACGCACACATCACAAAGTAGTTTCTGAGAATGATTCTCTCTTGTTTTTATACGAGGAGATTTCCTTTTATACCGTTGGCCCCAAAGTGCTTGAAATCTCCACATGCATATTCCTCAAAAAGAGGGTTTCCAATCTGCTCTGTCTAAAGGAAGGTTCAACTCTGTTAGTTGAACACACACAAATCAACGAAGTTACTGAGAAATCTTCTGTGTAGCATTAGATGAAGAAATCCCGCTTCCAACGAAATCCACAAAGAGGTCCACATATCCACTTGCAGACTTTACAAACAGAGTGTTTACAAACAGCCCTATGAAAAGAAAGGTTAAACTCTGTGAGTGGAATGCACACATCACAAAGTAGTTTCTGAGAATGATTCTCTCTACCTTTTATACGAGGATATTTCCTTTTCTACCGATGGCCCCAAAACGCTTGAAATCTCCACATGCAAATTCCTCAAAAAGAGGGTTTCCAATCTGCTCTGTCTAAAGGAAGGTTCAACTCTGTGAGTTGAACACACACAAATCAAAGAAGTTTCTGAGAATTCTTCCTTCTAGCATTAGATGAAGAAATCCCGCTTCCAACAAAATCCTCCAAGAGGTCCAAATATCCACTTGCAGACTTCACAAACAGAGTGTTTCCAAACTGC
Source organism: Gorilla gorilla gorilla (assembly GCF_029281585.2). Lineage (NCBI taxonomy): Eukaryota > Metazoa > Chordata > Mammalia > Primates > Hominidae > Gorilla > Gorilla gorilla. Next base: position 75,736,602 of record NC_073232.2, read on the forward strand.
TCTATGAAAAGAAAGGTTAAACTCTGTGAGTGGATCGCACACATCACAAAGTGGTTTCTGAGAATGATTCTCTCTTGTTTTTATACGAGGAGATTTCCCTTTCTACCATTGGCCCCAAAGTGCTTGAAATCTCCACATGCATATTCCTCAAAAAGAGGGTTTCCAATCTGCTCTGTCTAAAGGAAGGTTCAACTCTGTTAGTTGAACACACACAAATCAACGAAGTTACTGAGAAATCTTCTGTGTAGCATTAGATGAAGAAATCTCGCTTCCAACGAAATCCACAAAGAGGTCCAAATATCCACCTGCAGACTTTACAAACAGAGTGTTTACAAACTGCTCTATGAAAAGAAAGGTTAAACTCTGTGAGTGGAACGCACACATCACAAAGTGGTTACTGAGAATGATTCTCTCTAGTTTTTATACGAGGATATTTCCTTTTCTACCTTTGGCCCCAAAACGCTTGAAATCTCCACATGCAAATTCCTCAAAAAGAGGGTTTCCAATCTGCTCTGTCTAAAGGAAGGTTCAACTCTGTTAGTTGAACACACACAAATCAAAGAAGTTATTGAGAAATCTTCTGTGTAGCATTAGATGAAGAAATCCCGCTTCCAACGAAATCCACAAAGAGGTCCAAATATCCACTTGCAGACTTTACAAACAGAGTGTTTCCAAACTGCTCTATGAAAAGAAAGGTTAAACTCTGTGAGTGGAACGCACACGTCTCAAAGTGGTTTCTGAGAATGATTCTCTCTAGTTTTTATAAGAGGATATTTCCTTTTCTACCGATGGCCCCAAAACGCTTGAAATCTCCACATGCAAATTCCTCAAAAAGAGTGTTTCCAATCTGCTCTGTCTAAAGGAAGGTTCAACTCTGTGAGTTGAACACACACAAATCAAAGAAGTTTCTGAGAATTCTTCCTTCTAGCATTAGATGAAGAAATCCCGCTTCCAACGAAATCCTCGAAGAGGTCCAAATATCCACTTGCAGACTTTACAAACAGAGTGTTTACAAACTGCTCTATGAAAAGAAAGTTTAAACTCTTTGAGTGGAACGCACACATCACAAAGTGGTTTCTGAGAATGATTCTCTCTAGTTTTTATACGAGGATATTTCCTTTTCTACCGATGACCCCAAAACGCTTGAAATCTCCACATGCAAATTCCTAAAAAAGAGTGTTTCCAATCGACTCTGTCTAAAGGAAGGTTCAACTCTGTGAGTTGAACACACACAAATCAAAGAAGTTTCTGAGAATTCTTCCTTCTAGCATTAGATGAAGAAATCCCGCTTCCACCGAAATCCTCAAAGAGGTCGAAATATCCAATTGCAGACTTTACAAACAGAGTGTTTACAAACTGCTCTTTCAAAAGAAAGGTTAAACTCTGTGAGTGGAACGCACACATCACAAAGTAGTTTCTGAGAATGATTCTCTCTTGTTTTTATACGAGGAGATTTCCTTTTCTACCGTTGGCCCCAAAGTGCTTGAAATCTCCACATGCATATTCCTCAAAAAGAGGGTTTCCAATCTGCTCTGTCTAAAGGAAGGTTCAACTCTGTTAGTTGAACACACACAAATCAACGAAGTTACTGAGAAATCTTCTGTGTAGCATTAGATGAAGAAATACCGCTTCCAACGAAATCCACAAAGAGGTCCACATATCCACTTGCAGACTTTACAAACAGAGTGTTTACACACAGCCCTATGAAAAGAAAGGTTAAACTCTGTGAGTGGAACGCACACATCACAAAGTGGTTTCTGAGAATGATTCTCTCTACCTTTTATACGAGGATATTTCCTTTTCTACCGATGGCACAAAAACGCTTGAAATCTCCACATGCAAATTCCTCCAAAAGAGGGTTTCCAATCTGCTCTGTCTAAAGGAAGGTTCAACTCTGTGAGTTGAACACACACAAATCAAAGAAGTTTCTGAGAATTCTTCCTTCTAGCATTAGATGAAGAAATCCCGCTTCCAACAAAATCCTCCAAGAGGTCCAAATATCCACTTGCAGACTTCACAAACAGAGTGTTTCCAAACTGCTCTATGAAAAGAAAGGTTAAACTCTGTGAGTGGATCGCACACATCACAAAGTGGTTTCTGAGAATGATTCTCTCAAGTTTTTATACGAGGATATTTCCTTTTCCACCGATGGCCCAAAAACGCTTGAAATCTCCACATGCAAATTCCTCAAAAAGAGGGTTTCCAATCTGCTCTGTCTAAAGGAAGGTTCAACTCTGTTAGTTGAACACACACAAATCAACGAAGTTATTGAGAAATCTTCTGTGTAGCATTAGATGAAGAAATCCCGCTTCCAACGAAATCCACAAAGAGGTCCAAATATCCACTTGCAGACTTTACAATCAGAGTGTTTACAGACTGCTCTATGAAAAGAAAGGTTAAACTCTGTGAGTGGAACGCCCACATCACAAAGTGGTTTCTGAGAATGATTCTCTCTAGTTTTTATACGAGGATATTTACTTTTCTACCGATGGCCCCAAAACGCTTGAAATCTCCACATGCAAATTCCTAAAAAAGAGTGTTTCCAATCTGCTCTGTCTAAAGGAAGGTTCAATTCTGTGAGTTGAACACACACAAATCAAAGAAGTTTATGAGAATTCTTCCTTCTAGCATTAGATGAAGAAATCCCGCTTCCAACGAAATCCTCCAAGAGGTCCAAATATCCACTTGCAGACTTCACAAACAGAGTGTTTACAAACTGCTCTATGAAAAGAAAGGTTAAACTCTGTGAGTGGATCGCACACATCACAAAGTGGTTTCTGAGAATGATTCTCTCTTGTTTTTATACGAGGAGATTTCCTTTTCTACCGTTGGCCCCAAAGTGCTTGAAATCTCCACATGCATATTCCTCAAAAAGAGGGTTTCCAATCTGGTCTGTCTAAAGGAAGGTTCAACTCTGTTAGTTGAACACACACAAATCAACGAAGTTACTGAGAAATCTTCTGTGTAGCATTAGATGAAGAAATCCCGCTTCCAATGAAATCCACAAAGAGGTCCAAATATCCACCTGCAGACTTTACAAACAGAGTGTTTACAAACTGCTCTATGAAAAGAAAGGTTAAACTCTGTGAGTGGAACGCACACATCACAAAGTGGTTACTGAGAATGATTCTCTCTAGTTTTTATACGAGGATATTTCCTTTTCTACCTTTGGCCCCAAAACGCTTGAAATCTCCACATGCAAATTCCTCAAAAAGAGGGTTTCCAATCTGCTCTGTCTAAAGGAAGGTTCAACTCTGTTAGTTGAACACACACAAATCAAAGAAGTTATTGAGAAATCTTCTGTGTAGCATTAGATGAAGAAATCCCGCTTCCAACGAAATCCACAAAGAGGTCCAAATATCCACTTGCAGACTTTACAAACAGAGTGTTTCCAAACTGCTCTATGAAAAGAAAGGTTAAACTCTGTGAGTGGAACGCACACGTCTCAAAGTGGTTTCTGAGAATGATTCTCTCTAGTTTTTATAAGAGGATATTTCCTTTTCTACCGATGGCCCCAAAACGCTTGAAATCTCCACATGCAAATTCCTCAAAAAGAGTGTTTCCAATCTGCTCTGTCTAAAGGAAGGTTCAACTCTGTGAGTTGAACACACACAAATCAAAGAAGTTTCTGAGAATTCTTCCTTCTAGCATTAGATGAAGAAATCCCGCTTCCAACGAATTCGTCAAAGAGGTCCAAATATCCACTTGCAGACTTTACAAACAGAGTGTTTACAAACTGCTCTATGAAAAGAAAGGTTAAACTCTTTGAGTGGAACGCACACATCACAAAGTGGTTTCTGAGAATGATTCTCTCTAGTTTTTATACGAGGATATTTCCTTTTCTACCGATGACCCCAAAACGCTTGAAATCTCCACATGCAAATTCCTAAAAAAGAGTGTTTCCAATCGGCTCTGTCTAAAGGAAGGATCAACTCTGTGAGTTGAACACACACAAATCAAAGAAGTTTCTGAGAATTCTTCCTTCTAGCATTAGATGAAGAAATCCCGCTTCCAACGAAATCCTCAAAGAGGTCCAAATATCCAATTGCAGACTTTACAAACAGAGGGTTTACAAACTGCTCTTTCAAAAGAAAGGTTAAACTCTGTGAGTGGAACGCACACATCACAAAGTAGTTTCTGAGAATGATTCTCTCTTGTTTTTATACGAGGAGATTTCCTTTCCTACCGTTGGCCCCAAAGTGCTTGAAATCTCCACATGCATATTCCTCAAAAAGAGGGTTTCCAATCTGCTCTGTCTAAAGGAAGGTTCAACTCTGTTAGTTGAACACACACAAATCAACGAAGTTACTGAGAAATCTTCTGTGTAGCATTAGATGAAGAAATACCGCTTCCAACGAAATCCACAAAGAGGTCCACATATCCACTTGCAGACTTTACAAACAGAGTGTTTACAAACAGCCCTATGAAAAGAAAGGTTAAACTCTGTGAGTGGAACGCACACATCACAAAGTAGTTTCTGAGAATGATTCTCTCTACCTTTTATACGAGGATATTTCCTTTTCTACCGATGGCCCCAAAACGCTTGAAATCTCCACATGCAAATTCCTCAAAAAGAGGGTATCCAATCTGCTCTGTCTAAAGGAAGGTTCAACTCTGTGAGTTGAACACACACAAATCAAAGAAGTTTCTGAGAATTCTTCCTTCTAGCATTAGATGAAGAAATCCCGCTTCCAACAAAATCCTCCAAGAGGTCCAAATATCCACTTGCAGACTTCACAAACAGAGTGTTTCCAAACTGCTCTATGAAAAGAAAGGTTAAACTCTGTGAGTGGATCGCACACATCACAAAGTGGTTTCTGAGAATGATTCTCTCTAGTTTTTATACGAGGATATTTCCTTTTCCACCGATGGCCCAAAAACGCTTGAAATCTCCACATGCAAATTCCTCAAAAAGAGGGTTTCCAATCTGCTCTGTCTAAAGGAAGGTTCAACTCTGTTAGTTGAACACACACAAATCAACGAAGTTATTGAGAAATCTTCTGTGTAGCATTAGATGAAGAAATCCCGCTTCCAACGAAATCCACAAAGAGGTCCAAATATCCACTTGCAGACTTTACAATCAGAGTGTTTACAGACTGCTCTATGAAAAGAAAGCTTAAACTCTGTGAGTGGAACGCCCACATCACAAAGTGGTTTCTGAGAATGATTCTCTCTAGTTTTTATACGAGGATATTTACTTTTCTACCGATGGCCCCAAAACGCTTGAAATCTCCACATGCAAATTCCTAAAAAAGAGTGTTTCCAATCTGCTCTGTCTAAAGGAAGGTTCAATTCTGTGAGTTGAACACACACAAATCAAAGAAGTTTCTGAGAATTCTTCCTTCTAGCATTAGATGAAGAAATCCCGCTTCCAACGAAATCCTCAAAGAGGTCCAAATATCCACTTGCAGACTTTACAAACAGAGTGTTTACAAACTGCTCTTTCAAAAGAAAGGTTAAACTCTGTGAGTGGAACGCACACATCAGAAAGTAGTTTCTGACAATGATTCTCTCTTGTTTTTATACGAGGAGATTTCCTTTTCTACCGTTGGCCCCAAAGTGCTTGAAATCTCCACATGCATATTCCTCAAAAAGAGGGTTTCCAATCTGCTCTGTCTAAAGGAAGGTTCAACTCTGTTAGTTGAACACACACATATCAACGAAGTTACTGAGAAATCTTCTGTGTAGCATTAGATGAAGAAATACCGCTTCCAACGAAATCCACAAAGAGGTCCATATATCCACCTGCAGACTTTACAAACAGAGTGTTTACAAACTGCTCTATGAAAAGAAAGGTTAAACTCTGTGAGTGGAACGCACACATCACAAAGTGGTTACTGAGAATGATTCTCTCTAGTTTTTATACGAGGAGATTTCCTTTTCTACCGTTGGCCCCAAAGTGCTTGAAATCTCCACATGCATATTCCTCAAAAAGAGGGTTTCCAATCTGCTCTGTCTAAAGGAAGGTTCAACTCTGTTAGTTGAACACACACAAATCAACGAATTTACTGAGAAATCTTCTGTGTAGCATTAGATGAAGAAATCCCGCTTCCAACGAAATCCACAAAGAGGTCCATATATCCACTTGCAGACTTTACAAACAGAGTGTTTACAAACTGCCCTATGAAAAGAAAGGTTAAACTCTGTGAGTGGATCGCACACATCACAAAGTGGTTTCTGAGAATGATTCTCTCTAGTTTTTATACGAGGATATTTCCTTTTCTACCGATGGCCCAAAAACGCTTGAAATCTCCACATGCAAATTCCTAAAAAAGAGTGTTTCCAATCTGCTCTGTCTAAAGGAAGGTTCAACTCTGTGAGTTGAACACACACAAATCAAAGAAGTTTCTGAGAATTCTTCCTTCTAGCATTAGATGAAGAAATCCCGCTTCCAACGATATCCTCAAAGAGGTCCAAATATCCACTTGCAGACTTTACAAACAGAGTGTTTCCAAACTGCTCTATGAAAAGAAAGGTTAAACTCTGTGAGTGGAACGCACACATCACAAAGTAGTTTCTGAGAATGATTCTCTCTTGTTTTTATACGAGGAGACTTCCTTTTCTACCGTTGGCCCCATAGTGCTTGAAATCTCCACATGCATATTCCTCAAAAAGAGGGTTTCCAATCTGCTCTGTCTAAAGGAAGGTTCAACTCTGTTAGTTGAACACACACAAATCAACGAAGTTACTGAGAAATCTTCTGTGTAGCATTAGATGAAGAAATCCCGCTTCCAACGAAATCCACAAAGAGGTCCATATATCCACCTGCAGACTTTACAAACAGAGTGTTTACAAACTGCTCTATGAAAAGAAAGGTTAAACTCTGTGAGTGGAACGCACACATCACAAAGTGGTTTCTGAGAATGATTCTCTCTAGTTTTTATACGAGGATATTTCCTTTTCTACCGATGGCCCCAAAACGCTTGAAATCTCCACGTGCAAATTCCTCAAAAAGAGGGTTTCCAATCTGCTCTGTCTAAAGGAAGGTTCAACTCTGTGAGTTCAACACACACAAATCAAAGAAGTTTCTGAGAATTCTTCCTTCTAGCATTAGATGAAGAAATCCCGCTTCCAATGAAATCCTCAAAGAGGTCCAAATATCCCCTTGCAGACTTCAAAACCAGAGTGTTTCCAAACTGCTCTATGAAAAGAAAGGTTAAACTCTGTGAGTGGAACACACACATCACAAAGTAGTTTCTGAAAATGATTCTCTCTAGTTTTTATACGAGGATATTTCCTTTTCTACAGTTGGCCACAAAATGCTTGAAATCTCCACATGCATATTCCTCAAAAAGAGGGTTTCCAATCTGCTCTGTCTAAAGGAAGGTTCAACTCTGTGAGTTGAACACACACAAATCAAAGAAGTTTCTGAGAATTCTTCCTTCTAGCATTAGATGAAGAAATCCCGCTTCCAACGAAATCCTCCAAGAGGTCCAAATATCCACTTGCAGACTTTACAAACAGAGTGTTTCCAAACTGCTCTATGAAAAGAAAGGTTAAACTCTGTGAGTGGAATGCACACATGACAAAGTAGTTTCTGAGAATGATTCGCTCTTGTTTTTATACGAGGAGATTTCCTTTTCTACCGTTGGCCCCAAAGTGCTTGAAATCTCCACATGCATATTCCTCAAAAAGAGGGTTTCCAATCTGCTCTGTCTAAAGGAAGGTTCAACTCTGTTAGTTGAACACACACCAATCAACGAATATACTGAGAAATCTTCTGTGTAGCATTAGATGAAGAAATCCCGCTTCCAACGAAATCCACAAAGAGGTCCATATATCCACTTGCAGACTATACATACAGAGTGTTTACAAACTGCCCTATGAAAAGAAAGGTTAAACTCTGTGAGTGGATCGCACACATCACAAAGTGGTTTCTGAGAATGATTCTCTCTAGTTTTTATACGAGGATATTTCCTTTTCTACCGATGGCCCAAAAACGCTTGATATCTCCACATGCAAATTCCTCAGAAAGAGGGTTTCCAATCTGCTGTGTCTAAAGGAAGGTTCAACTCTGTTAGTTGAACACACACAAATCAACGAAGTTATTGAGAAATCTTCTGTGTAGCATTAGATGAAGATATCCCGCTTCCAACGAAATCCACAAAGAGGTCCAAATATCCACTTGCAGACTTTACAAACAGAGTGTTTACAAACTGCTCTATGAAAAGAAAGGTTAAACTCTGTGAGTGGAACGCACACATCACAAAGTGGTTTCTGAGAATGATTCTCTCTAGTTTTTATACGAGGATATTTCCTTTTCTACCGAAGACCCCAAAACGCTTGAAATCTCCACATGCAAATTCCTAAAAAAGAGTGTTTCCAATCTGCTCTGTCTAAAGGAAGGTTCAACTCTGTGAGTTGAACACACACAAATCAAAGAAGTTTCTGAGAATTCTTCCTTCTAGCATTAGATGAAGAAATCCCGCTTCCAACGAAATCCTCAAAGAGGTCCAAATATCCACTTGCAGACTTTACAAACAGAGTGTTTCCAAACTGCTCTATGAAAAGAAAGGTTAAACTCTGTGAGTGGAACGCACACATCACAAAGTAGTTTCTGAGAATGATTCTCTCTTGTTTTTATACGAGGAGATTTCCTTTTCTACCGTTGGCCCCATAGTGCTTGAAATCTCCACATGCATATTCCTCAAAAAGAGGGTTTCCAATCTGCTCTGTCTAAAGGAAGGTTCAACTCTGTTAGTTGAACACACACAAATCAACGAAGTTACTGAGAAATCTTCTGTGTAGCATTAGATGAAGAAATACCGCTTCCAACGAAATCCACAAAGAGGTCCATATATCCACCTGCAGACTTTACAAACAGAGTGTTTCCAAACTGCTCTATGAAAAGAAAGGTTAAACTCTGTGAGTGGAACGCACACATCACAAAGTGGTTTCTGAGAATGATTCTCTCTAGTTTTTATAGGAGGATATTTCCTTTTCTACCGATGGCCCCAAAACGCTTGAAATCTCCACGTGCAAATTCCTCCAAAAGAGGGTTTCCAATCTGCTCTGTCTAAAGGAAGGTTCAACTCTGTGAGTTCAACACACACAAATCAAAGAAGTTTCTGAGAATTCTTCCTTCTAGCATTAGATGAAGAAATCCCGCTTCCAATGAAATCCTCAAAGAGGTCCAAATATCCCCTTGCAGACTTCAAAACCAGAGTGTTTCCAAACTGCTCTATGAAAAGAAAGGTTAAACTCTGTGAGTGGAACACACACATCACAAAGTAGTTTCTGAAAATGATTCTCTCTAGTTTTTATACGAGGAGATTTCCTTTTCTACCGTTGGCCACAAAATGCTTGAAATCTCCACATGCATATTCCTCAAAAAGAGGGTTTCCAATATGCTCTGTCTAAAGGAAGGTTCAACTCTGTGAGTTGAACACACACAAATCAAAGAAGTTTCTGAGAATTCTTCCTTCTAGCATTAGATGAAGGAATCCCGCTTCCAACGAAATCCTCCAAGAGGTCCAAATATCCACTTGCAGACTTCACAAACAGAGTGTTTCCAAACTGCTCTATGAAAAGAAAGGTTAAACTCTGTGAGTGGATCGCACACATCACAAAGTGGTTTCTGAGAATGATTCTCTCTAGTTTTTATACGAGGATATTTCCTTTTCCACCGATGGCCCAAAAACGCTTGAAATCTCCACATGCAAATTCCTCAAAAAGAGGGTTTCCAATCTGCTCTGTCTAAAGGAATGTTCAACTCTGTTAGTTGAACACACACAAATCAACGAAGTTATTGAGAAATCTTCTGTGTAGCATTAGATGAAGAAATCCCGCTTCCAACGAAATCCACAAAGAGGTCCATATATCCACTTGCAGACTTTACAAACAGAGTGTTTACAAACTGCCCTATGAAAAGAAAGGTTAAACTCTGTGAGTGGATCGCACACATCACAAAGTGGTTTCTGAGAATGATTCTCTCTAGTTTTTATACGAGGATATTTCCTTTTCTACCGATGGCCCAAAAACGCTTGAAATCTCCACATGCAAATTCCTAAAAAAGAGTGTTTCCAATCTGCTCTGTCTAAAGGAAGGTTCAACTCTGTGAGTTGAACACACAAAAATCAAAGAAGTTTCTGAGAATTCTTCCTTCTAGCATTAGATGAAGAAATCCCGCTTCCAACGATATCCTCAAAGAGGTCCAAATATCCACTTGCAGACTTTACAAACAGAGTGTTTCCAAACTGCTCTATGAAAAGAAAGGTTAAACTCTGTGAGTGGAACGCACACATCACAAAGTGGTTTCTGAGAATGATTCTCTCTAGTTTTTATACGAGGATATTTCCTTTTCTACCGAAGACCCCAAAACGCTTGAAATCTCCACATGCAAATTCCTAAAAAAGAGTGTTTCCAATCTGCTCTGTCTAAAGGAAGGTTCAACTCTGTGAGTTGAACACACACAAATCAAAGAAGTTTCTGAGAATTCTTCCTTCTAGCATTAGATGAAGAAATCCCGCTTCCAACGAAATCCTCAAAGAGGTCCAAATATCCACTTGCAGACTTTACAAACAGAGTGTTTCCAAACTGCTCTATGAAAAGAAAGTTTAAACTCTTTGAGTGGAACGCACACATCACAAAGTGGTTTCTGAGAATGATTCTCTCTAGTTTTTATACGAGGATATTTCCTTTTCTACCGATGACCCCAAAACGCTTGAAATCTCCACATGCAAATTCCTAAAAAAGAGTGTTTCCAATCGACTCTGTCTAAAGGAAGGTTCAACTCTGTGAGTTGAACACACACAAATCAAAGAAGTTTCTGAGAATTCTTCCTTCTAGCATTAGATGAAGAAATCCCGCTTCCACCGAAATCCTCAAAGAGGTCGAAATATCCAATTGCAGACTTTACAAACAGAGTGTTTACAAACTGCTCTTTCAAAAGAAAGGTTAAACTCTGTGAGTGGAACGCACACATCACAAAGTAGTTTCTGAGAATGATTCTCTCTTGTTTTTATACGAGGAGATTTCCTTTTCTACCGTTGGCCCCAAAGTGCTTGAAATCTCCACATGCATATTCCTCAAAAAGAGGGTTTCCAATCTGCTCTGTCTAAAGGAAGGTTCAACTCTGTTAGTTGAACACACACAAATCAACGAAGTTACTGAGAAATCTTCTGTGTAGCATTAGATGAAGAAATACCGCTTCCAACGAAATCCACAAAGAGGTCCACATATCCACTTGCAGACTTTACAAACAGAGTGTTTACACACAGCCCTATGAAAAGAAAGGTTAAACTCTGTGAGTGGAACGCACACATCACAAAGTGGTTTCTGAGAATGATTCTCTCTACCTTTTATACGAGGATATTTCCTTTTCTACCGATGGCACAAAAACGCTTGAAATCTCCACATGCAAATTCCTCCAAAAGAGGGTTTCCAATCTGCTCTGTCTAAAGGAAGGTTCAACTCTGTGAGTTGAACACACACAAATCAAAGAAGTTTCTGAGAATTCTTCCTTCTAGCATTAGATGAAGAAATCCCGCTTCCAACAAAATCCTCCAAGAGGTCCAAATATCCACTTGCAGACTTCACAAACAGAGTGTTTCCAAACTGCTCTATGAAAAGAAAGGTTAAACTCTGTGAGTGGATCGCACACATCACAAAGTGGTTTCTGAGAATGATTCTCTCAAGTTTTTATACGAGGATATTTCCTTTTCCACCGATGGCCCAAAAACGCTTGAAATCTCCACATGCAAATTCCTCAAAAAGAGGGTTTCCAATCTGCTCTGTCTAAAGGAAGGTTCAACTCTGTTAGTTGAACACACACAAATCAACGAAGTTATTGAGAAATCTTCTGTGTAGCATTAGATGAAGAAATCCCGCTTCCAACGAAATCCACAAAGAGGTCCAAATATCCACTTGCAGACTTTACAATCAGAGTGTTTACAGACTGCTCTATGAAAAGAAAGGTTAAACTCTGTGAGTGGAACGCCCACTACACAAAGTGGTTTCTGAGAATGATTCTCTCTAGTTTTTATACGAGGATATTTACTTTTCTACCGATGGCCCCAAAACGCTTGAAATCTCCACATGCAAATTCCTAAAAAAGAGTGTTTCCAATCTGCTCTGTCTAAAGGAAGGTTCAATTCTGTGAGTTGAACACACACAAATCAAAGAAGTTTATGAGAATTCTTCCTTCTAGCATTAGATGAAGAAATCCCGCTTCCAACGAAATCCTCCAAGAGGTCCAAATATCCACTTGCAGACTTCACAAACAGAGTGTTTACAAACTGCTCTATGAAAAGAAAGGTTAAACTCTGTGAGTGGATCGCACACATCACAAAGTGGTTTCTGAGAATGATTCTCTCTTGTTTTTCTACGAGGAGATTTCCTTTTCTACCGTTGGCCCCAAAGTGCTTGAAATCTCCACATGCATATTCCTCAAAAAGAGGGTTTCCAATCTGGTCTGTCTAAAGGAAGGTTCAACTCTGTTAGTTGAACACACACAAATCAACGAAGTTACTGAGAAATCTTCTGTGTAGCATTAGATGAAGAAATCCCGCTTCCAATGAAATCCACAAAGAGGTCCAAATATCCACCTGCAGACTTTACAAACAGAGTGTTTACAAACTGCTCTATGAAAAGAAAGGTTAAACTCTGTGAGTGGAACGCACACATCACAAAGTGGTTACTGAGAATGATTCTCTCTAGTTTTTATACGAGGATATTTCCTTTTCTACCTTTGGCCCCAAAACGCTTGAAATCTCCACATGCAAATTCCTCAAAAAGAGGGTTTCCAATCTGCTCTGTCTAAAGGAAGGTTCAACTCTGTTAGTTGAACACACACAAATCAAAGAAGTTATTGAGAAATCTTCTGTGTAGCATTAGATGAAGAAATCCCGCTTCCAACGAAATCCACAAAGAGGTCCAAATATCCACTTGCAGACTTTACAAACAGAGTGTTTCCAAACTGCTCTATGAAAAGAAAGGTTAAACTCTGTGAGTGGAACGCACACGTCTCAAAGTGGTTTCTGAGAATGATTCTCTCTAGTTTTTATAAGAGGATATTTCCTTTTCTACCGATGGCCCCAAAACGCTTGAAATCTCCACATGCAAATTCCTCAAAAAGAGTGTTTCCAATCTGCTCTGTCTAAAGGAAGGTTCAACTCTGTGAGTTGAACACACACAAATCAAAGAAGTTTCTGAGAATTCTTCCTTCTAGCATTAGATGAAGAAATCCCGCTTCCAACGAATTCGTCAAAGAGGTCCAAATATCCACTTGCAGACTTTACAAACAGAGTGTTTACAAACTGCTCTATGAAAAGAAAGGTTAAACTCTTTGAGTGGAACGCACACATCACAAAGTGGTTTCTGAGAATGATTCTCTCTAGTTTTTATACGAGGATATTTCCTTTTCTACCGATGACCCCAAAACGCTTGAAATCTCCACATGCAAATTCCTCAAAAAGAGTGTTTCCAATCTGCTCTGTCTAAAGGAAGGATCAACTCTGTGAGTTGAACACACACAAATCAAAGAAGTTTCTGAGAATTCTTCCTTCTAGCATTAGATGAAGAAATCCCGCTTCCAACGAAATCCTCAAAGAGGTCCAAATATCCAATTGCAGACTTTACAAACAGAGGGTTTACAAACTGCTCTTTCAAAAGAAAGGTTAAACTCTGTGAGTGGAACGCACACATCACAAAGTAGTTTCTGAGAATGATTCTCTCTTGTTTTTATACGAGGAGATTTCCTTTCCTACCGTTGGCCCCAAAGTGCTTGAAATCTCCACATGCATATTCCTCAAAAAGAGGGTTTCCAATCTGCTCTGTCTAAAGGAAGGTTCAACTCTGTTAGTTGAACACACACAAATCAACGAAGTTACTGAGAAATCTTCTGTGTAGCATTAGATGAAGAAATACCGCTTCCAACGAAATCCACAAAGAGGTCCACATATCCACTTGCAGACTTTACAAACAGAGTGTTTACAAACAGCCCTATGAAAAGAAAGGTTAAACTCTGTGAGTGGAACGCACACATCACAAAGTAGTTTCTGAGAATGATTCTCTCTACCTTTTATACGAGGATATTTCCTTTTCTACCGATGGCCCCAAAACGCTTGAAATCTCCACATGCAAATTCCTCAAAAAGAGGGTATCCAATCTGCTCTGTCTAAAGGAAGGTTCAACTCTGTGAGTTGAACACACACAAATCAAAGAAGTTTCTGAGAATTCTTCCTTCTAGCATTAGATGAAGAAATCCCGCTTCCAACAAAATCCTCCAAGAGGTCCAAATATCCACTTGCAGACTTCACAAACAGAGTGTTTCCAAACTGCTCTATGAAAAGAAAGGTTAAACTCTGTGAGTGGATCGCACACATCACAAAGTGGTTTCTGAGAATGATTCTCTCTAGTTTTTATACGAGGATATTTCCTTTTCCACCGATGGCCCAAAAACGCTTGAAATCTCCACATGCAAATTCCTCAAAAAGAGGGTTTCCAATCTGCTCTGTCTAAAGGAAGGTTCAACTCTGTTAGTTGAACACACACAAATCAACGAAGTTATTGAGAAATCTTCTGTGTAGCATTAGATGAAGAAATCCCGCTTCCAACGAAATCCACAAAGAGGTCCAAATATCCACTTGCAGACTTTACAATCAGAGTGTTTACAGACTGCTCTATGAAAAGAAAGCTTAAACTCTGTGAGTGGAACGCCCACATCACAAAGTGGTTTCTGAGAATGATTCTCTCTAGTTTTTATACGAGGATATTTACTTTTCTACCGATGGCCCCAAAACGCTTGAAATCTCCACATGCAAATTCCTAAAAAAGAGTGTTTCCAATCTGCTCTGTCTAAAGGAAGGTTCAATTCTGTGAGTTGAACACACACAAATCAAAGAAGTTTCTGAGAATTCTTCCTTCTAGCATTAGATGAAGAAATCCCGCTTCCAACGAAATCCTCAAAGAGGTCCAAATATCCACTTGCAGACTTTACAAACAGAGTGTTTACAAACTGCTCTTTCAAAAGAAAGGTTAAACTCTGTGAGTGGAACGCACACATCAGAAAGTAGTTTCTGAGAATGATTCTCTCTTGTTTTTATACGAGGAGATTTCCTTTTCTACCGTTGGCCCCAAAGTGCTTGAAATCTCCACATGCATATTCCTCAAAAAGAGGGTTTCCAATCTGCTCTGTCTAAAGGAAGGTTCAACTCTGTTAGTTGAACACACACATATCAACGAAGTTACTGAGAAATCTTCTGTGTAGCATTAGATGAAGAAATACCGCTTCCAACGAAATCCACAAAGAGGTCCATATATCCACCTGCAGACTTTACAAACAGAGTGTTTACAAACTGCTCTATGAAAAGAAAGGTTAAACTCTGTGAGTGGAACGCACACATCACAAAGTGGTTACTGAGAATGATTCTCTCTAGTTTTTATACGAGGAGATTTCCTTTTCTACCGTTGGCCCCAAAGTGCTTGAAATCTCCACATGCATATTCCTCAAAAAGAGGGTTTCCAATCTGCTCTGTCTAAAGGAAGGTTCAACTCTGTTAGTTGAACACACACAAATCAACGAATTTACTGAGAAATCTTCTGTGTAGCATTAGATGAAGAAATCCCGCTTCCAACGAAATCCACAAAGAGGTCCATATATCCACTTGCAGACTTTACAAACAGAGTGTTTACAAACTGCCCTATGAAAAGAAAGGTTAAACTCTGTGAGTGGATCGCACACATCACAAAGTGGTTTCTGAGAATGATTCTCTCTAGTTTTTATACGAGGATATTTCCTTTTCTACCGATGGCCCAAAAACGCTTGAAATCTCCACATGCAAATTCCTAAAAAAGAGTGTTTCCAATCTGCTCTGTCTAAAGGAAGGTTCAACTCTGTGAGTTGAACACACACAAATCAAAGAAGTTTCTGAGAATTCTTCCTTCTAGCATTAGATGAAGAAATCCCGCTTCCAACGATATCCTCAAAGAGGTCCAAATATCCACCTGCAGACTTTACAAACAGAGTGTTTCCAAACTGCTCTATGAAAAGAAAGGTTAAACTCTGTGAGTGGAACGCACACATCACAAAGTAGTTTCTGAGAATGATTCTCTCTTGTTTTTATACGAGGAGACTTCCTTTTCTACCGTTGGCCCCATAGTGCTTGAAATCTCCACATGCATATTCCTCAAAAAGAGGGTTTCCAATCTGCTCTGTCTAAAGGAAGGTTCAACTCTGTTAGTTGAACACACACAAATCAACGAAGTTACTGAGAAATCTTCTGTGTAGCATTAGATGAAGAAATCCCGCTTCCAACGAAATCCACAAAGAGGTCCATATATCCACCTGCAGACTTTACAAACAGAGTGTTTACAAACTGCTCTATGAAAAGAAAGGTTAAACTCTGTGAGTGGAACGCACACATCACAAAGTGGTTTCTGAGAATGATTCTCTCTAGTTTTTATACGAGGATATTTCCTTTTCTACCGATGGCCCCAAAACGCTTGAAATCTCCACGTGCAAATTCCTCAAAAAGAGGGTTTCCAATCTGCTCTGTCTAAAGGAAGGTTCAACTCTGTGAGTTCAACACACACAAATCAAAGAAGTTTCTGAGAATTCTTCCTTCTAGCATTAGATGAAGAAATCCCGCTTCCAATGAAATCCTCAAAGAGGTCCAAATATCCCCTTGCAGACTTCAAAACCAGAGTGTTTCCAAACTGCTCTATGAAAAGAAAGGTTAAACTCTGTGAGTGGAACACACACATCACAAAGTAGTTTCTGAAAATGATTCTCTCTAGTTTTTATACGAGGATATTTCCTTTTCTACAGTTGGCCACAAAATGCTTGAAATCTCCACATGCATATTCCTCAAAAAGAGGGTTTCCAATCTGCTCTGTCTAAAGGAAGGTTCAACTCTGTGAGTTGAACACACACAAATCAAAGAAGTTTCTGAGAATTCTTCCTTCTAGCATTAGATGAAGAAATCCCGCTTCCAACGAAATCCTCCAAGAGGTCCAAATATCCACTTGCAGACTTTACAAACAGAGTGTTTCCAAACTGCTCTATGAAAAGAAAGGTTAAACTCTGTGAGTGGAATGCACACATGACAAAGTAGTTTCTGAGAATGATTCGCTCTTGTTTTTATACGAGGAGATTTCCTTTTCTACCGTTGGCCCCAAAGTGCTTGAAATCTCCACATGCATATTCCTCAAAAAGAGGGTTTCCAATCTGCTCTGTCTAAAGGAAGGTTCAACTCTGTTAGTTGAACACACACCAATCAACGAATATACTGAGAAATCTTCTGTGTAGCATTAGATGAAGAAATCCCGCTTCCAACGAAATCCACAAAGAGGTCCATATATCCACTTGCAGACTATACATACAGAGTGTTTACAAACTGCCCTATGAAAAGAAAGGTTAAACTCTGTGAGTGGATCGCACACATCACAAAGTGGTTTCTGAGAATGATTCTCTCTAGTTTTTATACGAGGATATTTCCTTTTCTACCGATGGCCCAAAAACGCTTGATATCTCCACATGCAAATTCCTCAGAAAGAGGGTTTCCAATCTGCTGTGTCTAAAGGAAGGTTCAACTCTGTTAGTTGAACACACACAAATCAACGAAGTTATTGAGAAATCTTCTGTGTAGCATTAGATGAAGATATCCCGCTTCCAACGAAATCCACAAAGAGGTCCAAATATCCACTTGCAGACTTTACAAACAGAGTGTTTACAAACTGCTCTATGAAAAGAAAGGTTAAACTCTGTGAGTGGAACGCACACATCACAAAGTGGTTTCTGAGAATGATTCTCTCTAGTTTTTATACGAGGATATTTCCTTTTCTACCGAAGACCCCAAAACGCTTGAAATCTCCACATGCAAATTCCTAAAAAAGAGTGTTTCCAATCTGCTCTGTCTAAAGGAAGGTTCAACTCTGTGAGTTGAACACACACAAATCAAAGAAGTTTCTGAGAATTCTTCCTTCTAGCATTAGATGAAGAAATCCCGCTTCCAACGAAATCCTCAAAGAGGTCCAAATATCCACTTGCAGACTTTACAAACAGAGTGTTTCCAAACTGCTCTATGAAAAGAAAGGTTAAACTCTGTGAGTGGAACGCACACATCACAAAGTAGTTTCTGAGAATGATTCTCTCTTGTTTTTATACGAGGAGATTTCCTTTTCTACCGTTGGCCCCATAGTGCTTGAAATCTCCACATGCATATTCCTCAAAAAGAGGGTTTCCAATCTGCTCTGTCTAAAGGAAGGTTCAACTCTGTTAGTTGAACACACACAAATCAACGAAGTTACTGAGAAATCTTCTGTGTAGCATTAGATGAAGAAATACCGCTTCCAACGAAATCCACAAAGAGGTCCATATATCCACCTGCAGACTTTACAAACAGAGTGTTTCCAAACTGCTCTATGAAAAGAAAGGTTAAACTCTGTGAGTGGAACGCACACATCACAAAGTGGTTTCTGAGAATGATTCTCTCTAGTTTTTATAGGAGGATATTTCCTTTTCTACCGATGGCCCCAAAACGCTTGAAATCTCCACGTGCAAATTCCTCCAAAAGAGGGTTTCCAATCTGCTCTGTCTAAAGGAAGGTTCAACTCTGTGAGTTCAACACACACAAATCAAAGAAGTTTCTGAGAATTCTTCCTTCTAGCATTAGATGAAGAAATCCCGCTTCCAATGAAATCGTCAAAGAGGTCCAAATATCCCCTTGCAGACTTCAAAACCAGAGTGTTTCCAAACTGCTCTATGAAAAGAAAGGTTAAACTCTGTGAGTGGAACGCACACGTCTCAAAGTGGTTTCTGAGAATGATTCTCTCTAGTTTTTATAAGAGGATATTTCCTTTTCTACCGATGGCCCCAAAACGCTTGAAATCTCCACATGCAAATTCCTCAAAAAGAGTGTTTCCAATCTGCTCTGTCTAAAGGAAGGTTCAACTCTGTGAGTTGAACACACACAAATCAAAGAAGTTTCTGAGAATTCTTCCTTCTAGCATTAGATGAAGAAATCCCGCTTCCAACGAATTCGTCAAAGAGGTCCAAATATCCACTTGCAGACTTTACAAACAGAGTGTTTACAAACTGCTCTATGAAAAGAAAGGTTAAACTCTTTGAGTGGAACGCACACATCACAAAGTGGTTTCTGAGAATGATTCTCTCTAGTTTTTATACGAGGATATTTCCTTTTCTACCGATGACCCCAAAACGCTTGAAATCTCCACATGCAAATTCCTCAAAAAGAGTGTTTCCAATCTGCTCTGTCTAAAGGAAGGATCAACTCTGTGAGTTGAACACACACAAATCAAAGAAGTTTCTGAGAATTCTTCCTTCTAGCATTAGATGAAGAAATCCCGCTTCCAACGAAATCCTCAAAGAGGTCCAAATATCCAATTGCAGACTTTACAAACAGAGGGTTTACAAACTGCTCTTTCAAAAGAAAGGTTAAACTCTGTGAGTGGAACGCACACATCACAAAGTAGTTTCTGAGAATGATTCTCTCTTGTTTTTATACGAGGAGATTTCCTTTCCTACCGTTGGCCCCAAAGTGCTTGAAATCTCCACATGCATATTCCTCAAAAAGAGGGTTTCCAATCTGCTCTGTCTAAAGGAAGGTTCAACTCTGTTAGTTGAACACACACAAATCAACGAAGTTACTGAGAAATCTTCTGTGTAGCATTAGATGAAGAAATACCGCTTCCAACGAAATCCACAAAGAGGTCCACATATCCACTTGCAGACTTTACAAACAGAGTGTTTACAAACAGCCCTATGAAAAGAAAGGTTAAACTCTGTGAGTGGAACGCACACATCACAAAGTAGTTTCTGAGAATGATTCTCTCTACCTTTTATACGAGGATATTTCCTTTTCTACCGATGGCCCCAAAACGCTTGAAATCTCCACATGCAAATTCCTCAAAAAGAGGGTATCCAATCTGCTCTGTCTAAAGGAAGGTTCAACTCTGTGAGTTGAACACACACAAATCAAAGAAGTTTCTGAGAATTCTTCCTTCTAGCATTAGATGAAGAAATCCCGCTTCCAACAAAATCCTCCAAGAGGTCCAAATATCCACTTGCAGACTTCACAAACAGAGTGTTTCCAAACTGCTCTATGAAAAGAAAGGTTAAACTCTGTGAGTGGATCGCACACATCACAAAGTGGTTTCTGAGAATGATTCTCTCTAGTTTTTATACGAGGATATTTCCTTTTCCACCGATGGCCCAAAAACGCTTGAAATCTCCACATGCAAATTCCTCAAAAAGAGGGTTTCCAATCTGCTCTGTCTAAAGGAAGGTTCAACTCTGTTAGTTGAACACACACAAATCAACGAAGTTATTGAGAAATCTTCTGTGTAGCATTAGATGAAGAAATCCCGCTTCCAACGAAATCCACAAAGAGGTCCAAATATCCACTTGCAGACTTTACAATCAGAGTGTTTACAGACTGCTCTATGAAAAGAAAGCTTAAACTCTGTGAGTGGAACGCCCACATCACAAAGTGGTTTCTGAGAATGATTCTCTCTAGTTTTTATACGAGGATATTTACTTTTCTACCGATGGCCCCAAAACGCTTGAAATCTCCACATGCAAATTCCTAAAAAAGAGTGTTTCCAATCTGCTCTGTCTAAAGGAAGGTTCAATTCTGTGAGTTGAACACACACAAATCAAAGAAGTTTCTGAGAATTCTTCCTTCTAGCATTAGATGAAGAAATCCCGCTTCCAACGAAATCCTCAAAGAGGTCCAAATATCCACTTGCAGACTTTACAAACAGAGTGTTTACAAACTGCTCTTTCAAAAGAAAGGTTAAACTCTGTGAGTGGAACGCACACATCAGAAAGTAGTTTCTGAGAATGATTCTCTCTTGTTTTTATACGAGGAGATTTCCTTTTCTACCGTTGGCCCCAAAGTGCTTGAAATCTCCACATGCATATTCCTCAAAAAGAGGGTTTCCAATCTGCTCTGTCTAAAGGAAGGTTCAACTCTGTTAGTTGAACACACACATATCAACGAAGTTACTGAGAAATCTTCTGTGTAGCATTAGATGAAGAAATACCGCTTCCAACGAAATCCACAAAGAGGTCCATATATCCACCTGCAGACTTTACAAACAGAGTGTTTACAAACTGCTCTATGAAAAGAAAGGTTAAACTCTGTGAGTGGAACGCACACATCACAAAGTGGTTACTGAGAATGATTCTCTCTAGTTTTTATACGAGGAGATTTCCTTTTCTACCGTTGGCCCCAAAGTGCTTGAAATCTCCACATGCATATTCCTCAAAAAGAGGGTTTCCAATCTGCTCTGTCTAAAGGAAGGTTCAACTCTGTTAGTTGAACACACACAAATCAACGAATTTACTGAGAAATCTTCTGTGTAGCATTAGATGAAGAAATCCCGCTTCCAACGAAATCCACAAAGAGGTCCATATATCCACTTGCAGACTTTACAAACAGAGTGTTTACAAACTGCCCTATGAAAAGAAAGGTTAAACTCTGTGAGTGGATCGCACACATCACAAAGTGGTTTCTGAGAATGATTCTCTCTAGTTTTTATACGAGGATATTTCCTTTTCTACCGATGGCCCAAAAACGCTTGAAATCTCCACATGCAAATTCCTAAAAAAGAGTGTTTCCAATCTGCTCTGTCTAAAGGAAGGTTCAACTCTGTGAGTTGAACACACACAAATCAAAGAAGTTTCTGAGAATTCTTCCTTCTAGCATTAGATGAAGAAATCCCGCTTCCAACGATATCCTCAAAGAGGTCCAAATATCCACTTGCAGACTTTACAAACAGAGTGTTTCCAAACTGCTCTATGAAAAGAAAGGTTAAACTCTGTGAGTGGAACGCACACATCACAAAGTAGTTTCTGAGAATGATTCTCTCTTGTTTTTATACGAGGAGACTTCCTTTTCTACCGTTGGCCCCATAGTGCTTGAAATCTCCACATGCATATTCCTCAAAAAGAGGGTTTCCAATCTGCTCTGTCTAAAGGAAGGTTCAACTCTGTTAGTTGAACACACACAAATCAACGAAGTTACTGAGAAATCTTCTGTGTAGCATTAGATGAAGAAATCCCGCTTCCAACGAAATCCACAAAGAGGTCCATATATCCACCTGCAGACTTTACAAACAGAGTGTTTACAAACTGCTCTATGAAAAGAAAGGTTAAACTCTGTGAGTGGAACGCACACATCACAAAGTGGTTTCTGAGAATGATTCTCTCTAGTTTTTATACGAGGATATTTCCTTTTCTACCGATGGCCCCAAAACGCTTGAAATCTCCACGTGCAAATTCCTCAAAAAGAGGGTTTCCAATCTGCTCTGTCTAAAGGAAGGTTCAACTCTGTGAGTTCAACACACACAAATCAAAGAAGTTTCTGAGAATTCTTCCTTCTAGCATTAGATGAAGAAATCCCGCTTCCAATGAAATCCTCAAAGAGGTCCAAATATCCCCTTGCAGACTTCAAAACCAGAGTGTTTCCAAACTGCTCTATGAAAAGAAAGGTTAAACTCTGTGAGTGGAACACACACATCACAAAGTAGTTTCTGAAAATGATTCTCTCTAGTTTTTATACGAGGATATTTCCTTTTCTACAGTTGGCCACAAAATGCTTGAAATCTCCACATGCAAATTCCTCAAAAAGAGGGTTTCCAATCTGCTCTGTCTAAAGGAAGGTTCAACTCTGTGAGTTGAACACACACAAATCAAAGAAGTTTCTGAGAATTCTTCCTTCTAGCATTAGATGAAGAAATCCCGCTTCCAACGAAATCCTCCAAGAGGTCCAAATATCCACTTGCAGACTTTACAAACAGAGTGTTTCCAAACTGCTCTATGAAAAGAAAGGTTAAACTCTGTGAGTGGAATGCACACATGACAAAGTAGTTTCTGAGAATGATTCGCTCTTGTTTTTATACGAGGAGATTTCCTTTTCTACCGTTGGCCCCAAAGTGCTTGAAATCTCCACATGCATATTCCTCAAAAAGAGGGTTTCCAATCTGCTCTGTCTAAAGGAAGGTTCAACTCTGTTAGTTGAACACACACCAATCAACGAATATACTGAGAAATCTTCTGTGTAGCATTAGATGAAGAAATCCCGCTTCCAACGAAATCCACAAAGAGGTCCATATATCCACTTGCAGACTATACATACAGAGTGTTTACAAACTGCCCTATGAAAAGAAAGGTTAAACTCTGTGAGTGGATCGCACACATCACAAAGTGGTTTCTGAGAATGATTCTCTCTAGTTTTTATACGAGGATATTTCCTTTTCTACCGATGGCCCAAAAACGCTTGATATCTCCACATGCAAATTCCTCAGAAAGAGGGTTTCCAATCTGCTGTGTCTAAAGGAAGTTTCAACTCTGTTAGTTGAACACACACAAATCAACGAAGTTATTGAGAAATCTTCTGTGTAGCATTAGATGAAGATATCCCGCTTCCAACGAAATCCACAAAGAGGTCCAAATATCCACTTGCAGACTTTACAAACAGAGTGTTTACAAACTGCTCTATGAAAAGAAAGGTTAAACTCTGTGAGTGGAACGCACACATCACAAAGTGGTTTCTGAGAATGATTCTCTCTAGTTTTTATACGAGGATATTTCCTTTTCTACCGAAGACCCCAAAACGCTTGAAATCTCCACATGCAAATTCCTAAAAAAGAGTGTTTCCAATCTGCTCTGTCTAAAGGAAGGTTCAACTCTGTGAGTTGAACACACACAAATCAAAGAAGTTTCTGAGAATTCTTCCTTCTAGCATTAGATGAAGAAATCCCGCTTCCAACGAAATCCTCAAAGAGGTCCAAATATCCACTTGCAGACTTTACAAACAGAGTGTTTCCAAACTGCTCTATGAAAAGAAAGGTTAAACTCTGTGAGTGGAACGCACACATCACAAAGTAGTTTCTGAGAATGATTCTCTCTTGTTTTTATACGAGGAGATTTCCTTTTCTACCGTTGGCCCCATAGTGCTTGAAATCTCCACATGCATATTCCTCAAAAAGAGGGTTTCCAATCTGCTCTGTCTAAAGGAAGGTTCAACTCTGTTAGTTGAACACACACAAATCAACGAAGTTACTGAGAAATCTTCTGTGTAGCATTAGATGAAGAAATACCGCTTCCAACGAAATCCACAAAGAGGTCCATATATCCACCTGCAGACTTTACAAACAGAGTGTTTCCAAACTGCTCTATGAAAAGAAAGGTTAAACTCTGTGAGTGGAACGCACACATCACAAAGTGGTTTCTGAGAATGATTCTCTCTAGTTTTTATAGGAGGATATTTCCTTTTCTACCGATGGCCCCAAAACGCTTGAAATCTCCACGTGCAAATTCCTCCAAAAGAGGGTTTCCAATCTGCTCTGTCTAAAGGAAGGTTCAACTCTGTGAGTTCAACACACACAAATCAAAGAAGTTTCTGAGAATTCTTCCTTCTAGCATTAGATGAAGAAATCCCGCTTCCAATGAAATCCTCAAAGAGGTCCAAATATCCCCTTGCAGACTTCAAAACCAGAGTGTTTCCAAACTGCTCTATGAAAAGAAAGGTTAAACTCTGTGAGTGGTACACACACATCACAAAGTAGTTTCTGAAAATGATTCTCTCTAGTTTTTATACGAGGATATTTCCTTTTCTACCGTTGGCCACAAAATGCTTGAAATCTCCACATGCATATTCCTCAAAAAGAGGGTTTCCAATATGCTCTGTCTAAAGGAAGGTTCAACTCTGTGAGTTGAACACACACAAATCAAAGAAGTTTCTGAGAATTCTTCCTTCTAGCATTAGATGAAGGAATCCCGCTTCCAACGAAATCCTCCAAGAGGTCCAAATATCCACTTGCAGACTTCACAAACAGAGTGTTTCCAAACTGCTCTATGAAAAGAAAGGTTAAACTCTGTGAGTGGATCGCACACATCACAAAGTGGTTTCTGAGAATGATTCTCTCTAGTTTTTATACGAGGATATTTCCTTTTCCACCGATGGCCCAAAAACGCTTGAAATCTCCACATGCAAATTCCTCAAAAAGAGGGTTTCCAATCTGCTCTGTCTAAAGGAATGTTCAACTCTGTTAGTTGAACACACACAAATCAACGAAGTTATTGAGAAATCTTCTGTGTAGCATTAGATGAAGAAATCCCGCTTCCAACGAAATCCACAAAGAGGTCCATATATCCACTTGCAGACTTTACAAACAGAGTGTTTACAAACTGCCCTATGAAAAGAAAGGTTAAACTCTGTGAGTGGATCGCACACATCACAAAGTGGTTTCTGAGAATGATTCTCTCTAGTTTTTATACGAGGATATTTCCTTTTCTACCGATGGCCCAAAAACGCTTGAAATCTCCACATGCAAATTCCTAAAAAAGAGTGTTTCCAATCTGCTCTGTCTAAAGGAAGGTTCAACTCTGTGAGTTGAACACACAAAAATCAAAGAAGTTTCTGAGAATTCTTCCTTCTAGCATTAGATGAAGAAATCCCGCTTCCAACGATATCCTCAAAGAGGTCCAAATATCCACTTGCAGACTTTACAAACAGAGTGTTTCCAAACTGCTCTATGAAAAGAAAGGTTAAACTCTGTGAGTGGAACGCACACATCACAAAGTGGTTTCTGAGAATGATTCTCTCTAGTTTTTATACGAGGATATTTCCTTTTCTACCGAAGACCCCAAAACGCTTGAAATCTCCACATGCAAATTCCTAAAAAAGAGTGTTTCCAATCTGCTCTGTCTAAAGGAAGGTTCAACTCTGTGAGTTGAACACACACAAATCAAAGAAGTTTCTGAGAATTCTTCCTTCTAGCATTAGATGAAGAAATCCCGCTTCCAACGAAATCCTCAAAGAGGTCCAAATATCCACTTGCAGACTTTACAAACAGAGTGTTTCCAAACTGCTCTATGAAAAGAAAGGTTAAACTCTGTGAGTGGAACGCACACATCACAAAGTAGTTTCTGAGAATGATTCTCTCTACCTTTTATACGAGGATATTTCCTTTTCTACCGATGGCCCCAAAACGCTTGAAATCTCCACATGGAAATTCCTCAAAAAGAGGGTTTCCAATCTGCTCTGTCTAAAGGAAGGTTCAACTCTGTGAGTTGAACACACACAAATCAAAGAAGTTTCTGAGATTTCTTCCTTCTAGCATTAGATGAAGAAATCCCGCTTCCAACAAAATCCTCCAAGAGGTCCAAATATCCACTTGCAGACTTCACAAACAGAGTGTTTCCAAACTGCTCTATGAAAAGAAAGGTTAAACTCTGTGAGTGGATCGCACACATCACAAAGTGGTTTCTGAGAATGATTCTCTCTAGTTTTTATACGAGGATATTTCCTTTTCCACCGATGGCCCAAAAACGCTTGAAATCTCCACATGCAAATTCCTCAAAAAGAGGGTTTCCAATCTGCTCTGTCTAAAGGAAGGTTCAAGTCTGTTAGTTGAACACACACAAATCAACGAAGTTATTGAGAAATCTTCTGTGTAGCATTAGATGAAGAAATCCCGCTTCCAACGAAATCCACAAAGAGGTCCAAATATCCACTTGCAGACTTTACAATCAGAGTGTTTACAGACTGCTCTATGAAAAGAAAGGTTAAACTCTGTGAGTGGAACGCACACATCACAAAGTGGTTTCTGAGAATGATTCTCTCTAGTTTTTATACGAGGATATTTCCTTTTCTACCGATGGCCCCAAAACGCTTGAAATCTCCACATGCAAATTCCTAAAAAAGAGTGTTTCCAATCTGCTCTGTCTAAAGGAAGGTTCAATTCTGTGAGTTGAACACACACAAATCAAAGAAGTTTCTGAGAATTCTTCCTTCTAGCATTAGATGAAGAAATCCAGCTTCCAACGAAATCCTCAAAGAGGTCCAAATATCCACTTGCAGACTTTACAAACAGAGTGTTTACAAACTGCTCTTTCAAAAGAAAGGTTAAACTCTGTGAGTGGAACGCACACATCACAAAGTAGTTTCTGAGAATGATTCTCTCTTGTTTTTATACGAGGAGATTTCCTTTTCTACCGTTGGCCCCAAAGTGCTTGAAATCTCCACATGCATATTCCTCAAAAAGAGGGTTTCCAATCTGCTCTGTCTAAAGGAAGGTTCAACTCTGTTAGTTGAACACACACAAATCAACGAAGTTACTGAGAAATCTTCTGTGTAGCATTAGATGAAGAAATACCGCTTCCAACGAAATCCACAAAGAGGTCCATATATCCACCTGCAGACTTTACAAACAGAGTGTTTACAAACTGCTCTATGAAAAGAAAGGTTAAACTCTGTGAGTGGATCGCACACATCACAAAGTGGTTACTGAGAATGATTCTCTCTAGTTTTTATACGAGGATATTTCCTTTTCTACCTTTGGCCCCAAAAGGCTTGAAATCTCCACATGCAAATTCCTCAAAAAGAGGGTTTCCAATCTGCTCTGTCTAAAGGAAGGTTCAACTCTGTTAGTTGAACACACACAAATCAAAGAAGTTATTGAGAAATCTTCTGTGTAGCATTAGATGAAGAAATCCCGCTTCCAACGAAATCCACAAAGAGGTCCAAATATCCACTTGCAGACTTTACAAACAGAGTGTTTACAAACTGCTCTATGAAAAGAAAGGTTAAACTCTGTGAGTGGAACGCACACGTCTCAAAGTGGTTTCTGAGAATGATTCTCTCTAGTTTTTATAAGAGGATATTTCCTTTTCTACCGATGGCCCCAAAACGCTTGAAATCTCCACATGCAAATTCCTCAAAAAGAGTGTTTCCAATCTGCTCTGTCTAAAGGAAGGTTCAACTCTGTGAGTTGAACACACACAAATCAAAGAAGTTTCTGAGAATTCTTCCTTCTAGCATTAGATGAAGAAATCCCGCTTCCAACGAAATCCACAAAGAGGTCCAAATATCCACTTGCAGACTTTACAAACAGAGTGTTTACAAACTGCTCTATGAAAAGAAAGGTTAAACTCTTTGAGTGGAACGCACACATCACAAAGTGGTTTCTGAGAATGATTCTCTCTAGTTTTTATACGAGGATATTTCCTTTTCTACCGATGACCCCAAAACGCTTGAAATCTCCACATGCAAATTCCTAAAAAAGAGTGTTTCCAATCGGCTCTGTCTAAAGGAAGGTTCAACTCTGTGAGTTGAACACACACAAATCAAAGAAGTTTCTGAGAATTCTTCCTTCTAGCATTAGATGAAGAAATCCCGCTTCCAACGAAATCCTCAAAGAGGTCCAAATATCCAATTGCAGACTTTACAAACAGAGTGTTTACAAACTGCTCTTTCAAAAGAAAGGTTAAACTCTGTGAGTGGAACGCACACATCACAAAGTAGTTTCTGAGAATGATTCTCTCTTGTTTTTCTACGAGGAGATTTCCTTTTCTACCGTTGGCCCCAAAGTGCTTGAAATCTCCACATGCATATTCCTCAAAAAGAGGGTTTCCAATCTGCTCTGTCTAAAGGAAGGTTCAACTCTGTTAGTTGAACACACACAAATCAACGAAGTTACTGAGAAATCTTCTGTGTAGCATTAGATGAAGAAATACCGCTTCCAACGAAATCCACAAAGAGGTCCACATATCCACTTGCAGACTTTACAAACAGAGTGTTTACAAACAGCCCTATGAAAAGAAAGGTTAAACTCTGTGAGTGGAACGCACACATCACAAAGTAGTTTCTGAGAATGATTCTCTCTACCTTTTATACGAGGATATTTCCTTTTCTACCGATGGCCCCAAAACGCTTGAAATCTCCACATGCAAATTCCTCAAAAAGAGGGTTTCCAATCTGCTCTGTCTAAAGGAAGGTTCAACTCTGTGAGTTGAACACACACAAATCAAAGAAGTTTCTGAGAATTCTTCCTTCTAGCATTAGATGAAGAAATCCCGCTTCCAACAAAATCCTCCAAGAGGTCCAAATATCCACTTGCAGACTTCAAAAACAGAGTGTTTCCAAACTGCTCTATGAAAAGAAAGGTTAAACTCTGTGAGTGGATCGCACACATCACAAAGTTGTTTCTGAGAATGATTCTCTCTAGTTTTTATACGAGGATATTTCCTTTTCCACCGATGGCCCAAAAACGCTTGAAATCTCCACATGCAAATTCCTCAAAAAGAGGGTTTCCAATCTGCTCTTTCTAAAGGAAGGTTCAACTCTGTTAGTTGAACACACACAAATCAACGAAGTTATTGAGAAATCTTCTGTGTAGCATTAGATGAAGAAATCCCGCTTCCTACGAAATCCACAGAGGTCCAAATATCCACTTGCAGACTTTACAATCAGAGTGTTTACAGACTGCTCTATGAAAAGAAAGGTTAAACTCTGTGAGTGGAACGCACACATCACAAAGTGGTTTCTGAGAATGATTCTCTCTAGTTTTTATACGAGGATATTTCCTTTTCTACCGATGGCCCCAAAACGCTTGAAATCTCCACATGCAAATTCCTAAAAAAGAGTGTTTCCAATCTGCTCTGTCTAAAGGAAGGTTCAATTCTGTGAGTTGAACACACACAAATCAAAGAAGTTTCTGAGAATTCTTCCTTCTAGCATTAGATGAAGAAATCCCGCTTCCAACGAAATCCTCAAAGAGGTCCAAATATCCACTTGCAGACTTTACAAACAGAGTGTTTACAAACTGCTCTTTCAAAAGAAAGGTTAAACTCTGTGAGTGGAACGCACACATCAGAAAGTAGTTTCTGAGAATGATTCTCTCTTGTTTTTATACGAGGAGATTTCCTTTTCTACCGTTGGCCCCAAAGTGCTTGAAATCTCCACATGCATATTCCTCAAAAAGAGGGTTTCCAATCTGCTCTGTCTAAAGGAAGGTTCAACTCTGTTAGTTGAACACACACAAATCAACGAAGTTATTGAGAAATCTTCTGTGTAGCATTAGATGAAGAAATCCCGCTTCCAACGAAATCCACAAAGAGGTCCAAATATCCACTTGCAGACTTTACAAACAGAGTGTTTACAAACTGCTCTATGAAAAGAAAGGTTAAACTCTGTGAGTGGAACGCACACATCACAAAGTGGTTTCTGAGAATGATTCTCTCTAGTTTTTATACGAGGATATTTCCTTTTCTACCGAAGACCCCAAAACGCTTGAAATCTCCACATGCAAATTCCTAAAAAAGAGTGTTTCCAATCTGCTCTGTCTAAAGGAAGGTTCAACTCTGTGAGTTGAACACACACAAATCAAAGAAGTTTCTGAGAATTCTTCCTTCTAGCATTAGATGAAGAAATCCCGCTTCCAACGAAATCCTCAAAGAGGTCCAAATATCCACTTGCAGACTTTACAAACAGAGTGTTTCCAAACTGCTCTATGAAAAGAAAGGTTAAACTCTGTGAGTGGAACGCACACATCACAAAGTAGTTTCTGAGAATGATTCTGTCTTGTTTTTATACGAGGAGATTTCCTTTTCTACCGTTGGCCCCATAGTGCTTGAAATCTCCACATGCATATTCCTCAAAAAGAGGGTTTCCAATCTGCTCTGTCTAAAGGAAGGTTCAACTCTGTTAGTTGAACACACACAAATCAACGAAGTTACTGAGAAATCTTCTGTGTAGCATTAGATGAAGAAATACCGCTTCCAACGAAATCCACAAAGAGGTCCATATATCCACCTGCAGACTTTACAAACAGAGTGTTTACAAACTGCTCTATGAAAAGAAAGGTTAAACTCTGTGAGTGGAACGCACACATCACAAAGTGGTTTCTGAGAATGATTCTCTCTAGTTTTTATACGAGGATATTTCCTTTTCTACCGATGGCCCCAAAACGCTTGAAATCCCCACGTGCAAATTCCTCCAAAAGAGGGTTTCCAATCTGCTCTGTCTAAAGGAAGGTTCAACTCTGTGAGTTCAACACACACAAATCAAAGAAGTTTCTGAGAATTCTTCCTTCTAGCATTAGATGAAGAAATCCCGCTTCCAATGAAATCCTCAAAGAGGTCCAAATATCCCCTTGCAGACTTCAAAACCAGAGTGTTTCCAAACTGCTCTATGAAAAGAAAGGTTAAACTCTGTGAGTGAAACACACACATCACAAAGTAGTTTCTGAAAATGATTCTCTCTAGTTTTTATACGAGGATATTTCCTTTTCTACCGTTGGCCACAAAATGCTTGAAATCTCCACATGCATATTCCTCAAAAAGAGGGTTTCCAATCTGCTCTGTCTAAAGGAAGGTTCAACTCTGTGAGTTGAACACACACAAATCAAAGAAGTTTCTGAGAATTCTTCCTTCTAGCATTAGATGAAGAAATCCCGCTTCCAACGAAATCCACAAAGAGGTCCAAATATCCACTTGCAGACTTTACAAACAGAGTGTTTACAAACTGCTCTATGAAAAGAAAGGTTAAACTCCTTGAGTGGAACGCACACATCACAAAGTGGTTTCTGAGAATGATTCTCTCTAGTTTTTATACGAGGATATTTCCTTTTCTACCGATGACCCCAAAACGCTTGAAATCTCCACATGCAAATTCCTAAAAAAGAGTGTTTCCAATCGGCTCTGTCTAAAGGAAGGTTCAACTCTGTGAGTTGAACACACACAAATCAAAGAAGTTTCTGAGAATTCTTCCTTCTAGCATTAGATGAAGAAATCCCGCTTCCAACGAAATCCTCAAAGAGGTCCAAATATCCAATTGCAGACTTTACAAACAGAGTGTTTACAAACTGCTCTTTCAAAAGAAAGGTTAAACTCTGTGAGTGGAACGCACACATCACAAAGTAGTTTCTGAGAATGATTCTCTCTTGTTTTTCTACGAGGAGATTTCCTTTTCTACCGTTGGCCCCAAAGTGCTTGAAATCTCCACATGCATATTCCTCAAAAAGAGGGTTTCCAATCTGCTCTGTCTAAAGGAAGGTTCAACTCTGTTAGTTGAACACACACAAATCAACGAAGTTACTGAGAAATCTTCTGTGTAGCATTAGATGAAGAAATACCGCTTCCAACGAAATCCACAAAGAGGTCCATATATCCACCTGCAGACTTTACAAACAGAGTGTTTACAAACTGCTCTATGAAAAGAAAGGTTAAACTCTGTGAGTGGATCGCACACATCACAAAGTGGTTACTGAGAATGATTCTCTCTAGTTTTTATACGAGGATATTTCCTTTTCTACCTTTGGCCCCAAAAGGCTTGAAATCTCCACATGCAAATTCCTCAAAAAGAGGGTTTCCAATCTGCTCTGTCTAAAGGAAGGTTCAACTCTGTTAGTTGAACACACACAAATCAAAGAAGTTATTGAGAAATCTTCTGTGTAGCATTAGATGAAGAAATCCCGCTTCCAACGAAATCCACAAAGAGGTCCAAATATCCACTTGCAGACTTTACAAACAGAGTGTTTACAAACTGCTCTATGAAAAGAAAGGTTAAACTCTGTGAGTGGAACGCACACGTCTCAAAGTGGTTTCTGAGAATGATTCTCTCTAGTTTTTATAAGAGGATATTTCCTTTTCTACCGATGGCCCCAAAACGCTTGAAATCTCCACATGCAAATTCCTCAAAAAGAGTGTTTCCAATCTGCTCTGTCTAAAGGAAGGTTCAACTCTGTGAGTTGAACACACACAAATCAAAGAAGTTTCTGAGAATTCTTCCTTCTAGCATTAGATGAAGAAATCCCGCTTCCAACGAAATCCACAAAGAGGTCCAAATATCCACTTGCAGACTTTACAAACAGAGTGTTTACAAACTGCTCTATGAAAAGAAAGGTTAAACTCTTTGAGTGGAACGCACACATCACAAAGTGGTTTCTGAGAATGATTCTCTCTAGTTTTTATACGAGGATATTTCCTTTTCTACCGATGACCCCAAAACGCTTGAAATCTCCACATGCAAATTCCTAAAAAAGAGTGTTTCCAATCGGCTCTGTCTAAAGGAAGGTTCAACTCTGTGAGTTGAACACACACAAATCAAAGAAGTTTCTGAGAATTCTTCCTTCTAGCATTAGATGAAGAAATCCCGCTTCCAACGAAATCCTCAAAGAGGTCCAAATATCCAATTGCAGACTTTACAAACAGAGTGTTTACAAACTGCTCTTTCAAAAGAAAGGTTAAACTCTGTGAGTGGAACGCACACATCACAAAGTAGTTTCTGAGAATGATTCTCTCTTGTTTTTCTACGAGGAGATTTCCTTTTCTACCGTTGGCCCCAAAGTGCTTGAAATCTCCACATGCATATTCCTCAAAAAGAGGGTTTCCAATCTGCTCTGTCTAAAGGAAGGTTCAACTCTGTTAGTTGAACACACACAAATCAACGAAGTTACTGAGAAATCTTCTGTGTAGCATTAGATGAAGAAATACCGCTTCCAACGAAATCCACAAAGAGGTCCACATATCCACTTGCAGACTTTACAAACAGAGTGTTTACAAACAGCCCTATGAAAAGAAAGGTTAAACTCTGTGAGTGGAACGCACACATCACAAAGTAGTTTCTGAGAATGATTCTCTCTACCTTTTATACGAGGATATTTCCTTTTCTACCGATGGCCCCAAAACGCTTGAAATCTCCACATGCAAATTCCTCAAAAAGAGGGTTTCCAATCTGCTCTGTCTAAAGGAAGGTTCAACTCTGTGAGTTGAACACACACAAATCAAAGAAGTTTCTGAGAATTCTTCCTTCTAGCATTAGATGAAGAAATCCCGCTTCCAACAAAATCCTCCAAGAGGTCCAAATATCCACTTGCAGACTTCAAAAACAGAGTGTTTCCAAACTGCTCTATGAAAAGAAAGGTTAAACTCTGTGAGTGGATCGCACACATCACAAAGTTGTTTCTGAGAATGATTCTCTCTAGTTTTTATACGAGGATATTTCCTTTTCCACCGATGGCCCAAAAACGCTTGAAATCTCCACATGCAAATTCCTCAAAAAGAGGGTTTCCAATCTGCTCTTTCTAAAGGAAGGTTCAACTCTGTTAGTTGAACACACACAAATCAACGAAGTTATTGAGAAATCTTCTGTGTAGCATTAGATGAAGAAATCCCGCTTCCTACGAAATCCACAGAGGTCCAAATATCCACTTGCAGACTTTACAATCAGAGTGTTTACAGACTGCTCTATGAAAAGAAAGGTTAAACTCTGTGAGTGGAACGCACACATCACAAAGTGGTTTCTGAGAATGATTCTCTCTAGTTTTTATACGAGGATATTTCCTTTTCTACCGATGGCCCCAAAACGCTTGAAATCTCCACATGCAAATTCCTAAAAAAGAGTGTTTCCAATCTGCTCTGTCTAAAGGAAGGTTCAATTCTGTGAGTTGAACACACACAAATCAAAGAAGTTTCTGAGAATTCTTCCTTCTAGCATTAGATGAAGAAATCCCGCTTCCAACGAAATCCTCAAAGAGGTCCAAATATCCACTTGCAGACTTTACAAACAGAGTGTTTACAAACTGCTCTTTCAAAAGAAAGGTTAAACTCTGTGAGTGGAACGCACACATCAGAAAGTAGTTTCTGAGAATGATTCTCTCTTGTTTTTATACGAGGAGATTTCCTTTTCTACCGTTGGCCCCAAAGTGCTTGAAATCTCCACATGCATATTCCTCAAAAAGAGGGTTTCCAATCTGCTCTGTCTAAAGGAAGGTTCAACTCTGTTAGTTGAACACACACAAATCAACGAAGTTATTGAGAAATCTTCTGTGTAGCATTAGATGAAGAAATCCCGCTTCCAACGAAATCCACAAAGAGGTCCAAATATCCACTTGCAGACTTTACAAACAGAGTGTTTACAAACTGCTCTATGAAAAGAAAGGTTAAACTCTGTGAGTGGAACGCACACATCACAAAGTGGTTTCTGAGAATGATTCTCTCTAGTTTTTATACGAGGATATTTCCTTTTCTACCGAAGACCCCAAAACGCTTGAAATCTCCACATGCAAATTCCTAAAAAAGAGTGTTTCCAATCTGCTCTGTCTAAAGGAAGGTTCAACTCTGTGAGTTGAACACACACAA
Organism: Gorilla gorilla gorilla; assembly: GCF_029281585.2. Classification (NCBI taxonomy): domain Eukaryota; kingdom Metazoa; phylum Chordata; class Mammalia; order Primates; family Hominidae; genus Gorilla; species Gorilla gorilla. Next base: position 75,771,493 of record NC_073232.2, read on the forward strand.
ATCAAAGAAGTTTCTGAGAATTCTTCCTTCTAGCATTAGATGAAGAAATCCCGCTTCCAACGAAATCCTCAAAGAGGTCCAAATATCCACTTGCAGACTTTACAAACAGAGTGTTTCCAAACTGCTCTATGAAAAGAAAGGTTAAACTCTGTGAGTGGAACGCACACATCACAAAGTAGTTTCTGAGAATGATTCTGTCTTGTTTTTATACGAGGAGATTTCCTTTTCTACCGTTGGCCCCATAGTGCTTGAAATCTCCACATGCATATTCCTCAAAAAGAGGGTTTCCAATCTGCTCTGTCTAAAGGAAGGTTCAACTCTGTTAGTTGAACACACACAAATCAACGAAGTTACTGAGAAATCTTCTGTGTAGCATTAGATGAAGAAATACCGCTTCCAACGAAATCCACAAAGAGGTCCATATATCCACCTGCAGACTTTACAAACAGAGTGTTTACAAACTGCTCTATGAAAAGAAAGGTTAAACTCTGTGAGTGGAACGCACACATCACAAAGTGGTTTCTGAGAATGATTCTCTCTAGTTTTTATACGAGGATATTTCCTTTTCTACCGATGGCCCCAAAACGCTTGAAATCCCCACGTGCAAATTCCTCCAAAAGAGGGTTTCCAATCTGCTCTGTCTAAAGGAAGGTTCAACTCTGTGAGTTCAACACACACAAATCAAAGAAGTTTCTGAGAATTCTTCCTTCTAGCATTAGATGAAGAAATCCCGCTTCCAATGAAATCCTCAAAGAGGTCCAAATATCCCCTTGCAGACTTCAAAACCAGAGTGTTTCCAAACTGCTCTATGAAAAGAAAGGTTAAACTCTGTGAGTGAAACACACACATCACAAAGTAGTTTCTGAAAATGATTCTCTCTAGTTTTTATACGAGGATATTTCCTTTTCTACCGTTGGCCACAAAATGCTTGAAATCTCCACATGCATATTCCTCAAAAAGAGGGTTTCCAATCTGCTCTGTCTAAAGGAAGGTTCAACTCTGTGAGTTGAACACACACAAATCAAAGAAGTTTCTGAGAATTCTTCCTTCTAGCATTAGATGAAGAAATCCCGCTTCCAACGAAATCCACAAAGAGGTCCAAATATCCACTTGCAGACTTTACAAACAGAGTGTTTACAAACTGCTCTATGAAAAGAAAGGTTAAACTCCTTGAGTGGAACGCACACATCACAAAGTGGTTTCTGAGAATGATTCTCTCTAGTTTTTATACGAGGATATTTCCTTTTCTACCGATGACCCCAAAACGCTTGAAATCTCCACATGCAAATTCCTAAAAAAGAGTGTTTCCAATCGGCTCTGTCTAAAGGAAGGTTCAACTCTGTGAGTTGAACACACACAAATCAAAGAAGTTTCTGAGAATTCTTCCTTCTAGCATTAGATGAAGAAATCCCGCTTCCAACGAAATCCTCAAAGAGGTCCAAATATCCACTTGCAGACTTTACAAACAGAGTGTTTACAAACTGCTCTTTCAAAAGAAAGGTTAAACTCTGTGAGTGGAACGCACACATCACAAAGTAGTTTCTGAGAATGATTCTCTCTTGTTTTTCTACGAGGAGATTTCCTTTTCTACCGTTGGCCCCAAAGTGCTTGAAATCTCCACATGCATATTCCTCAAAAAGAGGGTTTCCAATCTGCTCTGTCTAAAGGAAGGTTCAACTCTGTTAGTTGAACACACACAAATCAACGAAGTTACTGAGAAACCTTCTGTGTAGCATTAGATGAAGAAATCCCGCTTCCAACGAAATCCACAAAGAGGTCCACATATCCACTTGCCGACTTTACAAACAGAGTGTTTACAAACAGCCCTATGAAAAGAAAGGTTAAACTCTGTGAGTGGAACGCACACATCACAAAGTAGTTTCTGAGAATGATTCTCTCTACCTTTTATACGAGGATATTTCCTTTTCTACCGATGGCCCCAAAACGCTTGAAATCTCCACATGGAAATTCCTCAAAAAGAGGGTTTCCAATCTGCTCTGTCTAAAGGAAGGTTCAACTCTGTGAGTTGAACACACACAAATCAAAGAAGTTTCTGAGAATTCTTCCTTCTAGCATTAGATGAAGAAATCCCGCTTCCAACAAAATCCTCCAAGAGGTCCAAATATCCACTTGCAGACTTTACAAACAGAGTGTTTACAAACTGCTCTTTCAAAAGAAAGGTTAAACTCTGTGAGTGGAACGCACACATCAGAAAGTAGTTTCTGAGAATGATTCTCTCTTGTTTTTATACGAGGATATTTCCTTTTCTACCTTTGGCCCCAAAACGCTTGAAATCTCCACATGCAAATTCCTCAAAAAGAGGGTTTCCAATCTGCTCTGTCTAAAGGAAGGTTCAACTCTGTTAGTTGAACACACACAAATCAAAGAAGTTATTGAGAAATCTTCTGTGTAGCATTATATGAAGAAATCCCGCTTCCAACGAAATCCACAAAGAGGTCCAAATATCCACTTGCAGACTTTACAAACAGAGTGTTTACAAACTGCTCTATGAAAAGAAAGGTTAAACTCTGTGAGTGGAACGCACACGTCTCAAAGTGGTTTCTGAGAATGATTCTCTCTAGTTTTTATACGAGGAGATTTCCTTTTCTACCGATGGCCCCAAAACGCTTGAAATCTCCACATGCAAATTCCTCAAAAAGAGTGTTTCCTATCTGCTCTGTCTAAAGGAAGGTTCAACTCTGTGAGTTGAACACACACAAATCAAAGAAGTTTCTGAGAATTCTTCCTTCTAGCATTAGATGAAGAAATCCCGCTTCCAACGAAATCCACAAAGAGGTCCATATATCCACCTGCAGACTTTACAGAGTGTTTACAAACTGCTCTATGAAAAGAAAGGTTAAACTCTGTGAGTGGAACGCACACATCACAAAGTGGTTTCTGAGAATGATTCTCTCTAATTTTTATTCGAGGATATTTCCTTTTCTACTGATGGCCCCAAAACGCTTGAAATCTCCACATGCAAATTCCTCAAAAAGAGGGTTTCCAATCTGCTCTGTCTAAAGGAAGGTTCAACTCTGTTAGTTGAACACACACATATCAACGAAGTTATTGAGAAATCTTCTGTGTAGCATTAGATGAAGAAATCCCGCTTCCAACGAAATCCACAAAGAGGTCCAAATATCCACTTGCAGACTTTACAAACAGAGTGTTTACAAACTGCTCTATGAAAAGAAAGGTTAAACTCTGTGAGTGGAACGCACACATCACAAAGTGGTTTCTGAGAATGATTCTATCTAGTTTTTATACGAGGATATTTCCTTTTCTACCGATGACCCCAAAACGCTTGAAATCTCCACATGCAAATTCCTCAAAAAGAGTGTTTTCAATCTGCTCTGTCTAAAGGAAGGTTCAACTCTGTGAGTTGAACACACACAAATCAAAGAAGTTTCTGAGAATTCTTCCTTCTAGCATTAGATGAAGAAATCCCGCTTACAACGAAATCCTCAAAGAGGTCCAAATATCCACTTGCAGACTTTACAAACAGAGTGTTTACAAACTGCTCTATGAAAAGAAAGGTTAAACTCTGTGAGTGGAACGCACACGTCTCAAAGTGGTTTCTGAGAATGATTCTCTCTAGTTTTTATACGAGGATATTTCCTTTTCTACCGATGGCCCCAAAACGCTTGAAATCTCCACATGCAAATTCCTAAAAAAGAGTGTTTCCAATCTGCTCTCTCTAAAGGAAGGTTCAATTCTGTGAGTTGAACACACACAAATCATAGAAGTTTCTGAGAATTCTTCCTTCTAGCATTAGATGAAGAAATCCCGCTTCCAACGAAATCCTCAAAGAGGTCCAAATATCCACTTGCAGACTTTACAAACAGAGTGTTTACAAACAGCTCTTTCAAAAGAAAGGTTAAACTCTGTGAGTGGAACGCACACATCACAAAGTAGTTTCTGAGAATGATTCTCTCTTGTTTTTATACGAGGAGATTTCCTTTTCTACCGTTGGCCCCAAAGTGCTTGAAATCTCCACATGCATATTCCTCAAAAAGAGGGTTTCCAATCTGCTCTGTCTAAAGGAAGGTTCAACTCTGTTAGTTGAACACACACAAATCAACGAAGTTACTGAGAAATCTTCTGTGTAGCATTAGATGAAGAAATACCGCTTCCAACGAAATCCACAAAGAGGTCCATATATCCACCTGCAGACTTTACAAACAGAGTGTTTACAAACTGCTCTATGAAAAGAAAGGTTAAACTCTGTGAGTGGATCGCACACATCACAAAGTGGTTACTGAGAATGATTCTCTCTAGTTTTTATACGAGGATATTTCCTTTTCTAACTTTGGCCCCAAAACGCTTGAAATCTCCACATGCAAATTCCTCAAAAAGAGGGTTTCCAATCTGCTCTGTCTAAAGGAAGGTTCAACTCTGTTAGTTGAACACACACAAATCAAAGAAGTTATTGAGAAATCTTCTGTGTAGCATTATATGAAGAAATCCCGCTTCCAACGAAATCCACAAAGAGGTCCAAATATCCACTTGCAGACTTTACAAACAGAGTGTTTACAAACTGCTCTATGAAAAGAAAGGTTAAACTCTGTGAGTGGAACGCACACGTCTCAAAGTGGTTTCTGAGAATGATTCTCTCTAGTTTTTATACGAGGAGATTTCCTTTTCTACCGATGGCCCCAAAACGCTTGAAATCTCCACATGCAAATTCCTCAAAAAGAGTGTTTCCAATCTGCTCTGTCTAAAGGAAGGTTCAACTCTGTGAGTTGAACACACACAAATCAAAGAAGTTTCTGAGAATTCTTCCTTCTAGCATTAGATGAAGAAATCCCGCTTCCAACGAAATCCACAAAGAGGTCCATATATCCACCTGCAGACTTTACAAACAGAGTGTTTACAAACTGCTCTATGAAAAGAAAGGTTAAACTCTGTGAGTGGAACGCACACATCACAAAGTGGTTTCTGAGAATGATTCTCTCTAATTTTTATTCGAGGATATTTCCTTTTCTACCGATGGCCCCAAAACGCTTGAAATCTCCACATGCAAATTCCTCAAAAAGAGGGTTTCCAATCTGCTCTGTCTAAAGGAAGGTTCAACTCTGTTAGTTGAACACACACATATCAACGAAGTTATTGAGAAATCTTCTGTGTAGCATTAGATGAAGAAATCCCGCTTCCAACGAAATCCACAAAGAGGTCCAAATATCCACTTGCAGACTTTACAAACAGAGTGTTTACAAACTGCTCTATGAAAAGAAAGGTTAAACTCTGTGAGTGGAACGCACACATCACAAAGTGGTTTCTGAGAATGATTCTCTCTAGTTTTTATACGAGGATATTTCCTTTTCTACCGATGACCCCAAAACGCTTGAAATCTCCACATGCAAATTCCTCAAAAAGAGTGTTTCCAATCTGCTCTGTCTAAAGGAAGGTTCAACTCTGTGAGTTGAACACACACAAATCAAAGAAGTTTCTGAGAATTCTTCCTTCTAGCATTAGATGAAGAAATCCCGCTTACAACGAAATCCTCAAAGAGGTCCAAATATCCACTTGCAGACTTTACAAACAGAGTGTTTCCAAACTGCTCTATGAAAAGAAAGGTTAAACTCTGTGAGTGGAACGCACACATCACAAAGTAGTTTCTGAGAATGATTCTCTCTTGTTTTTATACGAGGAGATTTCCTTTTCTACCGTTGGCCACAAAGTGCTTGAAATCTCCACATGCATATTCCTCAAAAAGAGGGTTTCCAATCTGCTCTGTCTAAAGGAAGGTTCAACTCTGTTAGTTGAACACACAAAAATCAACGAAGTTACTGAGAAATCTTCTGTGTAGCATTAGATGAAGAAATCCCGCTTCCAACGAAATCCACAAAGAGGTCCATATATCCACCTGCAGACTTTACAAACACAGTGTTTACAAACTGCTCTATGAAAAGAAAGGTTAAACTCTGTGAGTGGAACGCACACATCACAAAGTGGTTTCTGAGAATGATTCTCTCTAGTTTTTATACGAGGATATTTCCTTTTCTACCGATGGCCCCAAAACGCTTGAAATCTCCACATGCAAATTCCTCAAAAAGAGGGTTTCCAATCTGCTCTGTCTAAAGGAAGGTTCAACTCTGTGAGTTCAACACACACAAATCAAAGAAGTTTCTGGGAATTCTTCCTTCTAGCATTAGATGAAGAAATCCCGCTTCCAATGAAATCCTCAAAGAGGTCCAAATATCCCCTTGCAGACTTCAAAACCAGATTGTTTCCAAACTGCTCTATGAAAAGAAAGGTTAAACTCTGTGAGTGGAACACACACATCACAAAGTAGTTTCTGAAAATGATTCTCTCTAGTTTTTATACGAGGATATTTCCTTTTCTACCGTTGGCCACAAAATGCTTGAAATCCCCACATGCATATTCCTCAAAAAGAGGGTTTCCAATCTGCTCTGTCTAAAGGAAGGTTCAACTCTGTGAGTTGAACACACACAAATCAAAGAAGTTTCTGAGAATTCTTCCTTCTAGCATTAGATGAAGGAATCCCGCTTCCAACGAAATCCTCCAAGAGGTCCAAATATCCACTTGCAGACTTCACAAACAGAGTGTTTCCAAACTGCTCTATGAAAAGAAAGGTTAAACTCTGTCAGTGGATCGCACACATCACAAACTGGTTTCTGAGAATGATTCTCTCTAGTTTTTATACAAGGATATTTCCTTTTCTACCGATGGCCCAAAAACGCTTGAAGTCTCCACATGCAAATTCCTCAAAAAGAGGGTTTCCAATCTGCTCTGTCTAAAGGAAGGTTCAACCCTGTTAGTTGAACACACACAAATCAACGAAGTTATTGAGAAATCTTCTGTGTAGCATTAGATGAAGAAATCCCGCTTCCAACGAAATCCACAAAGAGGTCCAAATATCCACCTGCAGACTTTACAAACAGAGTGTTTCCAAACTGCTCTATGAAAAGAAAGGTTAAACTCTGTGAGTGGATCGCACACATCACAAAGTGGTTTCTGAGAATGATTTTCTCTTGTTTTTATAAGAGGAGATTTCCTTTTCTACCGATGGCCCCAAAACGCTTGAAATCTCCACATGCATATTCCTCAAAAAGAGGGTTTCCAATCTGCTCTGTCTAAAGGAAGGTTCAATTCTGTGAGTTGAACACACACAAATCAAAGAAGTTTCTGAGAATTCTTCCTTCTAGCATTAGATGAAGAAATCCCGCTTCCAACGAAATCCTCAAAGAGGTCCAAATATCCACTTGCAGACTTTACAAACAGAGTGTTTACAAACTGCTCTTTCAAAAGAAAGGTTAAACTCTGTGAGTGGAACGCACACATCACAAAGTAGTTTCTGAGAATGATTCTCTCTTGTTTTTATACGAGGAGATTTCCTTTTCTACCGTTGGCCCCAAAGTGCTTGAAATCTCCACATGCATATTCCTCAAAAAGAGGGTTTCCAATCTGCTCTGTCTAAAGGAAGGTTCAACTCTGTTAGTTGAACACACACAAATCAACGAAGTTACTGAGAAATCTTCTGTGTAGCATTAGATGAAGAAATACCGCTTCCAACGAAATCCACAAAGAGGTCCATATATCCACCTGCAGACTTTACAAACAGAGTGTTTACAAACTGCTCTATGAAAAGAAAGGTTAAACTCTGTGAGTGGAACGCACACATCACAAAGTGGTTACTGAGAATGATTCTCTCTAGTTTTTATACGAGGATATTTCCTTTTCTACCGTTGGCCCCAAAACGCTTGAAATCTCCACATGCAAATTCCTCAAAAAGAGGGTTTCCAATCTGCTCTGTCTAAAGGAAGGTTCAACTCTGTTAGTTGAACACACACAAATCAAAGAAGTTATTGAGAAATCTTCTGTGTAGCATTAGATGAAGAAATCCCGCTTCCAACGAAATCCACAAAGAGGTCCAAATATCCACTTGCAGACTTTACAAACAGAGTGTTTACAAACTGCTCTATGAAAAGAAAGGTTAAACTCTGTGAGGGGAACGCACACGTCTCAAAGTGGTTTCTGAGAATGATTCTCTCTAGTTTTTATACGAGGATATTTCCTTTTCTACCGATGGCCCCAAAACGCTTGAAATCTCCACATGCAAATTCCTCAAAAAGAGTGTTTCCAATCTGCTCTGTCTAAAGGAAGGTTCAACTCTGTGAGTTGAACACACACAAATCAAAGAAGTTTCTGAGAATTCTTCCTTCTAGCATTAGATGAAGGAATCCCGCTTCCAACGAAATCCTCCAAGAGGTCCAAATATCCACTTGCAGACTTCACAAACAGAGTGTTTCCAAACTGCTCTATGAAAAGAAAGGTTAAACTCTGTGAGTGGATCGCACACATCACAAACTGGTTTCTGAGAATGATTCTCTCTAGTTTTTATACAAGGATATTTCCTTTTCTACCGATGGCCCAAAAACGCTTGAAATCTCCACATGCAAATTCCTCAAAAAGAGGGTTTCCAATCTGCTCTGTCGAAAGGAAGGTTCAACTCTGTGAGTTGAACACACACAAATCAAAGAAGTTTCTGAGAATTCTTCCTTCTAGCATTAGATGAAGAAATCCCGCTTCCAACGAAATCCTCCAAGAGGTCCAAATATCCACTTGCAGACTTCACAAACAGAGTGTTTCCAAACTGCTCTATGAAAAGAAAGGTTAAACTCCGTGAGTGGATCGCACACATCACAAAGTGGTTTCTGAGAATGATTCTCTCTTGTTTTTATACGAGGAGATTTCCTTTTCTACCGTTGGCCACAAAATGCTTGAAATCTCCACATGCATATTCCTCAAAAAGAGGGTTTCCAATCTGCTCTGTCTAAAGGAAGGTTCAACTCTGTGAGTTGAACACACACAAATCAAAGAAGTTTCTGAGAATTCTTCCTTCTACCATTAGATGAGGGAATCCCGCTTCCAACGAAATCCTCCAAGAGGTCCAAATATCCACTTGCAGACTTCACAAACAGAGTGTTTCCAAACTGCTCTATGAAAAGAAAGGTTAAACTCTGTGAGTGGATCGCACACATCACAAACTGGTTTCTGAGAATGATTCTCTCTAGTTTTTATACAAGGATATTTCCTTTTCTACCGATGGCCCAAAAACGCTTGAAATCTCCACATGCAAATTCCTCAAAAAGAGGGTTTCCAATCTGCTCTGTCTAAAGGAAGGTTCAACTCTGTGAGTTGAACACACACAAATCAAAGAAGTTTCTGAGAATTCTTCCTTCTAGCATTAGATGAAGAAATCCCGCTTCCAACGAAATCCTCCAAGAGGTCCAAATATCCACTTGCAGACGTCACAAACAGAGTGTTTCCAAACTGCTCTATGAAAAGAAAGGTTAAACTCTGTGAGTGGATCGCACACATCACAAAGTGGTTTCTGAGAATGATTCTCTCTTGTTTTTATACGAGGAGATTTCCTTTTCTACCGTTGGCCCCAAAGTGCTTGAAATCTCCACATGCATATTCCTCAAAAAGAGGGTTTCCAATCTGCTCTGTCTAAAGGAAGGTTCAACTCTGTTAGTTGAACACACACAAATCAACGAAGTTACTGAGAAATCTTCTGTGTAGCATTAGATGAAGAAATACCGCTTCCAACGAAATCCACAAAGAGGTCCATATATCCACCTGCAGACTTTACAAAGAGAGTGTTTACAAACTGCTCTATGAAAAGAAAGGTTAAACTCTGTGAGTGGAACGCACACATCACAAAGTGGTTACTGAGAATGATTCTCTCTAGTTTTTATACGAGGATATTTCCTTTTCTACCTTTGGCCCCAAAACGCTTGAAATCTCCACATGCAAATTCCTCAAAAAGAGGGTTTCCAATCTGCTCTGTCTAAAGGAAGGTTCAACTCTGTTAGTTGAACACACACAAATCAAAGAAGTTATTGAGAAATCTTCTGTGTAGCATTAGATGAAGAAATCCCGCTTCCAACGAAATCCACAAAGAGGTCCAAATATCCACTTGCAGACTTTACAAACAGAGTGTTTACAAACTGCTCTATGAAAAGAAAGGTTAAACTCTGTGAGTGGAACGCACACGTCTCAAAGTGGTTTCTGAGAATGATTCTCTCTAGTTTTTATACGAGGATATTTCCTTTTCTACCGATGGCCCCAAAACGCTTGAAATCTCCACATGCAAATTCCTCAAAAAGAGTGTTTCCAATCTGCTCTGTCTAAAGGAAGGTTCAACTCTGTGAGTTGAACACACAAAAATCAAAGAAGTTTCTGAGAATTCTTCCTTCTAGCGTTAGATGAAGGAATCCCGCTTCCAACGAAATCCTCCAAGAGGTCCAAATATCCACTTGCAGACTTCACAAACAGAGTGTTTCCAAACTGCTCTATGAAAAGAAAGGTTAAACTCTGTGAGTGGATCGCACACATCACAAACTGGTTACTGAGAATGATTCTCTCTAGTTTTTATACAAGGATATTTCCTTTTCTACCGATGGCCCAAAAACGCTTGAAATCTCCACATGCAAATTCCTCAAAAAGAGGGTTTCCAATCTGCTCTGTCTAAAGGAAGGTTCAACTCTGTGAGTTGAACACACACAAATCAAAGAAGTTTCTGAGAATTCTTCCTTCTAGCATTAGATGAAGAAATCCCGCTTCCAACGAAATCCTCCAAGAGGTCCAAATATCCACTTGCAGACTTCACAAACAGAGTGTTTCCAAACTGCTCTATGAAAAGAAAGGTTAAACTCTGTGAGCGGATCGCACACATCACAAAGTGGTTTCTGAGAATGATTCTCTCTTGTTTTTATACGAGGAGATTTCCTTTTCTACCGTTGGCCCCAAAGTGCTTGAAATCTCCACATGCATATTCCTCAAAAAGAGGGTTTCCAATCTGCTCTGTCTAAAGGAAGGTTCAACTCTGTTAGTTGAACACACACAAATCAACGAAGTTACTGAGAAATCTTCTGTGTAGCATTAGATGAAGAAATCCCGCTTCCAACGAAATCCACAAAGAGGTCCAAATATCCACTTGCAGACTTTACAAACAGAGTGTTTACAAACTGCTCTATGAAAAGAAAGGTTAAACTCTGTGAGTGGAACGCACACATCACAAAGTAGTTTCTGAGAATGATTCTCTCTTGTTTTTATACGAGGAGATTTCCTTTTCTACCGTTGGCCACAAAGTGCTTGAAATCTCCACATGCATATTCCTCAAAAAGAGGGTTTCCAATCTGCTCTGTCTAAAGGAAGGTTCAACTCTGTTAGTTGAACACACACAAATCAACGAAGTTACTGAGAAATCTTCTGTGTAGCATTAGATGAAGAAATACCGCTTCCAACGAAATCCACAAAGAGGTCCATATATATACCTGCAGACTTTACAAACAGAGTGTTTACAAACTGCTCTATGAAAAGAAAGGTTAAACTCTGTGAGTGGAACGCACACATCACAAAGTGGTTTCTGAGAATGATTCTCTCTAGTTTTTATACGAGGATATTTCCTTTTCTACCGATGGCCCCAAAACGCTTGAAATCTCCACATGCAAATTCCTCAAAAAGAGGGTTTCCAATCTGCTCTGTCTAAAGGAAGGTTCAACTCTGTGAGTTCAACACACACAAATCAAAGAAGTTTCTGGGAATTCTTCCTTCTAGCATTAGATGAAGAAATCCCGCTTCCAATGAAATCCTCAAAGAGGTCCAAATATCCCCTTGCAGACTTCAAAACCAGAGTGTTTCCAAACTGCTCTATGAAAAGAAAGGTTAAACTCTGTGAGTGGAACACACACATCACAAAGTAGTTTCTGAAAATGATTCTCTCTAGTTTTTATACGAGGATATTTCCTTTTCTACCGTTGGCCACAAAATGCTTGAAATCTCCACATGCATATTCCTCAAAAAGAGGGTTTCCAATCTGCTCTGTCTAAAGGAAGGTTCAACTCTGTGAGTTGAACACACACAAATCAAAGAAGTTTCTGAGAATTCTTCCTTCTAGCATTAGATGAAGGAATCCCGCTTCCAACGAAATCCTCCAAGAGGTCCAAATATCCACTTGCAGACTTCACAAACAGAGTGTTTCCAAACTGCTCTATGAAAAGAAAGGTTAAACTCTGTGAGTGGAACGCACACATCACAAACTGGTTTCTGAGAATGATTCTCTCTAGTTTTTATACAAGGATATTTCCTTTTCTACCGATGGCCCAAAAACGCTTGAAGTCTCCACATGCAAATTCCTCAAAAAGAGGGTTTCCAATCTGCTCTGTCTAAAGGAAGGTTCAACCCTGTTAGTTGAACACACACAAATCAACGAAGTTATTGAGAAATCTTCTGTGTAGCATTAGATGAAGAAATCCCGCTTCCAACGAAATCCACAAAGAGGTCCAAATATCCACCTGCAGACTTTACAAACAGAGTGTTTCCAAACTGCTCTATGAAAAGAAAGGTTAAACTCTGTGAGTGGATCGCACACATCACAAAGTGGTTTCTGAGAATGATTCTCTCTTGTTTTTATAAGAGGAGATTTCCTTTTCTACCGATGGCCCCAAAACGCTTGAAATCTCCACATGCATATTCCTCAAAAAGAGGGTTTCCAATCTGCTCTGTCTAAAGGAAGGTTCAATTCTGTGAGTTGAACACACACAAATCAAAGAAGTTTCTGAGAATTCTTCCTTCTAGCATTAGATGAAGAAATCCCGCTTCCAACGAAATCCTCAAAGAGGTCCAAATATCCACTTGCAGACTTTACAAACAGAGTGTTTACAAACTGCTCTTTCAAAAGAAAGGTTAAACTCTGTGAGTGGAACGCACACATCACAAAGTAGTTTCTGAGAATGATTCTCTCTTGTTTTTATACGAGGAGATTTCCTTTTCTACCGTTGGCCCCAAAGTGCTTGAAATCTCCACATGCATATTCCTCAAAAAGAGGGTTTCCAATCTGCTCTGTCTAAAGGAAGGTTCAACTCTGTTAGTTGAACACACACAAATCAACGAAGTTACTGAGAAATCTTCTGTGTAGCATTAGATGAAGAAATACCGCTTCCAACGAAATCCACAAAGAGGTCCATATATCCACCTGCAGACTTTACAAACAGAGTGTTTACAAACTGCTCTATGAAAAGAAAGGTTAAACTCTGTGAGTGGAACGCACACGTCTCAAAGTGGTTTCTGAGAATGATTCTCTCTAGTTTTTATACGAGGATATTTCCTTTTCTACCGATGGCCCCAAAACGCTTGAAATCTCCACATGCAAATTCCTCAAAAAGAGTGTTTCCAATCTGCTCTGTCTAAAGGAAGGTTCAACTCTGTGAGTTGAACACACACAAATCAAAGAAGTTTCTGAGAATTCTTCCTTCTAGCATTAGATGAAGGAATCCCGCTTCCAACGAAATCCTCCAAGAGGTCCAAATATCCACTTGCAGACTTCACAAACAGAGTGTTTCCAAACTGCTCTATGAAAAGAAAGGTTAAACTCTGTGAGTGGATCGCACACATCACAAACTGGTTTCTGAGAATGATTCTCTCTAGTTTTTATACAAGGATATTTCCTTTTCTACCGATGGCCCAAAAACGCTTGAAATCTCCACATGCAAATTCCTCAAAAAGAGGGTTTCCAATCTGCTCTGTCTAAAGGAAGGTTCAACTCTGTGAGTTGAACACACACAAATCAAAGAAGTTTCTGAGAATTCTTCCTTCTAGCATTAGATGAAGAAATCCCGCTTCCAACAAAATCCTCCAAGAGGTCCAAATATCCACTTGCAGACTTCACAAACAGAGTGTTTCCAAACTGCTCTATGAAAAGAAAGGTTAAACTCTGTGAGTGGATCGCACACATCACAAAGTGGTTTCTGAGAATGATTCTCTCTTGTTTTTATACGAGGAGATTTCCTTTTCTACCGTTGGCCACAAAATGCTTGAAATCTCCACATGCATATTCCTCAAAAAGAGGGTTTCCAATCTGCTCTGTCTAAGGGAAGGTTCAACTCTGTGAGTTGAACACACACAAATCAAAGAAGTTTCTGAGAATTCTTCCTTCTACCATTAGATGAAGGAATCCCGCTTCCAGCGAAATCCTCCAAGAGGTCCAAATATCCACTTGCAGACTTCACAAACAGAGTGTTTCCAAACTGCTCTATGAAAAGAAAGGTTAAACTCTGTGAGTGGATCGCACACATCACAAACTGGTTTCTGAGAATGATTCTCTCTAGTTTTTATACAAGGATATTTCCTTTTCTACCGATGGCCCAAAAACGCTTGAAATCTCCACATGCAAATTCCTCAAAAAGAGGGTTTCCAATCTGCTCTGTCTAAAGGAAGGTTCAACTCTGTGAGTTGAACACACACAAATCAAAGAAGTTTCTGAGAATTCTTCCTTCTAGCATTAGATGAAGAAATCCCGCTTCCAACGAAATCCTCCAAGAGGTCCAAATATCCACTTGCAGACTTCACAAACAGAGTGTTTCCAAACTGCTCTATGAAAAGAAAGGTTAAACTCTGTGAGTGGATCGCACACATCACAAAGTGGTTTCTGAGAATGATTCTCTCTTGTTTTTATACGAGGAGATTTCCTTTTCTACCGTTGGCCCAAAAGTGCTTGAAATCTCCACATGCATATTCCTCAAAAAGAGGGTTTCCAATCTGCTCTGTCTAAAGGAAGGTTCAACTCTGTTAGTTGAACACACACAAATCAACGAAGTTACCGAGAAATCTTCTGTGTAGCATTAGATGAAGAAATACCGCTTCCAACGAAATCCACAAAGAGGTCCATATATCCACCTGCAGACTTTACAAACAGAGTGTTTACAAACTGCTCTATGAAAAGAAAGGTTAAACTCTGTGAGTGGAACGCACACATCACAAAGTGGTTACTGAGAATGATTCTCTCTAGTTTTTATACGAGGATATTTCCTTTTCTACCTTTGGCCCCAAAACGCTTGAAATCTCCACATGCAAATTCCTCAAAAAGAGGGTTTCCAATCTGCTCTGTCTAAAGGAAGGTTCAACTCTGTTAGTTGAACACACACAAATCAAAGAAGTTATTGAGAAATCTTCTGTGTAGCATTAGATGAAGAAATCCCGCTTCCAACGAAATCCACAAAGAGGTCCAAATATCCACTTGCAGACTTTACAAACAGAGTGTTTACAAACTGCTCTATGAAAAGAAAGGTTAAACTCTGTGAGTGGAACGCACACGTCTCAAAGTGGTTTCTGAGAATGATTCTCTCTAGTTTTTATACGAGGATATTTCCTTTTTTACCGATGGCCCCAAAACGCTTGAAATCTCCACATGCAAATTCCTCAAAAAGAGTGTTTCCAATCTGCTCTGTCTAAAGGAACGTTCAACTCTGTGAGTTGAACACACAAAAATCAAAGAAGTTTCTGAGAATTCTTCCTTCTAGCGTTAGATGAAGGAATCCCGCTTCCAACGAAATCCTCCAAGAGGTCCAAATATCCACTTGCAGACTTCACAAACAGAGTGTTTCCAAACTGCTCTATGAAAAGAAAGGTTAAACTCTGTGAGTGGATCGCACACATCACAAACTGGTTACTGAGAATGATTCTCTCTAGTTTTTATACAAGGATATTTCCTTTTCTACCGATGGCCCAAAAACGCTTGAAATCTCCACATGCAAATTCCTCAAAAAGAGGGTTTCCAATCTGCTCTGTCTAAAGGAAGGTTCAACTCTGTGAGTTGAACACACACAAATCAAAGAAGTTTCTGAGAATTCTTCCTTCTAGCATTAGATGAAGAAATCCCGCTTCCAACGAAATCCTCCAAGAGGTCCAAATATCCACTTGCAGACTTCACAAACAGAGTGTTTCCAAACTGCTCTATGAAAAGAAAGGTTAAACTCTGTGAGTGGATCGCACACATCACAAAGTGGTTTCTGGGAATGATTATCTCTTGTTTTTATACGAGGAGATTTCCTTTTCTACCGTTGGCCCCAAAGTGCTTGAAATCTCCACATGCATATTCCTCAAAAAGAGGGTTTCCAATCTGCTCTGTCTAAAGGACGGTTCAACTCTGTTAGTTGAACACACACAAATCAACGAAGTTACTGAGAAATCTTCTGTGTAGCATTAGATGAAGAAATCCCGCTTCCAACGAAATCCACAAAGAGGTCCAAATATCCACTTGCAGACTTTACAAACAGAGTGTTTACAAACTGCTCTATGAAAAGAAAGGTTAAACTCTGTGAGTGGAACGCACACATCACAAAGTAGTTTCTGAGAATGATTCTCTCTTGTTTTTATACGAGGATATTTCCTTTTCTACCGTTGGCCACAAAGTGCTTGAAATCTCCACATGCATATTCCTCAAAAAGAGGGTTTCCAATCTGCTCTGTCTAAAGGAAGGTTCAACTCTGTTAGTTGAACACACACAAATCAACGAAGTTACTGAGAAATCTTCTGTGTAGCATTAGATGAAGAAATACTGCTTCCAACGAAATCCACAAAGAGGTCCATATATCCACCTGCAGACTTTACAAACAGAGTGTTTACAAACTGCTCTATGAAAAGAAAGGTTAAACTCTGTGAGTGGAACGCACACATCACAAAGTGGTTTCTGAGAATGATTCTCTCTAGTTTTTATACGAGGATATTTCCTTTTCTACCGATGGCCCCAAAACGCTTGAAATCTCCACATGCAAATTGCTCAAAAAGAGGGTTTCCAATCTGCTCTGTCTAAAGGAAGGTTCAACTCTGTGAGTTCAACACACACAAATCAAAGAAGTTTCTGGGAATTCTTCCTTCTAGCATTAGATGAAGAAATCCCGCTTCCAATGAAATCCTCAAAGAGGTCCAAATATCCCCTTGCAGACTTCAAAACCAGAGTGTTTCCAAACTGCTCTATGAAAAGAAAGGTTAAACTCTGTGAGTGGAACACACACATCACAAAGTAGTTTCTGAAAATGATTCTCTCTAGTTTTTATACGAGGATATTTCCTTTTCTACCGTTGGCCACAAAATGCTTGAAATCTCCACATGCATATTCCTCAAAAAGAGGGTTTCCAATCTGCTCTGTCTAAAGGAAGGTTCAACTCTGTGAGTTGAACACACACAAATCAAAGAAGTTTCTGAGAATTCTTCCTTCTAGCATTAGATGAAGGAATCCCGCTTCCAACGAAATCCTCCAAGAGGTCCAAATATCCACTTGCAGACTTCACAAACAGAGTGTTTCCAAACTGCTCTATGAAAAGAAAGGTTAAACTCTGTCAGTGGATCGCACACATCACAAACTGGTTTCTGAGAATGATTCTCTCTAGTTTTTATACAAGGATATTTCCTTTTCTACCGATGGCCCAAAAACGCTTGAAGTCTCCACATGCAAATTCCTCAAAAAGAGGGTTTCCAATCTGCTCTGTCTAAAGGAAGGTTCAACCCTGTTAGTTGAACACACACAAATCAACGAAGTTATTGAGAAATCTTCTGTGTAGCATTAGATGAAGAAATCCCGCTTCCAACGAAATCCACAAAGAGGTCCAAATATCCACCTGCAGACTTTACAAACAGAGTGTTTCCAAACTGCTCTATGAAAAGAAAGGTTAAACTCTGTGAGTGGATCGCACACATCACAAAGTGGTTTCTGAGAATGATTCTCTCTTGTTTTTATAAGAGGAGATTTCCTTTTCTACCGATGGCCCCAAAACGCTTGAAATCTCCACATGCATATTCCTCAAAAAGAGGGTTTCCAATCTGCTCTGTCTAAAGGAAGGTTCAATTCTGTGAGTTGAACACACACAAATCAAAGAAGTTTCTGAGAATTCTTCCTTCTAGCATTAGATGAAGAAATCCCGCTTCCAACGAAATCCTCAAAGAGGTCCAAATATCCACTTGCAGACTTTACAAACAGAGTGTTTACAAACTGCTCTTTCAAAAGAAAGGTTAAACTCTGTGAGTGGAACGCACACATCACAAAGTAGTTTCTGAGAATGATTCTCTCTTGTTTTTATACGAGGAGATTTCCTTTTCTACCGTTGGCCCCAAAGTGCTTGAAATCTCCACATGCATATTCCTCAAAAAGAGGGTTTCCAATCTGCTCTGTCTAAAGGAAGGTTCAACTCTGTTAGTTGAACACACACAAATCAACGAAGTTACTGAGAAATCTTCTGTGTAGCATTAGATGAAGAAATACCGCTTCCAACGAAATCCACAAAGAGGTCCATATATCCACCTGCAGACTTTACAAACAGAGTGTTTACAAACTGCTCTATGAAAAGAAAGGTTAAACTCTGTGAGTGGAACGCACACGTCTCAAAGTGGTTTCTGAGAATGATTCTCTCTAGTTTTTATACGAGGATATTTCCTTTTCTACCGATGGCCCCAAAACGCTTGAAATCTCCACATGCAAATTCCTCAAAAAGAGTGTTTCCAATCTGCTCTGTCTAAAGGAAGGTTCAACTCTGTGAGTTGAACACACAAAAAATCAAAGAAGTTTCTGAGAATTCTTCCTTCTAGCATTAGATGAAGGAATCCCGCTTCCAACGAAATCCTCAAAGAGGTCCAAATATCCACTTGCAGACTTCACAAACAGAGTGTTTCCAAACTGCTCTATGAAAAGAAAGGTTAAACTCTGTGAGTGGATCGCACACATCACAAACTGGTTTCTGAGAATGATTCTCTCTAGTTTTTATACAAGGATATTTCCTTTTCTACCGATGGCCCAAAAACGCTTGAAATCTCCACATGCAAATTCCTCAAAAAGAGGGTTTCCAATCTGCTCTGTCTAAAGGAAGGTTCAACTCTGTGAGTTGAACACACACAAATCAAAGAAGTTTCTGAGAATTCTTCCTTCTAGCATTAGATGAAGAAATCCCGCTTCCAACGAAATCCTCCAAGAGGTCCAAATATCCACTTGCAGACTTCACAAACAGAGTGTTTCCAAACTGCTCTATGAAAAGAAAGGTTAAACTCTGTGAGTGGATCGCACACATCACAAAGTGGTTTCTGAGAATGATTCTCTCTTGTTTTTATACGAGGAGATTTCCTTTTCTACCGTTGGCCACAAAATGCTTGAAATCTCCACATGCATATTCCTCAAAAAGAGGGTTTCCAATCTGCTCTGTCTAAAGGAAGGTTCAACTCTGTTAGTTGAACACACACAAATCAACGAAGTTACTGAGAAATCTTCTGTGTAGCATTAGATGAAGAAATACCGCTTCCAACGAAATCCACAAAGAGGTCCATATATCCACCTGCAGACTTTACAAACAGAGTGTTTACAAACTGCTCTATGAAAAGAAAGGTTAAACTCTGTGAGTCGAACGCACACATCACAAAGTGGTTTCTGAGAATGATTCTCTCTAGTTTTTATACGAGGATATTTCCTTTTCTACCGATGGCCCCAAAACGCTTGAAATCTCCACATGCAAATTCCTCAAAAAGAGGGTTTCCAATCTGCTCTGTCTAAAGGAAGGTTCAACTCTGTGAGTTCAACACACACAAATCAAAGAAGTTTCTGGGAATTCTTCCTTCTAGCATTAGATGAAGAAATCCCGCTTCCAATGAAATCCTCAAAGAGGTCCAAATATCCCCTTGCAGACTTCAAAACCAGAGTGTTTCCAAACTGCTCTATGAAAAGAAAGGTTAAACTCTGTGAGTGGAACACACACCTCACAAAGTAGTTTCTGAAAATGATTCTCTCTAGTTTTTATACGAGGATATTTCCTTTTCTACCGTTGGCCACAAAATGCTTGAAATCTCCACATGCATATTCCTCAAAAAGAGGGTTTCCAATCTGCTCTGTCTAAAGGAAGGTTCAACTCTGTGAGTTGAACACACACAAATCAAAGAAGTTTCTGAGAATTCTTCCTTCTAGCATTAGATGAAGGAATCCCGCTTCCAACGAAATCCTCCAAGAGGTCCAAATATCCACTTGCAGACTTCACAAACAGAGTGTTTCCAAACTGCTCTATGAAAAGAAAGGTTAAACTCTGTCAGTGGATCGCACACATCACAAACTGGTTTCTGAGAATGATTCTCTCTAGTTTTTATACAAGGATATTTCCTTTTCTACCGATGGCCCAAAAACGCTTGAAGTCTCCACATGCAAATTCCTCAAAAAGAGGGTTTCCAATCTGCTCTGTCTAAAGGAAGGTTCAACCCTGTTAGTTGAACACACACAAATCAACGAAGTTATTGAGAAATCTTCTGTGTAGCATTAGATGAAGAAATCCCGCTTCCAACGAAATCCACAAAGAGGTCCAAATATCCACCTGCAGACTTTACAAACAGAGTGTTTCCAAACTGCTCTATGAAAAGAAAGGTTAAACTCTGTGAGTGGATCGCACACATCACAAACTGGTTTCTGAGAATGATTCTCTCTTGTTTTTATAAGAGGAGATTTCCTTTTCTACCGATGGCCCCAAAACGCTTGAAATCTCCACATGCATATTCCTCAAAAAGAGGGTTTCCAATCTGCTCTGTCTAAAGGAAGGTTCAATTCTGTGAGTTGAACACACACAAATCAAAGAAGTTTCTGAGAATTCTTCCTTCTAGCATTAGATGAAGAAATCCCGCTTCCAACGAAATCCTCAAAGAG
The DNA here is from genome assembly GCF_029281585.2 of Gorilla gorilla gorilla. NCBI lineage: Eukaryota > Metazoa > Chordata > Mammalia > Primates > Hominidae > Gorilla > Gorilla gorilla. The sequence goes on from NC_073232.2 coordinate 75,791,966, forward strand.
GTCCAAATATCCACTTGCAGACTTTACAAACAGAGTGTTTACAAACTGCTCTTTCAAAAGAAAGGTTAAACTCTGTGAGTGGAACGCACACATCACAAAGTAGTTTCTGAGAATGATTCTCTCTTGTTTTTATACGAGGAGATTTCCTTTTCTACCGTTGGCCCCAAAGTGCTTGAAATCTCCACATGCATATTCCTCAAAAAGAGGGTTTCCAATCTGCTCTGTCTAAAGGAAGGTTCAACTCTGTTAGTTGAACACACACAAATCAACGAAGTTACTGAGAAATCTTCTGTGTAGCATTAGATGAAGAAATACCGCTTCCAACGAAATCCACAAAGAGGTCCATATATCCACCTGCAGACTTTACAAACAGAGTGTTTACAAACTGCTCTATGAAAAGAAAGGTTAAACTCTGTGAGTGGAACGCACACATCACAAAGTGGTTACTGAGAATGATTCTCTCTAGTTTTTATACGAGGATATTTCCTTTTCTACCTTTGGCCGCAAAACGCTTGAAATCTCCACATGCAAATTCCTCAAAAAGAGGGTTTCCAATCTGCTCTGTCTAAAGGAAGGTTCAACTCTGTTAGTTGAACACACACAAATCAAAGAAGTTATTGAGAAATCTTCTGTGTAGCATTAGATGAAGAAATCCCGCTTCCAACGAAATCCACAAAGAGGTCCAAATATCCACTTGCAGACTTTACAAACAGAGTGTTTACAAACTGCTCTATGAAAAGAAAGGTTAAACTCTGTGAGTGGAACGCACACGTCTCAAAGTGGTTTCTGAGAATGATTCTCTCTAGTTTTTATACGAGGATATTTCCTTTTCTACCGATGGCCCCAAAACGCTTGAAATCTGAACATGCAAATTCCTCAAAAAGAGTGTTTCCAATCTGCTCTGTCTAAAGGAAGGTTCAACTCTGTGAGTTGAACACACACAAATCAAAGAAGTTTCTGAGAATTCTTCCTTCTAGCATTAGATGAAGGAATCCCGCTTCCAACGAAATCCTCCAAGAGGTCCAAATATCCACTTGCAGACTTCACAAACAGAGTGTTTCCAAACTGCTCTATGAAAAGAAAGGTTAAACTCTGTGAGTGGATCGCACACATCACAAACTGGTTTCTGAGAATGATTCTCTCTAGTTTTTATACAAGGATATTTCCTTTTCTACCGATGGCCCAAAAACGCTTGAAATCTCCACATGCAAATTCCTCAAAAAGAGGGTTTCCAATCTGCTCTGTCTAAAGGAAGGTTCAACTCTGTGAGTTGAACACACACAAATCAAAGAAGTTTCTGAGAATTCTTCCTTCCAGCATTAGATGAAGAAATCCCGCTTCCAACGAAATCCTCCAAGAGGTCCAAATATCCACTTGCAGACTTCACAAACAGAGTGTTTCCAAACTGCTCTATGAAAAGAAAGGTTAAACTCTGTGAGTGTATCGCACACATCACAAAGTGGTTTCTGAGAATGATTCTCTCTTGTTTTTATACGAGGAGATTTCCTTTTCTACCGTTGGCCACAAAATGCTTGAAATCTCCACATGCATATTCCTCAAAAAGAGGGTTTCCAATCTGCTCTGTCTAAAGGAAGGTTCAACTCTGTGAGTTGAACACACACAAATCAAAGAAGTTTCTGAGAATTCTTCCTTCTACCATTAGATGAAGGAATCCCGCTTCCAACGAAATCCTCCAAGAGGTCCAAATATCCACTTGCAGACTTCACAAACAGAGTGTTTCCAAACTGCTCTATGAAAAGAAAGGTTAAACTCTGTGAGTGGATCGCACACATCACAAACTGGTTTCTGAGAATGATTCTCTCTAGTTTTTATACAAGGATATTTCCTTTTCTACCGATGGCCCAAAAACGCTTGAAATCTCCACATGCAAATTCCTCAAAAAGAGGGTTTCCAATCTGCTCTGTCTAAAGGAAGGTTCAACTCTGTGAGTTGAACACACACAAATCAAAGAAGTTTCTGAGAATTCTTCCTTCTAGCATTAGATGAAGAAATCCCGCTTCCAACGAAATCCTCCAAGAGGTCCAAATATCCACTTGCAGACTTCACAAACAGAGTGTTTCCAAACTGCTCTATGAAAAGAAAGGTTAAACTCTGTGAGTGGATCGCACACATCACAAAGTGGTTTCTGAGAATGATTCTCTCTTGTTTTTATACGAGGAGATTTCCTTTTCTACCGTTGGCCCCAAAGTGCTTGAAATCTCCACATGCATATTCCTCAAAAAGAGGGTTTCCAATCTGCTCTGTCTAAAGGAAGGTTCAACTCTGTTAGTTGAACACACACAAATCAACGAAGTTACTGAGAAATCTTCTGTGTAGCATTAGATGAAGAAATACCGCTTCCAACGAAATCCACAAAGAGGTCCATATATCCACCTGCAGACTTTACAAACAGAGTGTTTACAAACTGCTCTATGAAAAGAAAGGTTAAACTCTGTGAGTGGAACGCACACATCACAAAGTGGTTACTGAGAATGATTCTCTCTAGTTTTTATACGAGGATATTTCCTTTTCTACCTTTGGCCCCAAAACGCTTGAAATCTCCACATGCAAATTCCTCAAAAAGAGGGTTTCCAATCTGCTCTGTCTAAAGGAAGGTTCAACTCTGTTAGTTGAACACACACAAATCAAAGAAGTTATTGAGAAATCTTCTGTGTAGCATTAGATGAAGAAATCCCGCTTCCAACGAAATCCACAAAGAGGTCCAAATATCCACTTGCAGACTTTACAAACAGAGTGTTTACAAACTGCTCTATGAAAAGAAAGGTTAAACTCTGTGAGTGGAACGCACACGTCTCAAAGTGGTTTCTGAGAATGATTCTCTCTAGTTTTTATACGAGGATATTTCCTTTTCTACCGATGGCCCCAAAACGCTTGAAATCTCCACATGCAAATTCCTCAAAAAGAGTGTTTCCAATCTGCTCTGTCTAAAGGAAGGTTCAACTCTGTGAGTTGAACACACAAAGATCAAAGAAGTTTCTGAGAATTCTTCCTTCTAGCGTTAGATGAAGGAATCCCGCTTCCAACGAAATCCTCCAAGAGGTCCAAATATCCACTTGCAGACTTCACAAACAGAGTGTTTCCAAACTGCTCTATGAAAAGAAAGGTTAAACTCTGTGAGTGGATCGCACACATCACAAAGTGGTTTCTGAGAATGATTCTCTCTTGTTTTTATACGAGGAGATTTCCTTTTCAACCGTTGGCCCCAAAGTGCTTGAAATCTCCACATGCATATTCCTCAAAAAGAGGGTTTCCAATCTGCTCTGTCTAAAGGAAGGTTCAACTCTGTTAGTTGAACACACACAAATCAACGAAGTTACTGAGAAATCTTCTGCGTAGCATTAGATGAAGAAATCCCGCTTCCAACGAAATCCACAAAGAGGTCCAAATATCCACTTGCAGACTTTACAAACAGAGTGTTTACAAACTGCTCTATGAAAAGAAAGGTTAAACTCTGTGAGTGGAACGCACACATCACAAAGTGGTTTCTGAGAATGATTCTCTCTAGTTTTTATACGAGGATATTTCCTTTTCTACCGAAGACCCCAAAACGCTTGAAATCTCCTTATGCAAATTCCTAAAAAAGAGTGTTTCCAATCTGCTCTGTCTAAAGGAAGGTTCAACTCTGTGAGTTGAACACACACAAATCAAAGAAGTTTCTGAGAATTCTTCCTTCTAGCATTAGATGAAGAAATCCCGCTTCCAACGAAATCCTCCAAGAGGTCCAAATATCCACTTGCAGACTTTACAAACAGAGTGTTTCCAAACTGCTCTATGAAAAGAAAGGTTAAACTCTGTGAGTGGAACGCACACATCACAAAGTAGTTTCTGAGAATGATTCTCTCTTGTTTTTATACGAGGAGATTTCCTTTTCTACCGTTGGCCCCATAGTGCTTGAAATCTCCACATGCATATTCCTCAAAAAGAGGGTTTCCAATCTGCTCTGTCTAAAGGAAGGTTCAACTCTGTTAGTTGAACACACACAAATCAACGAAGTTACTGAGAAATCTTCTGTGTAGCATTAGATGAAGAAATACCGCTTCCAACGAAATCCACAAAGAGGTCCATATATCCACCTGCAGACTTTACAAACAGAGTGTTTACAAACTGCTCTATGAAAAGAAAGGTTAAACTCTGTGAGTGGAACGCACACATCACAAAGTGGTTGCTGAGAATGATTCTCTCTAGTTTTTATACGAGGATATTTCCTTTTCTACCGATGGCCCCAAAACGCTTGAAATCTCCACGTGCAAATTCCTCCAAAAGAGGGTTTCCAATCTGCTCTGTCTAAAGGAAGGTTCAACTCTGTGAGTTCAACACACACAAATCAAAGAAGTTTCTGAGAATTCTTCCTTCTAGCATTAGATGAAGAAATCCCGCTTCCAATGAAATCCTCAAAGAGGTCCAAATATCCCCTTGCAGACTTCAAAACCAGAGTGTTTCCAAACTGCTCTATGAAAAGAAAGGTTAAACTCTGTGAGTGGAACACACACATCACAAAGTGGTTTCTGAGAATGATTCTCTCTAGTTTTTATACGAGGATATTTAGTTTTCTACCGATGGCCCCAAAACGCTTGAAATCTCCACATGCAAATTCCTCAAAAAGAGTGTTTCCAATCTGCTCTGTCTAAAGGAAGGTTCAACTCTGTGAGTTGAACACACACAAATCAAAGAAGTTTCTGAGAATTCTTCCTTATAGCATTAGATGAAGAAATCCCGCTTCCAACCAAATCCTCAAAGAGCTCCAAATATCCACTTGCAGACTTTACAAACAGAGTGTTTACAAACTGCTCTATGAAAAGAAAGGTTAAACTCTGTGAGTGGAACGAACACATCACAAAGTGGTTTCTGAGAATGATTCTCTCTAGTTTTTATACGAGGATATTTCCTTTTCTACCGATGACCCCAAAACGCTTGAAATCTCCACATGCAAATTCCTAAAAAAGAGTGTTTCCAATCGGCTCTGTCTAAAGGAAGGTTCAACTCTGTGAGTTGAACACACAAAAATCAAAGAAGTTTCTGAGAATTCTTCCTTCTAGCATTAGATGAAGAAATCCCGCTTCCAACGAAATCCTCAAAGAGGTCCAAATATCCAATTGCAGACTTTACAAACAGAGTGTTTACAAACTGCTCTTTCAAAAGAAAGGTTAAACTCTGTGAGTGGAACGCACACATCACAAAGTGGTTTCTGAGAATGATTCTCTCTTGTTTTTATACGAGGAGATTTCCTTTTCTACCGTTGGCCCCAAAGTGCTTGAAATCTCCACATGCATATTCCTCAAAAAGAGGGTTTCCAATCTGCTCTGTCTAAAGGAAGGTTCAACTCTGTTAGTTGAACACACACAAATCAACGAAGTTACTGAGAAATCTTCTGTGTAGCATTAGATGAAGAAATCCCGCTTCCAACGAAATCCACAAAGAGGTCCACATATCCACTTGCAGACTTTACAAACAGAGTGTTTACAAACAGCCCTATGAAAAGAAAGGTTAAACTCTGTGAGTGGAACGCACACATCACAAAGTAGTTTCTGAGAATGATTCTCTCTACCTTTTATACGAGGATATTTCCTTTTCTACCGATGGCCCCAAAACGCTTGAAATCTCCACATGCAAATTCCTCAAAAAGAGGGTTTCCAATCTGCTCTGTCTAAAGGAAGGTTCAACTCTGTGAGTTGAACACACACAAATCAAAGAAGTTTCTGAGAATTCTTCCTTCTAGCATTAGATGAAGAAATCCCGCTTCCAACGAAATCCTCCAAGAGGTCCAAATATCCACTTGCAGACTTCACAAACAGAGTGTTTCCAAACTGCTCTATGAAAAGAAAGGTTAAACTCTGTGAGTGGATCGCACACATCACAAAGTGGTTTCTGAGAATGATTCTCTCTTGTTTTTATACGAGGAGATTTCCTTTTCTACCGTTGGCCCCAAAGTGCTTGAAATCTCCACATGCATATTCCTCAAAAAGAGGGTTTCCAATCTGCTCTGTCTAAAGGAAGGTTCAACTCTGTTAGTTGAACACACACAAATCAACGAAGTTACTGAGAAATCTTCTGTGTAGCATTAGATGAAGAAATCCCGCTTCCAACGAAATCCACAAAGAGGTCCAAATATCCACCTGCAGACTTTACAAACAGAGTGTTTACAAACTGCTCTATGAAAAGAAAGGTTAAACTCTGTGAGTGGAACGCACACATCACAAAGTGGTTACTGAGAATGATTCTCTCTAGTTTTTATACGAGGATATTTCCTTTTCTACCTTTGGCCCCAAAACGCTTGAAATCTCCACATGCAAATTCCTCAAAAAGAGGGTTTCCAATCTGCTCTGTCTAAAGGAAGGTTCAACTCTGTTAGTTGAACACACACAAATCAAAGAAGTTATTGAGAAATCTTCTGTGTAGCATTAGATGAAGAAATCCCGCTTCCAACGAAATCCACAAAGAGGTCCAAATATCCACTTGCAGACTTTACAAACAGAGTGTTTCCAAACTGCTCTATGAAAAGAAAGGTTAAACTCTGTGAGTGGAACGCACACGTCTCAAAGTGGTTTCTGAGAATGATTCTCTCTAGTTTTTATAAGAGGATATTTCCTTTTCTACCGATGGCCCCAAAACGCTTGAAATCTCCACATGCAAATTCCTCAAAAAGAGTGTTTCCAATCTGCTCTGTCTAAAGGAAGGTTCAACTCTGTGCGTTGAACACACACAAATCAAAGAAGTTTCTGAGAATTCTTCCTTCTAGCATTAGATGAAGAAATCCCGCTTCCAACGAAATCCTCAAAGAGGTCCAAATATCCACTTGCAGACTTTACAAACAGAGTTTTTACAAACTGCTCTATGAAAAGAAAGGTTAAACTCTTTGAGTGGAACGCACACATCACAAAGTGGTTTCTGAGAATGATTCTCTCTAGTTTTTATACGAGGATATTTCCTTTTCTACCGATGACCCCAAAACGCTTGAAATCTCCACATGCAAATTCCTAAAAAAGAGTGTTTCCAATCTGCTCTGTCTAAAGGAAAGTTCAACTCTGTGAGTTGAACACACACAAATCAAAGAAGTTTCTGAGAATTCTTCCTTCTAGCATTAGATGAAGAAATCCCGCTTCCAACGAAATCCTCAAAGAGGTCCAAATATCCAATTGCAGACTTTACAAACAGAGTGTTTACAAACTGCTCTTTCAAAAGAAAGGTTAAACTCTGTGAGTGGAACGCACACATCACAAAGTAGTTTCTGAGAATGATTCTCTCTTGTTTTTATACGAGGAGATTTCCTTTTCTACCGTTGGCCCCAAAGTGCTTGAAATCTCCACATGCATATTCCTCAAAAAGAGGGTTTCCAATCTGCTCTGTCTAAAGGAAGGTTCAACTCTGTTAGTTGAACACACACAAATCAACGAAGTTACTGAGAAATCTTCTGTGTAGCATTAGATGAAGAAATACCGCTTCCAACGAAATCCACAAAGAGGTCCACATATCCACTGGCAGACTTTACAAACAGAGTGTTTACAAACAGCCCTATGAAAAGAAAGGTTAAACTCTGTGAGTGGAACGCACACATCACAAAGTAGTTTCTGAGAATGATTCTCTCTACCTTTTATACGAGGATATTTCCTTTTCTACCGATGGCCCCAAAACGCTTGAAATCTCCACATGCAAATTCCTCAAAAAGAGGGTATCCAATCTGCTCTGTCTAAAGGAAGGTTCAACTCTGTGAGTTGAACACACACAAATCAAAGAAGTTTCTGAGAATTCTTCCTTCTAGCATTAGATGAAGAAATCCCGCTTCCAACGAAATCCTCCAAGAGGTCCAAATATCCACTTGCAGACTTCACAAACAGAGTGTTTCCAAACTGCTCTATGAAAAGAAAGGTTACACTCTGTGAGTGGATCGCACACATCACAAACTGGTTTCTGAGAATGATTCTCTCTAGTTTTTATACGAGGATATTTCCTTTTCCACCGATGGCCCAAAAACGCTTGAAGTCTCCACATGCAAATTCCTCAAAAGGAGGGTTTCCAATCTGCTCTGTCTAAAGGAAGGTTCAACTCTGTTAGTTGAACACACACAAATCAAAGAAGTTTCTGAGAATTCTTCCTTCTAGCATTAGATGAAGAAATCCCGCTTCCAACGAAATCCTCAAATAGGTCCAAATATCCACTTGCAGACTTTACAAACAGAGTGTTTACAAACTGCTCTTTCAAAAGAAAGGTTAAACTCTGTGAGTGGAACGCACACATCACAAAGTAGTTTCTGAGAATGATTCTCTCTTGTTTTTATACGAGGAGATTTCCTTTTCTACCGTTGGCCCCAAAGTGCTTGAAATCTCCACATGCATATTCCTCAAAAAGAGGGTTTCCAATCTGCTCTGTCTAAAGGAAGGTTCAACTCTGTTAGTTGAACACACACAAATCAACGAAGTTACTGAGAAATCTTCTGTGTAGCATTAGATGAAGAAATACCGCTTCCAACGAAATCCACAAAGAGGTCCATATATCCACCTGCAGACTTTACAAACAGAGTGTTTACAAACTGCTCTATGAAAAGAAAGGTTAAACTCTGTGAGTGGAACGCACACATCACAAAGTGGTTACTGAGAATGATTCTCTCTAGTTTTTATACGAGGATATTTCCTTTTCTACCTTTGGCCCCAAAACGCTTGAAATCTCCACATGCAAATTCCTCAAAAAGAGGGTTTCCAATCTGCTCTGTCTAAAGGAAGGTTCAACTCTGTTAGTTGAACACACACAAATCAAAGAAGTTATTGAGAAATCTTCTGTGTAGCATTAGATGAAGAAATCCCGCTTCCAACGAAATCCACAAAGAGGTCCAAATATCCACTTGCAGACTTTACAAACAGAGTGTTTACAAACTGCTCTATGAAAAGAAAGGTTAAACTCTGTGAGTGGAACGCACACGTCTCAAAGTGGTTTCTGAGAATGATTCTCTCTACTTTTTATACGAGGATATTTCCTTTTCTACCGATGGCCCCAAAACGCTTGAAATCTCCACATGCAAATTCCTCAAAAAGAGTGTTTCCAATCTGCTCTGTCTAAAGGAAGGTTCAACTCTGTGAGTTGAACACACACAAATCAAAGAAGTTTCTGAGAATTCTTCCTTATACCATTAGATGAAGAAATCCCGCTTCCAACCAAATCCTCAAAGAGCTCCAAATATCCACTTGCAGACTTTACAAACAGAGTGTTTACAAACTGCTCTATGAAAAGAAAGGTTAAACTCTGTGAGTGGAACGAACACATCACAAAGTGGTTTCTGAGAATGATTCTCTCTAGTTTTTATACGAGGATATTTCCTTTTCTACCGATGACCCCAAAACGCTTGAAATCTCCACATGCAAATTCCTAAAAAAGAGTGTTTCCAATCGGCTCTGTCTAAAGGAAGGTTCAACTCTGTGAGTTGAACACACAAAAATCAAAGAAGTTTCTGAGAATTCTTCCTTCTAGCATTAGATGAAGAAATCCCGCTTCCAACGAAATCCTCAAAGAGGTCCAAATATCCAATTGCAGACTTTACAAACAGAGTGTTTACAAACTGCTCTTTCAAAAGAAAGGTTAAACTCTGTGAGTGGAACGCACACATCACAAAGTGGTTTCTGAGAATGATTCTCTCTTGTTTTTATACGAGGAGATTTCCTTTTCTACCGTTGGCCCCAAAGTGCTTGAAATCTCCACATGCATATTCCTCAAAAAGAGGGTTTCCAATCTGCTCTGTCTAAAGGAAGGTTCAACTCTGTTAGTTGAACACACACAAATCAACGAAGTTACTGAGAAATCTTCTGTGTAGCATTAGATGAAGAAATCCCGCTTCCAACGAAATCCACAAAGAGGTCCACATATCCACTTGCAGACTTTACAAACAGAGTGTTTACAAACAGCCCTATGAAAAGAAAGGTTAAACTCTGTGAGTGGAACGCACACATCACAAAGTAGTTTCTGAGAATGATTCTCTCTACCTTTTATACGAGGATATTTCCTTTTCTACCGATGGCCCCAAAACGCTTGAAATCTCCACATGCAAATTCCTCAAAAAGAGGGTTTCCAATCTGCTCTGTCTAAAGGAAGGTTCAACTCTGTGAGTTGAACACACACAAATCAAAGAAGTTTCTGAGAATTCTTCCTTCTAGCATTAGATGAAGAAATCCCGCTTCCAACGAAATCCTCCAAGAGGTCCAAATATCCACTTGCAGACTTCACAAACAGAGTGTTTCCAAACTGCTCTATGAAAAGAAAGGTTAAACTCTGTGAGTGGATCGCACACATCACAAAGTGGTTTCTGAGAATGATTCTCTCTTGTTTTTATACGAGGAGATTTCCTTTTCTACCGTTGGCCCCAAAGTGCTTGAAATCTCCACATGCATATTCCTCAAAAAGAGGGTTTCCAATCTGCTCTGTCTAAAGGAAGGTTCAACTCTGTTAGTTGAACACACACAAATCAACGAAGTTACTGAGAAATCTTCTGTGTAGCATTAGATGAAGAAATCCCGCTTCCAACGAAATCCACAAAGAGGTCCAAATATCCACCTGCAGACTTTACAAACAGAGTGTTTACAAACTGCTCTATGAAAAGAAAGGTTAAACTCTGTGAGTGGAACGCACACATCACAAAGTGGTTACTGAGAATGATTCTCTCTAGTTTTTATACGAGGATATTTCCTTTTCTACCTTTGGCCCCAAAACGCATGAAATCTCCACATGCAAATTCCTCAAAAAGAGGGTTTCCAATCTGCTCTGTCTAAAGGAAGGTTCAACTCTGTTAGTTGAACACACACAAATCAAAGAAGTTATTGAGAAATCTTCTGTGTAGCATTAGATGAAGAAATCCCGCTTCCAACGAAATCCACAAAGAGGTCCAAATATCCACTTGCAGACTTTACAAACAGAGTGTTTCCAAACTGCTCTATGAAAAGAAAGGTTAAACTCTGTGAGTGGAACGCACACGTCTCAAAGTGGTTTCTGAGAATGATTCTCTCTAGTTTTTATAAGAGGATATTTCCTTTTCTACCGATGGCCCCAAAACGCTTGAAATCTCCACATGCAAATTCCTCAAAAAGAGTGTTTCCAATCTGCTCTGTCTAAAGGAAGGTTCAACTCTGTGCATTGAACACACACAAATCAAAGAAGTTTCTGAGAATTCTTCCTTCTAGCATTAGATGAAGAAATCCCGCTTCCAACGAAATCCTCAAAGAGGTCCAAATATCCACTTGCAGACTTTACAAACAGAGTGTTTACAAACTGCTCTATGAAAAGAAAGGTTAAACTCTTTGAGTGGAACGCACACATCACAAAGTGGTTTCTGAGAATGATTCTCTCTAGTTTTTATACGAGGATATTTCCTTTTCTACCGATGACCCCAAAACGCTTGAAATCTCCACATGCAAATTCCTAAAAAAGAGTGTTTCCAATCTGCTCTGTCTAAAGGAAAGTTCAACTCTGTGAGTTGAACACACACAAATCAAAGAAGTTTCTGAGAATTCTTCCTTCTAGCATTAGATGAAGAAATCCCGCTTCCAACGAAATCCTCAAAGAGGTCCAAATATCCAATTGCAGACTTTACAAACAGAGTGTTTACAAACTGCTCTTTCAAAAGAAAGGTTAAACTCTGTGAGTGGAACGCACACATCACAAAGTAGTTTCTGAGAATGATTCTCTCTTGTTTTTATACGAGGAGATTTCCTTTTCTACCGTTGGCCCCAAAGTGCTTGAAATCTCCACATGCATATTCCTCAAAAAGAGGGTTTCCAATCTGCTCTGACTAAAGGAAGGTTCAACTCTGTTAGTTGAACACACACAAATCAACGAAGTTACTGAGAAATCTTCTGTGTAGCATTAGATGAAGAAATACCGCTTCCAACGAAATCCACAAAGAGGTCCACATATCCACTTGCAGACTTTACAAACAGAGTGTTTACAAACAGCCCTATGAAAAGAAAGGTTAAACTCTGTGAGTGGAACGCACACATCACAAAGTAGTTTCTGAGAATGATTCTCTCTACCTTTTATACGAGGATATTTCCTTTTCTACCGATGGCCCCAAAACGCTTGAAATCTCCACATGCAAATTCCTCAAAAAGAGGGTATCCAATCTGCTCTGTCTAAAGGAAGGTTCAACTCCGTGAGTTGAACACACACAAATCAAAGAAGTTTCTGAGAATTCTTCCTTCTAGCATTAGATGAAGAAATCCCGCTTCCAACAAAATCCTCCAAGAGGTCCAAATATCCACTTGCAGACTTCACAAACAGAGTGTTTCCAAACTGCTCTATGAAAAGAAAGGTTAAACTCTGTGAGTGGATCGCACACATCACAAAGTGGTTTCTGAGAATGATTCTCTCTAGTTTTTATACGAGGATATTTCCTTTTCCACCGATGGCCCAAAAACGCTTGAAATCTCCACATGCAAATTCCTCAAAAAGAGGGTTTCCAATCTGCTCTGTCTAAAGGAAGGTTCAACTCTGTTAGTTGAACACACACAAATCAACGAAGTTATTGAGAAATCTTCTGTGTAGCATTAGATGAAGAAATCCCGCTTCCAACGAAATCCACAAAGAGGTCCAAATATCCACTTGCAGACTTTACAATCAGAGTGTTTACAGACTGCTCTATGAAAAGAAAGCTTAAACTCTGTGAGTGGAACGCCCACATCACAAAGTGGTTTCTGAGAATGATTCTCTCTAGTTTTTATACGAGGATATTTACTTTTCTACCGATGGCTCCAAAACGCTTGAAATCTCCACATGCAAATTCCTAAAAAAGAGTGTTTCCAATCTGCTCTGTCTAAAGGAAGGTTCAATTCTGTGAGTTGAACACACACAAATCAAAGAAGTTTCTGAGAATTCTTCCTTCTAGCATTAGATGAAGAAATCCCGCTTCCAACGAAATCCTCAAAGAGGTCCAAATATCCACTTGCAGACTTTACAAACAGAGTGTTTACAAACTGCTCTTTCAAAAGAAAGGTTAAACTCTGTGAGTGGAACGCACACATCAGAAAGTAGTTTCTGAGAATGATTCTCTCTTGTTTTTATACGAGGAGATTTCCTTTTCTACCGTTGGCCCCAAAGTGCTTGAAATCTCCACATGCATATTCCTCAAAAAGAGGGTTTCCAATCTTCTCTGTCTAAAGGAAGGTTCAACTCTGTTAGTTGAACACACACATATCAACGAAGTTACTGAGAAATCTTCTGTGTAGCATTAGATGAAGAAATACCGCTTCCAACGAAATCCACAAAGAGGTCCATATATCCACCTGCAGACTTTACAAACAGAGTGTTTACAAACTGCTCTATGAAAAGAAAGGTTAAACTCTGTGAGTGGAACGCACACATCACAAAGTGGTTACTGAGAATGATTCTCTCTAGTTTTTATATGAGGAGATTTCCTTTTCTACCATTGGCCCCAAAGTGCTTGAAATCTCCACATGCATATTCCTCAAAAAGAGGGTTTCCAATCTGCTCTGTCTAAAGGAAGGTTCAACTCTGTTAGTTGAACACACACAAATCAACGAATTTACTGAGAAATGTTCTGTGTAGCATTAGATGAAGAAATCCCGCTTCCAACGAAATCCACAAAGAGGTCCATATATCCACTTGCAGACTTTACAAACAGAGTGTTTACAAACTGCCCTATGAAAAGAAAGGTTAAACTCTGTGAGTGGATCGCACACATCACAAAGTGGTTTCTGAGAATGATTCTCTCTAGTTTTTATACGAGGATATTTCCTTTTCTACCGATGGCCCAAAAACGCTTGAAATCTCCACATGCAAATTCCTAAAAAAGAGTGTTTCCAATCTGCTCTGTCTAAAGGAAGGTTCAACTCTGTGAGTTGAACACACACAAATCAAAGAAGTTTCTGAGAATTCTTCCTTCTAGCATTAGATGAAGAAATCCCGCTTCCAACGAAATCCTCAAAGAGGTCCAAATATCCACTTGCAGACTTTACAAACAGAGTGTTTCCAAACTGCTCTATGAAAAGAAAGGTTAAACTCTGTGAGTGGAACGCACACATCACAAAGTAGTTTCTGAGAATGATTCTCTCTTGTTTTTATACGAGGAGACTTCCTTTTCTACCGTTGGCCCCATAGTGCTTGAAATCTCCACATGCATATTCCTCAAAAAGAGGGTTTCCAATCTGCTCTGTCTAAAGGAAGGTTCAACTCTGTTAGTTGAACACACACAAATCAACGAAGTTACTGAGAAATCTTCTGTGTAGCATTAGATGAAGAAATACCGCTTCCAACGAAATCCACAAAGAGGTCCATATATCCACCTGCAGACTTTACAAACAGAGTGTTTACAAACTGCTCTATGAAAAGAAAGGTTAAACTCTGTGAGTGGAACGCACACATCACAAAGTGGTTTCTGAGAATGATTCTCTCTAGTTTTTATACGAGGATATTTCCTTTTCTACCGATGGCCCCAAAACGCTTGAAATCTCCACGTGCAAATTCCTCAAAAAGAGGGTTTCCAATCTGCTCTGTCTAAAGGAAGGTTCAACTCTGTGAGTTCAACACACACAAATCAAAGAAGTTTCTGAGAATTCTTCCTTCTAGCATTAGATGAAGAAATCCCGCTTCCAATGAAATCCTCAAAGAGGTCCAAATATCCCCTTGCAGACTTCAAAACCAGAGTGTTTCCAAACTGCTCTATGAAAAGAAAGGTTAAACTCTGTGAGTGGAACACACACATCACAAAGTAGTTTCTGAAAATGATTCTCTCTAGTTTTTATACGAGGATATTTCCTTTTCTACAGTTGGCCACAAAATGCTTGAAATCTCCACATGCATATTCCTCAAAAAGAGGGTTTCCAATCTGCTCTGTCTAAAGGAAGGTTCAACTCTGTGAGTTGAACACACACAAATCAAAGAAGTTTCTGAGAATTCTTCCTTCTAGCATTAGATGAAGAAATCCCGCTTCCAACGAAATCCTCCAAGAGGTCCAAATATCCACTTGCAGACTTTACAAACAGAGTGTTTCCAAACTGCTCTATGAAAAGAAAGGTTAAACTCTGTGAGTGGAACGCACACATCACAAAGTAGTTTCTGAGAATGATTCGCTCTTGTTTTTATACGAGGAGATTTCCTTTTCTACCGTTGGCCCCAAAGTGCTTGAAATCTCCACATGCATATTCCTCAAAAAGAGGGTTTCCAATCTGCTCTGTCTAAAGGAAGGTTCAACTCTGTTAGTTGAACACACACATATCAACGAAGTTACTGAGAAATCTTCTGTGTAGCATTAGATGAAGAAATTCCGCTTCCAACGAAATCCACAAAGAGGTCCATATATCCACCTGCAGACTTTACAAACAGAGTGTTTACAAACTGCTCTATGAAAAGAAAGGTTAAACTCTGTGAGTGGAACGCACACATCACAAAGTGGTTTCTGAGAATGATTCTCTCTAGTTTTTATACGAGGATATTTCCTTTTCTACCGATGGCCCCTAAACGCTTGAAATCTCCACGTGCAAATTCCTCAAAAAGAGGGTTTCCAATCTGCTCTGTCTAAAGGAAGGTTCAACTCTGTGAGTTCAACACACACAAATCAAAGAAGTTTCTGAGAATTCTTCCTTCTAGCATTAGATGAAGAAATCCCGCTTCCAATGAAATCCTCAAAGAGGTCCAAATATCCCCTTGCAGACTTCAAAACCAGAGTGTTTCCAAACTGCTCTATGAAAAGAAAGGTTAAACTCTGTGAGTGGAACACACACATCACAAAGTAGTTTCTGAAAATGATTCTCTCTAGTTTTTATACGAGGATATTTCCTTTTCTACAGTTGGCCACAAAATGCTTGAAATCTCCACATGCATATTCCTCAAAAAGAGGGTTTCCAATCTGCTCTGTCTAAAGGAAGGTTCAACTCTGTGAGTTGAACACACACAAATCAAAGAAGTTTCTGAGAATTCTTCCTTCTAGCATTAGATGAAGAAATCCCGCTTCCAACGAAATCCTCCAAGAGGTCCAAATATCCACTTGCAGACTTTACAAACAGAGTGTTTCCAAACTGCTCTATGAAAAGAAAGGTTAAACTCTGTGAGTGGAACGCACACATCACAAAGTAGTTTCTGAGAATGATTCGCTCTTGTTTTTATACGAGGAGATTTCCTTTTCTACCGTTGGCCCCAAAGTGCTTGAAATCTCCACATGCATATTCCTCAAAAAGAGGGTTTCCAATCTGCTCTGTCTAAAGGAAGGTTCAACTCTGTTAGTTGAACACACACATATCAACGAAGTTACTGAGAAATCTTCTGTGTAGCATTAGATGAAGAAATACCGCTTCCAACGAAATCCACAAAGAGGTCCATATATCCACCTGCAGACTTTACAAACAGAGTGTTTACAAACTGCTCTATGAAAAGAAAGGTTAAACTCTGTGAGTGGAACGCACACATCACAAAGTGGTTACTGAGAATGATTCTCTCTAGTTTTTATATGAGGAGATTTCCTTTTCTACCGTTGGCCCCAAAGTGCTTGAAATCTCCACATGCATATTCCTTAAAAAGAGGGTTTCCAATCTGCTCTGTCTAAAGGAAGGTTCAACTCTGTTAGTTGAACACACACAAATCAACGAATTTACTGAGAAATCTTCTGTGTAGCATTAGATGAAGAAATCCCGCTTCCAACGAAATCCACAAAGAGGTCCATATATCCACTTGCAGACTTTACAAACAGAGTGTTTACAAACTGCCCTATGAAAAGAAAGGTTAAACTCTGTGAGTGGATCGCACACATCACAAAGTGGTTTCTGAGAATGATTCTCTCTAGTTTTTATACGAGGATATTTCCTTTTCTACCGATGGCCCAAAAACGCTTGAAATCTCCACATGCAAATTCCTAAAAAAGAGGGTTTCCAATCTGCTCTGTCTAAAGGAAGGTTCAACTCTGTGAGTTGAACACACACAAATCAAAGAAGTTTCTGAGAATTCTTCCTTCTAGCATTAGATGAAGAAATCCCGCTTCCAACGAAATCCTCAAAGAGGTCCAAATATCCACTTGCAGACTTTACAAACAGAGTGTTTCCAAACTGCTCTATGAAAAGAAAGGTTAAACTCTGTGAGTGGAACGCACACATCACAAAGTAGTTTCTGAGAATGATTCTCTCTTGTTTTTATACGAGGAGACTTCCTTTTCTACCGTTGGCCCCATAGTGCTTGAAATCTCCACATGCATATTCCTCAAAAAGAGGGTTTCCAATCTGCTCTGTCTAAAGGAAGGTTCAACTCTGTTAGTTGAACACACACAAATCAACGAAGTTACTGAGAAATCTTCTGTGTAGCATTAGATGAAGAAATACCGCTTCCAACGAAATCCACAAAGAGGTCCATATATCCACCTGCAGACTTTACAAACAGAGTGTTTACAAACTGCTCTATGAAAAGAAAGGTTAAACTCTGTGAGTGGAACGCACACATCACAAAGTGGTTACTGAGAATGATTCTCTCTAGTTTTTATATGAGGAGATTTCCTTTTCTACCATTGGCCCCAAAGTGCTTGAAATCTCCACATGCATATTCCTCAAAAAGAGGGTTTCCAATCTGCTCTGTCTAAAGGAAGGTTCAACTCTGTTAGTTGAACACACACAAATCAACGAATTTACTGAGAAATGTTCTGTGTAGCATTAGATGAAGAAATCCCGCTTCCAACGAAATCCACAAAGAGGTCCATATATCCACTTGCAGACTTTACAAACAGAGTGTTTACAAACTGCCCTATGAAAAGAAAGGTTAAACTCTGTGAGTGGATCGCACACATCACAAAGTGGTTTCTGAGAATGATTCTCTCTAGTTTTTATACGAGGATATTTCCTTTTCTACCGATGGCCCAAAAACGCTTGAAATCTCCACATGCAAATTCCTAAAAAAGAGTGTTTCCAATCTGCTCTGTCTAAAGGAAGGTTCAACTCTGTGAGTTGAACACACACAAATCAAAGAAGTTTCTGAGAATTCTTCCTTCTAGCATTAGATGAAGAAATCCCGCTTCCAACGAAATCCTCAAAGAGGTCCAAATATCCACTTGCAGACTTTACAAACAGAGTGTTTCCAAACTGCTCTATGAAAAGAAAGGTTAAACTCTGTGAGTGGAACGCACACATCACAAAGTAGTTTCTGAGAATGATTCTCTCTTGTTTTTATACGAGGAGACTTCCTTTTCTACCGTTGGCCCCATAGTGCTTGAAATCTCCACATGCATATTCCTCAAAAAGAGGGTTTCCAATCTGCTCTGTCTAAAGGAAGGTTCAACTCTGTTAGTTGAACACACACAAATCAACGAAGTTACTGAGAAATCTTCTGTGTAGCATTAGATGAAGAAATACCGCTTCCAACGAAATCCACAAAGAGGTCCATATATCCACCTGCAGACTTTACAAACAGAGTGTTTACAAACTGCTCTATGAAAAGAAAGGTTAAACTCTGTGAGTGGAACGCACACATCACAAAGTGGTTTCTGAGAATGATTCTCTCTAGTTTTTATACGAGGATATTTCCTTTTCTACCGATGGCCCCAAAACGCTTGAAATCTCCACGTGCAAATTCCTCAAAAAGAGGGTTTCCAATCTGCTCTGTCTAAAGGAAGGTTCAACTCTGTGAGTTCAACACACACAAATCAAAGAAGTTTCTGAGAATTCTTCCTTCTAGCATTAGATGAAGAAATCCCGCTTCCAATGAAATCCTCAAAGAGGTCCAAATATCCCCTTGCAGACTTCAAAACCAGAGTGTTTCCAAACTGCTCTATGAAAAGAAAGGTTAAACTCTGTGAGTGGAACACACACATCACAAAGTAGTTTCTGAAAATGATTCTCTCTAGTTTTTATACGAGGATATTTCCTTTTCTACAGTTGGCCACAAAATGCTTGAAATCTCCACATGCATATTCCTCAAAAAGAGGGTTTCCAATCTGCTCTGTCTAAAGGAAGGTTCAACTCTGTGAGTTGAACACACACAAATCAAAGAAGTTTCTGAGAATTCTTCCTTCTAGCATTAGATGAAGAAATCCCGCTTCCAACGAAATCCTCCAAGAGGTCCAAATATCCACTTGCAGACTTTACAAACAGAGTGTTTCCAAACTGCTCTATGAAAAGAAAGGTTAAACTCTGTGAGTGGAACGCACACATCACAAAGTAGTTTCTGAGAATGATTCGCTCTTGTTTTTATACGAGGAGATTTCCTTTTCTACCGTTGGCCCCAAAGTGCTTGAAATCTCCACATGCATATTCCTCAAAAAGAGGGTTTCCAATCTGCTCTGTCTAAAGGAAGGTTCAACTCTGTTAGTTGAACACACACATATCAACGAAGTTACTGAGAAATCTTCTGTGTAGCATTAGATGAAGAAATTCCGCTTCCAACGAAATCCACAAAGAGGTCCATATATCCACCTGCAGACTTTACAAACAGAGTGTTTACAAACTGCTCTATGAAAAGAAAGGTTAAACTCTGTGAGTGGAACGCACACATCACAAAGTGGTTTCTGAGAATGATTCTCTCTAGTTTTTATACGAGGATATTTCCTTTTCTACCGATGGCCCCTAAACGCTTGAAATCTCCACGTGCAAATTCCTCAAAAAGAGGGTTTCCAATCTGCTCTGTCTAAAGGAAGGTTCAACTCTGTGAGTTCAACACACACAAATCAAAGAAGTTTCTGAGAATTCTTCCTTCTAGCATTAGATGAAGAAATCCCGCTTCCAATGAAATCCTCAAAGAGGTCCAAATATCCCCTTGCAGACTTCAAAACCAGAGTGTTTCCAAACTGCTCTATGAAAAGAAAGGTTAAACTCTGTGAGTGGAACACACACATCACAAAGTAGTTTCTGAAAATGATTCTCTCTAGTTTTTATACGAGGATATTTCCTTTTCTACAGTTGGCCACAAAATGCTTGAAATCTCCACATGCATATTCCTCAAAAAGAGGGTTTCCAATCTGCTCTGTCTAAAGGAAGGTTCAACTCTGTGAGTTGAACACACACAAATCAAAGAAGTTTCTGAGAATTCTTCCTTCTAGCATTAGATGAAGAAATCCCGCTTCCAACGAAATCCTCCAAGAGGTCCAAATATCCACTTGCAGACTTTACAAACAGAGTGTTTCCAAACTGCTCTATGAAAAGAAAGGTTAAACTCTGTGAGTGGAACGCACACATCACAAAGTAGTTTCTGAGAATGATTCGCTCTTGTTTTTATACGAGGAGATTTCCTTTTCTACCGTTGGCCCCAAAGTGCTTGAAATCTCCACATGCATATTCCTCAAAAAGAGGGTTTCCAATCTGCTCTGTCTAAAGGAAGGTTCAACTCTGTTAGTTGAACACACACATATCAACGAAGTTACTGAGAAATCTTCTGTGTAGCATTAGATGAAGAAATACCGCTTCCAACGAAATCCACAAAGAGGTCCATATATCCACCTGCAGACTTTACAAACAGAGTGTTTACAAACTGCTCTATGAAAAGAAAGGTTAAACTCTGTGAGTGGAACGCACACATCACAAAGTGGTTACTGAGAATGATTCTCTCTAGTTTTTATATGAGGAGATTTCCTTTTCTACCGTTGGCCCCAAAGTGCTTGAAATCTCCACATGCATATTCCTTAAAAAGAGGGTTTCCAATCTGCTCTGTCTAAAGGAAGGTTCAACTCTGTTAGTTGAACACACACAAATCAACGAATTTACTGAGAAATCTTCTGTGTAGCATTAGATGAAGAAATCCCGCTTCCAACGAAATCCACAAAGAGGTCCATATATCCACTTGCAGACTTTACAAACAGAGTGTTTACAAACTGCCCTATGAAAAGAAAGGTTAAACTCTGTGAGTGGATCGCACACATCACAAAGTGGTTTCTGAGAATGATTCTCTCTAGTTTTTATACGAGGATATTTCCTTTTCTACCGATGGCCCAAAAACGCTTGAAATCTCCACATGCAAATTCCTAAAAAAGAGGGTTTCCAATCTGCTCTGTCTAAAGGAAGGTTCAACTCTGTGAGTTGAACACACACAAATCAAAGAAGTTTCTGAGAATTCTTCCTTCTAGCATTAGATGAAGAAATCCCGCTTCCAACGAAATCCTCAAAGAGGTCCAAATATCCACTTGCAGACTTTACAAACAGAGTGTTTCCAAACTGCTCTATGAAAAGAAAGGTTAAACTCTGTGAGTGGAACGCACACATCACAAAGTAGTTTCTGAGAATGATTCTCTCTTGTTTTTATACGAGGAGACTTCCTTTTCTACCGTTGGCCCCATAGTGCTTGAAATCTCCACATGCATATTCCTCAAAAAGAGGGTTTCCAATCTGCTCTGTCTAAAGGAAGGTTCAACTCTGTTAGTTGAACACACACAAATCAACGAAGTTACTGAGAAATCTTCTGTGTAGCATTAGATGAAGAAATACCGCTTCCAACGAAATCCACAAAGAGGTCCATATATCCACCTGCAGACTTTACAAACAGAGTGTTTACAAACTGCTCTATGAAAAGAAAGGTTAAACTCTGTGAGTGGAACGCACACATCACAAAGTGGTTTCTGAGAATGATTCTCTCTAGTTTTTATACGAGGATATTTCCTTTTCTACCGATGGCCCCAAAACGCTTGAAATCTCCACGTGCAAATTCCTCCAAAAGAGGGTTTCCAATCTGCTCTGTCTAAAGGAAGGTTCAACTCTGTGAGTTCAACACACACAAATCAAAGAAGTTTCTGAGAATTCTTCCTTCTAGCATTAGATGAAGAAATCCCGCTTCCAATGAAATCCTCAAAGAGGTCCAAATATCCCCTTGCAGACTTCAAAAC
Organism: Gorilla gorilla gorilla; assembly: GCF_029281585.2. Taxonomy (NCBI): domain Eukaryota; kingdom Metazoa; phylum Chordata; class Mammalia; order Primates; family Hominidae; genus Gorilla; species Gorilla gorilla. Next base: position 75,813,756 of record NC_073232.2, read on the forward strand.
CAGAGTGTTTCCAAACTGCTCTATGAAAAGAAAGGTTAAACTCTGTGAGTGGAACACACACATCACAAAGTAGTTTCTGAAAATGATTCTCTCTAGTTTTTATACGAGGATATTTCCTTTTCTACAGTTGGCCACAAAATGCTTGAAATCTCCACATGCATATTCCTCAAAAAGAGGGTTTCCAATCTGCTCTGTCTAAAGGAAGGTTCAACTCTGTGAGTTGAACACACACAAATCAAAGAAGTTTCTGAGAATTCTTCCTTCTAGCATTAGATGAAGAAATCCCGCTTCCAACGAAATCCTCCAAGAGGTCCAAATATCCACTTGCAGACTTTACAAACAGAGTGTTTCCAAACTGCTCTATGAAAAGAAAGGTTAAACTCTGTGAGTGGAACGCACACATCACAAAGTAGTTTCTGAGAATGATTCGCTCTTGTTTTTATACGAGGAGATTTCCTTTTCTACCGTTGGCCCCAAAGTGCTTGAAATCTCCACATGCATATTCCTCAAAAAGAGGGTTTCCAATCTGCTCTGTCTAAAGGAAGGTTCAACTCTGGTAGTTGAAGAAACACCAATCAACGAATATACTGAGAAATCTTCAGTGTAGCATTAGATGAAGTAATCCCGCTTCCAACGAAATCCACAAAGAGGTCCATATATCCACTTGCAGACTTTACAAACAGAGTGTTTACAAACTGCCCTATGAAAAGAAAGGTTAAACTCTGTGAGTGGATCGCACACATCACAAAGTGGTTTCTGAGAATGATTCTCTCTAGTTTTTATACGAGGATATTTCCTTTTCTACCGATGGCCCAAAAACGCTTGATATCTCCACATGCAAATTCCTCAGAAAGAGGGTTTCCAATCTGCTGTGTCTAAAGGAAGGTTCAACTCTGTTAGTTGAACACACACAAATCAACGAAGTTATTGAGAAATCTTCTGTGTAGCATTAGATGAAGAAATCCCGCTTCCAACGAAATCCACAAAGAGGTCCAAATATCCACTTGCAGACTTTACAAACAGAGTGTTTACAAACTGCTCTATGAAAAGAAAGGTTAAACTCTGTGAGTGGAACGCACACATCACAAAGTGGTTTCTGAGAATGATTCTCTCTAGTTTTTATACGAGGATATTTCCTTTTCTACCGAAGACCACAAAACGCTTGAAATCTCCACATGCAAATTCCTAAAAAAGAGTGTTTCCAATCTGCTCTGTCTAAAGGAAGGTTCAACTCTGTGAGTTGAACACACACAAATCAAAGAAGTTTCTGAGAATTCTTCCTTCTAGCATTAGATGAAGAAATCCCGCTTCCAACGAAATCCTCAAAGGGGTCCAAATATCCACTTGCAGACTTTACAAACAGAGTGTTTCCAACTGCTCTATGAAAAGAAAGGTTAAACTCTGTGAGTGGAACGCACACATCACAAAGTAGTTTCTGAGAATGATTCTCTCTTGTTTTTATACGAGGAGATTTCCTTTTCTACCGTTGGCCCCATAGTGCTTGAAATCTCCACAAGCATATTCCTCAAAAAGAGGGTTTCCAATCTGCTCTGTCTAAAGGAAGGTTCAACTCTGTTAGTTGAACACACACAAATCAACGAAGTTACTGAGAAATCTTCTGTGTAGCATTAGATGAAGAAATACCGCTTCCAACGAAATCCACAAAGAGGTCCATATATCCACCTGCAGACTTTACAAACAGAGTGTTTACAAACTGCCCTATGAAAAGAAAGGTTAAACTCTGTGAGTGGATCGCACACATCACAAACTGGTTTCTGAGAATGATTCTCTCTAGTTTTTATACAAGGATATTTCCTTTTCTACCGATGGCCCAAAAACGCTTGAAATCTCCACATGCAAATTCCTCAAAAAGAGGGTTTCCAATCTGCTCTGTCTAAAGGAAGGTTCAACTCTGTGAGTTGAACACACACAAATCAAAGAAGTTTCTGAGAATTCTTCCTTCTAGCATTAGATGAAGAAATCCCGCTTCCAACGAAATCCTCCAAGAGGTCCAAATATCCACTTGCAGACTTCACAAACAGAGTGTTTCCAAACTGCTCTATGAAAAGAAAGGTTAAACTCTGTGAGTGGATCGCACACATCACAAAGTGGTTTCTGAGAATGATTCTCTCTTGTTTTTATACGAGGAGATTTCCTTTTCTACTTTTGGCCCCAAAGTGCTTGAAATCTCCACATGCATATTCCTCAAAAAGAGGGTTTCCAATCTGCTCTGTCTAAAGGAAGGTTCAACTCTGTTAGTTGAACACACACAAATCAACGAAGTTACTGAGAAATCTTCTGTGTAGCATTAGATGAAGAAATCCCGCTTCCAACGAAATCCACAAAGAGGTCCACATATCCACTTGCAGACTTTACAAACAGAGTGTTTACAAACAGCCCTATGAAAAGAAAGGTTAAACTCTGTGAGTGGAACGCACACATCACAAAGTAGTTTCTGAGAATGATTCTCTCTACCTTTTATACGAGGATATTTCCTTTTCTACCGATGGCCCCAAAACGCTTGAAATCTCCACATGCAAATTCCTCAAAAAGAGGGTTTCCAATCTGCTCTGTCTAAAGGAAGGTTCAACTCTGTGAGTTGAACACACACAAATCAAACAAGTTTCTGAGATTTCTTCCTTCTAGCATTTGATGAAGAAATCCCGCTTCCAACAAAATCCTCCAAGAGGTCCAAATATCCACTTGCAGACTTCACAAACAGAGTGTTTCCAAACTGCTCTATGAAAAGAAAGGTTAAACTCTGTGAGTGGATCGCACACATCACAAAGTGGTTTCTGAGAATGATTCTCTCTAGTTTTTATACGAGGATATTTCCTTTTCCACCGATGGCCCAAAAACGCTTGAAATCTCCACATGCAAATTCCTCAAAAAGAGGGTTTCCAATCTGCTCTGTCTAAAGGAAGGTTCAACTCTGTTAGTTGAACACACACAAATCAACGAAGTTATTGAGAAATCTTCTGTGTAGCATTAGATGAAGAAATCCCGCTTCCAACGAAATCCACAAAGAGGTCCAAATATCCACTTGCAGACTTTACAATCAGAGTGTTTACAGACTGCTCTATGAAAAGAAAGGTTAAACTCTGTGAGTGGAACGCACACATCACAAAGTGGTTTCTGAGAATGATTCTCTCTAGTTTTTATACGAGGATATTTCCTTTTCTACCGATGGCCCCAAAACGCTTGATATCTCCACATGCAAATTCCTAAAAAAGAGTGTTTCCAATCTGCTCTGTCTAAAGGAAGGTTCAATTCTGTGAGTTGAACACACACAAATCAAAGAAGTTTCTGAGAATTCTTCCTTCTAGCATTAGATGAAGAAATCCAGCTTCCAACGAAATCCTCAAAGAGGTCCAAATATCCATTTGCAGACTTTACAAACAGAGTGTTTACAAACTGCTCTTTCAAAAGAAAGGTTAAACTCTGTGAGTGGAACGCACACATCACAAAGTAGTTTCTGAGAATGATTCTCTCTTGTTTTTATACGAGAAGATTTCCTTTTCTACCGTTGGCCCCAAAGTGCTTGAAATCTCCACATGCATATTCCTCAAAAAGAGGGTTTCCAATCTGCTCTGTCTAAAGGAAGGTTCAACTCTGTTAGTTGAACACACACAAATCAACGAAGTTACTGAGAAATCTTCTGTGTAGCATTAGATGAAGAAATACCGCTTCCAACGAAATCCACAAAGAGGTCCATATATCCACCTGCAGACTTTACAAACAGAGTGTTTACAAACTGCTCTATGAAAAGAAAGGTTAAACTCTGTGAGTGGATCGCACACATCACAAAGTGGTTACTGAGAATGATTCTCTCTAGTTTTTATACGAGGATATTTCCTTTTCTACCTTTGGCCCCAAAAGGCTTGAAATCTCCACATGCAAATTCCTCAAAAAGAGGGTTTCCAATCTGCTCTGTCTAAAGGAAGGTTCAACTCTGTTAGTTGAACACACACAAATCAAAGAAGTTATTGAGAAATCTTCTGTGTAGCATTAGATGAAGAAATCCCGCTTCCAACGAAATCCACAAAGAGGTCCAAATATCCACTTGCAGACTTTACAAACAGAGTGTTTACAAACTGCTCTATGAAAAGAAAGGTTAAACTCTTTGAGTGGAACGCACACATCACAAAGTGGTTTCTGAGAATGATTCTCTCTAGTTTTTATACGAGGATATTTCCTTTTCTACCGATGACCCCAAAACGCTTGAAATCTCCACATGCAAATTCCTAAAAAAGAGTGTTTCCAATCGGCTCTGTCTAAAGGAAGGTTCAACTCTGTGAGTTGAACACACACAAATCAAAGAAGTTTCTGAGAATTCTTCCTTCTAGCATTAGATGAAGAAATCCCGCTTCCAACGAAATCCTCAAAGAGGTCCAAATATCCAATTGCAGACTTTACAAACAGAGTGTTTACAAACTGCTCTTTCAAAAGAAAGGTTAAACTCTGTGAGTGGAACGCACACATCACAAAGTAGTTTCTGAGAATGATTCTCTCTTGTTTTTCTACGAGGAGATTTCCTTTTCTACCGTTGGCCCCAAAGTGCTTGAAATCTCCACATGCATATTCCTCAAAAAGAGGGTTTCCAATCTGCTCTGTCTAAAGGAAGGTTCAACTCTGTTAGTTGAACACACACAAATCAACGAAGTTACTGAGAAATCTTCTGTGTAGCATTAGATGAAGAAATACCGCTTCCAACGAAATCCACAAAGAGGTCCACATATCCACTTGCAGACTTTACAAACAGAGTGTTTACAAACAGCCCTATGAAAAGAAAGGTTAAACTCTGTGAGTGGAACGCACACATCACAAAGTAGTTTCTGAGAATGATTCTCTCTACCTTTTATACGAGGATATTTCCTTTTCTACCGATGGCCCCAAAACGCTTGAAATCTCCACATGCAAATTCCTCAAAAAGAGGGTTTCCAATCTGCTCTGTCTAAAGGAAGGTTCAACTCTGTGAGTTGAACACACACAAATCAAAGAAGTTTCTGAGAATTCTTCCTTCTAGCATTAGATGAAGAAATCCCGCTTCCAACAAAATCCTCCAAGAGGTCCAAATATCCACTTGCAGACTTCACAAACAGAGTGTTTCCAAACTGCTCTATGAAAAGAAAGGTTAAACTCTGTGAGTGGATCGCACACATCACAAAGTGGTTTCTGAGAATGATTCTCTCTAGTTTTTATACGAGGATATTTCCTTTTCCACCGATGGCCCAAAAACGCTTGAAATCTCCACATGCAAATTCCTCAAAAAGAGGGTTTCCAATCTGCTCTTTCTAAAGGAAGGTTCAACTCTGTTAGTTGAACACACACAAATCAACGAAGTTATTGAGAAATCTTCTGTGTAGAATTAGATGAAGAAATCCCGCTTCCAACGAAATCCACAGAGGTCCAAATATCCACTTGCAGACTTTACAATCAGAGTGTTTACAGACTGCTCTATGAAAAGAAAGGTTAAACTCTGTGAGTGGAACGCACACATCACAAAGTGGTTTCTGAGAATGATTCTCTCTAGTTTTTATACGAGGATATTTCCTTTTCTACCGATGGCCCCAAAACGCTTGAAATCTCCACATGCAAATTCCTAAAAAAGAGTGTTTCCAATCTGCTCTGTCTAAAGGAAGGTTCAATTCTGTGAGTTGAACACACACAAATCAAAGAAGTTTCTGAGAATTCTTCCTTCTAGCATTAGATGAAGAAATCCCGCTCCCAACGAAATCCTCAAAGAGGTCCAAATATCCACTTGCAGACTTTACAAACAGAGTGTTTACAAACTGCTCTTTCAAAAGAAAGGTTAAACTCTGTGAGTGGAACGCACACATCAGAAAGTAGTTTCTGAGAATGATTCTCTCTTGTTTTTATACGAGGAGATTTCCTTTTCTACCGTTGGCCCCATAGTGCTTGAAATCTCCACATGCATATTCCTCAAAAAGAGGGTTTCCAATCTGCTCTGTCTAAAGGAAGGTTCAACTCTGTTAGTTGAACACACACAAATCAACGAAGTTACTGAGAAATCTTCTGTGTAGCATTAGATGAAGAAATACCGCTTCCAACGAAATCCACAAAGAGGTCCATATATCCACCTGCAGACTTTACAAACAGAGTGTTTACAAACTGCTCTATGAAAAGAAAGGTTAAACTCTGTGAGTGGATCGCACACATCACAAAGTGGTTACTGAGAATGATTCTCTCTAGTTTTTATACGAGGATATTTCCTTTTCTACATTTGGCCCCAAAAGGCTTGAAATCTCCACATGCAAATTCCTCAAAAAGAGGGTTTCCAATCTGCTCTGTCTAAAGGAAGGTTCAACTCTGTTAGTTGAACACACACAAATCAAAGAAGTTATTGAGAAATCTTCTGTGTAGCATTAGATGAAGAAATCCCGCTTCCAACGAAATCCACAAAGAGGTCCAAATATCCACTTGCAGACTTTACAAACAGAGTGTTTACAAACTGCTCTATGAAAAGAAAGGTTAAACTCTTTGAGTGGAACGCACACATCACAAAGTGGTTTCTGAGAATGATTCTCTCTAGTTTTTATACGAGGATATTTCCTTTTCTACCGATGACCCCAAAACGCTTGAAATCTCCACATGCAAATTCCTAAAAAAGAGTGTTTCCAATCGGCTCTGTCTAAAGGAAGGTTCAACTCTGTGAGTTGAACACACACAAATCAAAGAAGTTTCTGAGAATTCTTCCTTCTAGCATTAGATGAAGAAATCCCGCTTCCAACGAAATCCTCAAAGAGGTCCAAATATCCAATTGCAGACTTTACAAACAGAGTGTTTACAAACTGCTCTTTCAAAAGAAAGGTTAAACTCTGTGAGTGGAACGCACACATCACAAAGTAGTTTCTGAGAATGATTCTCTCTTGTTTTTCTACGAGGAGATTTCCTTTTCTACCGTTGGCCCCAAAGTGCTTGAAATCTCCACATTCATATTCCTCAAAAAGAGGGTTTCCAATCTGCTCTGTCTAAAGGAAGGTTCAACTCTGTTAGTTGAACACACACAAATCAACGAAGTTACTGAGAAATCTTCTGTGTAGCATTAGATGAAGAAATACCGCTTCCAACGAAATCCACAAAGAGGTCCACATATCCACTTGCAGACTTTACAAACAGAGTGTTTACAAACAGCCCTATGAAAAGAAAGGTTAAACTCTGTGAGTGGAACGCACACATCACAAAGTAGTTTCTGAGAATGATTCTCTCTACCTTTTATACGAGGATATTTCCTTTTCTACCGATGGCCCCAAAACGCTTGAAATCTCCACATGCAAATTCCTCAAAAAGAGGGTTTCCAATCTGCTCTGTCTAAAGGAAGGTTCAACTCTGTGAGTTGAACACACACAAATCAAAGAAGTTTCTGAGAATTCTTCCTTCTAGCATTAGATGAAGAAATCCCGCTTCCAACAAAATCCTCCAAGAGGTCCAAATATCCACTTGCAGACTTCACAAACAGAGTGTTTCCAAACTGCTCTATGAAAAGAAAGGTTAAACTCTGTGAGTGGATCGCACACATCACAAAGTGGTTTCTGAGAATGATTCTCTCTAGTTTTTATACGAGGATATTTCCTTTTCCACCGATGGCCCAAAAACGCTTGAAATCTCCACATGCAAATTCTTCAAAAAGAGGGTTTCCAATCTGCTCTTTCTAAAGGAAGGTTCAACTCTGTTAGTTGAACACACACAAATCAACGAAGTTATTGAGAAATCTTCTGTGTAGCATTAGATGAAGAAATCCAGCTTCCAACGAAATCCACAGAGGTCCAAATATCCACTTGCAGACTTTACAATCAGAGTGTTTACAGACTGCTCTATGAAAAGAAAGGTTAAACTCTGTGAGTGGAACGCACACATCACAAAGTGGTTTCTGAGAATGATTCTCTCTAGTTTTTATACGAGGATATTTCCTTTTCTACCGATGGCCCCAAAACGCTTGAAATCTCCACATGCAAATTCCTAAAAAAGAGTGTTTCCAATCTGCTCTGTCTAAAGGAAGGTTCAATTCTGTGAGTTGAACACACACAAATCAAAGAAGTTTCTGAGAATTCTTCCTTCTAGCATTAGATGAAGAAATCCCGCTCCCAACGAAATCCTCAAAGAGGTCCAAATATCCACTTGCAGACTTTACAAACAGAGTGTTTACAAACTGCTCTTTCAAAAGAAAGGTTAAACTCTGTGAGTGGAACGCACACATCAGAAAGTAGTTTCTGAGAATGATTCTCTCTTGTTTTTATACGAGGAGATTTCCTTTTCTACCGTTGGCCCCATAGTGCTTGAAATCTCCACATGCATATTCCTCAAAAAGAGGGTTTCCAATCTGCTCTGTCTAAAGGAAGGTTCAACTCTGTTAGTTGAACACACACAAATCAACGAAGTTACTGAGAAATCTTCTGTGTAGCATTAGATGAAGAAATACCGCTTCCAACGAAATCCACAAATAGGTCCATATATCCACCTGCAGACTTTACAAACAGAGTGTTTACAAACTGCTCTATGAAAAGAAAGGTTAAACTCTGTGAGTGGAACGCACACATCACAAAGTGGTTACTGAGAATGATTCTCTCTAGTTTTTATACGAGGAGATTTCCTTTTCTACCGTTGGCCCCAAAGTGCTTGAAATCTCCACATGCATATTCCTCAAAAAGAGGGTTTCCAATCTGCTCTGTCTAAAGGAAGGTTCAACTCTGTTAGTTGAACACACACAAATCAACGAAGTTATTGAGAAATCTTCTGTGTAGCATTAGATGAAGAAATCCCGCTTCCAACGAAATCCACAGAGAGGTCCAAATATCCACTTGCAGACTTTACAAACAGAGTGTTTCCAAACTGCTCTATGAAAAGAAAGGTTAAACTCTGTGAGTGGAACGCACACATCACAAAGTGGTTTCTGAGAATGATTCTCTCTAGTTTTTATACGAGGATATTTTCTTTTCTACCGATGACCCCAAAACGCTTGAAATCTCCACATGCAAATTCCTCAAAAAGAGTGTTTCCAATCTGCTCTGTCTAAAGGAAGGTTCAACTCTGTGAGTTGAACACACACAAATCAAAGAAGTTTCTGAGAATTCTTCCTTCTAGCATTAGATGAAGAAATCCCGCTTACAACGAAATCCTCAAAGAGGTCCAAATATCCACTTGCAGACTTTACAAACAGAGTGTTTCCAAACTGCTCTATGAAAAGAAAGGTTAAACTCTGTGAGTGGAACGCACACATCACAAAGTAGTTTCTGAGAATGATTCTCTCTTGTTTTTATACGAGGAGATTTCCTTTTCTACCGTTGGCCACAAAGTGCTTGAAATCTCCACATGCATATTCCTCAAAAAGAGGGTTTCCAATCTGCTCTGTCTAAAGGAAGGTTCAACTCTGTTAGTTGAACACACACAAATCAACGAAGTTACTGAGAAATCTTCTGTGTAGCATTAGATGAAGAAATACCGCTTCCAACGAAATCCACAAAGAGGTCCATATATCCACCTGCAGACTTTACAAACAGAGTGTTTACAAACTGCTCTATGAAAAGAAAGGTTAAACTCTGTGAGTGGAACGCACACATCACAAAGTGGTTTCTGAGAATGATTCTCTCTAGTTTTTATACGAGGATATTTCCTTTTCTACCGATGGCCCCAAAACGCTTGAAATCTCCACATGCAAATTCCTCAAAAAGAGGGTTTCCAATCTGCTCTGTCTAAAGGAAGGTTCAACTCTGTGAGTTCAACACACACAAATCAAAGAAGTTTCTGGGAATTCTTCCTTCTAGCATTAGATGAAGAAATCCCGCTTCCAATGAAATCCTCAAAGAGGTCCAAATATCCCCTTGCAGACTTCAAAACCAGAGTGTTTCCAAACTGCTCTATGAAAAGAAAGGTTAAACTCTGTGAGTGGAACACACACATCACAAAGTAGTTTCTGAAAATGATTCTCTCTAGTTTTTATACGAGGATATTTCCTTTTCTACCGTTGGCCACAAAATGCTTGAAATCTCCACATGCATATTCCTCAAAAAGAGGGTTTCCAATCTGCTCTGTCTAAAGGAAGGTTCAACTCTGTGAGTTGAACACACACAAATCAAAGAAGTTTCTGAGAATTCTTCCTTCTAGCATTAGATGAAGGAATCCCGCTTCCAACGAAATCCTCCAAGAGGTCCAAATATCCACTTGCAGACTTCACAAACAGAGTGTTTCCAAACTGCTCTATGAAAAGAAAGGTTAAACTCTGTGAGTGGATCGCACACATCACAAACTGGTTTCTGAGAATGATTCTCTCTAGTTTTTATACAAGGATATTTCCTTTTCTACCGATGGCCCAAAAACGCTTGAAATCTCCACATGCAAATTCCTCAAAAAGAGGGTTTCCAATCTGCTCTGTCTAAAGGAAGGTTCAACTCTGTGAGTTGAACACACACAAATCAAAGAAGTTTCTGAGAATTCTTCCTTCTAGCATTAGATGAAGAAATCCCGCTTCCAACGAAATCCTCCAAGAGGTCCAAATATCCACTTGCAGACTTCACAAACAGAGTGTTTCCAAACTGCTCTATGAAAAGAAAGGTTAAACTCTGTGAGTGGATCGCACACATCACAAAGTGGTTTCTGAGAATGATTCTCTCTTGTTTTTATACGAGGAGATTTCCTTTTCTACCGTTGGCCACAAAGTGCTTGAAATCTCCACATGCATATTCCTCAAAAAGAGGGTTTCCAATCTGCTCTGTCTAAAGGAAGGTTCAACTCTGTTAGTTGAACACACACAAATCAACGAAGTTACTGAGAAATCTTCTGTGTAGCATTAGATGAAGAAATACCGCTTCCAACGAAATCCACAAAGAGGTCCATATATCCACCTGCAGACTTTACAAACAGAGTGTTTACAAACTGCTCTATGAAAAGAAAGGTTAAACTCTGTGAGTGGAACGCACACATCACAAAGTGGTTTCTGAGAATGATTCTCTCTAGTTTTTATACGAGGATATTTCCTTTTCTACCGATGGCCCCAAAACGCTTGAAATCTCCACATGCAAATTCCTCAAAAAGAGGGTTTCCAATCTGCTCTGTCTAAAGGAAGGTTCAACTCTGTGAGTTCAACACACACAAATCAAAGAAGTTTCTGGGAATTCTTCCTTCTAGCATTAGATGAAGAAATCCCGCTTCCAATGAAATCCTCAAAGAGGTCCAAATATCCCCTTGCAGACTTCAAAACCAGAGTGTTTCCAAACTGCTCTATGAAAAGAAAGGTTAAACTCTGTGAGTGGAACACACACATCACAAAGTAGTTTCTGAAAATGATTCTCTCTAGTTTTTATACGAGGATATTTCCTTTTCTACCGTTGGCCACAAAATGCTTGAAATCTCCACATGCATATTCCTCAAAAAGAGGGTTTCCAATCTGCTCTGTCTAAAGGAAGGTTCAACTCTGTGAGTTGAACACACACAAATCAAAGAAGTTTCTGAGAATTCTTCCTTCTAGCATTAGATGAAGGAATCCCGCTTCCAACGAAATCCTCCAAGAGGTCCAAATATCCACTTGCAGACTTCACAAACAGAGTGTTTCCAAACTGCTCTATGAAAAGAAAGGTTAAACTCTGTGAGTGGATCGCACACATCACAAACTGGTTTCTGAGAATGATTCTCTCTAGTTTTTATACAAGGATATTTCCTTTTCTACCGATGGCCCAAAAACGCTTGAAATCTCCACATGCAAATTCCTCAAAAAGAGGGTTTCCAATCTGCTCTGTCTAAAGGAAGGTTCAACTCTGTGAGTTGAACACACACAAATCAAAGAAGTTTCTGAGAATTCTTCCTTCCAGCATTAGATGAAGAAATCCCGCTTCCAACGAAATCCTCCAAGAGGTCCAAATATCCACTTGCAGACTTCACAAACAGAGTGTTTCCAAACTGCTCTATGAAAAGAAAGGTTAAACTCTGTGAGTGGATCGCACACATCACAAAGTGGTTTCTGAGAATGATTCTCTCTTGTTTTTATACGAGGAGATTTCCTTTTCTACCGTTGGCCACAAAATGCTTGAAATCTCCACATGCATATTCCTCAAAAAGAGGGTTTCCAATCTGCTCTGTCTAAAGGAAGGTTCAACTCTGTGAGTTGAACACACACAAATCAAAGAAGTTTCTGAGAATTCTTCCTTCTAGAATTAGATGAAGAAATCCCGCTTCCAACGAAATCCTCCAAGAGGTCCAAATATCCACTTGCAGACTTCACAAACAGAGTGTTTCCAAACTGCTCTATGAAAAGAAAGGTTAAACTCTGTGAGTGGATCGCACACATCACAAACTGGTTTCTGAGAATGATTCTCTCTAGTTTTTATACAAGGATATTTCCTTTTCTAACGATGGCCCAAAAACGCTTGAAATCTCCACATGCAAATTCCTCAAAAAGAGGGTTTCCAATCTGCTCTGTCTAAAGGAAGGTTCAACTCTGTGAGTTGAACACACACAAATCAAAGAAGTTTCTGAGAATTCTTCCTTCTAGCATTAGATGAAGAAATCCCGCTTCCAACGAAATCCTCCAAGAGGTCCAAATATCCACTTGCAGACTTCACAAACAGAGTGTTTCCAAACTGCTCTATGAAAAGAAAGGTTAAACTCTGTGAGTGGATCGCACACATCACAAAGTGGTTTCTGAGAATGATTCTCTCTTGTTTTTATACGAGGAGATTTCCTTTTCTACCGTTGGCCCCAAAGTGCTTGAAATCTCCACATGCATATTCCTCAAAAAGAGGGTTTCCAATCTGCTCTGTCTAAAGGAAGGTTCAACTCTGTTAGTTGAACACACACAAATCAACGAAGTTACTGAGAAATCTTCTGTGTAGCATTAGATGAAGAAATCCCGCTTCCAACGAAATCCACAAAGAGGTCCACATATGCACTTGCAGACTTTACAAACAGAGTGTTTACAAACAGCCCTATGAAAAGAAAGGTTAAACTCTGTGAGTGGAACGCACACATCACAAAGTAGTTTCTGAGAATGATTCTCTCTAGTTTTTATACAAGGATATTTCCTTTTCTACCGATGGCCCAAAAACGCTTGAAATCTCCACATGCAAATTCCTCAAAAAGAGGGTTTCCAATCTGCTCTGTCTAAAGGAAGGTTCAACTCTGTGAGTTGAACACACACAAATCAAAGAAGTTTCTGAGAATTCTTCCTTCTAGCATTAGATGAAGAAATCCCGCTTCCAACGAAATCCTCCAAGAGGTCCAAATATCCACTTGCAGACTTCACAAACAGAGTGTTTCCAAACTGCTCTATGAAAAGAAAGGTTAAACTCTGTGAGTGGATCGCACACATCACAAAGTGGTTTCTGAGAATGATTCTCTCTTGTTTTTATACGAGGAGATTTCCTTTTCTACCGTTGGCCCCAAAGTGCTTGAAATCTCCACATGCATATTCCTCAAAAAGAGGGTTTCCAATCTGCTCTGTCTAAAGGAAGGTTCAACTCTGTTAGTTGAACACACACAAATCAACGAAGTTACTGAGAAATCTTCTGTGTAGCATTAGATGAAGAAATCCCGCTTCCAACAAAATCCACAAAGAGGTCCACATATCCACTTGCAGACTTTACAAACAGAGTGTTTACAAACAGCCCTATGAAAAGAAAGGTTAAACTCTGTGAGTGGAACGCACACATCACAAAGTAGTTTCTGAGAATGATTCTCTCTACCTTTTATACGAGGATATTTCCTTTTCTACCGATGGCCCCAAAACGCTTGAAATCTCCACATGCAAATTCCTCAAAAAGAGGGTTTCCAATCTGCTCTGTCTAAAGGAAGGTTCAACTCTGTGAGTTGAACACACACAAATCAAAGAAGTTTCTGAGAATTCTTCCTTCTAGCATTAGATGAAGAAATCCCGCTTCCAACAAAATCCTCCAAGAGGTCCAAATATCCACTTGCAGACTTCACAAACAGAGTGTTTCCAAACTGCTCTATGAAAAGAAAGGTTACACTCTGTGAGTGGATCGCACACCTCACAAAGTGGTTTCTGAGAATGATTCTCTCTAGTTTTTATACGAGGATATTTCCTTTTCCACCGATGGCCCAAAAACGCTTGAAGTCTCCACATGCAAATACCTCAAAAAGAGGGTTTCCAATCTGCTCTGTCTAAAGGATGGTTCAACTCTGTTAGTTGAACACACACAAATCAACGAAGTTATTGAGAAATCTTCTGTGTAGCATTAGATGAAGAAATCCCGCTTCCAACGAAATCCACAAAGAGGTCCAAATATCCACCTGCAGACTTTACAATCAGAGTGTTTACAGACTGCTCTGTGAAAAGAAAGGTTAAACTCTGTGAGTGGAACGCACACATCACAAAGTGGTTTCTGAGAATGATTCTCTCTAGTTTTTATAGGAGGATATTTCCTTTTCTACCGATGGCCCCAAAACGCTTGAAATCTCCACATGCAAATTCCTAAAAAAGAGTGTTTCAAATCTGCTCTGTCTAAAGGAAGGTTCAATTCTGTGAGTTGAACACACACAAATCAAAGAAGTTTCTGAGAATTCTTCCTTCTAGCATTAGATGAAGAAATCCCGCTTCCAACGAAATCCTCAAAGAGGTCCAAATATCCACTTGCAGACTTTACAAACAGAGTGTTTACAAACTGCTCTTTCAAAATAAAGGTTAAACTCTGTGAGTGGAACGCACACATCACAAAGTAGTTTCTGAGAATGATTCTCTCTTGTTTTTATACGAGGAGATTTCCTTTTCTACCGTTGGCCCCAAAGTGCTTGAAATCTCCACATGCATATTCCTCAAAAAGAGGGTTTCCAATCTGCTCTGTCTAAAGGAAGGTTCAACTCTGTTAGTTGAACACACACAAATCAACGAAGTTACTGAGAAATCTTCTGTGTAGCATTAGATGAAGAAATACCGCTTCCAACGAAATCCACAAAGAGGTCCATATATCCACCTGCAGACTTTACAAACAGAGTGTTTACAAACTGCTCTATGAAAAGAAAGGTTAAACTCTGTGAGTGGAACGCACACATCACAAAGTGGTTTCTGAGAATGATTCTCTCTAGTTTTTATACGAGGATATTTCCTTTTCTACCGATGACCCCAAAACGCTTGAAATCTCCACATGCAAATTCCTAAAAAAGAGTGTTTCCAATCGGCTCTGTCTAAAGGAAGGTTCAACTCTGTGAGTTGAACACACAAAAATCAAAGAAGTTTCTGAGAATTCTTCCTTCTAGCATTAGATGAAGAAATCGCGCTTCCAACGAAATCCTCAAAGAGGTCCAAATATCCAATTGCAGACTTTACAAACAGAGTGTTTACAAACTGCTCTTTCAAAAGAAAGGTTAAACTCTGTGAGTGGAACGCACACATCACAAAGTAGTTTCTGAGAATGATTCTCTCTTGTTTTTATACGAGGATATTTCCTTTTCTACCGTTGGCCCCAAAGTGCTTGAAATCTCCACATGCATATTCCTCAAAAAGAGGGTTTCCAATCTGCTCTGTCTAAAGGAAGGTTCAACTCTGTTAGTTGAACACACACAAATCAACGAAGTTACTGAGAAATCTTCTGTGTAGCATTAGATGAAGAAATCCCGCTTCCAAAGAAATCCACAAAGAGGTCCACATATCCACTTGCAGACTTTACAAACAGAGTGTTTACAAACAGCCCTATGAAAAAAAAGGTTAAACTCTGTGAGTGGAACGCACACATCACAAAGTAGTTTCTGAGAATGATTCTCTCTTGTTTTTATACGAGGAGATTTCCTTTTCTACCGTTGGCCCCATAGTGCTTGAAATCTCCACATGCATATTCCTCAAAAAGAGGGTTTCCAATCTGCTCTGTCTAAAGGAAGGTTCAACTCTGTTAGTTGAACACACACAAATCAACGAAGTTACTGAGAAATCTTCTGTGTAGCATTAGCTGAAGAAATACCGCTTCCAACGAAATCCACAAAGAGTTCCATATATCCACCTGCAGACTTTACAAACAGAGTGTTTACAAACTGCTCTATGAAAAGAAAGGTTAAACTCTGTGAGTGGAACGCACACATCACAAAGTGGTTGCTGAGAATGATTCTCTCTAGTTTTTATACGAGGATATTTCCTTTTCTACCGATGGCCCCAAAACGCTTGAAATCTCCACGTGCAAATTCCTCCAAAAGAGGGTTTCCAATCTGCTCTGTCTAAAGGAAGGTTCAACTCTGTGAGTTGAACACACACAAATCAAAGAAGTTTCTGAGAATTCTTCCTTCTAGCATTAGATGAAGAAATCCCGCTTCCAATGAAATCCTCAAAGAGGTCCAAATATCCCCTTGCAGACTTCAAAACCAGAGTGTTTCCAAACTGCTCTATGAAAAGAAAGGTTAAACTCTGTGAGTGGAACACACACATCACAAAGTAGTTTCTGAAAATGATTCTCTCTAGTTTTTATACGAGGATATTTCCTTTTCTACCGTTGGCCACAAAATGCTTGAAATCTCCACATGCATATTCCTCAAAAAGAGGGTTTCCAATCTGCTCTGTCTAAAGGAAGGTTCAACTCTGTGAGTTGAACACACACAAATCAAAGAAGTTTCTGAGAATTCTTCCTTCTAGCATTAGATGAAGGAATCCCGCTTCCAACGAAATCCTCCAAGAGGTCCAAATATCCACTTGCAGACTTCACAAACAGAGTGTTTCCAAACTGCTCTATGAAAAGAAAGGTTAAACTCTGTGAGTGGATCGCACACATCACAAACTGGTTTCTGAGAATGATTCTCTCTAGTTTTTATACAAGGATATTTCCTTTTCTACCGATGGCCCAAAAACGCTTGAAATCTCCACATGCAAATTCCTCAAAAAGAGGGTTTCCAATCTGCTCTGTCTAAAGGAAGGTTCAACTCTGTGAGTTGAACACACACAAATCAAAGAAGTTTCTGAGAATTCTTCCTTCTAGCATTAGATGAAGAAATCCCGCTTCCAACGAAATCCTCCAAGAGGTCCAAATATCCACTTGCAGACTTCACAAACAGAGTGTTTCCAAACTGCTCTATGAAAAGAAAGGTTAAACTCTGTGAGTGGATCGCACACATCACAAAGTGGTTTCTGAGAATGATTCTCTCTTGTTTTTATACGAGGAGATTTCCTTTTCTACCGTTGGCCACAAAATGCTTGAAAACTCCACATGCATATTCCTCAAAAAGAGGGTTTCCAATCTGCTCTGTCTAAAGGAAGGTTCAACTCTGTGAGTTGAACACACACAAATCAAAGAAGTTTCTGAGAATTCTTCCTTCTAGCATTAGATGAAGGAATCCCGCTTCCAACGAAATCCTCCAAGAGGTCCAAATATCCACTTGCAGACTTCACAAACAGAGTGTTTCCAAACTGCTCTATGAAAAGAAAGGTTAAACTCTGTGAGTGGATCGCACACATCACAAACTGGTTTCTGAGAATGATTCTCTCTAGTTTTTATACAAGGATATTTCCTTTTCTACCGATGGCCCAAAAACGCTTGAAATCTCCACATGCAAATTCCTCAAAAAGAGGGTTTCCAATCTGCTCTGTCTAAAGGAAGGTTCAACTCTGTGAGTTGAACACACACAAATCAAAGAAGTTTCTGAGAATTCTTCCTTCTAGCATTAGATGAAGAAATCCCGCTTCCAACGAAATCCTCAAAGAGGTCCAAATATCCACTTGCAGACTTCACAAACAGAGTGTTTCCAAACTGCTCTATGAAAAGAAAGGTTAAACTCTGTGAGTGGATCGCACACATCACAAAGTGGTTTCTGAGAATGATTCTCTCTTGTTTTTATACGAGGAGATTTCCTTTTCTACCGTTGGCCCCAAAATGCTTGAAATCTCCACATGCATATTCCTCAAAAAGAGGGTTTCCAATATGCTCTGTCTAAAGGAAGGTTCAACTCTGTTAGTTGAAAACACACAAATCAACGAAGTTACTGAGAAATCTTCTGTGTAGCATTAGATGAAGAAATCCCGCTTCCAACGAAATCCACAAAGAGGTCCACATATCCACTTGCAGACTTTACAAACAGAGTGTTTACAAACAGCCCTATGAAAAGAAAGGTTAAACTCTGTGAGTGGAACGCACACATCACAAAGTAGTTTCTGAGAATGATTCTCTCTAGTTTTTATACAAGGATATTTCCTTTTCTACCGATGGCCCAAAAACGCTTGAAATCTCCACATGCAAATTCCTCAAAAAGAGGGTTTCCAATCTGCTCTGTCTAAAGGAAGGTTCAACTCTGTGAGTTGAACACACACAAATCAAAGAAGTTTCTGAGAATTCTTCCTTCTAGCATTAGATGAAGAAATCCCGCTTCCAACGAAATCCTCCAAGAGGTCCAAATATCCACTTGCAGACTTCACAAACAGAGTGTTTCCAAACTGCTCTATGAAAAGAAAGGTTAAACTCTGTGAGTGGATCGCACACATCACAAAGTGGTTTCTGAGAATGATTCTCTCTTGTTTTTATACGAGGAGATTTCCTTTTCTACCGTTGGCCCCAAAGTGCTTGAAATCTCCACATGCATATTCCTCAAAAAGAGGGTTTCCAATCTGCTCTGTCTAAAGGAAGGTTCAACTCTGTTAGTTGAACACACACAAATCAACGAAGTTACTGAGAAATCTTCTGTGTAGCATTAGATGAAGAAATCCCGCTTCCAACAAAATCCACAAAGAGGTCCACATATCCACTTGCAGACTTTACAAACAGAGTGTTTACAAACAGCCCTATGAAAAGAAAGGTTAAACTCTGTGAGTGGAACGCACACATCACAAAGTAGTTTCTGAGAATGATTCTCTCTACCTTTTATACGAGGATATTTCCTTTTCTACCGATGGCCCCAAAACGCTTGAAATCTCCACATGCAAATTCCTCAAAAAGAGGGTTTCCAATCTGCTCTGTCTAAAGGAATTTTCAACTCTGTGAGTTGAACACACACAAATCAAAGAAGTTTCTGAGAATTCTTCCTTCTAGCATTAGATGAAGAAATCCCGCTTCCAACAAAATCCTCCAAGAGGTCCAAATATCCACTTGCAGACTTCACAAACAGAGTGTTTCCAAACTGCTCTATGAAAAGAAAGGTTACACTCTGTGAGTGGATCGCACACATCACAAAGTGGTTTCTGAGAATGATTCTCTCTAGTTTTTATACGAGGATATTTCCTTTTCCACCGATGGCCCAAAAACGCTTGAAGTCTCCACATGCAAATTCCTCAAAAAGAGGGTTTCCAATCTGCTCTGTCTAAAGGAAGGTTCAACTCTGTTAGTTGAACACACACAAATCAACGAAGTTATTGAGAAATCTTCTGTGTAGCATTAGATGAAGAAATCCCGCTTCCAACGAAATCCACAAAGAGGTCCAAATATCCACCTGCAGACTTTACAATCAGAGTGTTTACAGACTGCTCTGTGAAAAGAAAGGTTAAACTCTGTGAGTGGAATGCACACATCACAAAGTGGTTTCTGAGAATGATTCTCTCTAGTTTTTATAGGAGGATATTTCCTTTTCTACCGATGGCCCCAAAACGCTTGAAATCTCCACATGCAAATTCCTAAAAAAGAGTGTTTCCAATCTGCTCTGTCTAAAGGAAGGTTCAATTCTGTGAGTTGAACACACACAAATCAAAGAAGTTTCTGAGAATTCTTCCTTCTAGCATTAGATGAAGAAATCCCGCTTCCAACGAAATCCTCAAAGAGGTCCAAATATCCACTTGCAGACTTTACAAACAGAGTGTTTACAAACTGCTCTTTCAAAAGAAAGGTTAAACTCTGTGAGTGGAACGCACACATCACAAAGTAGTTTCTGAGAATGATTCTCTCTTGTTTTTATACGAGGAGATTTCCTTTTCTACCGTTGGCCCCAAAGTGCTTGAAATCTCCACATGCATATTCCTCAAAAAGAGGGTTTCCAATCTGCTCTGTCTAAAGGAAGGTTCAACTCTGTTAGTTGAACACACACAAATCAACGAAGTTACTGAGAAATCTTCTGTGTAGCATTAGATGAAGAAATACCGCTTCCAACGAAATCCACAAAGAGGTCCATATATCCACCTGCAGACTTTACAAACAGAGTGTTTACAAACTGCTCTATGAAAAGAAAGGTTAAACTCTGTGAGTGGAACGCACACATCACAAAGTGGTTACTGAGAATGATTCTCTCTAGTTTTTATACGAGGATATTTCCTTTTCTACCTTTGGCCCCAAAACGCTTGAAATCTCCACATGCAAATTCCTCAAAAAGAGGGTTTCCAATCTGCTCTGTCTAAAGGAAGGTTCAACTCTGTGAGTTAAACACACACAAATCAAAGAAGTTTCTGAGAATTCTTCCTTCTAGCATTAGATGAAGAAATCCCGCTTCCAACGAAATCCTCCAAGAGGTCCAAATATCCACTTGCAGACTTCACAAACAGAGTGTTTCCAAACTGCTCTATGAAAAGAAAGGTTAAACTCTGTGAGTGGATCGCACACATCACAAAGTGGTTTCTGAGAATGATTCTCTCTTGTTTTTATACGAGGAGATTTCCTTTTCTACCGTTGGCCACAAAATGCTTGAAATCTCCACATGCATATTCCTCAAAAAGAGGGTTTCCAATCTGCTCTGTCTAAAGGAAGGTTCAACTCTGTTAGTTGAACACACACAAATCAACGAAGTTACTGAGAAATCTTCTGTGTAGCATTAGATGAAGAAATACCGCTTCCAACGAAATCCACAAAGAGGTCCATATATCCACCTGCAGACTTTACAAACAGAGTGTTTACAAACTGCTCTATGAAAAGAAAGGTTAAACTCTGTGAGTGGAACGCACACATCACAAAGTGGTTTCTGAGAATGATTCTCTCTAGTTTTTATACGAGGATATTTCCTTTTCTACCGATGGCCCCAAAACGCTTGAAATCTCCACATGCAAATTCCTCAAAATGAGGGTTTCCAATCTGCTCTGTCTAAAGGAAGGTTCAACTCTGTGAGTTCAACACACACAAATCAAAGAAGTTTCTGGGAATTCTTCCTTCTAGCATTAGATGAAGAAATCCCGCTTCCAATGAAATCCTCAAAGAGGTCCAAATATCCCCTTGCAGACTTCAAAACCAGAGTGTTTCCAAACTGCTCTATGAAAAGAAAGGTTAAACTCTGTGAGTGGAACACACACATCACAAAGTAGTTTCTGAAAATGATTCTCTCTAGTTTTTATACGAGGATATTTCCTTTTCTACCGTTGGCCACAAAATGCTTGAAATCTCCACATGCATATTCCTCAAAAAGAGGGTTTCCAATCTGCTCTGTCTAAAGGAAGGTTCAACTCTGTGAGTTGAACACACACAAATCAAAGAAGTTTCTGAGAATTCTTCCTTCTAGCATTAGATGAAGGAATCCCGCTTCCAACGAAATCCTCCAAGAGGTCCAAATATCCACTTGCAGACTTCACAAACAGAGTGTTTCCAAACTGCTCTATGAAAAGAAAGGTTAAACTCTGTCAGTGGATCGCACACATCACAAACTGGTTTCTGAGAATGATTCTCTCTAGTTTTTATACAAGGATATTTCCTTTTCTACAGATGGCCCAAAAACGCTTGAAGTCTCCACATGCAAATTCCTCAAAAAGAGGGTTTCCAATCTGCTCTGTCTAAAGGAAGGTTCAACCCTGTTAGTTGAACACACACAAATCAACGAAGTTATTGAGAAATCTTCTGTGTAGCATTAGATGAAGAAATCCCGCTTCCAACGAAATCCACAAAGAGGTCCAAATATCCACCTGCAGACTTTACAAACAGAGTGTTTCCAAACTGCTCTATGAAAAGAAAGGTTAAACTCTGTGAGTGGATCGCACACATCACAAAGTGGTTTCTGAGAATGATTCTCTCTTGTTTTTATAAGAGGAGATTTCCTTTTCTACCGATGGCCCCAAAACGCTTGAAATCTCCACATGCATATTCCTCAAAAAGAGGGTTTCCAATCTGCTCTGTCTAAAGGAAGGTTCAATTCTGTGAGTTGAACACACACAAATCAAAGAAGTTTCTGAGAATTCTTCCTTCTAGCATTAGATGAAGAAATCCCGCTTCCAACGAAATCCTCAAAGAGGTCCAAATATCCACTTGCAGACTTTACAAACAGAGTGTTTACAAACTGCTCTTTCAAAAGAAAGGTTAAACTCTGTGAGTGGAACGCACACATCACAAAGTAGTTTCTGAGAATGATTCTCTCTTGTTTTTATACGAGGAGATTTCCTTTTCTACCGTTGGCCCCAAAGTGCTTGAAATCTCCACATGCATATTCCTCAAAAAGAGGGTTTCCAATCTGCTCTGTCTAAAGGAAGGTTCAACTCTGTTAGTTGAACACACACAAATCAACGAAGTTACTGAGAAATCTTCTGTGTAGCATTAGATGAAGAAATACCGCTTCCAACGAAATCCACAAAGAGGTCCATATATCCACCTGCAGACTTTACAAACAGAGTGTTTACAAACTGCTCTATGAAAAGAAAGGTTAAACTCTGTGAGTGGAACGCACACATCACAAAGTGGTTACTGAGAATGATTCTCTCTAGTTTTTATACGAGGATATTTCCTTTTCTACCTTTGGCCGCAAAACGCTTGAAATCTCCACATGCAAATTCCTCAAAAAGAGGGTTTCCAATCTGCTCTGTCTAAAGGAAGGTTCAACTCTGTTAGTTGAACACACACAAATCAAAGAAGTTATTGAGAAATCTTCTGTGTAGCATTAGATGAAGAAATCCCGCTTCCAACGAAATCCACAAAGAGGTCCAAATATCCACTTGCAGACTTTACAAACAGAGTGTTTACAAACTGCTCTATGAAAAGAAAGGTTAAACTCTGTGAGTGGAACGCACACGTCTCAAAGTGGTTTCTGAGAATGATTCTCTCTAGTTTTTATACGAGGATATTTCCTTTTCTACCGATGGCCCCAAAACGCTTGAAATCTCCACATGCAAATTCCTCAAAAAGAGTGTTTCCAATCTGCTCTGTCTAAAGGAAGGTTCAACTCTGTGAGTTGAACACACACAAATCAAAGAAGTTTCTGAGAATTCTTCCTTCTAGCATTAGATGAAGGAATCCCGCTTCCAACGAAATCCTCCAAGAGGTCCAAATATCCACTTGCAGACTTCACAAACAGAGTGTTTCCAAACTGCTCTATGAAAAGAAAGGTTAAACTCTGTGAGTGGATCGCACACATCACAAACTGGTTTCTGAGAATGATTCTCTCTAGTTTTTATACAAGGATATTTCCTTTTCTACCGATGGCCCAAAAACGCTTGAAATCTCCACATGCAAATTCCTCAAAAAGAGGGTTTCCAATCTGCTCTGTCTAAAGGAAGGTTCAACTCTGTGAGTTGAACACACACAAATCAAAGAAGTTTCTGAGAATTCTTCCTTCTAGCATTAGATGAAGAAATCCCGCTTCCAACGAAATCCTCCAAGAGGTCCAAATATCCACTTGCAGACTTCACAAACAGAGTGTTTCCAAACTGCTCTATGAAAAGAAAGGTTAAACTCTGTGAGTGGATCGCACACATCACAAAGTGGTTTCTGAGAATGATTCTCTCTTGTTTTTATACGAGGAGATTTCCTTTTCTACCGTTGGCCACAAAATGCTTGAAATCTCCACATGCATATTCCTCAAAAAGAGGGTTTCCAATCTGCTCTGTCTAAAGGAAGGTTCAACTCTGTGAGTTGAACACACACAAATCAAAGAAGTTTCTGAGAATTCTTCCTTCTACCATTAGATGAAGGAATCCCGCTTCCAACGAAATCCTCCAAGAGGTCCAAATATCCACTTGCAGACTTCACAAACAGAGTGTTTCCAAACTGCTCTATGAAAAGAAAGGTTAAACTCTGTGAGTGGATCGCACACATCACAAACTGGTTTCTGAGAATGATTCTCTCTAGTTTTTATACAAGGATATTTCCTTTTCTACCGATGGCCCAAAAACGCTTGAAATCTCCACATGCAAATTCCTCAAAAAGAGGGTTTCCAATCTGCTCTGTCTAAAGGAAGGTTCAACTCTGTGAGTTGAACACACACAAATCAAAGAAGTTTCTGAGAATTCTTCCTTCTAGCATTAGATGAAGAAATCCCGCTTCCAACGAAATCCTCCAAGAGGTCCAAATATCCACTTGCAGACTTCACAAACAGAGTGTTTCCAAACTGCTCTATGAAAAGAAAGGTTAAACTCTGTGAGTGGATCGCACACATCACAAAGTGGTTTCTGAGAATGATTCTCTCTTGTTTTTATACGAGGAGATTTCCTTTTCTACCGATGGCCCCAAAGTGCTTGAAATCTCCACATGCATATTCCTCAAAAAGAGGGTTTCCAATCTGCTCTGTCTAAAGGAAGGTTCAACTCTGTTAGTTGAACACACACAAATCAACGAAGTTACTGAGAAATCTTCTGTGTAGCATTAGATGAAGAAATACCGCTTCCAACGAAATCCACAAAGAGGTCCATATATCCACCTGCAGACTTTACAAACAGAGTGTTTACAAACTGCTCTATGAAAAGAAAGGTTAAACTCTGTGAGTGGAACGCACACATCACAAAGTGGTTACTGAGAATGATTCTCTCTAGTTTTTATACGAGGATATTTCCTTTTCTACCTTTGGCCCCAAAACGCTTGAAATCTCCACATGCAAATTCCTCAAAAAGAGGGTTTCCAATCTGCTCTGTCTAAAGGAAGGTTCAACTCTGTTAGTTGAACACACACAAATCAAAGAAGTTATTGAGAAATCTTCTGTGTAGCATTAGATGAAGAAATCCCGCTTCCAACGAAATCCACAAAGAGGTCCAAATATCCACTTGCAGACTTTACAAACAGAGTGTTTACAAACTGCTCTATGAAAAGAAAGGTTAAACTCTGTGAGTGGAACGCACACGTCTCAAAGTGGTTTCTGAGAATGATTCTCTCTAGTTTTTATACGAGGATATTTCCTTTTCTACCGATGGCCCCAAAACGCTTGAAATCTCCACATGCAAATTACTCAAAAAGAGTGTTTCCAATCTGCTCTGTCTAAAGGAAGGTTCAACTCTGTGAGTTGAACACACAAAGATCAAAGAAGTTTCTGAGAATTCTTCCTTCTAGCGTTAGATGAAGGAATCCCGCTTCCAACGAAATCCTCCAAGAGGTCCAAATATCCACTTGCAGACTTCACAAACAGAGTGTTTCCAAACTGCTCTATGAAAAGAAAGGTTAAACTCTGTGAGTGGATCGCACACATCACAAACTGGTTACTGAGAATGATTCTCTCTAGTTTTTATACAAGGATATTTCCTTTTCTACCGATGGCCCAAAAACGCTTGAAATCTCCACATGCAAATTCCTCAAAAAGAGGGTTTCCAATCTGCTCTGTCTAAAGGAAGGTTCAACTCTGTGAGTTGAACACACACAAATCAAAGAAGTTTCTGAGAATTCTTCCTTCTAGCATTAGATGAAGAAATCCCGCTTCCAACGAAATCCTCCAAGAGGTCCAAATATCCACTTGCAGACTTCACAAACAGAGTGTTTCCAAACTGCTCTATGAAAAGAAAGGTTAAACTCTGTGAGTGGATCGCACACATTACAAAGTGGTTTCTGAGAATGATTCTCTCTTGTTTTTATACGAGGAGATTTCCTTTTCAACCGTTGGCCCCAAAGTGCTTGAAATCTCCACATGCATATTCCTCAAAAAGAGGGTTTCCAATCTGCTCTGTCTAAAGGAAGGTCCAACTCTGTTAGTTGAACACACACAAATCAACGAAGTTACTGAGAAATCTTCTGCGTAGCATTAGATGAAGAAATCCCGCTTCCAACGAAATCCACAAAGAGGTCCAAATATCCACTTGCAGACTTTACAAACAGAGTGTTTACAAACTGCCCTATGAAAAGAAACGTTAAACTCTGTGAGTGGAACGCACACATCACAAAGTGGTTTCTGAGAATGATTCTCTCTAGTTTTTATACGAGGATATTTCCTTTTCTACCGAAGACCCCAAAACGCTTGAAATCTCCACATGCAAATTCCTAAAAAAGAGTGTTTCCAATCTGCTCTGTCTAAAGGAAGGTTCAACTCTGTGAGTTGAACACACACAAATCAAAGAAGTTTCTGAGAATTCTTCCTTCTAGCATTAGATGAAGAAATCCCGCTTCCAACGAAATCCTCCAAGAGGTCCAAATATCCACTTGCAGACTTTACAAACAGAGTGTTTCCAAACTGCTCTATGAAAAGAAAGGTTAAACTCTGTGAGTGGAACGCACACATCACAAAGTAGTTTCTGAGAATGATTCTCTCTTGTTTTTATACGAGGAGATTTCCTTTTCTACCGTTGGCCCCATAGTGCTTGAAATCTCCACATGCATATTCCTCAAAAAGAGGGTTTCCAATCTGCTCTGTCTAAAGGAAGGTTCAACTCTGTTAGTTGAACACACACAAATCAACGAAGTTACTGAGAAATCTTCTGTGTAGCATTAGATGAAGAAATACCGCTTCCAACGAAATCCACAAAGAGGTCCATATATCCACCTGCAGACTTTACAAACAGAGTGTTTACAAACTGCTCTATGAAAAGAAAGGTTAAACTCTGTGAGTGGAACGCACACATCACAAAGTGGTTGCTGAGAATGATTCTCTCTAGTTTTTATACGAGGATATTTCCTTTTCTACCGATGGCCCCAAAACGCTTGAAATCTCCACGTGCAAATTCCTCCAAAAGAGGGTTTCCAATCTGCTCTGTCTAAAGGAAGGTTCAACTCTGTGAGTTCAACACACACAAATCAAAGAAGTTTCTGAGAATTCTTCCTTCTAGCATTAGATGAAGAAATCCCGCTTCCAATGAAATCCTCAAAGAGGTCCAAATATCCCCTTGCAGACTTCAAAACCAGAGTGTTTCCAAACTGCTCTATGAAAAGAAAGGTTAAACTCTGTGAGTGGAACACACACATCACAAAGTAGTTTCTGAAAATGATTCTCTCTAGTTTTTATACGAGGATATTTCCTTTTCTACCGTTGGCCACAAAATGCTTGAAATCTCCACATGCATATTCCTCAAAAAGAGGGTTTCCAATCTGCTCTGTCTAATGGAAGGTTCAACTCTGTGAGTTGAACACACACAAATCAAAGAAGTTTCTGAGAATTCTTCCTTCTAGCATTAGATGAAGGAATCCCGCTTCCAACGAAATCCTCCAAGAGGTCCAAATATCCACTTGCAGACTTCACAAACAGAGTGTTTCCAAACTGCTCTATGAAAAGAAAGGTTAAACTCTGTGAGTGGATCGCACACATCACAAACTGGTTTCTGAGAATGATTCTCTCTAGTTTTTATACAAGGATATTTCCTTTTCTACCGATGGCCCAAAAACGCTTGAAATCTCCACATGCAAATTCCTCAAAAAGAGGGTTTCCAATCTGCTCTGTCTAAAGGAAGGTTCAACTCTGTGAGTTGAACACACACAAATCAAAGAAGTTTCTGAGAATTCTTCCTTCTAGGATTAGATGAAGAAATCCCGCTTCCAACGAAATCCTCCAAGAGGTCCAAATATCCACTTGCAGACTTCACAAACAGAGTGTTTCCAAACTGCTCTATGAAAAGAAAGGTTAAACTCTGTGAGTGGATCGCACACATCACAAAGTGGTTTCTGAGAATGATTCTCTCTTGTTTTTATACGAGGAGATTTCCTTTTCTACCGTTGGCCCCAAAGTGCTTGAAATCTCCACATGCATATTCCTCAAAAAAGGGTTTCCAATCTGCTCTGTCTAAAGGAAGGTTCAACTCTGTTAGTTGAACACACACAAATCAACGAAGTTACTGAGAAATCTTCTGTGTAGCATTAGATGAAGAAATCCCGCTTCCAACGAAATCCACAAAGAGGTCCAAATATCCACTTGCAGACTTTACAAACAGAGTGTTTACAAACTGCTCTATGAAAAGAAAGGTTAAACTCTGTGAGTGGAACGCACACATCACAAAGTGGTTTCTGAGAATGATTCTCTCTAGTTTTTATACGAGGATATTTCCTTTTCTACCGAAGACCCCAAAACGCTTGAAATCTCCACATGCAAATTCCTAAAAAAGAGTGTTTCCAATCTGCTCTGTCTAAAGGAAGGTTCAACTCTGTGAGTTGAACACACACAAATCAAAGAAGTTTCTGAGAATTCTTCCTTCTAGCATTAGATGAAGAAATCCCGCTTCCAACGAAATCCTCCAAGAGGTCCAAATATCCACTTGCAGACTTTACAAACAGAGTGTTTCCAAACTGCTCTATGAAAAGAAAGGTTAAACTCTGTGAGTGGAACGCACACATCACAAAGTAGTTTCTGAGAATGATTCTCTCTTGTTTTTATACGAGGAGATTTCCTTTTCTACCGTTGGCCACATAGTGCTTGAAATCTCCACATGCATATTCCTCAAAAAGAGGGTTTCCAATCTGCTCTGTCTAAAGGAAGGTTCAACTCTGTTAGTTGAACACACACAAATCAACGAAGTTACTGAGAAATCTTCTGTGTAGCATTAGAAGAAGAAATACCGCTTCCAACGAAATCCACAAAGAGGTCCATATATCCACCTGCAGACTTTACAAACAGAGTGTTTACAAACTGCTCTATGAAAAGAAAGGTTAAACTCTGTGAGTGGAACGCACACATCACAAAGTGGTTGCTGAGAATGATTCTCTATAGTTTTTATACGAGGATATTTCCTTTTCTACCGATGGCCCCAAAACGCTTGAAATCTCCACGTGCAAATTCCTCCAAAAGAGGGTTTCCAATCTGCTCTGTCTAAAGGAAGGTTCAACTCTGTGAGTTCAACACACACAAATCAAAGAAGTTTCTGAGAATTCTTCCTTCTAGCATTAGATGAAGAAATCCCGCTTCCAATGAAATCCTCAAAGAGGTCCAAATATCCCCTTGCAGAGTTCAAAACCAGAGTGTTTCCAAACTGCTCTATGAAAAGAAAGGTTAAACTCTGTGAGTGGAACACACACATCACAAAGTAGTTTCTGAAAATGATTCTCTCTAGTTTTTATACGAGGATATTTCCTTTTCTACCGTTGGCCACAAAATGCTTGAAATCTCCACATGCATATTCCTCAAAAAGAGGGTTTCCAATCTGCTCTGTCTAAAGGAAGGTTCAACTCTGTGAGTTGAACACACACAAATCAAAGAAGTTTCTGAGAATTCTTCCTTCTAGCATTAGATGAAGGAATCCCGCTTCCAACGAAATCCTCCAAGAGGTCCAAATATCCACTTGCAGACTTCACAAACAGAGTGTTTCCAAACTGCTCTATGAAAAGAAAGGTTAAACTCTGTGAGTGGATCGCACACATCACAAACTGGTTACTGAGAATGATTCTCTCTAGTTTTTATACAAGGATATTTCCTTTTCTACCGATGGCCCAAAAACGCTTGAAATCTCCACATGCAAATTCCTCAAAAAGAGGGTTTCCAATCTGCTCTGTCTAAAGGAAGGTTCAACTCTGTGAGTTGAACACACACAAATCAAAGAAGTTTCTGAGAATTCTTCCTTCTAGCATTAGATGAAGAAATCCCGCTTCCAACGAAATCCTCCAAGAGGTCCAAATATCCACTTGCAGACTTCACAAACAGAGTGTTTCCAAACTGCTCTATGAAAAGAAAGGTTAAACTCTGTGAGTGGATCGCACACATCACAAAGTGGTTTCTGAGAATGATTATCTCTTGTTTTTATACGAGGAGATTTCCTTTTCTACCGTTGGCCCCAAAGTGCTTGAAATCTCCACATGCATATTCCTCAAAAAGAGGGTTTCCAATCTGCTCTGTCTAAAGGAAGGTTCAACTCTGTTAGTTGAACACACACAAATCAACGAAGTTACTGAGAAATCTTCTGTGTAGCATTAGATGAAGAAATCCCGCTTCCAACGAAATCCACAAAGAGGTCCAAATATCCACTTGCAGACTTTACAAACAGAGTGTTTACAAACTGCTCTATGAAAAGAAAGGTTAAACTCTGTGAGTGGAACGCACACATCACAAAGTGGTTTCTGAGAATGATTCTCTCTAGTTTTTATACGAGGATATTTCCTTTTCTACCGAAGACCCCAAAACGCTTGAAATCTCCACATGCAAATTCCTAAAAAAGTGTGTTTCCAATCGGCTCTGTCTAAAGGAAGGTTCAACTCTGTGAGTTGAACACACACAAATCAAAGAAGTTTCTGAGAATTCTTCCTTCTAGCATTAGATGAAGAAATCCCGCTTCCAACGAAATCTTCAAAGAGGTCCAAATATCCACTTGCAGACTTTACAAACAGAGTGTTTCCAAACTGCTCTATGAAAAGAAAGGTTAAACTCTGTGAGTGGAACGCACACATCACAAAGTAGTTTCTGAGAATGATTCTCTCTTGTTTTTATACGAGGAGATTTCCTTTTCTACCGTTGGCCCCATAGTGCTTGAAATCTCCACATGCATATTCCTCAAAAAGAGGGTTTCCAATCTGCTCTGTCTAAAGGAAGGTTCAACTCTGTTAGTTGAACACACACAAATCAACGAAGTTACTGAGAAATCTTCTGTGTAGCATTAGATGAAGAAATACCGCTTCCAACGAAATCCACAAAGAGGTCCATATATCCACCTGCAGACTTTACAAACAGAGTGTTTACAAACTGCTCTATGAAAAGAAAGGTTAAACTCTGTGAGTGGAACGCACACATCACAAAGTGGTTTCTGAGAATGATTCTCTCTAGTTTTTATACGAGGATATTTCCTTTTCTACCGATGGCCCCAAAACGCTTGAAATCTCCACGTGCAAATTCCTCCAAAAGAGGGTTTCCAATCTGCTCTGTCTAAAGGAAGGTTCAACTCTGTGAGTTCAACACACACAAATCAAAGAAGTTTCTGAGAATTCTTCCTTCTAGCATTAGATGAAGAAATCCCGCTTCCAATGAAATCCTCAAAGAGGTCCAAATATCCCCTTGCAGACTTCAAAACCAGAGTGTTTCCAAACTGCTCTATGAAAAGAAAGGTTAAACTCTGTGAGTGGAACACACACATCACAAAGTAGTTTCTGAAAATGATTCTCTCTAGTTTTTATACGAGGATATTTCCTTTTCTACCGTTGGCCACAAAATGCTTGAAATCTCCACATGCATATTCCTCAAAAAGAGGGTTTCCAATCTGCTCTGTCTAAAGGAAGGTTCAACTCTGTGAGTTGAACACACACAAATCAAAGAAGTTTCTGAGAATTCTTCCTTCTAGCATTAGATGAAGGAATCCCGCTTCCAACGAAATCCTCCAAGAGGTCCAAATATCCACTTGCAGACTTCACAAACAGAGTGTTTCCAAACTGCTCTATGAAAAGAAAGGTTAAACTCTGTGAGTGGATCGCACACATCACAAACTGGTTTCTGAGAATGATTCTCTCTAGTTTTTATACAAGGATATTTCCTTTTCTACCGATGGCCCAAAAACGCTTGAAATCTCCACATGCAAATTCCTCAAAAAGAGGGTTTCAAATCTGCTCTGTCTAAAGGAAGGTTCAACTCTGTGAGTTGAACACACACAAATCAAAGAAGTTTCTGAGAATTCTTCCTTCTAGCATTAGATGAAGAAATCCCGCTTCCAACGAAATCCTCCAAGAGGTCCAAATATCCACTTGCAGACTTCACAAACAGAGTGTTTCCAAACTGCTCTATGAAAAGAAAGGTTAAACTCTGTGAGTGGATCGCACACATCACAAAGTGGTTGCTGAGAATGATTCTCTCTTGTTTTTATACGAGGAGATTTCCTTTTCTACCGTTGGCCCCAAAGTGCTTGAAATCTCCACATGCATATTCCTCAAAAAGAGGGTTTCCAATCTGCTCTGTCTACAGGAAGGTTCAACTCTGTTAGTTGAACACACACAAATCAACGAAGTTACTGAGAAATCTTCTGTGTAGCATTAGATGAAGAAATCCCGCTTCCAACGAAATCCACAAAGAGGTCCAAATATCCACTTGCAGACTTTACAAACAGAGTGTTTACAAACTGCTCTATGAAAAGAAAGGTTAAACTCTGTGAGTGGAACGCACACATCACAAAGTGGTTTCTGAGAATGATTCTCTCTAGTTTTTATACGAGGATATTTCCTTTTCTACCGAAGACCCCAAAACGCTTGAAATCTCCACATGCAAATTCGTAAAAAAGAGTGTTTCCAATCTGCTCTGTCTAAAGGAAGGTTCAACTCTGTGAGTTGAACACACACAAATCAAAGAAGTTTCTGAGAATTCTTCCTTCTAGCATTAGATGAAGAAATCCCGCTTCCAACGAAATCCTCAAAGAGGTCCAAATATCCACTTGCAGACTTTACAAACAGAGTGTTTCCAAACTGCTCTATGAAAAGAAAGGTTAAACTCTGTGAGTGGAACGCACACATCACAAAGTAGTTTCTGAGAATGATTCTCTCTTGTTTTTATACGAGGAGATTTCCTTTTCTACCGTTGGCCCCATAGTGCTTGAAATCTCCACATGCATATTCCTCAAAAAGAGGGTTTCCAATCTGCTCTGTCTAAAGGAAGGTTCAACTCTGTTAGTTGAACACACACAAATCAACGAAGTTACTGAGAAATCTTCTGTGTAGCATTAGATGAAGAAATACCGCTTCCAACGACATCCACAAAGAGGTCCATATATCCACCTGCAGACTTTACAAACAGAGTGTTTACAAACTGCTCTATGAAAAGAAAGGTTAAACTCTGTGAGTGGAACGCACACATCACTAAGTGGTTGCTGAGAATGATTCTCTCTAGTTTTTATACGAGGATATTTCCTTTTCTACCGATGGCCCCAAAACGCTTGAAATCTCCACGTGCAAATTCCTCCAAAAGAGTTTTTCCAATCTGCTCTGTCTAAAGGAAGGTTCAACTCTGTGAGTTCAACACACACAAATCAAAGAAGTTTCTGAGAATTCTTCCTTCTAGCATTAGATGAAGAAATCCCGCTTCCAATGAAATCCTCAAAGAGGTCCAAATATCCCCTTGCAGACTTCAAAACCAGAGTGTTTCCAAACTGCACTATGAAAAGAAAGGTTAAACTCTGTGAGTGGAACACACACATCACAAAGTAGTTTCTGAAAATGATTCTCTCTAGTTTTTATACGAGGATATTTCCTTTTCTACCGTTGGCCACAAAATGCTTGAAATCTCCACATGCATATTCCTCAAAAAGAGGGTTTCAATCTGCTCTGTCTAAAGGAAGGTTCAACTCTGTGAGTTGAACACACACAAATCAAAGAAGTTTCTGAGAATTCTTCCTTCTAGCATTAGATGAAGGAATCCCGCTTCCAACGAAATCCTCCAAGAGGTCCAAATATCCACTTGCAGACTTCACAAACAGAGTGTTTCCAAACTGCTCTATGAAAAGAAAGGTTACACTCTGTGAGTGGATCGCACACATCACAAACTGGTTTCTGAGAATGATTCTCTCTAGTTTTTATACGAGGATATTTCCTTTTCCACCGATGGCCCAAAAACGCTTGAAGTCTCCACATGCAAATTCCTCAAAAAGAGGGTTTCCAATCTGCTCTGTCTAAAGGAAGGTTCAACTCTGTTAGTTGAACACACACAAATCAAAGAAGTTTCTGAGAATTCTTCCTTCTAGCATTAGATGAAGAAATCCCGCTTCCAACGAAATCCTCAAAGAGGTCCAAATATCCACTTGCAGACTTTACAAACAGAGTGTTTACAAACTGCTCTTTCAAAAGAAAGGTTAAACTCTGTGAGTGGAACGCACACATCACAAAGTAGTTTCTGAGAATGATTCTCTCTTGTTTTTATACGAGGAGATTTCCTTTTCTACCGTTGGCCCCAAAGTGCTTGAAATCTCCACATGCATATTCCTCAAAAAGAGGGTTTCCAATCTGCTCTGTCTAAAGGAAGGTTCAACTCTGTTAGTTGAACACACACAAATCAACGAAGTTACTGAGAAATCTTCTGTGTAGCATTAGATGAAGAAATACCGCTTCCAACGAAATCCACAAAGAGGTCCATATATCCACCTGCAGACTTTACAAACAGAGTGTTTACAAACTGCTCTATGAAAAGAAAGGTTAAACTCTGTGAGTGGAACGCACACATCACAAAGTGGTTACTGAGAATGATTCTCTCTAGTTTTTATACGAGGATATTTCCTTTTCTACCTTTGGCCCCAAAACGCTTGAAATCTCCACATGCAAATTCCTCAAAAAGAGGGTTTCCAATCTGCTCTGTCTAAAGGAAGGTTCAACTCTGTTAGTTGAACACACACAAATCAAAGAAGTTATTGAGAAATCTTCTGTGTAGCATTAGATGAAGAAATCCCGCTTCCAACGAAATCCACAAAGAGGTCCAAATATCCACTTGCAGACTTTACAAACAGAGTGTTTCCAAACTGCTCTATGAAAAGAAAGGTTAAACTCTGTGAGTGGAACGCACACGTCTCAAAGTGGTTTCTGAGAATGATTCTCTCTAGTTTTTATAAGAGGATATTTCCTTTTCTACCGATGGCCCCAAAACGCTTGAAATCTCCACATGCAAATTCCTCAAAAAGAGTGTTTCCAATCTGCTCTGTCTAAAGGAAGGTTCAACTCTGTGCGTTGAACACACACAAATCAAAGAAGTTTCTGAGAATTCTTCCTTCTAGCATTAGATGAAGAAATCCCGCTTCCAACGAAATCCTCAAAGAGGTCCAAATATCCACTTGCAGACTTTACAAACAGAGTTTTTACAAACTGCTCTATGAAAAGAAAGGTTAAACTCTTTGAGTGGAACGCACACATCACAAAGTGGTTTCTGAGAATGATTCTCTCTAGTTTTTATACGAGGATATTTCCTTTTCTACCGATGACCCCAAAACGCTTGAAATCTCCACATGCAAATTCCTAAAAAAGAGTGTTTCCAATCTGCTCTGTCTAAAGGAAAGTTCAACTCTGTGAGTTGAACACACACAAATCAAAGAAATTTCTGAGAATTCTTCCTTCTAGCATTAGATGAAGAAATCCCGCTTCCAACGAAATCCTCAAAGAGGTCCAAATATCCAATTGCAGACTTTACAAACAGAGTGTTTACAAACTGCTCTTTCAAAAGAAAGGTTAAACTCTGTGAGTGGAACGCACACATCACAAAGTAGTTTCTGAGAATGATTCTCTCTTGTTTTTATACGAGGAGATTTCCTTTTCTACCGTTGGCCCCAAAGTGCTTGAAATCTCCACATGCATATTCCTCAAAAAGAGGGTTTCCAATCTGCTCTGTCTAAAGGAAGGTTCAACTCTGTTAGTTGAACACACACAAATCAACGAAGTTACTGAGAAATCTTCTGTGTAGCATTAGATGAAGAAATACCGCTTCCAACGAAATCCACAAAGAGGTCCACATATCCACCTGCAGACTTTACAAACAGAGTGTTTACAAACAGCCCTATGAAAAGAAAGGTTAAACTCTGTGAGTGGAACGCACACATCACAAAGTAGTTTCTGAGAATGATTCTCTCTACCTTTTATACGAGGATATTTCCTTTTCTACCGATGGCCCCAAAACGCTTGAAATCTCCACATGCAAATTCCTCAAAAAGAGGGTATCCAATCTGCTCTGTCTAAAGGAAGGTTCAACTCTGTGAGTTGAACACACACAAATCAAAGAAGTTTCTGAGAATTCTTCCTTCTAGCATTAGATGAAGAAATCCCGCTTCCAACGAAATCCTCCAAGAGGTCCAAATATCCACTTGCAGACTTCACAAACAGAGTGTTTCCAAACTGCTCTATGAAAAGAAAGGTTACACTCTGTGAGTGGATCGCACACATCACAAACTGGTTTCTGAGAATGATTCTCTCTAGTTTTTATACGAGGATATTTCCTTTTCCACCAATGGCCCAAAAACGCTTGAAGTCTCCACATGCAAATTCCTCAAAAAGAGGGTTTCCAATCTGCTCTGTCTAAAGGAAGGTTCAACTCTGTTAGTTGAACACACACAAATCAAAGAAGTTTCTGAGAATTCTTCCTTCTAGCATTAGATGAAGAAATCCCGCTTCCAACGAAATCCTCAAAGAGGTCCAAATATCCACTTGCAGACTTTACAAACAGAGTGTTTACAAACTGCTCTTTCAAAAGAAAGGTTAAACTCTGTGAGTGGAACGCACACATCACAAAGTAGTTTCTGAGAATGATTCTCTCTTGTTTTTATACGAGGAGATTTCCTTTTCTACCGTTGGCCCCAAAGTGCTTGAAATCTCCACATGCATATTCCTCAAAAAGAGGGTTTCCAATCTGCTCTGTCTAAAGGAAGGTTCAACTCTGTTAGTTGAACACACACAAATCAACGAAGTTACTGAGAAATCTTCTGTGTAGCATTAGATGAAGAAATACCGCTTCCAACGAAATCCACAAAGAGGTCCATATATCCACCTGCAGACTTTACAAACAGAGTGTTTACAAACTGCTCTATGAAAAGAAAGGTTAAACTCTGTGAGTGGAACGCACACATCACAAAGTGGTTACTGAGAATGATTCTCTCTAGTTTTTACACGAGGATATTTCCTTTTCTACCTTTGGCCCCAAAACGCTTGAAATCTCCACATGCAAATTCCTCAAAAAGAGGGTTTCCAATCTGCTCTGTCTAAAGGAAGGTTCAACTCTGTTAGTTGAACACACACAAATCAAAGAAGTTATTGAGAAATCTTCTGTGTAGCATTAGATGAAGAAATCCCGCTTCCAACGAAATCCACAAAGAGGTCCAAATATCCACTTGCAGACTTTACAAACAGAGTGTTTACAAACTGCTCTATGAAAAGAAAGGTTAAACTCTGTGAGTGGAACGCACACGTCTCAAAGTGGTTTCTGAGAATGATTCTCTCTACTTTTTATACGAGGATATTTCCTTTTCTACCGATGGCCCCAAAACGCTTGAAATCTCCACATGCAAATTCCTCAAAAAGAGTGTTTCCAATCTGCTCTGTCTAAAGGAAGGTTCAACTCTGTGAGTTGAACACACACAAATCAAAGAAGTTTCTGAGAATTCTTCCTTATAGCATTAGATGAAGAAATCCCGCTTCCAACCAAATCCTCAAAGAGCTCCAAATATCCACTTGCAGACTTTACAAACAGAGTGTTTACAAACTGCTCTATGAAAAGAAAGGTTAAACTCTGTGAGTGGAACGAACACATCACAAAGTGGTTTCTGAGAATGATTCTCTCTAGTTTTTATACGAGGATATTTCCTTTTCTACCGATGACCCCAAAACGCTTGAAATCTCCACATGCAAATTCCTAAAAAAGAGTGTTTCCAATCGGCTCTGTCTAAAGGAAGGTTCAACTCTGTGAGTTGAACACACAAAAATCAAAGAAGTTTCTGAGAATTCTTCCTTCTAGCATTAGATGAAGAAATCCCGCTTCCAACGAAATCCTCAAAGAGGTCCAAATATCCAATTGCAGACTTTACAAACAGAGTGTTTACAAACTGCTCTTTCAAAAGAAAGGTTAAACTCTGTGAGTGGAACGCACACATCACAAAGTGGTTTCTGAGAATGATTCTCTCTTGTTTTTATACGAGGAGATTTCCTTTTCTACCGTTGGCCCCAAAGTGCTTGAAATCTCCACATGCATATTCCTCAAAAAGAGGGTTTCCAATCTGCTCTGTCTAAAGGAAGGTTCAACTCTGTTAGTTGAACACACACAAATCAACGAAGTTACTGAGAAATCTTCTGTGTAGCATTAGATGAAGAAATCCCGCTTCCAACGAAATCCACAAAGAGGTCCAAATATCCACCTGCAGACTTTACAAACAGAGTGTTTACAAACTGCTCTATGAAAAGAAAGGTTAAACTCTGTGAGTGGAACGCACACATCACAAAGTGGTTACTGAGAATGATTCTCTCTAGTTTTTATACGAGGATATTTCCTTTTCTACCTTTGGCCCCAAAACGCTTGAAATCTCCACATGCAAATTCCTCAAAAAGAGGGTTTCCAATCTGCTCTGTCTAAAGGAAGGTTCAACTCTGTTAGTTGAACACACACAAATCAAAGAAGTTATTGAGAAATCTTCTGTGTAGCATTAGATGAAGAAATCCCGCTTCCAACGAAATCCACAAAGAGGTCCAAATATCCACTTGCAGACTTTACAAACAGAGTGTTTCCAAACTGCTCTATGAAAAGAAAGGTTAAACTCTGTGAGTGGAACGCACACGTCTCAAAGTGGATTCTGAGAATGATTCTCTCTAGTTTTTATAAGAGGATATTTCCTTTTCTACCGATGGCCCCAAAACGCTTGAAATCTCCACATGCAAATTCCTCAAAAAGAGTGTTTCCAATCTGCTCTGTCTAAAGGAAGGTTCAACTCTGTGCGTTGAACACACACAAATCAAAGAAGTTTCTGAGAATTCTTCCTTCTAGCATTAGATGAAGAAATCCCGCTTCCAACGAAATCCTCAAAGAGGTCCAAATATCCACTTGCAGACTTTACAAACAGAGTGTTTACAAACTGCTCTATGAAAAGAAAGGTTAAACTCTTTGAGTGGAACGCACACATCACAAAGTGGTTTCTGAGAATGATTCTCTCTAGTTTTTATACGAGGATATTTCCTTTTCTACCGATGACCCCAAAACGCTTGAAATCTCCACATGCAAATTCCTAAAAAAGAGTGTTTCCAATCTGCTCTGTCTAAAGGAAAGTTCAACTCTGTGAGTTGAACACAAACAAATCAAAGAAGTTTCTGAGAATTCTTCCTTCTAGCATTAGATGAAGAAATCCCGCTTCCAACGAAATCCTCAAAGAGGTCCAAATATCCAATTGCAGACTTTACAAACAGAGTGTTTACAAACTGCTCTTTCAAAAGAAAGGTTAAACTCTGTGAGTGGAACGCACACATCACAAAGTAGTTTCTGAGAATGATTCTCTCTTGTTTTTCTACGAGGAGATTTCCTTTTCTACCGTTGGCCCCAAAGTGCTTGAAATCTCCACATGCATATTCCTCAAAAAGAGGGTTTCCAATCTGCTCTGTCTAAAGGAAGGTTCAAATCTGTTAGTTGAACACACACAAATCAACGAAGTTACTGAGAAATCTTCTGTGTAGCATTAGATGAAGAAATACCGCTTCCAACGAAATCCACAAAGAGGTCCACATATCCACTTGCAGACTTTACAAACAGAGTGTTTACAAACAGCCCTATGAAAAGAAAGGTTAAACTCTGTGAGTGGAACGCACACATCACAAAGTAGTTTCTGAGAATGATTCTCTCTACCTTTTATACGAGGATATTTCCTTTTCTACCGATGGCCCCAAAACGCTTGAAATCTCCACATGCAAATTCCTCAAAAAGAGGGTATCCAATCTGCTCTGTCTAAAGGAAGGTTCAACTCTGTGAGTTGAACACACACAAATCAAAGAAGTTTCTGAGAATTCTTCCTTCTAGCATTAGATGAAGAAATCCCGCTTCCAACAAAATCCTCCAAGAGGTCCAAATATCCACTTGCAGACTTCACAAACAGAGTGTTTCCAAACTGCTCTATGAAAAGAAAGGTTAAACTCTGTGAGTGGATCGCACACATCACAAAGTGGTTTCTGAGAATGATTCTCTCTAGTTTTTATACGAGGATATTTCCTTTTCCACCGATGGCCCAAAAACGCTTGAAATCTCCACATGCAAATTCCTCAAAAAGAGGGTTTCCAATCTGCTCTGTCTAAAGGAAGGTTCAACTCTGTTAGTTGAACACACACAAATCAACGAAGTTATTGAGAAATCTTCTGTGTAGCATTAGATGAAGAAATCCCGCTTCCAACGAAATCCACAAAGAGGTCCAAATATCCACTTGCAGACTTTACAATCAGAGTGTTTACAGACTGCTCAATGAAAAGAAAGCTTAAACTCTGTGAGTGGAACGCCCACATCACAAAGTGGTTTCTGAGAATGATTCTCTCTAGTTTTTATACGAGGATATTTACTTTTCTACCGATGGCTCCAAAACGCTTGAAATCTCCACATGCAAATTCCTAAAAAAGAGTGTTTCCAATCTGCTCTGTCTAAAGGAAGGTTCAATTCTGTGAGTTGAACACACACAAATCAAAGAAGTTTCTGAGAATTCTTCCTTCTAGCATTAGATGAAGAAATCCCGCTTCCAACGAAATCCTCAAAGAGGTCCTAATATCCACTTGCAGACTTTACAAACAGAGTGTTTACAAACTGCTCTTTCAAAAGAAAGGTTAAACTCTGTGAGTGGAACGCACACATCAGAAAGTAGTTTCTGAGAATGATTCTCTCTTGTTTTTATACGAGGAGATTTCCTTTTCTACCGTTGGCCCCAAAGTGCTTGAAATCTCCACATGCATATTCCTCAAAAAGAGGGTTTCCAATCTGCTCTGTCTAAAGGAAGGTTCAACTCTGTTAGTTGAACACACACATATCAACGAAGTTACTGAGAAATCTTCTGTGTAGCATTAGATGAAGAAATACCGCTTCCAACGAAATCCACAAAGAGGTCCATATATCCACCTGCAGACTTTACAAACAGAGTGTTTACAAACTGCTCTATGAAAAGAAAGGTTAAACTCTGTGAGTGGAACGCACACATCACAAAGTGGTTACTGAGAATGATTCTCTCTAGTTTTTATATGAGGAGATTTCCTTTTCTACCGTTGGCCCCAAAGTGCTTGAAATCTCCACATGCATATTCCTCAAAAAGAGGGTTTCCAATCTGCTCTGTCTAAAGGAAGGTTCAACTCTGTTAGTTGAACACACACAAATCAACGAATTTACTGAGAAATCTTCTGTGTAGCATTAGATGAAGAAATCCCGCTTCCAACGAAATCCACAAAGAGGTCCATATATCCACTTGCAGACTTTACAAACAGAGTGTTTACAAACTGCCCTATGAAAAGAAACGTTAAACTCTGTGAGTGGATCGCACACATCACAAAGTGGTTTCTGAGAATGATTCTCTCTAGTTTTTATACGAGGATATTTCCTTTTCTACCGATGGCCCAAAAACGCTTGAAATCTCCACATGCAAATTCCTAAAAAAGAGTGTTTCCAATCTGCTCTGTCTAAAGGAAGGTTCAACTCTGTGAGTTGAACACACACAAATCAAAGAAGTTTCTGAGAATTCTTCCTTCTAGCATTAGATGAAGAAATCCCTCTTCCAACGAAATCCTCAAAGAGGTCCAAATATCCACTTGCAGACTTTACAAACAGAGTGTTTCCAAACTGCTCTATGAAAAGAAAGGTTAAACTCTGTGAGTGGAACGCACACATCACAAAGTAGTTTCTGAGAATGATTCTCTCTTGTTTTTATACGAGGAGACTTCCTTTTCTACCGTTGGCCCCATAGTGCTTGAAATCTCCACATGCATATTCCTCAAAAAGAGGGTTTCCAATCTGCTCTGTCTAAAGGAAGGTTCAACTCTGTTAGTTGAACACACACAAATCAACGAAGTTACTGAGAAATCTTCTGTGTAGCATTAGATGAAGAAATACCGCTTCCAACGAAATCCACAAAGAGGTCCATATATCCACCTGCAGACTTTACAAACAGAGTGTTTACAAACTGCTCTATGAAAAGAAAGGTTAAACTCTGTGAGTGGAACGCACACATCACAAAGTGGTTTCTGAGAATGATTCTCTCTAGTTTTTATACGAGGATATTTCCTTTTCTACCGATGGCCCCAAAACGCTTGAAATCTCCACGTGCAAATTCCTCAAAAAGAGGGTTTCCAATCTGCTCTGTCTAAAGGAAGGTTCAACTCTGTGAGTTCAACACACACAAATCAAAGAAGTTTCTGAGAATTCTTCCTTCTAGCATTAGATGAAGAAATCCCGCTTCCAATGAAATCCTCAAAGAGGTCCAAATATCCCCTTGCAGACTTCAAAACCAGAGTGTTTCCAAACTGCTCTATGAAAAGAAAGGTTAAACTCTGTGAGTGGAACACACACATCACAAAGTAGTTTCTGAAAATGATTCTCTCTAGTTTTTATACGAGGATATTTCCTTTTCTACAGTTGGCCACAAAATGCTAGAAATCTCCACATGCATATTCCTCAAAAAGAGGGTTTCCAATCTGCTCTGTCTAAAGGAAGGTTCAACTCTGTGAGTTGAACACACACAAATCAAAGAAGTTTCTGAGAATTCTTCCTTCTAGCATTAGATGAAGAAATCCCGCTTCCAACGAAATCCTCCAAGAGGTCCAAATATCCACTTGCAGACTTTACAAACAGAGTGTTTCCAAACTGCTCTATGAAAAGAAAGGTTAAACTCTGTGAGTGGAACGCACACATCACAAAGTAGTTTCTGAGAATGATTCGCTCTTGTTTTTATACGAGGAGATTTCCTTTTCTACCGTTGGCCCCAAAGTGCTTGAAATCTCCACATGCATATTCCTCAAAAAGAGGGTTTCCAATCTGCTCTGTCTAAAGGAAGGTTCAACTCTGTTAGTTGAACACACACATATCAACGAAGTTACTGAGAAATCTTCTGTGTAGCATTAGATGAAGAAATACCGCTTCCAACGAAATCCACAAAGAGGTCCATATATCCACCTGCAGACTTTACAAACAGAGTGTTTACAAACTGCTCTATGAAAAGAAAGGTTAAACTCTGTGAGTGGAACGCACACATCACAAAGTGGTTTCTGAGAATGATTCTCTCTAGTTTTTATACGAGGATATTTCCTTTTCTACCGATGGCCCCAAAACGCTTGAAATCTCCACGTGCAAATTCCTCAAAAAGAGGGTTTCCAATCTGCTCTGTCTAAAGGAAGGTTCAACTCTGTGAGTTCAACACACACAAATCAAAGAAGTTTCTGAGAATTCTTCCTTCTAGCATTAGATGAAGAAATCCCGCTTCCAATGAAATCCTCAAAGAGGTCCAAATATCCCCTTGCAGACTTCAAAACCAGAGTGTTTCCAAACTGCTCTATGAAAAGAAAGGTTAAACTCTGTGAGTGGAACACACACATCACAAAGTAGTTTCTGAAAATGATTCTCTCTAGTTTTTATACGAGGATATTTCCTTTTCTACAGTTGGCCACAAAATGCTTGAAATCTCCACATGCATATTCCTCAAAAAGAGGGTTTCCAATCTGCTCTGTCTAAAGGAAGGTTCAACTCTGTGAGTTGAACACACACAAATCAAAGAAGTTTCTGAGAATTCTTCCTTCTAGCATTAGATGAAGAAATCCCGCTTCCAACGAAATCCTCCAAGAGGTCCAAATATCCACTTGCAGACTTTACAAACAGAGTG
This sequence comes from Gorilla gorilla gorilla, assembly GCF_029281585.2. Classification (NCBI taxonomy): domain Eukaryota; kingdom Metazoa; phylum Chordata; class Mammalia; order Primates; family Hominidae; genus Gorilla; species Gorilla gorilla. The sequence continues at coordinate 75,856,936 of NC_073232.2, forward strand.
TTTCCAAACTGCTCTATGAAAAGAAAGGTTAAACTCTGTGAGTGGAACGCACACATCACAAAGTAGTTTCTGAGAATGATTCTCTCTAGTTTTTATAGGAGGATATTTCCTTTTCTACCGATGGCCCAAAAACGCTTGAAATCTCCACATGCAAATTCCTCAAAAAGAGAGTTTCCAATCTGCTCTGTCTAAAGGAAGGTTCAACTCTGTTAGTTGAACACACACAAATCAACGAAGTTATTGAGAAATCTTCTGTGTAGCATTAGATGAAGAAATCCCGCTTCCAACGAAATCCACAAAGAGGTCCAAATATCCACTTGCAGACTTTACAAACAGAGTGTTTACAAGCTGCTCTATGAAAAGAAAGGTTAAACTCTGTGAGTGGAACGCACACATCACAAAGTGGTTTCTGAGAATGATTCTCTCTAGTTTTTATACGAGGATATTTCCTTTTCTACCGATGGCTCCAAAACGCTTGAAATCTCCACATGCAAATTCCTCAAAAAGAGGGTTTCCAATCTGCTCTGTCTAAAGGAAGGTTCAACTCTGTGAGTTCAACACACACAAATCAAAGAAGTTTCTGAGAATTCTTCCTTCTAGCATTAGATGAAGAAATCCCGCTTCCAACGAAATCCTCCAAGAGGTCCAAATATCCACTTGCAGACTTCACAAACAGAGTGTTTCCAAACTGCTCTATGAAAAGAAAGGTTAAACTCTGTGAGTGGAACGCACACATCACAAAGTGGTTTCTGAGAATGATTCTCTCTAGTTTTTATACGAGGATATTTCCTTTTCTACCGAAGACCACAAAACGCTTGAAATCTCCACATGCAAATTCCTAAAAAAGAGTGTTTCCAATCTGCTCTGTCTAAAGGAAGGTTCAACTCTGTGAGTTGAACACACACAAATCAAAGAAGTTTCTGAGAATTCTTCCTTCTAGCATTAGATGAAGAAATCCCGATTCCAACGAAATCCTCAAAGGGGTCCAAATATCCACTTGCAGACTTTACAAACAGAGTGTTTCCAAACTGCTCTATGAAAAGAAAGGTTAAACTCTGTGAGTGGAACGCACACATCACAAAGTAGTTTCTGAGAATGATTCTCTCTTGTTTTTATACGAGGAGATTTCCTTTTCTACCGTTGGCCCCATAGTGCTTGAAATCTCCACAAGCATATTCCTCAAAAAGAGGGTTTCCAATCTGCTCTGTCTAAAGGAAGGTTCAACTCTGTTAGTTGAACACACACAAATCAACGAAGTTACTGAGAAATCTTCTGTGTAGCATTAGATGAAGAAATACCGCTTCCAACGAAATCCACAAAGAGGTCCATATATCCACCTGCAGACTTTACAAACAGAGTGTTTCCAAACTGCTCTATGAAAAGAAAGGTTAAACTCTGTGAGTGGAACGCACACATCACAAAGTGGTTTCTGAGAATGATTCTCTCTAGTTTTTATACGAGGATATTTCCTTTTCTACCGATGACCCCAAAACGCTTGAAATCTCCACTTGCAAATTCCTCCAAAAGAGGGTTTCCAATCTGCTCTGTCTAAAGGAAGGTTCAACTCTGTGAGTTCAACACACACAAATCAAAGAAGTTTCTGAGAATTCTTCCTTCTAGCATTAGATGAAGAAATCCCGCTTCCAATGAAATCCTCAAAGAGGTCCAAATATCCCCTTGCAGACTTCAAAACCAGAGTGTTTCCAAACTGCTCTATGAAAAGAAAGGTTAAACTCTGTGAGTGGAACACACACATCACAAAGTAGTTTCTGAAAATGATTCTCTCTAGTTTTTATACGAGGATATTTCCTTTTCTACCGTTGGCCACAAAATGCTTGAAATCTCCACATGCATATTCCTGAAAAAGAGTGTTTCCAATCGGCTCTGTCTAAAGGAAGGTTCAACTCTGTGAGTTCAACACACACAAATCAAAGAAGTTTCTGAGAATTCTTCCTTCTAGCATTAGATGAAGGAATCACGCTTCCAACGAAATCCTCCAAGAGGTCCAAATATCCACTGGCAGACTTCACAAACAGAGTGTTTCCAAACTGCTCTATGAAAAGAAAGGTTAAACTCTGTGAGTGGATCGCACACATCACAAAGTGGTTTCTGAGAATGATTCTCTCTAGTTTTTATACGAGGATATTTCCTTTTCCACCGATGGCCCAAAAACGCTTGAAATCTCCACATGCAAATTCCTCAAAAAGAGGGTTTCCAATCTGCTCTGTCTAAAGGAAGGTTCAACTCTGTTAGTTGAACACACACAAATCAACGACGTTATTGAGAAATCTTCTGTGTAGCATTAGATGAAGAAATCCCGCTTCCAACGAAATCCACAAAGAGGTCCATATATCCACTTGCAGACTTTACAAACAGAGTGTTTACAAACTGCCCTATGAAAAGAAAGGTTAAACTCTGTGAGTGGATCGCACACATCACAAACTGGTTTCTGAGAATGATTCTCTCTAGTTTTTATACAAGGATATTTCCTTTTCTACCGATGGCCCAAAAACGCTTGAAATCTCCACATGCAAATTCCTCAAAAAGAGGGTTTCCAATCTGCTCTGTCTAAAGGAAGGTTCAACTCTGTGAGTTGAACACACACAAATCAAAGAAGTTTCTGAGAATTCTTCCTTCTAGCATTAGATGAAGAAATCCCGCTTCCAACGAAATCCTCCAAGAGGTCCAAATATCCACTTGCAGACTTCACAAACAGAGTGTTTCCAAACTGCTCTATGAAAAGAAAGGTTAAACTCTGTGAGTGGATCGCACACATCACAAAGTGGTTTCTGAGAATGATTCTCTCTTGTTTTTATACGAGGAGATTTCCTTTTCTACTTTTGGCCCCAAAGTGCTTGAAATCTCCACATGCATATTCCTCAAAAAGAGGGTTTCCAATCTGCTCTGTCTAAAGGAAGGTTCAACTCTGTTAGTTGAACACACACAAATCAACGAAGTTACTGAGAAATCTTCTGTGTAGCATTAGATGAAGAAATCCCGCTTCCAACGAAATCCACAAAGAGGTCCACATATCCACTTGCAGACTTTACAAACAGAGTGTTTACAAACAGCCCTATGAAAAGAAAGGTTAAACTGTGTGAGTGGAACGCACACATCACAAAGTAGTTTCTGAGAATGATTCTCTCTACCTTTTATACGAGGATATTTCCTTTTCTACCGATGGCCCCAAAACGCTTGAAATCTCCACATGGAAATTCCTCAAAAAGAGGGTTTCCAATCTGCTCTGTCTAAAGGAAGGTTCAACTCTGTGAGTTGAACACACACAAATCAAAGAAGTTTCTGAGATTTCTTCCTTCTAGCATTTGATGAAGAAATCCCGCTTCCAACAAAATCCTCCAAGAGGTCCAAATATCCACTTGCAGACTTCACAAACAGAGTGTTTCCAAACTGCTCTATGAAAAGAAAGGTTAAACTCTGTGAGTGGATCGCACACATCACAAAGTGGTTTCTGAGAATGATTCTCTCTAGTTTTTATACGAGGATATTTCCTTTTCCACCGATGGCCCAAAAACGCTTGAAATCTCCACATGCAAATTCCTCAAAAAGAGGGTTTCCAATCTGCTCTGTCTAAAGGAAGGTTCAACTCTGTTAGTTGAACACACACAAATCAACGAAGTTATTGAGAAATCTTCTGTGTAGCATTAGATGAAGAAATCCCGCTTCCAACGAAATCCACAAAGAGGTCCAAATATCCACTTGCAGACTTTACAATCAGAGTGTTTACAGACTGCTCTATGAAAAGAAAGGTTAAACTCTGTGAGTGGAACGCACACATCACAAAGTGGTTTCTGAGAATGATTCTCTCTAGTTTTTATACGAGGATATTTCCTTTTCTACCGATGGCCCCAAAACGCTTGAAATCTCCACATGCAAATTCCTAAAAAAGAGTGTTTCCAATTTGCTCTGTCAAAAGGAAGGTTCAATTCTGTGAGTTGAACACACACAAATCAAAGAAGTTTCTGAGAATTCTTCCTTCTAGCATTAGATGAAGAAATCCAGCTTCCAACGAAATCCTCAAAGAGGTCCAAATATCCATTTGCAGACTTTACAAACAGAGTGTTTACAAACTGCTCTTTCAAAAGAAAGGTTAAACTCTGTGAGTGGAACGCACACATCACAAAGTAGTTTCTGAGAATGATTCTCTCTTGTTTTTATACGAGGAGATTTCCTTTTCTACCGTTGGCCCCAAAGTGCTTGAAATCTCCACATGCATATTCCTCAAAAAGAGGGTTTCCAATCTGCTCTGTCTAAAGGAAGGTTCAACTCTGTTAGTTGAACACACACAAATCAATGAAGTTACTGAGAAATCTTCTGTGTAGCATTAGATGAAGAAATACCGCTTCCAACGAAATCCACAAAGAGGTCCATATATCCACCTACAGACTTTACAAACAGAGTGTTTACAAACTGCTCTATGAAAAGAAAGGTTAAACTCTGTGAGTGGATCGCACCCATCACAAAGTGGTTACTGAGAATGATTCTCTCTAGTTTTTATACGAGGATATTTCCTTTTCTACCTTTGGCCCCAAAAGGCTTGAAATCTCCACATGCAAATTCCTCAAAAAGAAAGTTTCCAATCTGCTCTGTCTAAAGGAAGGTTCAACTCTGTTAGTTGAACACACACAAATCAAAGAAGTTATTGAGAAATCTTCTGTGTAGCATTAGATGAAGAAATCCCGCTTCCAACGAAATCCACAAAGAGGTCCAAATATCCACTTGCAGACTTTACAAACAGAGTGTTTACAAACTGCTCTATGAAAAGAAAGGTTAAACTCTTTGAGTGGAACGCACACATCACAAAGTGGTTTCTGAGAATGATTCTCTCTAGTTTTTATACGAGGATATTTCCTTTTCTACCGATGACCCCAAAACGCTTGAAATCTCCACATGCAAATTCCTAAAAAAGAGTGTTTCCAATCGGCTCTGTCTAAAGGAAGGTTCAACTCTGTGAGTTGAACACACACAAATCAAAGAAGTTTCTGAGAATTCTTCCTTCTAGCATTAGATGAAGAAATCCCGCTTCCAACGAAATCCTCAAAGAGGTCCAAATATCCAATTGCAGACTTTACAAACAGAGTGTTTACAAACTGCTCTTTCAAAAGAAAGGTTAAACTCTGTGAGTGGAACGCACACATCACAAAGTAGTTTCTGAGAATGATTCTCTCTTGTTTTTCTACGAGGAGATTTCCTTTTCTACCGTTGGCCCCAAAGTGCTTGAAATCTCCACATGCATATTCCTCAAAAAGAGGGTTTCCAATCTGCTCTGTCTAAAGGAAGGTTCAACTCTGTTAGTTGAACACACACAAATCAACGAAGTTACTGAGAAATCTTCTGTGTAGCATTAGATGAAGAAATACCGCTTCCAACGAAATCCACAAAGAGGTCCACATATCCACTTGCAGACTTTACAAACAGAGTGTTTACAAACAGCCCTATGAAAAGAAAGGTTAAACTCTGTGAGTGGAACGCACACATCACAAAGTAGTTTCTGAGAATGATTCTCTCTAGTTTTTATACGAGGATATTTCCTTTTCCACCGATGGCCCAAAAACGCTTGAAATCTCCACATGCAAATTCCTCAAAAAGAGGGTTTCCAATCTGCTCTGTCTAAAGGAAGGTTCAACTCTGTTAGTTGAACACACACAAACCAACGAAGTTATTGAGAAATCTTCTGTGTAGCATTAGATGAAGAAATACCGCTTCCAACGAAATCCACAGAGGTCCAAATATCCACTTGCAGACTTTACAATCAGAGTGTTTACAGACTGCTCTATGAAAAGAAAGGTTAAACTCTGTGAGTGGAACGCACACATCACAAAGTGGTTTCTGAGAATGATTCTCTCTAGTTTTTATACGAGGATATTTCCTTTTCTACCGATGGCCCCAAAACGCTTGAAATCTCCACATGCAAATTCCTAAAAAAGAGTGTTTCCAATCTGCTCTGTCTAAAGGAAGGTTCAATTCTGTGAGTTGAACACACACAAATCAAAGAAGTTTCTGAGAATTCTTCCTTCTAGCATTAGATGAAGAAATCCCGCTCCCAACGAAATCCTCAAAGAGGTCCAAATATCCACTTGCAGACTTTACAAACAGAGTGTTTACAAACTGCTCTTTCAAAAGAAAGGTTAAACTCTGTGAGTGGAACGCACACATCAGAAAGTAGTTTCTGAGAATGATTCTCTCTTGTTTTTATACGAGGAGATTTCCTTTTCTACCGTTGGCCCCATAGTGCTTGAAATCTCCACATGCATATTCCTCAAAAAGAGGGTTTCCAATCTGCTCTGTCTAAAGGAAGGTTCAACTCTGTTAGTTGAACACACACAAATCAACGAAGTTACTGAGAAATCTTCTGTGTAGCATTAGATGAAGAAATACCGCTTCCAACGAAATCCACAAAGAGGTCCATATATCCACCTGCAGACTTTACAAACAGAGTGTTTACAAACTGCTCTATGAAAAGAAAGGTTAAACTCTGTGAGTGGAACGCACACATCACAAAGTGGTTACTGAGAATGATTCTCTCTAGTTTTTATACGAGGAGATTTCCTTTTCTACCGTTGGCCCCAAAGTGCTTGAAATCTCCACATGCATATTCCTCAAAAAGAGGGTTTCCAATCTGCTCTGTCTAAAGGAAGGTTCAACTCTGTTAGTTGAACACACACAAATCAACGAAGTTATTGAGAAATCTTCTGTGTAGCATTAGATGAAGAAATCCCGCTTCCAACGAAATCCACAAAGAGGTCCAAATATCCACTTGCAGACTTTACAAACAGAGTGTTTCCAAACTGCTCTATGAAAAGAAAGGTTAAACTCTGTGAGTGGATCGCACACATCACAAAGTGGTTTCTGAGAATGATTCTCTCTAGTTTTTATACGAGGATATTTCCTTTTCTACCGAAGACCCCAAAACGCTTGAAATCTCCACATGCAAATTCCTAAAAAAGAGTGTTTCCAATCTGCTCTGTCTAAAGGAAGGTTCAACTCTGTGAGTTGAACACACACAAATCAAAGAAGTTTCTGAGAATTCTTCCTTCTAGCATTAGATGAAGAAATCCCGCTTCCAACGAAATCCTCAAAGAGGTCCAAATATCCACTTGCAGACTTTACAAACAGAGTGTTTCCAAACTGCTCTATGAAAAGAAAGGTTAAACTCTGTGAGTGGAACGCACACATCACAAAGTAGTTTCTGAGAATGATTCTCTCTTGTTTTTATACGAGGAGATTTCCTTTTCTACCGTTGGCCCCATAGTGCTTGAAATCTCCACATGCAAATTCCTCAAAAAGAGGGTTTCCAATCTGCTCTGTCTAAAGGAAGGTTCAACTCTGTTAGTTGAACACACACAAATCAACGAAGTTACTGAGAAATCTTCTGTGTAGCATTAGATGAAGAAATCCCGCTTCCAACGAAATCCACAAAGAGGTCCATATATCCACCTGCAGACTTTACAAACAGAGTGTTTACAAACTGCTCTATGAAAAGAAAGGTTAAACTCTGTGAGTGGAACGCACACATCACAATGTGGTTTCTGAGAATGATTCTCTCTAATTTTTATTCGAGGATATTTCCTTTTCTACCGATGGCCCCAAAACGCTTGAAATCTCCACATGCAAATTCCTCAAAAAGAGGGTTTCCAATCTGCTCTGTCTAAAGGAAGGTTCAACTCTGTTAGTTGAACACACACATATCAACGAAGTTATTGAGAAATCTTCTGTGTAGCATTAGATGAAGAAATCCCGCTTCCAACGAAATCCACAAAGAGGTCCAAATATCCACTTGCAGAGTTTACAAACAGAGTGTTTACAAACTGCTCTATGAAAAGAAAGGTTAAACTCTGTGAGTGGAACGCACACATCACAAAGTGGTTTCTGAGAATGATTCTCTCTAGTTTTTATACGAGGATATTTTCTTTTCTACCGATGACCCCAAAACGCTTGAAATCTCCACATGCAAATTCCTCAAAAAGAGTGTTTCCAATCTGCTCTGTCTAAAGGAATGTTCAACTCTGTTAGTTGAACACACACAAATCAAAGAAGTTATTGAGAAATCTTCTGTGTAGCATTAGATGAAGAAATCCCGCTTCCAACGAAATCCACAAAGAGGTCCAAATATCCACTTGCAGACTTTACAAACAGAGTGGTTACAAACTGCTCTATGAAAAGAAAGGTTAAACTCTGTGAGTGGAACGCACACGTCTCAAAGTGGTTTCTGAGAATGATTCTCTCTAGTTTTTATACGAGGATATTTCCTTTTCTACCGATGGCCCCAAAACGCTTGAAATCTCCACATGCAAATTCCTCAAAAAGAGTGTTTCCAATCTGCTCTGTCTAAAGGAAGGTTCAACTCTGTGAGTTGAACACATACAAATCAAAGAAGTTTCTGAGAATTCTTCCTTCTAGCATTAGATGAAGAAATCCCGCTTCCAACGAAATCCTCAAAGAGGTCCAAATATCCACTTGCAGACTTTACAAACAGAGTGTTTACAAACTGCTCTATGAAAAGAAAGGTTAAACTCTGTGAGTGGAACGCACACATCACAAAGTGGTTTCTGAGAATGATTCTCTCTAGTTTTTATACGAGGATATTTCCTTTTCTACCGATGACCCCAAAACGCTTGAAATCTCCACATGCAAATTCCTAAAAAAGAGTGTTTCCAATCGGCTCTGTCTAAAGGAAGGTTCAACTCTGTGAGTTGAACACACAAAAATCAAAGAAGTTTCTGAGAATTCTTCCTTCTAGCATTAGATGAAGAAATCCCGCTTCCAACGAAATCCTCAAAGAGGTCCAAATATCCAATTGCAGACTTTACAAACAGAGTGTTTACAAACTGCTCTTTCAAAAGAAAGGTTAAACTCTGTGAGTGGAACGCACACATCACAAAGTAGTTTCTGAGAATGATTCTCTCTTGTTTTTATACGAGGATATTTCCTTTTCTACCGTTGGCCCCAAAGTGCTTGAAATCTCCACATGCATATTCCTCAAAAAGAGGGTTTCCAATCTGCTCTGTCTAAAGGAAGGTTCAACTCTGTTAGTTGAACACACACAAATCAACGAAGTTACTGAGAAATCTTCTGTGTAGCATTAGATGAAGAAATCCCGCTTCCAACGAAATCCACAAAGAGGTCCACATATCCACTTGCAGACTTTACAAACAGAGTGTTTACAAACAGCCCTATGAAAAAAAAGGTTAAACTCTGTGAGTGGAACGCACACATCACAAAGTAGTTTCTGAGAATGATTCTCTCTTGTTTTTATACGAGGAGATTTCCTTTTCTACCGTTGGCCCCATAGTGCTTGAAATCTCCACATGCATATTCCTCAAAAAGAGGGTTTCCAATCTGCTCTGTCTAAAGGAAGGTTCAACTCTGTTAGTTGAACACACACAAATCAACGAAGTTACTGAGAAATCTTCTGTGTAGCATTAGCTGAAGAAATACCGCTTCCAACGAAATCCACAAAGAGGTCCATATATCCACCTGCAGACTTTACAAACAGAGTGTTTACAAACTGCTCTATGAAAAGAAAGGTTAAACTCTGTGAGTGGAACGCACACATCACAAAGTGGTTGCTGAGAATGATTCTCTCTAGTTTTTATACGAGGATATTTCCTTTTCTACCGATGGCCCCAAAACGCTTGAAATCTCCACGTGCAAATTCCTCCAAAAGAGGGTTTCCAATCTGCTCTGTCTAAAGGAAGGTTCAACTCTGTGAGTTCAACACACACAAATCAAAGAAGTTTCTGAGAATTCTTCCTTCTAGCATTAGATGAAGAAATCCCGCTTCCAATGAAATCCTCAAAGAGGTCCAAATATCCCCTTGCAGACTTCAAAACCAGAGTGTTTCCAAACTGCTCTATGAAAAGAAAGGTTAAACTCTGTGAGTGGAACACACACATCACAAAGTAGTTTCTGAAAATGATTCTCTCTAGTTTTTATACGAGGATATTTCCTTTTCTACCGTTGGCCACAAAATGCTTGAAATCTCCACATGCATATTCCTCAAAAAGAGGGTTTCCAATCTGCTCTGTCTAAAGGAAGGTTCAACTCTGTGAGTTGAACACACACAAATCAAAGAAGTTTCTGAGAATTCTTCCTTCTAGCATTAGATGAAGGAATCCCGCTTCCAACGAAATCCTCCAAGAGGTCCAAATATCCACTTGCAGACTTCACAAACAGAGTGTTTCCAAACTGCTCTATGAAAAGAAAGGTTAAACTCTGTGAGTGGATCGCACACATCACAAACTGGTTTCTGAGAATGATTCTCTCTAGTTTTTATACAAGGATATTTCCTTTTCTACCGATGGCCCAAAAACGCTTGAAATCTCCACATGCAAATTCCTCAAAAAGAGGGTTTCCAATCTGCTCTGTCTAAAGGAAGGTTCAACTCTGTGAGTTGAACACACACAAATCAAAGAAGTTTCTGAGAATTCTTCCTTCTAGCATTAGATGAAGAAATCCCGCTTCCAACGAAATCCTCCAAGAGGTCCAAATATCCACTTGCAGACTTCACAAACAGAGTGTTTCCAAACTGCTCTATGAAAAGAAAGGTTAAACTCTGTGAGTGGATCGCACACATCACAAAGTGGTTTCTGAGAATGATTCTCTCTTGTTTTTATACGAGGAGATTTCCTTTTCTACCGTTGGCCACAAAATGCTTGAAATCTCCACATGCATATTCCTCAAAAAGAGGGTTTCCAATCTGCTCTGTCTAAAGGAAGGTTCAACTCTGTGAGTTGAACACACACAAATCAAAGAAGTTTCTGAGAATTCTTCCTTCTAGCATTAGATGAAGGAATCCCGCTTCCAACGAAATCCTTCAAGAGGTCCAAATATCCACTTGCAGACTTCACAAACAGAGTGTTTCCAAACTGCTCTATGAAAAGAAAGGTTAAACTCTGTGAGTGGATCGCACACATCACAAACTGGTTTCTGAGAATGATTCTCTCTAGTTTTTATACAAGGATATTTCCTTTTCTACCGATGGCCCAAAAACGCTTGAAATCTCCACATGCAAATTCCTCAAAAAGAGGGTTTCCAATCTGCTCTGTCTAAAGGAAGGTTCAGCTCTGTGAGTTGAACACACACAAATCAAAGAAGTTTCTGAGAATTCTTCCTTCTAGCATTAGATGAAGAAATCCCGCTTCCAACGAAATCCTCAAAGAGGTCCAAATATCCACTTGCAGACTTCACAAACAGAGTGTTTCCAAACTGCTCTATGAAAAGAAAGGTTAAACTCTGTGAGTGGATCGCACACATCACAAAGTGGTTTCTGAGAATGATTCTCTCTTGTTTTTATACGAGGAGATTTCCTTTTCTACCTTTGGCCCCAAAATGCTTGAAATCTCCACATGCATATTCCTCAAAAAGAGGGTTTCCAATCTGCTCTGTCTAAAGGAAGGTTCAACTCTGTTACTTGAAAACACACAAATCAACGAAGTTACTGAGAAATCTTCTGTGTAGCATTAGATGAAGAAATCCCGCTTCCAACGAAATCCACAAAGAGGTCCACATATCCACTTGCAGACTTTACAAACAGAGTGTTTACAAACAGCCCTATGAAAAGAAAGGTTAAACTCTGTGAGTGGAACGCACACATCACAAAGTAGTTTCTGAGAATGATTCTCTCTAGTTTTTATACAAGGATATTTCCTTTTCTACCGATGGCCCAAAAACGCTTGAAATCTCCACATGCAAATTCCTCAAAAAGAGGGTTTCCAATCTGCTCTGTCTAAAGGAAGGTTCAACTCTGTGAGTTGAACACACACAAATCAAAGAAGTTTCTGAGAATTCTTCCTTCTAGCATTAGATGAAGAAATCCCGCTTCCAACGAAATCCTCCAAGAGGTCCAAATATCCACTTGCAGACTTCACAAACAGAGTGTTTCCAAACTGCTCTATGAAAAGAAAGGTTAAACTCTGTGAGTGGATCGCACACATCACAAAGTGGTTTCTGAGAATGATTCTCTCTTGTTTTTATACGAGGAGATTTCCTTTTCTACCGTTGGCCCCAAAATGCTTGAAATCTCCACATGCATATTCCTCAAAAAGAGGGTTTCCAATCTGCTCTGTCTAAAGGAAGGTTCAACTCTGTTAGTTGAACACACACAAATCAACGAAGTTACTGAGAAATCTTCTGTGTAGCATTAGATGAAGAAATCCCGCTTCCAACAAAATCCACAAAGAGGTCCACATATCCACTTGCAGACTTTACAAACAGAGTGTTTACAAACAGCCCTATGAAAAGAAAGGTTAAACTCTGTGAGTGGAACGCACACATCACAAAGTAGTTTCTGAGAATGATTCTCTCTACCTTTTATACGAGGATATTTCCTTTTCTACCGATGGCCCCAAAACGCTTGAAATCTCCACATGCAAATTCCTCAAAAAGAGGGTTTCCAATCTGCTCTGTCTAAAGGAAGGTTCAACTCTGTGAGTTGAACACACACAAATCAAAGAAGTTTCTGAGAATTCTTCCTTCTAGCATTAGATGAAGAAATCCCGCTTCCAACGAAATCCTCCAAGAGGTCCAAATATCCACTTGCAGACTTCACAAACAGAGTGTTTCCAAACTGCTCTATGAAAAGAAAGGTTACACTCTGTGAGTGGATCGCACACATCACAAAGTGGTTTCTGAGAATGATTCTCTCTAGTTTTTATACGAGGATATTTCCTTTTCCACCGATGGCCCAAAAACGCTTGAAATCTCCACATGCAAATTCCTAAAAAAGAGTGTTTCCAATCTGCTCTGTCTAAAGGAAGGTTCAATTCTGTGAGTTGAACACACACAAATCAAAGAAGTTTCTGAGAATTCTTCCTTCTAGCATTAGATGAAGAAATCCCGCTTCCAACGAAATCCTCAAAGAGGTCCAAATATCCACTTGCAGACTTTACAAACAGAGTGTTTACAAACTGCTCTTTCAAAAGAAAGGTTAAACTCTGTGAGTGGAACGCAAACATCACAAAGTAGTTTCTGAGAATGATTCTCTCTTGTTTTTATACGAGGAGATTTCCTTTTCTACCGTTGGCCCCATAGTGCTTGAAATCTCCACATGCATATTCCTCAAAAAGAGGGTTTCCAATCTGCTCTGTCTAAAGGAAGGTTCAACTCTGTTAGTGGAACACACACAAATCAACGAAGTTACTGAGAAATCTTCTGTGTAGCATTAGATGAAGAAATACCACTTCCAACGAAATCCACAAAGAGGTCCATATATCCACCAGCAGACTTTACAAACAGAGTGTTTACAAACTGCTCTATGAAAAGAAAGGTTAAACTCTGTGAGTGGAACGCACACATCACAAAGTGGTTGCTGAGAATGATTCTCTCTAGTTTTTATACGAGGATATTTCCTTTTCTACCGATGGCCCCAAAACGCTTGAAATCTCCACGTGCAAATTCCTCCAAAAGAGGGTTTCCAATCTGCTCTGTCTAAAGGAAGGTTCAACTCTGTGAGTTGAACACACACAAATCAACGAAGTTACTGAGAAATCTTCTGTGTAGCATTAGATGAAGAAATACCGCTTCCAACGAAATCCACAAAGAGGTCCATATATCCACCTGCAGACTTTACAAACAGAGTGTTTACAAACTGCTCTATGAAAAGAAAGGTTAAACTCTGTGAGTGGATCGCACACATCACAAAGTGGTTGCTGAGAATGATTCTCTCTAGTTTTTATACAAGGATATTTCCTTTTCTACCGATGGCCCAAAAACGCTTGAAATCTCCACATGCAAATTCCTCAAAAAGAGGGTTTCCAATCTGCTCTGTCTAAAGGAAGGTTCAACTCTGTGAGTTGAACACACACAAATCAAAGAAGTTTCTGAGAATTCTTCCTTCTAGCATTAGATGAAGAAATCCCGCTTCCAACGAAATCCTCCAAGAGGTCCAAATATCCACTTGCAGACTTCACAAACAGAGTGTTTCCAAACTGCTCTATGAAAAGAAAGGTTAAACTCTGTGAGTGGATCGCACACATCACAAAGTGGTTTCTGAGAATGATTATCTCTTGTTTTTATACGAGGAGATTTCCTTTTCTACCGTTGGCCCCAAAGTGCTTGAAATCTCCACATGCATATTCCTCAAAAAGAGGGTTTCCAATCTGCTCTGTCTAAAGGAAGGTTCAACTCTGTTAGTTGAACACACACAAATCAACGAAGTTACTGAGAAATCTTCTGTGTAGCATTAGATGAAGAAATCCCGCTTCCAACGAAATCCACAAAGAGGTCCAAATATCCACTTGCAGACTTTACAAACAGAGTGTTTACAAACTGCTCTATGAAAAGAAAGGTTAAACTCTGTGAGTGGAACGCACACATCACAAAGTGGTTTCTGAGAATGATTCTCTCTAGTTTTTATACGAGGATATTTCCTTTTCTACCGAAGACCCCAAAACGCTTGAAATCTCCACATGCAAATTCCTAAAAAAGAGTGTTTCCAATCTGCTCTGTCTAAAGGAAGGTTCAACTCTGTGAGTTGAACACACACAAATCAAAGAAGTTTCTGAGAATTCTTCCTTCTAGCATTAGATGAAGAAATCCCGCTTCCAACGAAATCCTCAAAGAGGTCCAAATATCCACTTGCAGACTTTACAAACAGAGTGTTTCCAAACTGCTCTATGAAAAGAAAGGTTAAACTCTGTGAGTGGAACGCACACATCACAAAGTAGTTTCTGAGAATGATTCTCTCTTGTTTTTATACGAGGAGATTTCCTTTTCTACCGTTGGCCCCATAGTGCTTGAAATCTCCACATGCATATTCCTCAAAAAGAGGGTTTCCAATCTGCTCTGTCTAAAGGAAGGTTCAACTCTGTTAGTTGAACACACACAAATCAACGAAGTTACTGAGAAATCTTCTGTGTAGCATTAGATGAAGAAATACCACTTCCAACGAAATCCACAAAGAGGTCCATATATCCACCTGCAGACTTTACAAACAGAGTGTTTACAAACTGCTCTATGAAAAGAAAGGTTAAACTCTGTGAGTGGAACGCACACATCACAAAGTGGTTGCTGAGAATGATTCTCTCTAGTTTTTATACGAGGATATTTCCTTTTCTACCGATGGCCCTAAAACGCTTGAAATCTCCACGTGCAAATTCCTCCAAAAGAGGGTTTCCAATCTGCTCTGTCTAAAGGAAGGTTCAACTCTGTGAGTTGAACACACACAAATCAAAGAAGTTTCTGAGAATTCTTCCTTCTAGCATTAGATGAAGGAATCCCACTTCCAACGAAATCCTCCAAGAGGTCCAAATATCCACTTGCAGACTTCACAAACAGAGTGTTTCCAAACTGCTCTATGAAAAGAAAGGTTAAACTCTGTGAGTGGATCGCACACATCACAAACTGGTTTCTGAGAATGATTCTCTCTAGTTTTTATACAAGGATATTTCCTTTTCTACCGATGGCCCAAAAACGCTTGAAATCTCCACATGCAAATTCCTCAAAAAGAGGGTTTCCAATCTGCTCTGCCTAAAGGAAGGTTCAACTCTGTGAGTTGAACACACACAAATCAAAGAAGTTTCTGAGAATTCTTCCTTCTAGCATTAGATGAAGAAATCCCGCTTCCAACGAAATCCTCCAAGAGGTCCAAATATCCACTTGCAGACTTCACAAACAGAGTGTTTCCAAACTGCTCTATGAAAAGAAAGGTTAAACTCTGTGAGTGGATCGCACACATCACAAAGTGGTTTCTGAGAATGATTCTCTCTTGTTTTTATACGAGGAGATTTCCTTTTCTACCGTTGGCCCCAAAGTGCTTGAAATCTCCACATGCATATTCCTCAAAAAAGGGTTTCCAATCTGCTCTGTCTAAAGGAAGGTTCAACTCTGTTAGTTGAACACACACAAATCAACGAAGTTACTGAGAAATCTTCTGTGTAGCATTAGATGAAGAAATCCCGCTTCCAACGAAATCCACAAAGAGGTCCAAATATCCACTTGCAGACTTTACAAACAGAGTGTTTACAAACTGCTCTATGAAAAGAAAGGTTAAACTCTGTGAGTGGAACGCACACATCACAAAGTGGTTTCTGAGAATGATTCTCTCTAGTTTTTATACGAGGATATTTCCTTTTCTACCGAAGACCCCAAAACGCTTGAAATCTCCACATGCAAATTCCTAAAAAAGAGTGTTTTCAATCTGCTCTGTCTAAAGGAAGGTTCAACTCTGTGAGTTGAACACACACAAATCAAAGAAGTTTCTGAGAATTCTTCCTTCTAGCATTAGATGAAGAAATCCCGCTTCCAACGAAATCCTCCAAGAGGTCCAAATATCCACTTGCAGACTTTACAAACAGAGTGTTTCCAAACTGCTCTATGAAAAGAAAGGTTAAACTCTGTGAGTGGAACGCACACATCACAAAGTAGTTTCTGAGAATGATTCTCTCTTGTTTTTATACGAGGAGATTTCCTTTTCTACCGTGGGCCACATAGTGCTTGAAATCTCCACATGCATATTCCTCAAAAAGAGGGTTTCCAATCTGCTCTGTCTAAAGGAAGGTTCAACTCTGTTAGTTGAACACACACAAATCAACGAAGTTACTGAGAAATCTTCTGTGTAGCATTAGATGAAGAAATACCGCTTCCAACGAAATCCACAAAGAGGTCCATATATCCACCTGCAGACTTTAGAAACAGAGTGTTTACAAACTGCTCTATGAAAAGAAAGGTTAAACTCTGTGAGTGGAACGCACACATCACAAAGTGGTTGCTGAGAATGATTCTCTCTAGTTTTTATACAAGGATATTTCCTTTTCTACCGATGGCCCCAAAACGCTTGAAATCTCCACGTGCAAATTCCTCCAAAAGAGGGTTTCCAATCTGCTCTGTCTAAAGGAATGTTCAACTCTGTGAGTTCAACACACACAAATCAAAGAAGTTTCTGAGAATTCTTCCTTCTAGCATTAGATGAAGAAATCCCGCTTCCAATGAAATCCTCAAAGAGGTCCAAATATCCCCTTGCAGACTTCAAAACCAGAGTGTTTCCAAACTGCTCTATGAAAAGAAAGGTTAAACTCTGTGAGTGGAACACACACATCACAAAGTAGTTTCTGAAAATGATTCTCTCTAGTTTTTATACGAGGATATTTCCTTTTCTACCGTTGGCCACAAAATGCTTGAAATCTCCACATGCATATTCCTCAAAAAGAGGGTTTCCAATCTGCTCTGTCTAAAGGAAGGTTCAACTCTGTGAGTTGAACACACACAAATCAAAGAAGTTTCTGAGAATTCTTCCTTCTAGCATTAGATGAAGGAATCCCGCTTCCAACGAAATCCTCCAAGAGGTCCAAATATCCACTTGCAGACTTCACAAACAGAGTGTTTCCAAACTGCTCTATGAAAAGAAAGGTTAAACTCTGTGAGTGGATCGCACACATCACAAACTGGTTTCTGAGAATGATTCTCTCTAGTTTTTATACAAGGATATTTCCTTTTCTACCGATGGCCCAAAAACGCTTGAAATCTCCACATGCAAATTCCTCAAAAAGAGGGTTTCCAATCTGCTCTGTCTAAAGGAAGGTTCAACTCTGTGAGTTGAACACACACAAATCAAAGAAGTTTCTGAGAATTCTTCCTTCTAGCATTAGATGAAGAAATCCCGCTTCCAACGAAATCCTCCAAGAGGTCCAAATATCCACTTGCAGACTTCACAAACAGAGTGTTTCCAAACTGCTCTATGAAAAGAAAGGTTAAACTCTGTGAGTGGATCGCACACATCACAAAGTGGTTGCTGAGAATGATTCTCTCTTGTTTTTATACGAGGAGATTTCCTTTTCTACCGTTGGCCCCAAAGTGCTTGAAATCTCCACATGCATATTCCTCAAAAAGAGGGTTTCCAATCTGCTCTGTCTAAAGGAAGGTTCAACTCTGTTAGTTGAACACACACAAATCAACGAAGTTACTGAGAAATCTTCTGTGTAGCATTAGATGAAGAAATCCCGCTTCCAACGAAATCCACAAAGAGGTCCAAATATCCACTTGCAGACTTTACAAACAGAGTGTTTACAAACTGCTCTATGAAAAGAAAGGTTAAACTCTGTGAGTGGAACGCACACATCACAAAGTGGTTTCTGAGAATGATTCTCTCTAGTTTTTATACGAGGATATTTCCTTTTCTACCGAAGACCCCAAAACGCTTGAAATCTCCACATGCAAATTCCTAAAAAAGAGTGTTTCCAATCTGCTCTGTCTAAAGGAAGGTTCAACTCTGTGAGTTGAACACACACAAATCAAAGAAGTTTCTGAGAATTCTTCCTTCTAGCATTAGATGAAGAAATCCCGCTTCCAACGAAATCCTCAAAGAGGTCCAAATATCCACTTGCAGACTTTACAAACAGAGTGTTTCCAAACTGCTCTATGAAAAGAAAGATTAAACTCTGTGAGTGGAACGCACACATCACAAAGTAGTTTCTGAGAATGATTCTCTCTTGTTTTTATACGAGGAGATTTCCTTTTCTACCGTTGGCCCCATAGTGCTTGAAATCTCCACATGCATATTCCTCAAAAAGAGGGTTTCCAATCTGCTCTGTCTAAAGGAAGGTTCAACTCTGTTAGTTGAACACACACAAATCAACGAAGTTACTGAGAAATCTTCTGTGTAGCATTAGATGAAGAAATACCGCTTCCAACGAAATCCACAAAGAGGTCCATATATCCACCTGCAGACTTTACAAACAGAGTGTTTACAAACTGCTCTATGAAAAGAAAGGTTAAACTCTGTGAGTGGAACGCACACATCACAAAGTGGTTGCTGAGAATGATTCTCTCTAGTTTTTATACGAGGATATTTCCTTTTCTACCGATGGCCCAAAAACGCTTGAAATCTCCACGTGCAAATTCCTCCAAAAGAGGGTTTCCAATCTGCTCTGTCTAAAGGAAGATTCAACTCTGTGAGTTCAACACACACAAATCAAAGAAGTTTCTGAGAATTCTTCCTTCTAGCATTAGATGAAGGAATCCCGCTTCCAACGAAATCCTCCAAGAGGTCCAAATATCCACTTGCAGACTTCACAAACAGAGTGTTTCCAAACTGCTCTATGAAAAGAAAGGTTACACTCTGTGAGTGGATCGCACACATCACAAACTGGTTTCTGAGAATGATTCTCTCTAGTTTTTATACGAGGATATTTCCTTTTCCACCGATGGCCCAAAAACGCTTGAAGTCTCCACATGCAAATTCCTCAAAAAGAGGGTTTCCAATCTGCTCTGTCTAAAGGAAGGTTCAACTCTGTTAGTTGAACACACACAAATCACCGAAGTTATTGAGAAATCTTCTGTGTAGCATTAGATGAAGAAATCCCGCTTCCAACGAAATCCACAAAGAGGTCCAAATATCCACTTGCAGACTTTACAATCAGAGTGTTTACAGACTGCTCTATGAAAAGAAAGGTTAAACTCTGTGAGTGGAATGCACACATCACAAAGTGGTTTCTGAGAATGATTCTCTCTAGTTTTTATAGGAGGATATTTCCTTTTCTACCGATGGCGCCAAAACGCTTGAAATCTCCACATGCAAATTCCTAAAAAAGAGTGTTTCCAATCTGCTCTGTCTAAAGGAAGGTTCAATTCTGTGAGTTGAACACACACAAATCAAAGAAGTTTCTGAGAATTCTTCCTTCTAGCATTAGATGAAGAAATCCCGCTTCCAACGAAATCCTCAAAGAGGTCCAAATATCCACTTGCAGACTTTACAAACAGAGTGTTTACAAACTGCTCTTTCAAAAGAAAGGTTAAACTCTGTGAGTGGAACGCACACATCACAAAGTAGTTTCTGAGAATGATTCTCTCTTGTTTTTATACGAGGAGATTTCCTTTTCTACCGTTGGCCCCAAAGTGCTTGAAATCTCCACATGCATATTCCTCAAAAAGAGGGTTTCCAATCTGCTCTGTCTAAAGGAAGGTTCAACTCTGTTAGTTGAACACACACAAATCAACGAAGTTACTGAGAAATCTTCTGTGTAGCATTAGATGAAGAAATCCCGCTTCCAACGAAATCCACAAAGAGGTCCACATATCCACTTGCAGACTTTACAAACAGAGTGTTTACAAACAGCCCTATGAAAAGAAAGGTTAAACTCTGTGAGTGGAACGCACACATCACAAAGTAGTTTCTGAGAATGATTCTCTCTACCTTTTATACGAGGATATTTCCTTTTCTACCGATGGCCCCAAAACGCTTGAAATCTCCACATGCAAATTCCTCAAAAAGAGGGTTTCCAATCTGCTCTGTCTAAAGGAAGGTTCAACTCTGTGAGTTGAACACACACAAATCAAAGAAGTTTCTGAGAATTCTTCCTTCTAGCATTAGATGAAGAAATCCCGCTTCCAACGAAATCCTCCAAGAGGTCCAAATATCCACTTGCAGACTTCACAAACAGAGTGTTTCCAAACTGCTCTATGAAAAGAAAGGTTAAACTCTGTGAGTGGATCGCACACATCACAAAGTGGTTTCTGAGAATGATTCTCTCTTGTTTTTATACGAGGAGATTTCCTTTTCTACCGTTGGCCCCAAAGTGCTTGAAATCTCCACATGCATATTCCTCAAAAAGAGGGTTTCCAATCTGCTCTGTCTAAAGGAAGGTTCAACTCTGTTAGTTGAACACACACAAATCAACGAAGTTACTGAGAAATCTTCTGTGTAGCATTAGATGAAGAAATACCGCTTCCAACGAAATCCACAAAGAGGTCCATATATCCACCTGCAGACTTTAGAAACAGAGTGTTTACAAACTGCTCTATGAAAAGAAAGGTTAAACTCTGTGAGTGGAACGCACACATCACAAAGTGGTTGCTGAGAATGATTCTCTCTAGTTTTTATACAAGGATATTTCCTTTTCTACCGATGGCCCCAAAACGCTTGAAATCTCCACGTGCAAATTCCTCCAAAAGAGGGTTTCCAATCTGCTCTGTCTAAAGGAATGTTCAACTCTGTGAGTTCAACACACACAAATCAAAGAAGTTTCTGAGAATTCTTCCTTCTAGCATTAGATGAAGAAATCCCGCTTCCAATGAAATCCTCAAAGAGGTCCAAATATCCCCTTGCAGACTTCAAAACCAGAGTGTTTCCAAACTGCTCTATGAAAAGAAAGGTTAAACTCTGTGAGTGGAACACACACATCACAAAGTAGTTTCTGAAAATGATTCTCTCTAGTTTTTATACGAGGATATTTCCTTTTCTACCGTTGGCCACAAAATGCTTGAAATCTCCACATGCATATTCCTCAAAAAGAGGGTTTCCAATCTGCTCTGTCTAAAGGAAGGTTCAACTCTGTGAGTTGAACACACACAAATCAAAGAAGTTTCTGAGAATTCTTCCTTCTAGCATTAGATGAAGGAATCCCGCTTCCAACGAAATCCTCCAAGAGGTCCAAATATCCACTTGCAGACTTCACAAACAGAGTGTTTCCAAACTGCTCTATGAAAAGAAAGGTTAAACTCTGTGAGTGGATCGCACACATCACAAACTGGTTTCTGAGAATGATTCTCTCTAGTTTTTATACAAGGATATTTCCTTTTCTACCGATGGCCCAAAAACGCTTGAAATCTCCACATGCAAATTCCTCAAAAAGAGGGTTTCCAATCTGCTCTGTCTAAAGGAAGGTTCAACTCTGTGAGTTGAACACACACAAATCAAAGAAGTTTCTGAGAATTCTTCCTTCTAGCATTAGATGAAGAAATCCCGCTTCCAACGAAATCCTCCAAGAGGTCCAAATATCCACTTGCAGACTTCACAAACAGAGTGTTTCCAAACTGCTCTATGAAAAGAAAGGTTAAACTCTGTGAGTGGATCGCACACATCACAAAGTGGTTGCTGAGAATGATTCTCTCTTGTTTTTATACGAGGAGATTTCCTTTTCTACCGTTGGCCCCAAAGTGCTTGAAATCTCCACATGCATATTCCTCAAAAAGAGGGTTTCCAATCTGCTCTGTCTAAAGGAAGGTTCAACTCTGTTAGTTGAACACACACAAATCAACGAAGTTACTGAGAAATCTTCTGTGTAGCATTAGATGAAGAAATCCCGCTTCCAACGAAATCCACAAAGAGGTCCAAATATCCACTTGCAGACTTTACAAACAGAGTGTTTACAAACTGCTCTATGAAAAGAAAGGTTAAACTCTGTGAGTGGAACGCACACATCACAAAGTGGTTTCTGAGAATGATTCTCTCTAGTTTTTATACGAGGATATTTCCTTTTCTACCGAAGACCCCAAAACGCTTGAAATCTCCACATGCAAATTCCTAAAAAAGAGTGTTTCCAATCTGCTCTGTCTAAAGGAAGGTTCAACTCTGTGAGTTGAACACACACAAATCAAAGAAGTTTCTGAGAATTCTTCCTTCTAGCATTAGATGAAGAAATCCCGCTTCCAACGAAATCCTCAAAGAGGTCCAAATATCCACTTGCAGACTTTACAAACAGAGTGTTTCCAAACTGCTCTATGAAAAGAAAGGTTAAACTCTGTGAGTGGAACGCACACATCACAAAGTAGTTTCTGAGAATGATTCTCTCTTGTTTTTATACGAGGAGATTTCCTTTTCTACCGTTGGCCCCATAGTGCTTGAAATCTCCACATGCATATTCCTCAAAAAGAGGGTTTCCAATCTGCTCTGTCTAAAGGAAGGTTCAACTCTGTTAGTTGAACACACACAAATCAACGAAGTTACTGAGAAATCTTCTGTGTAGCATTAGATGAAGAAATACCGCTTCCAACGAAATCCACAAAGAGGTCCATATATCCACCTGCAGACTTTACAAACAGAGTGTTTACAAACTGCTCTATGAAAAGAAAGGTTAAACTCTGTGAGTGGAACGCACACATCACAAAGTGGTTGCTGAGAATGATTCTCTCTAGTTTTTATACGAGGATATTTCCTTTTCTACCGATGGCCCAAAAACGCTTGAAATCTCCACGTGCAAATTCCTCCAAAAGAGGGTTTCCAATCTGCTCTGTCTAAAGGAAGGTTCAACTCTGTGAGTTCAACACACACAAATCAAAGAAGTTTCTGAGAATTCTTCCTTCTAGCATTAGATGAAGGAATCCCGCTTCCAACGAAATCCTCCAAGAGGTCCAAATATCCACTTGCGGACTTCACAAACAGAGTGTTTCCAAACTGCTCTATGAAAAGAAAGGTTACACTGTGTGAGTGGATCGCACACATCACAAACTGGTTTCTGAGAATGATTCTCTCTAGTTTTTATACGAGGATATTTCCTTTTCCACCGATGGCCCAAAAACGCTTGAAGTCTCCACATGCAAATTCCTCAAAAAGAGGGTTTCCAATCTGCTCTGTCTAAAGGAAGGTTCAACTCTGTTAGTTGAACACACACAAATCAACGAAGTTATTGAGAAATCTTCTGTGTAGCATTAGATGAAGAAATCCCGCTTCCAACGAAATCCACAAAGAGGTCCAAATATCCACTTGCAGACTTTACAATCAGAGTGTTTACAGACTGCTCTATGAAAAGAAAGGTTAAACTCTGTGAGTGGAATGCACACATCACAAAGTGGTTTCTGAGAATGATTCTCTCTAGTTTTTATAGGAGGATATTTCCTTTTCTACCGATGGCGCCAAAACGCTTGAAATCTCCACATGCAAATTCCTAAAAAAGAGTGTTTCCAATCTGCTCTGTCTAAAGGAAGGTTCAATTCTGTGAGTTGAACACACACAAATCAAAGAAGTTTCTGAGAATTCTTCCTTCTAGCATTAGATGAAGAAATCCCGCTTCCAACGAAATCCTCAAAGAGGTCCAAATATCCACTTGCAGACTTTACAAACAGAGTGTTTACAAACTGCTCTTTCAAAAGAAAGGTTAAACTCTGTGAGTGGAACGCACACATCACAAAGTAGTTTCTGAGAATGATTCTCTCTTGTTTTTATACGAGGAGATTTCCTTTTCTACCGTTGGCCCCAAAGTGCTTGAAATCTCCACATGCATATTCCTCAAAAAGAGGGTTTCCAATCTGCTCTGTCTAAAGGAAGGTTCAACTCTGTTAGTTGAACACACACAAATCAACGAAGTTACTGAGAAATCTTCTGTGTAGCATTAGATGAAGAAATCCCGCTTCCAACGAAATCCACAAAGAGGTCCACATATCCACTTGCAGACTTTACAAACAGAGTGTTTACAAACAGCCCTATGAAAAGAAAGGTTAAACTCTGTGAGTGGAACGCACACATCACAAAGTAGTTTCTGAGAATGATTCTCTCTACCTTTTATACGAGGATATTTCCTTTTCTACCGATGGCCCCAAAACGCTTGAAATCTCCACATGCAAATTCCTCAAAAAGAGGGTTTCCAATCTGCTCTGTCTAAAGGAAGGTTCAACTCTGTGAGTTGAACACACACAAATCAAAGA
Organism: Gorilla gorilla gorilla; assembly: GCF_029281585.2. Classification (NCBI taxonomy): domain Eukaryota; kingdom Metazoa; phylum Chordata; class Mammalia; order Primates; family Hominidae; genus Gorilla; species Gorilla gorilla. Next base: position 75,881,308 of record NC_073232.2, read on the forward strand.
AGTTTCTGAGAATTCTTCCTTCTAGCATTAGATGAAGAAATCCCGCTTCCAACGAAATCCTCCAAGAGGTCCAAATATCCACTTGCAGACTTCACAAACAGAGTGTTTCCAAACTGCTCTATGAAAAGAAAGGTTAAACTCTGTGAGTGGATCGCACACATCACAAAGTGGTTTCTGAGAATGATTCTCTCTTGTTTTTATACGAGGAGATTTCCTTTTCTACCGTTGGCCCCAAAGTGCTTGAAATCTCCACATGCATATTCCTCAAAAAGAGGGTTTCCAATCTGCTCTGTCTAAAGGAAGGTTCAACTCTGTTAGTTGAACACACACAAATCAACGAAGTTACTGAGAAATCTTCTGTGTAGCATTAGATGAAGAAATCCCGCTTCCAACGAAATCCACAAAGAGGTCCAAATATCCACCTGCAGACTTTACAAACAGAGTGTTTACAAACTGCTCTATGAAAAGAAAGGTTAAACTCTGTGAGTGGAACGCACACATCACAAAGTGGTTACTGAGAATGATTCTCTCTAGTTTTTATACGAGGATATTTCCTTTTCTACCTTTGGCCCCAAAACGCTTGAAATCTCCACATGCAAATTCCTCAAAAAGAGGGTTTCCAATCTGCTCTGTCTAAAGGAAGGTTCAACTCTGTTAGTTGAACACACACAAATCAAAGAAGTTATTGAGAAATCTTCTGTGTAGCATTAGATGAAGAAATCCCGCTTCCAACGAAATCCACAAAGAGGTCCAAATATCCACTTGCAGACTTTACAAACAGAGTGTTTCCAAACTGCTCTATGAAAAGAAAGGTTAAACTCTGTGAGTGGAACGCACACGTCTCAAAGTGGTTTCTGAGAATGATTCTCTCTAGTTTTTATAAGAGGATATTTCCTTTTCTACCGATGGCCCCAAAACGCTTGAAATCTCCACATGCAAATTCCTCAAAAAGAGTGTTTCCAATCTGCTCTGTCTAAAGGAAGGTTCAACTCTGTGAGTAGAACACACACAAATCAAAGAAGTTTCTGAGAATTCTTCCTTCTACCATTAGATGAAGAAATCCCGCTTCCAACGAAATCCACAAAGAGGTCCACATATCCACTTGCAGACTTTACAAACAGAGTGTTTACAAACAGCCCTATGAAAAGAAAGGTTAAACTCTGTGAGTGGAACGCACACATCACAAAGTAGTTTCTGAGAATGATTCTCTCTACCTTTTATACGAGGATATTTCCTTTTCTACCGATGGCCCCAAAACGCTTGAAATCTCCACATGCAAATTCCTCAAAAAGAGGGTTTCCAATCTGCTCTGTCTAAAGGAAGGTTCAACTCTGTGAGTTGAACACACACAAATCAAAGAAGTTTCTGAGAATTCTTCCTTCTAGCATTAGATGAAGAAATCCCGCTTCCAACGAAATCCTCCAAGAGGTCCAAATATCCACTTGCAGACTTCACAAACAGAGTGTTTCCAAACTGCTCTATGAAAAGAAAGGTTAAACTCTGTGAGTGGATCGCACACATCACAAAGTGGTTTCTGAGAATGATTCTCTCTTGTTTTTATACGAGGAGATTTCCTTTTCTACCGTTGGCCCCAAAGTGCTTGAAATCTCCACATGCATATTCCTCAAAAAGAGGGTTTCCAATCTGCTCTGTCTAAAGGAAGGTTCAACTCTGTTAGTTGAACACACACAAATCAACGAAGTTACTGAGAAATCTTCTGTGTAGCATTAGATGAAGAAATCCCGCTTCCAACGAAATCCACAAAGAGGTCCAAATATCCACCTGCAGACTTTACAAACAGAGTGTTTACAAACTGCTCTATGAAAAGAAAGGTTAAACTCTGTGAGTGGAACGCACACATCACAAAGTGGTTACTGAGAATGATTCTCTCTAGTTTTTATACGAGGATATTTCCTTTTCTACCTTTGGCCCCAAAACGCTTGAAATCTCCACATGCAAATTCCTCAAAAAGAGGGTTTCCAATCTGCTCTGTCTAAAGGAAGGTTCAACTCTGTGAGTTGAACACACACAAATCAAAGAAGTTTCTGAGAATTCTTCCTTCTAGCATTAGATGAAGAAATCCCGCTTCCAAAGAAATCCACAAAGAGGTCCAAATATCCACTTGCAGACTTTACAAACAGAGTGTTTCCAAACTGCTCTATGAAAAGAAAGGTTAAACTCTGTGAGTGGAACGCACACGTCTCAAAGTGGTTTCTGAGAATGATTCTCTCTAGTTTTTATAAGAGGATATTTCCTTTTCTACCGATGGCCCCAAAACGCTTGAAATCTCCACATGCAAATTCCTCAAAAAGAGTGTTTCCAATCTGCTCTGTCTAAAGGAAGGTTCAACTCTGTGAGTTGAACACACACAAATCAAAGAAGTTTCTGAGAATTCTTCCTTCTAGCATTAGATGAAGAAATCCCGCTTCCAACGAAATCCTCAAAGAGGTCCAAATATCCACTTGCAGACTTTACAAACAGAGTGTTTACAAACTGCTCTATGAAAAGAAAGGTTAAACTCTTTGAGTGGAACGCACACATCACAAAGTGGTTTCTGAGAATGATTCTCTCTAGTTTTTATACGAGGATATTTCCTTTTCTACCGATGACCCCAAAACGCTTGAAATCTCCACATGCAAATTCCTAAAAAAGAGTGTTTCCAATCGGCTCTGTCTAAAGGAAGGTTCAACTCTGTGAGTTGAACACACACAAATCAAAGAAGTTTCTGAGAATTCTTCCTTCTAGCATTAGATGAAGAAATCCCGCTTCCAACGAAATCCTCAAAGAGGTCCAAATATCCAATTGCAGACTTTACAAACAGAGTGTTTACAAACTGCTCTTTCAAAAGAAAGGTTAAACTCTGTGAGTGGAACGCACACATCACAAAGTAGTTTCTGAGAATGATTCTCTCTTGTTTTTATACGAGGAGATTTCCTTTTCTACCGTTGGCCCCAAAGTGCTTGAAATCTCCACATGCATATTCCTCAAAAAGAGGGTTTCCAATCTGCTCTGTCTAAAGGAAGGTTCAACTCTGTTAGTTGAACACACACAAATCAACGAAGTTACTGAGAAATCTTCTGTGTAGCATTAGATGAAGAAATCCCGCTTCCAACGAAATCCACAAAGAGGTCCACATATCCACTTGCAGACTTTACAAACAGAGTGTTTACAAACAGCCCTATGAAAAGAAAGGTTAAACTCTGTGAGTGGAACGCACACATCACAAAGTAGTTTCTGAGAATGATTCTCTCTACCTTTTATACGAGGATATTTCCTTTTCTACCTTTGGCCCCAAAACGCTTGAAATCTCCACATGCAAATTCCTCAAAAAGAGGGTTTCCAATCTGCTCTGTCTAAAGGAAGGTTCAACTCTGTGAGTTGAACACACACAAATCAAAGAAGTTTCTGAGAATTCTTCCTTCTAGCATTAGATGAAGAAATCCCGCTTCCAACAAAATCCTCCAAGAGGTCCAAATATCCACTTGCAGACTTCACAAACAGAGTGTTTCCAAACTGCTCTATGAAAAGAAAGGTTAAACTCTGTGAGTGGATCGCACACATCACAAAGTGGTTTCTGAGAATGATTCTCTCTTGTTTTTATACGAGGAGATTTCCTTTTCTACCGTTGGCCCCAAAGTGCTTGAAATCTCCACATGCATATTCCTCAAAAAGAGGGTTTCCAATCTGCTCTGTCTAAAGGAAGGTTCAACACTGTTAGTTGAACACACACAAATCAACGAAGTTACTGAGAAATCTTCTGTGTAGCATTAGATGAAGAAATCCCGCTTCCAACGAAATCCACAAAGAGGTCCAAATATCCACCTGCAGACTTTACAAACAGAGTGTTTACAAACTGCTCTATGAAAAGAAAGGTTAAACTCTGTGAGTGGAACGCACACATCACAAAGTGGTTACTGAGAATGATTCTCTCTAGTTTTTATACGAGGATATTTCCTTTTCTACCTTTGGCCCCAAAACGCTTGAAATCTCCACATGCAAATTCCTCAAAAAGAGGGTTTCCAATCTGCTCTGTCTAAAGGAAGGTTCAACTCTGTTAGTTGAACACACACAAATCAAAGAAGTTATTGAGAAATCTTCTGTGTAGCATTAGATGAAGAAATCCCGCTTCCAACGAAATCCACAAAGAGGTCCAAATATCCACTTGCAGACTTTACAAACAGAGTGTTTCCAAACTGCTATATGAAAAGAAAGGTTAAACTCTGTGAGTGGAACGCACACGTCTCAAAGTGGTTTCTGAGAATGATTCTCTCTAGTTTTTATAAGAGGATATTTCCTTTTCTACCGATGGCCCCAAAACGCTTGAAATCTCCACATGCAAATTCCTCAAAAAGAGTGTTTCCAATCTGCTCTGTCTAAAGGAAGGTTCAACTCTGTGAGTTGAACACACACAAATCAAAGAAGTTTCTGAGAATTCTTCCTTCTAGCATTAGATGAAGAAATCCCGCTTCCAACGAAATCCTCAAAGAGGTCCAAATATCCACTTGCAGACTTTACAAACAGAGTGTTTACAAACTGCTCTATGAAAAGAAAGGTTAAACTCTTTGAGTGGAACGCACACATCACAAAGTGGTTTCTGAGAATGATTCTCTCTAGTTTTTATACGAGGATATTTCCTTTTCTACCGATGACCCCAAAACGCTTGAAATCTCCACATGCAAATTCCTAAAAAAGAGTGTTTCCAATCGGCTCTGTCTAAAGGAAGGTTCAACTCTGTGAGTTGAACACACACAAATCAAAGAAGTTTCTGAGAATTCTTCCTTCTAGCATTAGATGAAGAAATCCCGCTTCCAACGAAATCCTCAAAGAGGTCCAAATATCCAATTGCAGACTTTACAAACAGAGTGTTTACAAACTGCTCTTTCAAAAGAAAGGTTAAACTCTGTGAGTGGAACGCACACATCACAAAGTAGTTTCTGAGAATGATTCTCTCTTGTTTTTATACGAGGAGATTTCCTTTTCTACCGTTGGCCCCAAAGTGCTTGAAATCTCCACATGCATATTCCTCAAAAAGAGGGTTTCCAATCTGCTCTGTCTAAAGGAAGGTTCAACTCTGTTAGTTGAACACACACAAATCAACGAAGTTACTGAGAAATCTTCTGTGTAGCATTAGATGAAGAAATACCGCTTCCAACGAAATCCACAAAGAGGTCCACATATCCACTTGCAGACTTTACAAACAGAGTGTTTACAAACAGCCCTATGAAAAGAAAGGTTAAACTCTGTGAGTGGAACGCACACATCACAAAGTAGTTTCTGAGAATGATTCTCTCTACCTTTTATACGAGGATATTTCCTTTTCTACCGATGGCCCCAAAACGCTTGAAATCTCCACATGCAAATCCCTCAAAAAGAGGGTTTCCAATCTGCTCTGTCTAAAGGAAGGTTCAACTCTGTGATTTGAACACACACAAATCAAAGAAGTTTCTGAGAATTCTTCCTTCTAGCATTAGATGAAGAAATCCCGCTTCCAACGAAATCCTCCAAGAGGTCCAAATATCCACTTGCAGACTTCACAAACAGAGTGTTTCCAAACTGCTCTATGAAAAGAAAGGTTAAACTCTGTGAGTGGATCGCACACATCACAAAGTGGTTTCTGAGAATGATTCTCTCTTGTTTTTATACGAGGAGATTTCCTTTTCTACCTTTGGCCCCAAAACGCTTGAAATCTCCACATGCAAATTCCTCAAAAAGAGGGTGTCCAATCTGCTCTGTCTAAAGGAAGGTTCAACTCTGTTAGTTGAACACACACAAATCAAAGAAGTTATTGAGAAATCTTCTGTGTAGCATTAGATGAAGAAATCCCGCTTCCAACGAAATCCACAAAGAGGTCCAAATATCCACCTGCAGACTTTACAAACAGAGTGTTTACAAACTGCTCTATGAAAAGAAAGGTTAAACTCTGTGAGTGGAACGCACACATCACAAAGTGGTTACTGAGAATGATTCTCTCTAGTTTTTATACGAGGATATTTCCTTTTCTACCTTTGGCCCCAAAACGCTTGAAATCTCCACATGCAAATTCCTCAAAAAGAGGGTTTCCAATCTGCTCTGTCTAAAGGAAGGTTCAACTCTGTTAGTTGAGCACACACAAATCAAAGAAGTTATTGAGAAATCTTCTGTGTAGCATTAGATGAAGAAATCCCGCTTCCAACGAAATCCACAAAGAGGTCCAAATATCCACTTGCAGACTTTACAAACAGAGTGTTTCCAAACTGCTCTATGAAAAGAAAGGTTAAACTCTGTGAGTGGAACGCACACGTCTCAAAGTGGTTTCTGAGAATGATTCTCTCTAGTTTTTATACGAGGATATTTCCTTTTCTACCGATGGCCCCAAAACGCTTGAAATCTCCACATGCAAATTCCTCAAAAAGAGTGTTTCCAATCTGCTCTGTCTAAAGGAAGGTTCAACTCTGTGAGTTGAACACACACAAAACAAAGAAGTTTCTGAGAATTCTTCCTTCTAGCATTAGATGAAGAAATCCCGCTTCCAACGAAATCCTCAAAGAGGTCCAAATATCCACTTGCAGACTTTACAAACAGAGTGTTTACAAACTGCTCTATGAAAAGAAAGGTTAAACTCTTTGAGTGGAACGCACACATCACAAAGTGGTTTCTGAGAATGATTCTCTCTAATTTTTATACGAGGATATTTCCTTTTCTACCGATGACCCCAAAACGCTTGAAATCTCCACATGCAAATTCCTAAAAAAGAGTGTTTCCAATCGGCTCTGTCTAAAGGAAGGTTCAACTCTGTGAGTTGAACACACACAAATCAAAGAAGTTTCTGAGAATTCTTCCTTCTAGCATTAGATGAAGAAATCCCGCTTCCAACGAAATCCTCAAAGAGGTCCAAATATCCAATTGCAGACTTTACAAACAGAGTGTTTACAAACTGCTCTTTCAAAAGAAAGGTTAAACTCTGTGAGTGGAACGCACACATCACAAAGTAGTTTCTGAGAATGATTCTCTCTTGTTTTTATACGAGGAGATTTCCTTTTCTACCGTTGGCCCCAAAGTGCTTGAAATCTCCACATGCATATTCCTCAAAAAGAGGGTTTCCAATCTGCTCTGTCTAAAGGAAGGTTCAACTCTGTTAGTTGAACACACACAAATCAACGAAGTTACTGAGAAATCTTCTGTGTAGCATTAGATGAAGAAATCCCGCTTCCAACGAAATCCACAAAGAGGTCCACATATCCACTTGCAGACTTTACAAACAGAGTGTTTACAAACAGCCCTATGAAAAGAAAGGTTAAACTCTGTGAGTGGAACGCACACATCACAAAGTAGTTTCTGAGAATGATTCTCTCTACCTTTTATACGAGGATATTTCCTTTTCTACCGATGGCCCCAAAACGCTTGAAATCTCCACATGCAAATTCCTCAAAAAGAGGGTTTCCAATCTGCTCTGTCTAAAGGAAGGTTCAACTCTGTGAGTTGAACACACACAAATCAAAGAAGTTTCTGAGAATTCTTCCTTCTAGCATTAGATGAAGAAATCCCGCTTCCAACGAAATCCTCCAAGAGGTCCAAATATCCACTTGCAGACTTCACAAACAGAGTGTTTCCAAACTGCTCTATGAAAAGAAAGGTTAAACTCTGTGAGTGGATCGCACACATCACAAAGTGGTTTCTGAGAATGATTCTCTCTTGTTTTTATACGAGGAGATTTCCTTTTCTACCGTTGGCCCCAAAGTGCTTGAAATCTCCACATGCATATTCCTCAAAAAGAGGGTTTCCAATCTGCTCTGTCTAAAGGAAGGTTCAACTCTGTGAGTTGAACACACACAAATCAACGAAGTTACTGAGAAATCTTCTGTGTAGCATTAGATGAAGAAATCCCGCTTCCAACGAAATCCACAAAGAGGTCCAAATATCCACCTGCAGACTTTACAAACAGAGTGTTTACAAACTGCTCTATGAAAAGAAAGGTTAAACTCTGTGAGTGGAACGCACACATCACAAAGTGGTTACTGAGAATGATTCTCTCTAGTTTTTATACGAGGATATTTCCTTTTCTACCTTTGGCCCCAAAACGCTTGAAATCTCCACATGCAAATTCCTCAAAAAGAGGGTTTCCAATCTGCTCTGTCTAAAGGAAGGTTCAACTCTGTTAGTTGAACACACACAAATCAAAGAAGTTATTGAGAAATCTTCTGTGTAGCATTAGATGAAGAAATCCCGCTTCCAACGAAATCCACAAAGAGGTCCAAATATCCACTTGCAGACTTTACAAACAGAGTGTTTCCAAACTGCTCTATGAAAAGAAAGGTTAAACTCTGTGAGTGGAACGCACACGTCTCAAAGTGGTTTCTGAGAATGATTCTCTCTAGTTTTTATAAGAGGATATTTCCTTTTCTACCGATGGCCCCAAAACGCTTGAAATCTCCACATGCAAATTCCTAAAAAAGAGTGTTTCCAATCGGCTCTGTCTAAAGGAAGGTTCAACTCTGTGAGTTGAACACACACAAATCAAAGAAGTTTCTGAGAATTCTTCCTTCTAGCATTAGATGAAGAAATCCCGCTTCCAACGAAATCCTCAAAGAGGTCCAAATATCCAATTGCAGACTTTACAAACAGAGTGTTTACAAACTGCTCTTTCAAAAGAAAGGTTAAACTCTGTGAGTGGAACGCACACATCACAAAGTAGTTTCTGAGAATGATTCTCTCTTGTTTTTATACGAGGAGATTTCCTTTTCTACCGTTGGCCCCAAAGTGCTTGAAATCTCCACATGCATATTCCTCAAAAAGAGGGTTTCCAATCTGCTCTGTCTAAAGGAAGGTTCAACTCTGTTAGTTGAACACACACAAATCAACGAAGTTACTGAGAAATCTTCTGTGTAGCATTAGATGAAGAAATACCGCTTCCAACGAAATCCACAAAGAGGTCCACATATCCACTTGCAGACTTTACAAACAGAGTGTTTACAAACAGCCCTATGAAAAGAAAGGTTAAACTCTGTGAGTGGAACGCACACATCACAAAGTAGTTTCTGAGAATGATTCTCTCTACCTTTTATACGAGGATATTTCCTTTTCTACCGATGGCCCCAAAACGCTTGAAATCTCCACATGCAAATTCCTCAAAAAGAGGGTATCCAATCTGCTCTGTCTAAAGGAAGGTTCAACTCTGTGAGTTGAACACACACAAATCAAAGAAGTTTCTGAGAATTCTTCCTTCTAGCATTAGATGAAGAAATCCCGCTTCCAACAAAATCCTCCAAGAGGTCCAAATATCCACTTGCAGACTTCACAAACAGAGTGTTTCCAAACTGCTCTATGAAAAGAAAGGGTAAACTCTGTGAGTGGATCGCACACATCACAAAGTGGTTTCTGAGAATGATTCTCTCTAGTTTTTATACGAGGATATTTCCTTTTCCACCGATGGCCCAAAAACGCTTGAAATCTCCACATGCAAATTCCTCAAATAGAGGGTTTCCAATCTGCTCTGTCTAAAGGAAGGTTCAACTCTGTTAGTTGAACACACACAAATCAACGAAGTTATTGAGAAATCTTCTGTGTAGCATTAGATGAAGAAATCCCGCTTCCAACGAAATCCACAAAGAGGTCCAAATATCCACTTGCAGACTTTACAATCAGAGTGTTTACAGACTGCTCTATGAAAAGAAAGGTTAAACTCTGTGAGTGGAACGCCCACATCACAAAGTGGTTTCTGAGAATGATTCTCTCTAGATTTTATACGAGGATATTTACTTTTCTACCGATGGCCCCAAAACGCTTGAAATCTCCACATGCAAATTCCTAAAAAAGAGTGTTTCCAATCTGCTCTGTCTAAAGGAAGGTTCAATTCTGTGATTTGAACACACACAAATCAAAGAAGTTTCTGAGAATTCTTCCTTCTAGCATTAGATGAAGAAATCCCGCTTCCAACGAAATCCTCAAAGAGGTCCAAATATCCACTTGCAGACTTTACAAACAGAGTGTTTACAAACTGCTCTATGAAAAGAAAGGTTAAACTCTTTGAGTGGAACGCACACATCACAAAGTGGTTTCTGAGAATGATTCTCTCTAGTTTTTATAAGAGGATATTTCCTTTTCTACCGATGATCCCAAAACGCTTGAAATCTCCACATGCAAATTCCTAAAAAAGAGTGTTTCCAATCGGCTCTGTCTAAAGGAAGGTTCAACTCTGTGAGTTGAACACACACAAATCAAAGAAGTTTCTGAGAATTCTTCCTTCTAGCATTAGATGAAGAAATCCCGCTTCCAACGAAATCCTCAAAGAGGTCCAAATATCCAATTGCAGACTTTACAAACAGAGTGTTTACAAACTGCTCTTTCAAAAGAAAGGTTAAACTCTGTGAGTGGAACGCACACATCACAAAGTAGTTTCTGAGAATGATTCTCTCTTGTTTTTATACGAGGAGATTTCCTTTTCTACCGTTGGCCCCAAAGTGCTTGAAATCTCCACATGCATATTCCTCAAAAAGAGGGTTTCCAATCTGCTCTGTCTAAAGGAAGGTTCAACTCTGTTAGTTGAACACACACAAATCAACGAAGTTACTGAGAAATCTTCTGTGTAGCATTAGATGAAGAAATACCGCTTCCAACGAAATCCACAAAGAAGTCCACATATCCACTTGCAGACTTTACAAACAGAGTGTTTACAAACAGCCCTATGAAAAGAAAGGTTAAACTCTGTGAGTGGAACGCACACATCACAAAGTAGTTTCTGAGAATGATTCTCTCTACCTTTTATACGAGGATATTTCCTTTTCTACCGATGGCCCCAAAACGCTTGAAATCTCCACATGCAAATTCCTCAAAAAGAGGGTTTCCAATCTGCTCTGTCTAAAGGAAGGTTCAACTCTGTGAGTTGAACACACACAAATCAAAGAAGTTTCTGAGAATTCTTCCTTCTAGCATTAGATGAAGAAATCCCGCTTCCAACAAAATCCTCCAAGAGGTCCAAATATCCACTTGCAGACTTCACAAACAGAGTGTTTCCAAACTGCTCTATGAAAAGAAAGGTTAAACTCTGTGAGTGGATCGCACACATCACAAAGTGGTTTCTGAGAATGATTCTCTCTAGTTTTTATACGAGGATATTTCCTTTTCCACCGATGGCCCAAAAACGCTTGAAATCTCCACATGCAAATTCCTCAAAAAGAGGGTTTCCAATCTGCTCTGTCTAAAGGAAGGTTCAACTCTGTTAGTTGAACACACACAAATCAACGAAGTTATTGAGAAATCTTCTGTGTAGCATTAGATGAAGAAATCCCGCTTCCAACGAAATCCACAAAGAGGTCCAAATATCCACTTGCAGACTTTACAATCAGAGTGTTTACAGACTGCTCTATGAAAAGAAAGGTTAAACTCTGTGAGTGGAACGCCCACATCACAAAGTGGTTTCTGAGAATGATTCTCTCTAGTTTTTATACGAGGATATTTACTTTTCTACCGATGGCCCCAAAACGCTTGAAATCTCCACATGCAAATTCCTAAAAAAGAGTGTTTCCAATCTGCTCTGTCTAAAGGAAGGTTCAATTCTGTGAGTTGAACACACACAAATCAAAGAAGTTTCTGAGAATTCTTCCTTCTAGCATTAGATGAAGAAATCCCGCTTCCAACGAAATCCTCCAAGAGGTCCAAATATCCACTTGCAGACTTCACAAACAGAGTGTTTCCAAACTGCTCTATGAAAAGAAAGGTTAAACTCTGTGAGTGGATCGCACACATCACAAAGTGGTTTCTGAGAATGATTCTCTCTTGTTTTTATACGAGGAGATTTCCTTTTCTACCGTTGGCCCCAAAGTGCTTGAAATCTCCACATGCATATTCCTCAAAAAGAGGGTTTCCAATCTGCTCTGTCTAAAGGAAGGTTCAACTCTGTTAGTTGAACACACACAAATCAACGAAGTTACTGAGAAATCTTCTGTGTAGCATTAGATGAAGAAATCCCGCTTCCAACGAAATCCACAAAGAGGTCCAAATATCCACTTGCAGACTTTACAAACAGAGTGTTTCCAAACTGCTCTATGAAAAGAAAGGTTAAACTCTGTGAGTGGAACGCACACGTCTCAAAGTGGTTTCTGAGAATGATTCTCTCTAGTTTTTATAAGAGGATATTTCCTTTTCTACCGATGGCCCCAAAACGCTTGAAATCTCCACATGCAAATTCCTAAAAAAGAGTGTTTCCAATCGGCTCTGTCTAAAGGAAGGTTCAACTCTGTGAGTTGAACACACACAAATCAAAGAAGTTTCTGAGAATTCTTCCTTCTAGCATTAGATGAAGAAATCCCGCTTCCAACGAAATCCTCAAAGAGGTCCAAATATCCAATTGCAGACTTTACAAACAGAGTGTTTACAAACTGCTCTTTCAAAAGAAAGGTTAAACTCTGTGAGTGGAACGCACACATCACAAAGTAGTTTCTGAGAATGATTCTCTCTTGTTTTTATACGAGGAGATTTCCTTTTCTACCGTTGGCCCCAAAGTGCTTGAAATCTCCACATGCATATTCCTCAAAAAGAGGGTTTCCAATCTGCTCTGTCTAAAGGAAGGTTCAACTCTGTTAGTTGAACACACACAAATCAACGAAGTTACTGAGAAATCTTCTGTGTAGCATTAGATGAAGAAATACCGCTTCCAACGAAATCCACAAAGAGGTCCACATATCCACTTGCAGACTTTACAAACAGAGTGTTTACAAACAGCCCTATGAAAAGAAAGGTTAAACTCTGTGAGTGGAACGCACACATCACAAAGTAGTTTCTGAGAATGATTCTCTCTACCTTTTATACGAGGATATTTCCTTTTCTACCGATGGCCCCAAAACGCTTGAAATCTCCACATGCAAATTCCTCAAAAAGAGGGTATCCAATCTGCTCTGTCTAAAGGAAGGTTCAACTCTGTGAGTTGAACACACACAAATCAAAGAAGTTTCTGAGAATTCTTCCTTCTAGCATTAGATGAAGAAATCCCGCTTCCAACAAAATCCTCCAAGAGGTCCAAATATCCACTTGCAGACTTCACAAACAGAGTGTTTCCAAACTGCTCTATGAAAAGAAAGGGTAAACTCTGTGAGTGGATCGCACACATCACAAAGTGGTTTCTGAGAATGATTCTCTCTAGTTTTTATACGAGGATATTTCCTTTTCCACCGATGGCCCAAAAACGCTTGAAATCTCCACATGCAAATTCCTCAAAAAGAGGGTTTCCAATCTGCTCTGTCTAAAGGAAGGTTCAACTCTGTGAGTTGAACACACACAAATCAACGAAGTTATTGAGAAATCTTCTGTGTAGCATTAGATGAAGAAATCCCGCTTCCAACGAAATCCACAAAGAGGTCCAAATATCCACTTGCAGACTTTACAATCAGAGTGTTTACAGACTGCTCTATGAAAAGAAAGGTTAAACTCTGTGAGTGGAACGCCCACATCACAAAGTGGTTTCTGAGAATGATTCTCTCTAGATTTTATACGAGGATATTTACTTTTCTACCGATGGCCCCAAAACGCTTGAAATCTCCACATGCAAATTCCTAAAAAAGAGTGTTTCCAATCTGCTCTGTCTAAAGGAAGGTTCAATTCTGTGATTTGAACACACACAAATCAAAGAAGTTTCTGAGAATTCTTCCTTCTAGCATTAGATGAAGAAATCCCGCTTCCAACGAAATCCTCAAAGAGGTCCAAATATCCACTTGCAGACTTTACAAACAGAGTGTTTACAAACTGCTCTATGAAAAGAAAGGTTAAACTCTTTGAGTGGAACGCACACATCACAAAGTGGTTTCTGAGAATGATTCTCTCTAGTTTTTATAAGAGGATATTTCCTTTTCTACCGATGACCCCAAAACGCTTGAAATCTCCACATGCAAATTCCTAAAAAAGAGTGTTTCCAATCGGCTCTGTCTAAAGGAAGGTTCAACTCTGTGAGTTGAACACACACAAATCAAAGAAGTTTCTGAGAATTCTTCCTTCTAGCATTAGATGAAGAAATCCCGCTTCCAACGAAATCCTCAAAGAGGTCCAAATATCCAATTGCAGACTTTACAAACAGAGTGTTTACAAACTGCTCTTTCAAAAGAAAGGTTAAACTCTGTGAGTGGAACGCACACATCACAAAGTAGTTTCTGAGAATGATTCTCTCTTGTTTTTATACGAGGAGATTTCCTTTTCTACCGTTGGCCCCAAAGTGCTTGAAATCTCCACATGCATATTCCTCAAAAAGAGGGTTTCCAATCTGCTCTGTCTAAAGGAAGGTTCAACTCTGTTAGTTGAACACACACAAATCAACGAAGTTACTGAGAAATCTTCTGTGTAGCATTAGATGAAGAAATACCGCTTCCAACGAAATCCACAAAGAAGTCCACATATCCACTTGCAGACTTTACAAACAGAGTGTTTACAAACAGCCCTATGAAAAGAAAGGTTAAACTCTGTGAGTGGAACGCACACATCACAAAGTAGTTTCTGAGAATGATTCTCTCTACCTTTTATACGAGGATATTTCCTTTTCTACCGATGGCCCCAAAACGCTTGAAATCTCCACATGCAAATTCCTCAAAAAGAGGGTTTCCAATCTGCTCTGTCTAAAGGAAGGTTCAACTCTGTGAGTTGAACACACACAAATCAAAGAAGTTTCTGAGAATTCTTCCTTCTAGCATTAGATGAAGAAATCCCGCTTCCAACAAAATCCTCCAAGAGGTCCAAATATCCACTTGCAGACTTCACAAACAGAGTGTTTCCAAACTGCTCTATGAAAAGAAAGGTTAAACTCTGTGAGTGGATCGCACACATCACAAAGTGGTTTCTGAGAATGATTCTCTCTAGTTTTTATACGAGGATATTTCCTTTTCCACCGATGGCCCAAAAACGCTTGAAATCTCCACATGCAAATTCCTCAAAAAGAGGGTTTCCAATCTGCTCTGTCTAAAGGAAGGTTCAACTCTGTTAGTTGAACACACACAAATCAACGAAGTTATTGAGAAATCTTCTGTGTAGCATTAGATGAAGAAATCCCGCTTCCAACGAAATCCACAAAGAGGTCCAAATATCCACTTGCAGACTTTACAATCAGAGTGTTTACAGACTGCTCTATGAAAAGAAAGGTTAAACTCTGTGAGTGGAACGCCCACATCACAAAGTGGTTTCTGAGAATGATTCTCTCTAGTTTTTATACGAGGATATTTACTTTTCTACCGATGGCCCCAAAACGCTTGAAATCTCCACATGCAAATTCCTAAAAAAGAGTGTTTCCAATCTGCTCTGTCTAAAGGAAGGTTCAATTCTGTGAGTTGAACACACACAAATCAAAGAAGTTTCTGAGAATTCTTCCTTCTAGCATTAGATGAAGAAATCCCGCTTCCAACGAAATCCTCCAAGAGGTCCAAATATCCACTTGCAGACTTCACAAACAGAGTGTTTCCAAACTGCTCTATGAAAAGAAAGGTTAAACTCTGTGAGTGGATCGCACACATCACAAAGTGGTTTCTGAGAATGATTCTCTCTTGTTTTTATACGAGGAGATTTCCTTTTCTACCGTTGGCCCCAAAGTGCTTGAAATCTCCACATGCATATTCCTCAAAAAGAGGGTTTCCAATCTGCTCTGTCTAAAGGAAGGTTCAACTCTGTTAGTTGAACACACACAAATCAACGAAGTTACTGAGAAATCTTCTGTGTAGCATTAGATGAAGAAATCCCGCTTCCAACGAAATCCACAAAGAGGTCCAAATATCCACCTGCAGACTTTACAAACAGAGTGTTTACAAACTGCTCTCTGAAAGGAAAGGTTAAACTCTGTGAGTGGAACGCACACATCACAAAGTGGTTACTGAGAATGATTCTCTCTAGTTTTTATACGAGGATATTTCCTTTTCTACCTTTGGCCCCAAAACGCTTGAAATCTCCACATGCAAATTCCTCAAAAAGAGGGTTTCCAATCTGCTCTGTCTAAAGGAAGGTTCAACTCTGTGAGTTGAACACACACAAATCAAAGAAGTTATTGAGAAATCTTCTGTGTAGCATTAGATGAAGAAATCCCGCTTCCAACGAAATCCACAAAGAGGTCCAAATATCCACTTGCAGACTTTACAAACAGAGTGTTTCCAAACTGCTCTATGAAAAGAAAGGTTAAACTCTGTGAGTGGAACGCACACGTCTCAAAGTGGTTTCTGAGAATGATTCTCTCTAGTTTTTATAAGAGGATATTTCCTTTTCTACCGATGGCCCCAAAACGCTTGAAATCTCCACATGAAAGTTCCTCAAAAAGAGTGTTTCCAATCTGCTCTGTCTAAAGGAAGGTTCAACTCTGTGAGTTGAACACACACACATCAAAGAAGTTTCTGAGAATTCTTCCTTCTAGCATTAGATGAAGAAATCCCGCTTCCAACGAAATCCTCAAAGAGGTCCAAATATCCACTTGCAGACTTTACAAACAGAGTGTTTACAAACTGCTCTATGAAAAGAAAGGTTAAACTCTTTGAGTGGAACGCACACATCACAAAGTGGTTTCTGAGAATGATTCTCTCTAGTTTTTATACGAGGATATTTCCTTTTCTACCGATGACCCCAAAACGCTTGAAATCTCCACATGCAAATTCCTAAAAAAGAGTGTTTCCAATCGGCTCTGTCTAAAGGAAGGTTCAACTCTGTGAGTTGAACACACACAAATCAAAGAAGTTTCTGAGAATTCTTCCTTCTAGCATTAGATGAAGAAATCCCGCTTCCAACGAAATCCTCAAAGAGGTCCAAATATCCAATTGCAGACTTTACAAACAGAGTGTTTACAAACTGCTCTTTCAAAAGAAAGGTTAAACTCTGTGAGTGGAACGCACACATCACAAAGTAGTTTCTGAGAATGATTCTCTCTTGTTTTTATACGAGGAGATTTCCTTTTCTACCGTTGGCCCCAAAGTGCTTGAAATCTCCACATGCATATTCCTCAAAAAGAGGGTTTCCAATCTGCTCTGTCTAAAGGAAGGTTCAACTCTGTTAGTTGAACACACACAAATCAACGAAGTTACTGAGAAATCTTCTGTGTAGCATTAGATGAAGAAATACCTCTTCCAACGAAATCCACAAAGAGGTCCACATATCCACTTGCAGACTTTACAAACAGAGTGTTTACAAACAGCCCTATGAAAAGAAAGGTTAAACTCTGTGAGTGGAACGCACACATCACAAAGTAGTTTCTGAGAATGATTCTCTCTACCTTTTATACGAGGATATTTCCTTTTCTACCGATGGCCCCAAAACGCTTGAAATCTCCACATGCAAATTCCTCAAAAAGAGTGTTTCCAATCTGCTCTGTCAAAAGGAAGGTTCAACTCTGTGAGTTGAACACACACAAATCAAAGAAGTTTCTGAGAATTCTTCCTTCTAGCATTAGATGAAGGAATCCCGCTTCCAACGAAATCCTCCAAGAGGTCCAAATATCCACTTGCAGACTTCACAAACAGAGTGTTTCCAAACTGCTCTATGAAAAGAAAGGTTAAACTCTGTGAGTGGATCGCACACATCACAAACTGGTTTCTGAGAATGATTCTCTCTAGTTTTTATACAAGGATATTTCCTTTTCTACCGATGGCCCAAAAACGCTTGAAATCTCCACATGCAAATTCCTCAAAAAGAGGGTTTCCAATCTGCTCTGTCTAAAGGAAGGTTCAACTCTGTTAGTTGAACACACACAAACCAAAGAAGTTTCTGAGAATTCTTCCTTCTAGCATTAGATGAAGAAATCCCGCTTCCAACGAAATCCTCCAAGAGGTCCAAATATCCACTTGCAGACTTCACAAACAGAGTGTTTCCAAACTGCTCTATGAAAAGAAAGGTTAAACTCTGTGAGTGGATCGCACACATCACAAAGTGGTTTCTGAGAATGATTCTCTCTTGTTTTTATACGAGGAGATTTCCTTTTCTACCGTTGGCCACAAAATGCTTGAAATCTCCACATGCATATTCCTCAAAAAGAGGGTTTCCAATCTGCTCTGTCTAAAGGAAGGTTCAACTCTGTGAGTTGAACACACACAAATCAAAGAAGTTTCTGAGAATTCTTCCTTCTAGCATTAGATGAAGGAATCCCGCTTCCAACGAAATCCTCCAAGAGGTCCAAATATCCACTTGCAGACTTCACAAACAGAGTGTTTCCAAACTGCTCTATGAAAAGAAAGGTTAAACTCTGTGAGTGGATCGCACACATCACAAACTGGTTTCTGAGAATGATTCTCTCTAGTTTTTATACAAGGATATTTCCTTTTCTACCGATGGCCCAAAAACGCTTGAAATCTCCACATGCAAATTCCTCAAAAAGAGGGTTTCCAATCTGCTCTGTCTAAAGGAAGGTTCAACTCTGTGAGTTGAACACACACAAATCAAAGAAGTTTCTGAGAATTCTTCCTTCTAGCATTAGATGAAGAAATCCCGCTTCCAACGAAATCCTCCAAGAGGTCCAAATATCCACTTGCAGACTTCACAAACAGAGTGTTTCCAAACTGCTCTATGAAAAGAAAGGTTAAACTCTGTGAGTGGATCGCACACATCACAAAGTGGTTTCTGAGAATGATTCTCTCTTGTTTTTATACGAGGAGATTTCCTTTTCTACCGTTGGCCCCAAAGTGCTTGAAATCTCCACATGCATATTCCTCAAAAAGAGGGTTTCCAATCTGCTCTGTCTAAAGGAAGGTTCAACTCTGTTAGTTGAACACACACAAATCAACGAAGTTACTGAGAAATCTTCTGTGTAGCATTAGATGAAGAAATCCCGCTTCCAACGAAATCCACAAAGAGGTCCACATATCCACTTGCAGACTTTACAAACAGAGTGTTTACAAACAGCCCTATGAAAAGAAAGGTTAAACTCTGTGAGTGGAACGCACACATCACAAAGTAGTTTCTGAGAATGATTCTCTCTAGTTTTTATACAAGGATATTTCCTTTTCTACCGATGGCCCAAAAACGCTTGAAATCTCCACATGTAAATTCCTCAAAAAGAGGGTTTCCAATCTGCTCTGTCTAAAGGAAGGTTCAACTCTGTGAGTTGAACACACACAAATCAAAGAAGTTTCTGAGAATTCTTCCTTCTAGCATTAGATGAAGAAATCCCGCTTCCAACGAAATCCTCCAAGAGGTCCAAATATCCACTTGCAGACTTCACAAACAGAGTGTTTCCAAACTGCTCTATGAAAAGAAAGGTTAAACTCTGTGAGTGGATCGCACACATCACAAAGTGGTTTCTGAGAATGATTCTCTCTTGTTTTTATACGAGGAGATTTCCTTTTCTACCGTTGGCCCCAAAGTGCTTGAAATCTCCACATGCATATTCCTCAAAAAGAGGGTTTCCAATCTGCTCTGTCTAAAGGAAGGTTCAACTCTGTTAGTTGAACACACACAAATCAACGAAGTTACTGAGAAATCTTCTGTGTAGCATTAGATGAAGAAATACCGCTTCCAACGAAATCCACAAAGAAGTCCACATATCCACTTGCAGACTTTACAAACAGAGTGTTTACAAACAGCCCTATGAAAAGAAAGGTTAAACTCTGTGAGTGGAATGCACACATCACAAAGTAGTTTCTCAGAATGATTCTCTCTACCTTTTATACGAGGATATTTCCTTTTCTACCGATGGCCCCAAAACGCTTGAAATCTCCACATGCAAATTCCTCAAAAAGAGGGTTTCCAATCTGCTCTGTCTAAAGGAAGGTTCAACTCTGTGAGTTGAACACACACAAATCAAAGAAGTTTCTGAGAATTCTTCCTTCTAGCATTAGATGAAGAAATCCCGCTTCCAACAAAATCCTCCAAGAGGTCCAAATATCCACTTGCAGACTTCACAAACAGAGTGTTTCCAAACTGCTCTATGAAAAGAAAGGTTAAACTCTGTGAGTGGATCGCACACATCACAAAGTGGTTTCTGAGAATGATTCTCTCTAGTTTTTATACAAGGATATTTCC
This sequence comes from Gorilla gorilla gorilla, assembly GCF_029281585.2. Classification (NCBI taxonomy): domain Eukaryota; kingdom Metazoa; phylum Chordata; class Mammalia; order Primates; family Hominidae; genus Gorilla; species Gorilla gorilla. The sequence continues at coordinate 75,901,243 of NC_073232.2, forward strand.
TTTTCCACCGATGGCCCAAAAACGCTTGAAATCTCCACATGCAAATTCCTCAAAAAGAGGGTTTCCAATCTGCTCTGTCTAAAGGAAGGTTCAACTCTGTTAGTTGAACACACACAAATCAACGAAGTTATTGAGAAATCTTCTGTGTAGCATTAGATGAAGAAATCCCGCTTCCAACGAAATCCACAAAGAGGTCCAAATATCCACTTGCAGACTTTACAATCAGAGTGTTTACAGACCGCTCTATGAAAAGAAAGGTTAAACTCTGTGAGTGGAACGCCCACATCACAAAGTGGTTTCTGAGAATGATTCTCTCTAGTTTTTATACGAGGATATTTACTTTTCTACCGATGGCCCCAAAACGCTTGAAATCTCCACATGCAAATTCCTAAAAAAGAGTGTTTCCAATCTGCTCTGTCTAAAGGAAGGTTCAATTCTGTGAGTTGAACACACACAAATCAAAGAAGTTTCTGAGAATTCTTCCTTCTAGCATTAGATGAAGAAATCCCGCTTCCAACGAAATCCTCCAAGAGGTCCAAATATCCACTTGCAGACTTCACAAACAGAGTGTTTCCAAACTGCTCTATGAAAAGAAAGGTTAAACTCTGTGAGTGGATCGCACACATCACAAAGTGGTTTCTGAGAATGATTCTCTCTTGTTTTTATACGAGGAGATTTCCTTTTCTACCGTTGGCCCCAAAGTGCTTGAAATCTCCACATGCATATTCCTCAAAAAGAGGGTTTCCAATCTGCTCTGTCTAAAGGAAGGTTCAACTCTGTTAGTTGAACACACACAAATCAACGAAGTTACTGAGAAATCTTCTGTGTAGCATTAGATGAAGAAATCCCGCTTCCAACGAAATCCACAAAGAGGTCCAAATATCCACCTGCAGACTTTACAAACAGAGTGTTTACAAACTGCTCTATGAAAAGAAAGGTTAAACTCTGTGAGTGGAACGCACACATCACAAAGTGGTTACTGAGAATGATTCTCTCTAGTTTTTATACGAGGATATTTCCTTTTCTACCTTTGGCCCCAAAACGCTTGAAATCTCCACATGCAAATTCCTCAAAAAGAGGGTTTCCAATCTGCTCTGTCTAAAGGAAGGTTCAACTCTGTTAGTTGAACACACACAAATCAAAGAAGTTATTGAGAAATCTTCTGTGTAGCATTAGATGAAGAAATCCCGCTTCCAACGAAATCCACAAAGAGGTCCAAATATCCACTTGCAGACTTTACAAACAGAGTGTTTCCAAACTGCTCTATGAAAAGAAAGGTTAAACTCTGTGAGTGGAACGCACACGTCTCAAAGTGGTTTCTGAGAATGATTCTCTCTAGTTTTTATAACAGGATATTTCCTTTTCTACCGATGGCCCCAAAACGCTTGAAATCTCCACATGCAAGTTCCTCAAAAAGAGTGTTTCCAATCTGCTCTGTCTAAAGGAAGGTTCAACTCTGTGAGTTGAACACACACACATCAAAGAAGTTTCTGAGAATTCTTCCTTCTAGCATTAGATGAAGAAATCCCGCTTCCAACGAAATCCTCAAAGAGGTCCAAATATCCACTTGCAGACTTTACAAACAGAGTGTTTACAAACTGCTCTATGAAAAGAAAGGTTAAACTCTTTGAGTGGAACGCACACATCACAAAGTGGTTTCTGAGAATGATTCTCTCTAGTTTTTATACGAGGATATTTCCTTTTCTACCGATGACCCCAAAACGCTTGAAATCTCCACATGCAAATTCCTAAAAAAGAGTGTTTCCAATCGGCTCTGTCTAAAGGAAGGTTCAACTCTGTGAGTTGAACACACACAAATCAAAGAAGTTTCTGAGAATTCTTCCTTCTAGCATTAGATGAAGAAATCCCGCTTCCAACGAAATCCTCAAAGAGGTCCAAATATCCAATTGCAGACTTTACAAACAGAGTGTTTACAAACTGCTCTTTCAAAAGAAAGGTTAAACTCTGTGAGTGGAACGCACACATCACAAAGTAGTTTCTGAGAATGATTCTCTCTTGTTTTTATACGAGGAGATTTCCTTTTCTACCGTTGGCCCCAAAGTGCCTGAAATCTCCACATGCATATTCCTCAAAAAGAGGGTTTCCAATCTGCTCTGTCTAAAGGAAGGTTCAACTCTGTTAGTTGAACACACACAAATCAACGAAGTTACTGAGAAATCTTCTGTGTAGCATTAGATGAAGAAATACCGCTTCCAACGAAATCCACAAAGAGGTCCACATATCCACTTGCAGACTTTACAAACAGAGTGTTTACAAACAGCCCTATGAAAAGAAAGGTTAAACTCTGTGAGTGGAACGCACACATCACAAAGTAGTTTCTGAGAATGATTCTCTCTACCTTTTATACGAGGATATTTCCTTTTCTACCGATGGCCCCAAAACGCTTGAAATCTCCACATGCAAATTCCTCAAAAAGAGTGTTTCCAATCTGCTCTGTCAAAAGGAAGGTTCAACTCTGTGAGTTGAACACACACAAATCAAAGAAGTTTCTGAGAATTCTTCCTTCTAGCATTAGATGAAGGAATCCCGCTTCCAACGAAATCCTCCAAGAGGTCCAAATATCCACTTGCAGACTTCACAAACAGAGTGTTTCCAAACTGCTCTATGAAAAGAAAGGTTAAACTCTGTGAGTGGATCGCACACATCACAAACTGGTTTCTGAGAATGATTCTCTCTAGTTTTTATACAAGGATATTTCCTTTTCTACCGATGGCCCAAAAACGCTTGAAATCTCCACATGCAAATTCCTCAAAAAGAGGGTTTCCAATCTGCTCTGTCTAAAGGAAGGTTCAACTCTGTTAGTTGAACACACACAAACCAAAGAAGTTTCTGAGAATTCTTCCGTCTAGCATTAGATGAAGAAATCCCGCTTCCAACGAAATCCTCCAAGAGGTCCAAATATCCACTTGCAGACTTCACAAACAGAGTGTTTCCAAACTGCTCTATGAAAAGAAAGGTTAAACTCTGTGAGTGGATCGCACACATCACAAAGTGGTTTCTGAGAATGATTCTCTCTTGTTTTTATACGAGGAGATTTCCTTTTCTACCGTTGGCCACAAAATGCTTGAAATCTCCACATGCATATTCCTCAAAAAGAGGGTTTCCAATCTGCTCTGTCTAAAGGAAGGTTCAACTCTGTGAGTTGAACACACACAAATCAAAGAAGTTTCTGAGAATTCTTCCTTCTAGCATTAGATGAAGGAATCCCGCTTCCAACGAAATCCTCCAAGAGGTCCAAATATCCACTTGCAGACTTCACAAACAGAGTGTTTCCAAACTGCTCTATGAAAAGAAAGGTTAAACTCTGTGAGTGGATCGCACACATCACAAACTGGTTTCTGAGAATGATTCTCTCTAGTTTTTATACAAGGATATTTCCTTTTCTACCGATGGCCCAAAAACGCTTGAAATCTCCACATGCAAATTCCTCAAAAAGAGGGTTTCCAATCTGCTCTGTCTAAAGGAAGGTTCAACTCTGTGAGTTGAACACACACAAATCAAAGAAGTTTCTGAGAATTCTTCCTTCTAGCATTAGATGAAGAAATCCCGCTTCCAACGAAATCCTCCAAGAGGTCCAAATATCCACTTGCAGACTTCACAAACAGAGTGTTTCCAAACTGCTCTATGAAAAGAAAGGTTAAACTCTGTGAGTGGATCGCACACATCACAAAGCGGTTTCTGAGAATGATTCTCTCTTGTTTTTATACGAGGAGATTTCCTTTTCTACCGTTGGCCCCAAAGTGCTTGAAATCTCCACATGCATATTCCTCAAAAAGAGGGTTTCCAATCTGCTCTGTCTAAAGGAAGGTTCAACTCTGTTAGTTGAACACACACAAATCAACGAAGTTACTGAGAAATCTTCTGTGTAGCATTAGATGAAGAAATCCCGCTTCCAACGAAATCCACAAAGAGGTCCACATATCCACTTGCAGACTTTACAAACAGAGTGTTTACAAACAGCCCTATGAAAAGAAAGGTTAAACTCTGTGAGTGGAACGCACACATCACAAAGTAGTTTCTGAGAATGATTCTCTCTAGTTTTTATACAAGGATATTTCCTTTTCTACCGATGGCCCAAAAACGCTTGAAATCTCCACATGCAAATTCCTCAAAAAGAGGGTTTCCAATCTGCTCTGTCTAAAGGAAGGTTCAACTCTGTGAGTTGAACACACACAAATCAAAGAAGTTTCTGAGAATTCTTCCTTCTAGCATTAGATGAAGAAATCCCGCTTCCAACGAAATCCTCCAAGAGGTCCAAATATCCACTTGCAGACTTCACAAACAGAGTGTTTCCAAACTGCTCTATGAAAAGAAAGGTTAAACTCTGTGAGTGGATCGCACACATCACAAAGTGGTTTCTGAGAATGATTCTCTCTTGTTTTTATACGAGGAGATTTCCTTTTCTACCGTTGGCCCCAAAGTGCTTGAAATCTCCACATGCATATTCCTCAAAAAGAGGGTTTCCAATCTGCTCTGTCTAAAGGAAGGTTCAACTCTGTTAGTTGAACACACACAAATCAACGAAGTTACTGAGAAATCTTCTGTGTAGTATTAGATGAAGAAATCCCGCTTCCAACAAAATCCACAAAGAGGTCCACATATCCACTTGCAGACTTTACAAACAGAGTGTTTACAAACAGCCCTATGAAAAGAAAGGTTAAACTCTGTGAGTGGAACGCACACATCACAAAGTAGTTTCTGAGAATGATTCTCTCTACCTTTTATACGAGGATATTTCCTTTTCTACCGATGGCCCCAAAACGCTTGAAATCTCCACATGCAAATTCCTCAAAAAGAGGGTTTCCAATCTACTCTGTCTAAAGGAAGGTTCAAATCTGTGAGTTGAACACACACAAATCAAAGAAGTTTCTGAGAATTCTTCCTTCTAGCATTAGATGAAGATATCCCGCTTCCAACAAAATCCTCCAAGAGGTCCAAATATCCACTTGCAGACTTCACAAACAGAGTGTTTCCAAACTGCTCTATGAAAAGAAAGGTTACACTCTGTGAGTGGATCGCACACATCACAAAGTGGTTTCTGAGAATGATTCTCTCTAGTTTTTATACGAGGATATTTCCTTTTCCACCGATGGCCCAAAAACGCTTGAAGTCTCCACATGCAAATTCCTCAAAAAGAGGGTTTCCAATCTGCTCTGTCTAAAGGAAGGTTCAACTCTGTTAGTTGAACACACACAAATCAACGAAGTTATTGAGAAATCTTCTGTGTAGCATTAGATGAAGAAATCCCGCTTCCAACGAAATCCACAAAGAGGTCCAAATATCCACCTGCAGACTTTACAATCAGAGTGTTTACAGACTGCTCTGTGAAAAGAAAGGTTAAACTCTGTGAGTGGAACGCCCACATCACAAAGTGGTTTCTGAGAATGATTCTCTCTAGTTTTTATAGGAGGATATTTCCTTTTCTACCGATGGCCCCAAAACGCTTGAAATCTCCACATGCAAATTCCTAAAAAAGAGTGTTTCCAATCTGCTCTGTCTAAAGGAAGGTTCAATTCTGTGAGTTGAACACACACAAATCAAAGAATTTTCTGAGAATTCTTCCTTCTAGCATTAGATGAAGAAATCCCGCTTCCAACGAAATCCTCAAAGAGGTCCAAATATCCACTTGCAGACTTTACAAACAGAGTGTTTACAAACTGCTCTTTCAAAAGAAAGGTTAAACTCTGTGAGTGGAACGCACACATCACAAAGTAGTTTCTGAGAATGATTCTCTCTTGTTTTTATACGAGGAGATTTCCTTTTCTACCGTTGGCCCCAAAGTGCTTGAAATCTCCACATGCATATTCCTCAAAAAGAGGGTTTCCAATCTGCTCTGTCTAAAGGAAGGTTCAACTCTGTTAGTTGAACACACACAAATCAACGAAGTTACTGAGAAATCTTCTGTGTAGCATTAGATGAAGAAATACCGCTTCCAACGAAATCCACAAAGAGGTCCATATATCCACCTGCAGACTTTAAAAACAGAGTGTTTACAAACTGCTCTATGAAAAGAAAGGTTAAACTCTGTGAGTGGAACGCACACATCACAAACTGGTTACTGAGAATGATTCTCTCTAGTTTTTATTCGAGGATATTTCCTTTTCTACCTTTGGCCCCAAAACGCTTGAAATCTCCACATGCAAATTCCTCAAAAAGAGGGTTTCCAATCTGCTCTGTCTAAAGGAAGGTTCAACTCTGTTAGTTGAACACACACAAATCAAAGAAGTTATTGAGAAATCTTCTGTGTAGCATTAGATGAAGAAATCCCGCTTCCAACGAAATCCACAAAGAGGTCCAAATATCCACTTGCAGACTTTACAAACAGAGTGTTTACAAACTGCTCTATGAAAAGAAAGGTTAAACTCTGTGAGTGGAACGCACACGTCTCAAAGTGGTTTCTGAGAATGATTCTCTCTAGTTTTTATACGAGGATATTTCCTTTTCTACCGATGGCCCCAAAACGCATGAAATCTCCACATGCAAATTCCTCAAAAAGAGTGTTTACAATCTGCTCTGTCTAAAGGAAGGTTCAACTCTGTGAGTTGAACACACAAAAATCAAAGAAGTTTCTGAGAATTCTTCCTTCTAGCGTTAGATGAAGAAATCCCGCTTCCAACGAAATCCTCAAAGAGGTCCAAATATCCACTTGCAGACTTTACAAACAGAGTGTTTACAAACTGCTCTATGAAAAGAAAGGTTAAACTCTGTGAGTGGAACGCACACATCACAAAGTGGTTTCTGAGAATGATTCTCTCTAGTTTTTATACGAGGATATTTCCTTTTCTACCGATGACCCCAAAACGCTTGAAATCTCCACATGCAAATTCCTAAAAAAGAGTGTTTCCAATCGGCTCTGTCTAAAGAAAGGTTCAACTCTGTGAGTTGAACACACAAAAATCAAAGAAGTTTCTGAGAATTCTTCCTTCTAGCATTAGATGAAGAAATCCCGCTTCCAACGAAATCCTCAAAGAGGTCCAAATATCCAATTGCAGACTTTACAAACAGAGTGTTTACAAACTGCTCTTTCAAAAGAAAGGTTAAACTCTGTGAGTGGAACGCACACATCACAAAGTAGTTTCTGAGAATGATTCTCTCTTGTTTTTATACGAGGAGATTTCCTTTTCTACCGTTGGCCCCAAAGTGCTTGAAATCTCCACATGCATATTCCTCAAAAAGAGGGTTTCCAATCTGCTCTGTCTAAAGGAAGGTTCAACTCTGTTAGTTGAACACACACAAATCAACGAAGTTACTGAGAAATCTTCTGTGTAGCATTAGATGAAGAAATCCCGCTTCCAACGAAATCCACAAAGAGGTCCACATATCCACTTGCAGATTTTACAAACAGAGTGTTTACAAACAGCCCTATGAAAAGAAAGGTTAAACTCTGTGAGTGGAACTCACACATCACAAAGTAGTTTCTGAGAATGATTCTCTCTTGTTTTTATACGAGGAGATTTCCTTTTCTACCGTTGGCCCCATAGTGCTTGAAATCTCCACATGCATATTCCTCAAAAAGAGGGTTTCCAATCTGCTCTGTCTAAAGGAAGGTTCAACTCTGTTAGTTGAACACACACAAATCAACGAAGTTACTGAGAAATCTTCTGTGTAGCATTAGATGAAGAAATACCGCTTCCAACGAAATCCACAAAGAGGTCCATATATCCACCTGCAGACTTTACAAACAGAGTGTTTACAAACTGCTCTATGAAAAGAAAGGTTAAACTCTGTGAGTGGAACGCACACATCACAAAGTGGTTGCTGAGAATGATTCTCTCTAGTTTTTATACGAGGATATTTCCTTTTCTACCGATGGCCCCAAAACGCTTGAAATCTCCACGTGCAAATTCCTCCAAAAGAGGGTTTCCAATCTGCTCTGTCTAAGGGAAGGTTCAACTCTGTGAGTTCAACACACACAAATCAAAGAAGTTTCTGAGAATTCTTCCTTCTAGCATTAGATGAAGAAATCCCGCTTCCAATGAAATCCTCAAAGAGGTCCAAATATCCCCTTGCAGACTTCAAAACCAGAGTGTTTCCAAACTGCTCTATGAAAAGAAAGGTTAAACTCTGTGAGTGGAACACACACATCACAAAGTAGTTTCTGAAAATGATTCTCTCTAGTTTTTATACGAGGATATTTCCTTTTCTACCGTTGGCCACAAAATGCTTGAAATCTCCACATGCATATTCCTCAAAAAGAGGGTTTCCAATCTGCTCTGTCTAAAGGAAGGTTCAACTCTGTGAGTTGAACACACACAAATCAAAGAAGTTTCTGAGAATTCTTCCTTCTAGCATTAGATGAAGGAATCCCGCTTCCAACGAAATCCTCCAAGAGGTCCAAATATCCACTTGCAGACTTCACAAACAGAGTGTTTCCAAACTGCTCTATGAAAAGAAAGGTTAAACTCTGTGAGTGGATCGCACACATCACAAACTGGTTTCTGAGAATGATTCTCTCTAGTTTTTATACAAGGATATTTCCTTTTCTACCGATGGCCCAAAAACGCTTGAAATCTCCACATGCAAATTCCTCAAAAAGAGGGTTTCCAATCTGCTCTGTCTAAAGGAAGGTTCAACTCTGTGAGTTGAACACACACAAATCAAAGAAGTTTCTGAGAATTCTTCCTTCTAGCATTAGATGAAGAAATCCCGCTTCCAACGAAATCCTCAAAGAGGTCCAAATATCCACTTGCAGACTTTACAAACAGAGTGTTTACAAACTGCTCTATGAAAAGAAAGGTTAAACTCTGTGAGTGGAACGCACACATCACAAAGTGGTTTCTGAGAATGATTCTCTCTAGTTTTTATACGAGGATATTTCCTTTTCTACCGATGACCCCAAAACGCTTGAAATCTCCACATGCAAATTCCTAAAAAAGAGTGTTTCCAATCGGCTCTGTCTAAAGGAAGGTTCAACTCTGTGAGTTGAACACACAAAAATCAAAGAAGTTTCTGAGAATTCTTCCTTCTAGCATTAGATGAAGAAATCCCGCTTCCAACGAAATCCTCAAAGAGGTCCAAATATCCAATTGCAGACTTTACAAACAGAGTGTTTACAAACTGCTCTTTCAAAAGAAAGGTTAAACTCTGTGAGTGGAACGCACACATCACAAAGAAGTTTCTGAGAATGATTCTCTCTTGTTTTTATACGAGGAGATTTCCTTTTCTACCGTTGGCCCCAAAGTGCTTGAAATCTCCACATGCATATTCCTCAAAAAGAGGGTTTCCAATCTGCTCTGTCTAAAGGAAGGTTCAACTCTGTTAGTTGAACACACACAAATCAACGAAGTTACTGAGAAATCTTCTGTGTAGCATTAGATGAAGAAATCCCGCTTCCAACGAAATCCACAAAGAGGTCCACATATCCACTTGCAGATTTTACAAACAGAGTGTTTACAAACAGCCCTATGAAAAGAAAGGTTAAACTCTGTGAGTGGAACGCACACATCACAAAGTAGTTTCTGAGAATGATTCTCTCTTGTTTTTATACGAGGAGATTTCCTTTTCTACCGTTGGCCCCATAGTGCTTGAAATCTCCACATGCATATTCCTCAAAAAGAGGGTTTCCAATCTGCTCTGTCTAAAGGAAGGTTCAACTCTGTTAGTTGAACACACACAAATCAACGAAGTTACTGAGAAATCTTCTGTGTAGCATTAGATGAAGAAATACCGCTTCCAACGAAATCCACAAAGAGGTCCATATATCCACCTGCAGACTTTACAAACAGAGTGTTTACAAACTGCTCTATGAAAAGAAAGGTTAAACTCTGTGAGTGGAACGCACACATCACAAAGTGGTTGCTGAGAATGATTCTCTCTAGTTTTTATACGAGGATATTTCCTTTTCTACCGATGGCCCCAAAACGCTTGAAATCTCCACGTGCAAATTCCTCCAAAAGAGGGTTTCCAATCTGCTCTGTCTAAGGGAAGGTTCAACTCTGTGAGTTCAACACACACAAATCAAAGAAGTTTCTGAGAATTCTTCCTTCTAGCATTAGATGAAGAAATCCCGCTTCCAATGAAATCCTCAAAGAGGTCCAAATATCCCCTTGCAGACTTCAAAACCAGAGTGTTTCCAAACTGCTCTATGAAAAGAAAGGTTAAACTCTGTGAGTGGAACACACACATCACAAAGTAGTTTCTGAAAATGATTCTCTCTAGTTTTTATACGAGGATATTTCCTTTTCTACCGTTGGCCACAAAATGCTTGAAATCTCCACATGCATATTCCTCAAAAAGAGGGTTTCCAATCTGCTCTGTCTAAAGGAAGGTTCAACTCTGTGAGTTGAACACACACAAATCAAAGAAGTTTCTGAGAATTCTTCCTTCTAGCATTAGATGAAGGAATCCCGCTTCCAACGAAATCCTCCAAGAGGTCCAAATATCCACTTGCAGACTTCACAAACAGAGTGTTTCCAAACTGCTCTATGAAAAGAAAGGTTAAACTCTGTGAGTGGATCGCACACATCACAAACTGGTTTCTGAGAATGATTCTCTCTAGTTTTTATACAAGGATATTTCCTTTTCTACCGATGGCCCAAAAACGCTTGAAATCTCCACATGCAAATTCCTCAAAAAGAGGGTTTCCAATCTGCTCTGTCTAAAGGAAGGTTCAACTCTGTGAGTTGAACACACACAAATCAACGAAGTTACTGAGAAATCTTCTGTGTAGCATTAGATGAAGAAATACCGCTTCCAACGAAATCCACAAAGAGGTCCATATATCCACCTGCAGACTTTACAAACAGAGTGTTTACAAACTGCTCTATGAAAAGAAAGGTTAAACTCTGTGAGTGGAACGCACACATCACAAAGTGGTTGCTGAGAATGATTCTCTCTAGTTTTTATACGAGGATATTTCCTTTTCTACCGATGGCCCCAAAACGCTTGAAATCTCCACGTGCAAATTCCTCCAAAAGAGGGTTTCCAATCTGCTCTGTCTAAAGGAAGGTTCAACTCTGTGAGTTCAACACACACAAATCAAAGAAGTTTCTGAGAATTCTTCCTTCTAGCATTAGATGAAGAAATCCCGCTTCCAATGAAATCCTCAAAGAGGTCCAAATATCCCCTTGCAGACTTCAAAACCAGAGTGTTTCCAAACTGCTCTATGAAAAGAAAGGTTAAACTCTGTGAGTGGAACACACACATCACAAAGTAGTTTCTGAAAATGATTCTCTCTAGTTTTTATACGAGGATATTTCCTTTTCTACCGTTGGCCACAAAATGCTTGAAATCTCCACATGCATATTCCTCAAAAAGAGGGTTTCCAATCTGCTCTGTCTAAAGGAAGGTTCAACTCTGTGAGTTGAACACACACAAATCAAAGAAGTTTCTGAGAATTCTTCCTTCTAGCATTAGATGAAGGAATCCCGCTTCCAACGAAATCCTCCAAGAGGTCCAAATATCCACTTGCAGACTTCACAAACAGAGTGTTTCCAAACTGCTCTATGAAAAGAAAGGTTAAACTCTGTGAGTGGAACGCACACATCACAAAGTAGTTTCTGAGAATGATTCTCTCTTGTTTTTATACGAGGAGATTTCCTTTTCTACCGTTGGCCCCATAGTGCTTGAAATCTCCACATGCATATTCCTCAAAAAGAGGGTTTCCAATCTGCTCTGTCTAAAGGAAGGTTCAACTCTGTTAGTTGAACACACACAAATCAACGAAGTTACTGAGAAATCTTCTGTGTAGCATTAGATGAAGAAATACCGCTTCCAACGAAATCCACAAAGAGGTCCATATATCCACCTGCAGACTTTACAAACAGAGTGTTTACAAACTGCTCTATGAAAAGAAAGGTTAAACTCTGTGAGTGGATCGCACACATCACAAAGTGGTTGCTGAGAATGATTCTCTCTAGTTTTTATACAAGGATATTTCCTTTTCTACCGATGGCCCAAAAACGCTTGAAATCTCCACATGCAAATTCCTCAAAAAGAGGGTTTCCAATCTGCTCTGTCTAAAGGAAGGTTCAACTCTGTGAGTTGAACACACACAAATCAAAGAAGTTTCTGAGAATTCTTCCTTCTAGCATTAGATGAAGAAATCCCGCTTCCAACGAAATCCTCAAAGAGGTCCAAATATCCACTTGCAGATTTCACAAACAGAGTGTTTCCAAACTGCTCTATGAAAAGAAAGGTTAAACTCTGTGAGTGGATCGCACACATCACAAAGTGGTTTCTGAGAATGATTATCTCTTGTTTTTATACGAGGAGATTTCCTTTTCTACCGTTGGCCCCAAAGTGCTTGAAATCTCCACATGCATATTCCTCAAAAAGAGGGTTTCCAATCTGCTCTGTCTAAAGGAAGGTTCAACTCTGTTAGTTGAACACACACAAATCAACGAAGTTACTGAGAAATCTTCTGTGTAGCATTAGATGAAGAAATCCCGCTTCCAACGAAATCCACAAAGAGGTCCAAATATCCACTTGCAGACTTTACAAACAGAGTGTTTACAAACTGCTCTATGAAAAGAAAGGTTAAACTCTGTGAGTGGAACGCACACATCACAAAGTGGTTTCTGAGAATGATTCTCTCTAGTTTTTATACGAGGATATTTCCTTTTCTACTGAAGACCCCAAAACGATTGAAATCTCCACATGCAAATTCCTAAAAAAGAGTGTTTCCAATCTGCTCTGTCTAAAGGAAGGTTCAACTCTGTGAGTTGAACACACACAAATCAAAGAAGTTTCTGAGAATTCTTCCTTCTAGCATTAGATGAAGAAATCCCGCTTCCAACGAAATCCTCAAAGAGGTCCAAATATCCACTTGCAGACTTTACAAACAGAGTGTTTCCAAACTGCTCTATGAAAAGAAAGGTTAAACTCTGTGAGTGGAACGCACACATCACAAAGTAGTTTCTGAGAATGATTCTCTCTTGTTTTTATACGAGGAGATTTCCTTTTCTACCGTTGGCCCCATAGTGCTTGAAATCTCCACATGCATATTCCTCAAAAAGAGGGTTTCCAATCTGCTCTGTCTAAAGGAAGGTTCAACTCTGTTAGTTGAACACACACAAATCAACGAAGTTACTGAGAAATCTTCTGTGTAGCATTAGATGAAGAAATACCGCTTCCAACGAAATCCACAAAGAGGTCCATATATCCACCTGCAGACTTTACAAACAGAGTGTTTACAAACTGCTCTATGAAAAGAAAGGTTAAACTCTGTGAGTGGAACGCACACATCACAAAGTGGTTTCTGAGAATGATTCTCTCTAGTTTTTATACGAGGATATTTCCTTTTCTACCGATGGCCCCAAAACGCTTGAAATCTCCACGTGCAAATTCCTCAAAAAGAGGGTTTCCAATCTGCTCTGTCTAAAGGAAGGTTCAACTCTGTGAGTTCAACACACACAAATCAAAGAAGTTTCTGAGAATTCTTCCTTCTAGCATTAGATGAAGAAATCCCGCTTCCAATGAAATCCTCAAAGAGGTCCAAATATCCCCTTGCAGACTTCAAAACCAGAGTGTTTCCAAACTGCTCTATGAAAAGAAAGGTTAAACTCTGTGAGTGGAACACACACATCACAAAGTAGTTTCTGAAAATGATTCTCTCTAGTTTTTATACGAGGATATTTCCTTTTCTACCGTTGGCCACAAAATGCTTGAAATCTCCACATGCATATTCCTCAAAAAGAGGGTTTCCAATCTGCTCTGTCTAAAGGAAGGTTCAACTCTGTGAGTTGAACACACACAAATCAAAGAAGTTTCTGAGAATTCTTCCTTCTAGCATTAGATGAAGGAATCCCGCTTCCAACGAAATCCTCCAAGAGGTCCAAATATCCACTTGCAGACTTCACAAACAGAGTGTTTCCAAACTGCTCTATGAAAAGAAAGGTTAAACTCTGTGAGTGGATCGCACACATCACAAACTGGTTTCTGAGAATGATTCTCTCTAGTTTTTATACAAGGATATTTCCTTTTCTACCGATGGCCCAAAAACGCTTGAAATCTCCACATGCAAATTCCTCAAAAAGAGGGTTTCCAATCTGCTCTGTCTAAAGGAAGGTTCAACTCTGTGAGTTGAACACACACAAATCAAAGAAGTTTCTGAGAATTCTTCCTTCTAGCATTAGATGAAGAAATCCCGCTTCCAACGAAATCCTCCAAGAGGTCCAAATATCCACTTGCAGACTTCACAAACAGAGTGTTTCCAAACTGCTCTATGAAAAGAAAGGTTAAACTCTGTGAGTGGATCGCACACATCACAAAGTGGTTTCTGAGAATGATTCTCTCTTGTTTTTATACGAGGAGATTTCCTTTTCTACCGTTGGCCCCAAAGTGCTTGAAATCTCCACATGCATATTCCTCAAAAAAGGGTTTCCAATCTGCTCTGTCTAAAGGAAGGTTAAACTCTGTTAGTTGAACACACACAAATCAACGAAGTTACTGAGAAATCTTCTGTGTAGCATTAGATGAAGAAATCCCGCTTCCAACGAAATCCACAAAGAGGTCCAAATATCCACTTGCAGACTTTACAAACAGAGTGTTTACAAACTGCTCTATGAAAAGAAAGGTTAAACTCTGTGAGTGGAACGCACACATCACAAAGTGGTTTCTGAGAATGATTCTCTCTAGTTTTTATACGAGGATATTTCCTTTTCTACCGAAGACCCCAAAACGCTTGAAATCTCCACATGCAAATTCCTAAAAAAGAGTGTTTCCAATCTGCTCTGTCTAAAGGAAGGTTCAACTCTGTGAGTTGAACACACACAAATCAAAGAAGTTTCTGAGAATTCTTCCTTCTAGCATTAGATGAAGAAATCCCGCTTCCAACGAAATCCTCCAAGAGGTCCAAATATCCACTTGCAGACTTTACAAACAGAGTGTTTCCAAACTGCTCTATGAAAAGAAAGGTTAAACTCTGTGAGTGGAACGCACACATCACAAAGTAGTTTCTGAGAATGATTCTCTCTTGTTTTTATACGAGGAGATTTCCTTTTCTACCGTTGGCCACATAGTGCTTGAAATCTCCACATGCATATTCCTCAAAAAGAGGGTTTCCAATCTGCTCTGTCTAAAGGAAGGTTCAACTCTGTTAGTTGAACACACACAAATCAACGAAGTTACTGAGAAATCTTCTGTGTAGCATTAGATGAAGAAATACCGCTTCCAACGAAATCCACAAAGAGGTCCATATATCCACCTGCAGACTTTACAAACAGAGTGTTTACAAACTGCTCTATGAAAAGAAAGGTTAAACTCTGTGAGTGGAACGCACACATCACAAAGTGGTTGCTGAGAATGATTCTCTCTAGTTTTTATACGAGGATATTTCCTTTTCTACCGATGGCCCCAAAACGCTTGAAATCTCCACGTGCAAATTCCTCCAAAAGAGGGTTTCCAATCTGCTCTGTCTAAAGGAAGGTTCAACTCTGTGAGTTCAACACACACAAATCAAAGAAGTTTCTGAGAATTCTTCCTTCTAGCATTAGATGAAGAAATCCCGCTTCCAATGAAATCCTCAAAGAGGTCCAAATATCCCCTTGCAGACTTCAAAACCAGAGTGTTTCCAAACTGCTCTATGAAAAGAAAGGTTAAACTCTGTGAGTGGAACACACACATCACAAAGTAGTTTCTGAAAATGATTCTCTCTAGTTTTTATACGAGGATATTTCCTTTTCTACCGTTGGCCACAAAATGCTTGAAATCTCCACATGCATATTCCTCAAAAAGAGGGTTTCCAATCTGCTCTGTCTAAAGGAAGGTTCAACTCTGTGAGTTGAACACACACAAATCAAAGAAGTTTCTGAGAATTCTTCCTTCTAGCATTAGATGAAGGAATCCCGCTTCCAACGAAATCCTCCAAGAGGTCCAAATATCCACTTGCAGACTTCACAAACAGAGTGTTTCCAAACTGCTCTATGAAAAGAAAGGTTAAACTCTGTGAGTGGATCGCACACATCACAAACTGGTTTCTGAGAATGATTCTCTCTAGTTTTTATACAAGGATATTTCCTTTTCTACCGATGGCCCAAAAACGCTTGAAATCTCCACATGCAAATTCCTCAAAAAGAGGGTTTCCAATCTGCTCTGTCTAAAGGAAGGTTCAACTCTGTGAGTTGAACACACACAAATCAAAGAAGTTTCTGAGAATTCTTCCTTCTAGCATTAGATGAAGAAATCCCGCTTCCAACGAAATCCTCCAAGAGGTCCAAATATCCACTTGCAGACTTCACAAACAGAGTGTTTCCAAACTGCTCTATGAAAAGAAAGGTTAAACTCTGTGAGTGGATCGCACACATCACAAAGTGGTTTCTGAGAATGATTCTCTCTTGTTTTTATACGAGGAGATTTCCTTTTCTACCGTTGGCCCCAAAGTGCTTGAAATCTCCACATGCATATTCCTCAAAAAAGGGTTTCCAATCTGCTCTGTCTAAAGGAAGGTTAAACTCTGTTAGTTGAACACACACAAATCAACGAAGTTACTGAGAAATCTTCTGTGTAGCATTAGATGAAGAAATCCCGCTTCCAACGAAATCCACAAAGAGGTCCAAATATCCACTTGCAGACTTTACAAACAGAGTGTTTACAAACTGCTCTATGAAAAGAAAGGTTAAACTCTGTGAGTGGAACGCACACATCACAAAGTGGTTTCTGAGAATGATTCTCTCTAGTTTTTATACGAGGATATTTCCTTTTCTACCGAAGACCCCAAAACGCTTGAAATCTCCACATGCAAATTCCTAAAAAAGAGTGTTTCCAATCTGCTCTGTCTAAAGGAAGGTTCAACTCTGTGAGTTGAACACACACAAATCAAAGAAGTTTCTGAGAATTCTTCCTTCTAGCATTAGATGAAGAAATCCCGCTTCCAACGAAATCCTCCAAGAGGTCCAAATATCCACTTGCAGACTTTACAAACAGAGTGTTTCCAAACTGCTCTATGAAAAGAACGGTTAAACTCTGTGAGTGGAACGCACACATCACAAAGTAGTTTCTGAGAATGATTCTCTCTTGTTTTTATACGAGGAGATTTCCTTTTCTACCGTTGGCCACATAGTGCTTGAAATCTCCACATGCATATTCCTCAAAAAGAGGGTTTCCAATCTGCTCTGTCTAAAGGAAGGTTCAACTCTGTTAGTTGAACACACACAAATCAACGAAGTTACTGAGAAATCTTCTGTGTAGCATTAGATGAAGAAATACCGCTTCCAACGAAATCCACAAAGAGGTCCATATATCCACCTGCAGACTTTACAAACAGAGTGTTTACAAACTGCTCTATGAAAAGAAAGGTTAAACTCTGTGAGTGGAACGCACACATCACAAAGTGGTTGCTGAGAATGATTCTCTCTAGTTTTTATACGAGGATATTTCCTTTTCTACCGATGGCCCCAAAACGCTTGAAATCTCCACGTGCAAATTCCTCCAAAAGAGGGTTTCCAATCTGCTCTGTCTAAAGGAAGGTTCAACTCTGTGAGTTCAACACACACAAATCAAAGAAGTTTCTGAGAATTCTTCCTTCTAGCATTAGATGAAGAAATCCCGCTTCCAATGAAATCCTCAAAGAGGTCCAAATATCCCCTTGCAGACTTCAAAACCAGAGTGTTTCCAAACTGCTCTATGAAAAGAAAGGTTAAACTCTGTGAGTGGAACACACACATCACAAAGTAGTTTCTGAAAATGATTCTCTCTAGTTTTTATACGAGGATATTTCCTTTTCTACCGTTGGCCACAAAATGCTTGAAATCTCCACATGCATATTCCTCAAAAAGAGGGTTTCCAATCTGCTCTGTCTAAAGGAAGGTTCAACTCTGTGAGTTGAACACACACAAATCAAAGAAGTTTCTGAGAATTCTTCCTTCTAGCATTAGATGAAGGAATCCCGCTTCCAACGAAATCCTCCAAGAGGTCCAAATATCCACTTGCAGACTTCACAAACAGAGTGTTTCCAAACTGCTCTATGAAAAGAAAGGTTAAACTCTGTGAGTGGAACGCACACATCACAAAGTAGTTTCTGAGAATGATTCTCTCTTGTTTTTATACGAGGAGATTTCCTTTTCTACCGTTGGCCTCATAGTGCTTGAAATCTCCACATGCATATTCCTCAAAAAGAGGGGTTCCAATCTGCTCTGTCTAAAGGAAGGTTCAACTCTGTTAGTTGAACACACACAAATCAACGAAGTTACTGAGAAATCTTCTGTGTAGCATTAGATGAAGAAATACCGCTTCCAACGAAATCCACAAAGAGGTCCATATATCCACCTGCGGACTTTACAAACAGAGTGTTTACAAACTGCTCTATGAAAAGAAAGGTTAAACTCTGTGAGTGGAACGCACACATCACAAAGTGGTTACTGAGAATGATTCTCTCTAGTTTTTATACGAGGATATTTCCTTTTCTACCTTTGGCCCCAAAACGCTTGAAATCTCCACATGCAAATTCCTCAAAAAGAGTGTTTCCAATCTGCTCTGTCTAAAGGAAGGTTCAACTCTGTTAGTTGAACACACACAAATCAAAGAAGTTATTGAGAAATCTTCTGTGTAGCATTAGATGAAGAAATCCCGCTTCCAAAGAAATCCACAAAGAGGTCCAAATATCCACTTGCAGACTTTACAAACAGAGTGTTTACAAACTGCTCTATGAAAAGAAAGGTTAAACTCTGTGAGTGGAACGCACACATCACAAAGTAGTTTCTGAGAATGATTCTCTCTACCTTTTATACGAGGATATTTCCTTTTCTACCGATGGCCCCAAAACGCTTGAAATCTCCACATGCAAATTCCTCAAAAAGAGGGTTTCCAATCTGCTCTGTCTAAAGGAAGGTTCAACTCTGTGAGTTGAACACACACAAATCAAAGAAGTTTCTGAGAATTCTTCCTTCTAGCATTAGATGAAGAAATCCCGCTTCCAACGAAATCCTCCAAGAGGTCCAAATATCCACTTGCAGACTTCACAAACAGAGTGTTTCCAAACTGCTCTATGAAAAGAAAGGTTAAACTCTGTGAGTGGATCGCACACATCACAAAGTGGTTTCTGAGAATGATTCTCTCTTGTTTTTATACGAGGAGATTTCCTTTTCTACCGTTGGCCCCAAAGTGCTTGAAATCTCCACATGCATATTCCTCAAAAAGAGGGTTTCCAATCTGCTCTGTCTAAAGGAAGGTTCAACTCTGTTAGTTGAACACACACATATCAACGAAGTTACTGAGAAATCTTCTGTGTACCATTAGATGAAGAAATCCCGCTTCCAACGAAATCCACAAAGAGGTCCAAATATCCACCTGCAGACTTTACAAACAGAGTGTTTACAAACTGCTCTATGAAAAGAAAGGTTAAACTCTGTGAGTGGAACGCACACATCACAAAGTGGTTACTGAGAATGATTCTCTCTAGTTTTTATACGAGGATATTTCCTTTTCTACCTTTGGCCCCAAAACGCTTGAAATCTCCACATGCAAATTCCTAAAAAAGAGGGTTTCCAATCTGCTCTGTCTAAAGGAAGGTTCAGCTCTGTTAGTTGAACACACACAAATCAAAGAAGTTATTGAGAAATCTTCTGTGTAGCATTAGATGAAGAAATCCCGCTTCCAACGAAATCCACAAAGAGGTCCAAATATCCACTTGCAGACTTTACAAACAGAGTGTTTCCAAACTGCTCTATGAAAAGAAAGGTTAAACTCTGTGAGTGGAACGCACACGTCTCAAAGTGGTTTCTGAGAATGATTCTCTCTAGTTTTTATAAGAGGATATTTCCTTTTCTACCGATGGCCCCAAAACGCTTGAAATCTCCACAGGCAAATTCCTCAAAAAGAGTGTTTCCAATCTGCTCTGTCTAAAGGAAGGTTCAACTCTGTGAGTTGAACACACACAAATCAAAGAAGTTTCTGAGAATTCTTCCTTCTAGCATTAGATGAAGAAATCCCGCTTCCAACGAAATCCTCCAAGAGGTCCAAATATCCACTTGCAGACTTTACAAACAGAGTGTTTACAAACTGCTCTATGAAAAGAAAGGTTAAACTCTGTGAGTGGAACACACACATCACAAAGTAGTTTCTGAGAATGATTCTCTCTTGTTTTTATACGAGGAGATTTCCTTTTCTACCGTTGGCCACATAGTGCTTGAAATCTCCATATGCATATTCCTCAAAAAGAGGGTTTCCAATCTGCTCTGTCTAAAGGAAGGTTCAACTCTGTTAGTTAAACACACACAAATCAACGAAGTTACTGAGAAATCTTCTGTGTAGCATTAGATGAAGAAATACCGCTTCCAACGAAATCCACAAAGAGGTCCATATATCCACCTGCAGACTTTACAAACAGAGTGTTTACAAACTGCTCCATGAAAAGAAAGGTTAAACTCTGTGAGTGGAACGCACACATCACAAAGTGGTTGCTGAGAATGATTCTCTCTAGTTTTTATACGAGGATATTTCCTTTTCTACCGATGGCCCCAAAACGCTTGAAATCTCCACGTGCAAATTCCTCCAAAAGAGGGTTTCCAATCTGCTCTGTCTAAAGGAAGGTTCAACTCTTTGAGTTCAACACACACAAATCAAAGAAGTTTCTGAGAATTCTTCCTTCTAGCATTAGATGAAGAAATCCCGCTTCCAATGAAATCCTCAAAGAGGTCCAAATATCCCCTTGCAGACTTCAAAAGCAGAGTGTTTAAAAACTGCTCTATGAAAAGAAAGGTTAAACTCTGTGAGTGGAACACACACATCACAAAGTACTTTCTGAAAATGATTCTCTCTAGTTTTTATACGAGGATATTTCCTTTTCTACCGTTGGCCACAAAATGCTTGAAATCTCCACATGCATATTCCTCAAAAAGAGGGTTTCCAATCTGCTCTGTCTAAAGGAAGGTTCAACTCTGTGAGTTGAACACACACAAATCAAAGAAGTTTCTGAGAATTCTTCCTTCTAGCATTAGATGAAGGAATCCCGCTTCCAACGAAATCCTCCAAGAGGTCCAAATATCCACTTGCAGACTTCACAAACAGAGTGTTTCCAAACTGCTCTATGAAAAGAAAGGTTACACTCTGTGAGTGGATCGCACACATCACAAACTGGTTTCTGAGAATGATTCTCTCTAGTTTTTATACGAGGATATTTCCTTTTCCACCGATGGCCCAAAAACGCTTGAAGTCTCCACATGCAAATTCCTCAAAAAGAGGGTTTCCAATCTGCTCTGTCTAAAGGAAGGTTCAACTCTCTTAGTTGAACACACACAAATCAACGAAGTTACTGAGAAATCTTCTGTGTAGCATTAGATGAAGAAATCCCGCTTCCAACGAAATCCACAAAGAGGTCCAAATATCCACTTGCAGACTTTACAATCAGAGTGTTTACAGACTGCTCTATGAAAAGAAAGGTTAAACTCTGTGAGTGGAATGCACACATCACAAAGTGGTTTCTGAGAATGATTCTCTCTAGTTTTTATAGGAGGATATTTCCTTTTCTACCGATGGCCCCAAAACGCTTGAAATCTCCACATGCAAATTCCTAAAAAAGAGTGTTTCCAATCTGCTCTGTCTAAAGGAAGGTTCAATTCTGTGAGTTGAACACACACAAATCAAAGAAGTTTCTGAGAATTCTTCCTTCTAGCATTAGATGAAGAAATCCCGCTTCCAACGAAATCCTCAAAGAGGTCCAAATATCCACTTGCAGACTTTACAAACAGAGTGTTTACAAACTGCTCTTTCAAAAGAAAGGTTAAACTCTGTGAGTGGAACGCACACATCACAAAGTAGTTTCTGAGAATGATTCTCTCTTGTTTTTATACGAGGAGATTTCCTTTTCTACCGTTGGCCCCAAAGTGCTTGAAATCTCCACATGCATATTCCTCAAAAAGAGGGTTTCCAATCTGCTCTGTCTAAAGGAAGGTTCAACTCTGTTAGTTGAACACACACAAATCAACGAAGTTACTGAGAAATCTTCTGTGTAGCATTAGATGAAGAAATACCGCTTCCAACGAAATCCACAAAGAGGTCCATATATCCACCTGCAGACTTTACAAACAGAGTGTTTACAAACTGCTCTATGAAAAGAAAGGTTAAACTCTGTGAGTGGAACGCACACATCACAAAGTGGTTACTGAGAATGATTCTCTCTAGTTTTTATACGAGGATATTTCCTTTTCTACCTTTGGCCCCAAAACGCTTGAAATCTCCACATGCAAATTCCTCAAAAAGAGGGTTTCCAATCTGCTCTGTCTAAAGGAAGGTTCAACTCTGTTAGTTGAACACACACAAATCAAAGAAGTTATTGAGAAATCTTCTGTGTAGCATTAGATGAAGAAATCCCGCTTCCAACGAAATCCACAAAGAGGTCCAAATATCCACTTGCAGACTTTACAATCAGAGTGTTTACAGACTGCTCTATGAAAAGAAAGGTTAAACTCTGTGAGTGGAATGCACACATCACAAAGTGGTTTCTGAGAATGATTCTCTCTAGTTTTTATAGGAGGATATTTCCTTTTCTACCGATGGCCCCAAAACGCTTGAAATCTCCACATGCAAATTCCTAAAAAAGAGTGTTTCCAATCTGCTCTGTCTAAAGGAAGGTTCAATTCTGTGAGTTGAACACACACAAATCAAAGAAGTTTCTGAGAATTCTTCCTTCTAGCATTAGATGAAGAAATCCCGCTTCCAACGAAATCCTCAAAGAGGTCCAAATATCCACTTGCAGACTTTACAAACAGAGTGTTTACAAACTGCTCTTTCAAAAGAAAGGTTAAACTCTGTGAGTGGAACGCACACATCACAAAGTAGTTTCTGAGAATGATTCTCTCTTGTTTTTATACGAGGAGATTTCCTTTTCTACCGTTGGCCCCAAAGTGCTTGAAATCTCCACATGCATATTCCTCAAAAAGAGGGTTTCCAATCTGCTCTGTCTAAAGGAAGGTTCAACTCTGTTAGTTGAACACACACAAATCAACGAAGTTACTGAGAAATCTTCTGTGTAGCATTAGATGAAGAAATACCGCTTCCAACGAAATCCACAAAGAGGTCCATATATCCACCTGCAGACTTTACAAACAGAGTGTTTACAAACTGCTCTATGAAAAGAAAGGTTAAACTCTGTGAGTGGAACGCACACATCACAAAGTGGTTACTGAGAATGATTCTCTCTAGTTTTTATACGAGGATATTTCCTTTTCTACCTTTGGCCCCAAAACGCTTGAAATCTCCACATGCAAATTCCTCAAAAAGAGGGTTTCCAATCTGCTCTGTCTAAAGGAAGGTTCAACTCTGTTAGTTGAACACACACAAATCAAAGAAGTTATTGAGAAATCTTCTGTGTAGCATTAGATGAAGAAATCCCGCTTCCAAAGAAATCCACAAAGAGGTCCAAATATCCACTTGCAGACTTTACAAACAGAGTGTTTACAAACTGCTCTATGAAAAGAAAGGTTAAACTCTGTGAGTGGAACGCACACATCACAAAGTAGTTTCTGAGAATGATTCTCTCTACCTTTTATACGAGGATATTTCCTTTTCTACCGATGGCCCCAAAACGCTTGAAATCTCCACATGCAAATTCCTCAAAAAGAGGGTTTCCAATCTGCTCTGTCTAAAGGAAGGTTCAACTCTGTGAGTTGAACACACACAAATCAAAGAAGTTTCTGAGAATTCTTCCTTCTAGCATTAGATGAAGAAATCCCGCTTCCAACGAAATCCTCCAAGAGGTCCAAATATCCACTTGCAGACTTCACAAACAGAGTGTTTCCAAACTGCTCTATGAAAAGAAAGGTTAAACTCTGTGAGTGGATCGCACACATCACAAAGTGGTTTCTGAGAATGATTCTCTCTTGTTTTTATACGAGGAGATTTCCTTTTCTACCGTTGGCCCCAAAGTGCTTGAAATCTCCACATGCATATTCCTCAAAAAGAGGGTTTCCAATCTGCTCTGTCTAAAGGAAGGTTCAACTCTGTTAGTTGAACACACACATATCAACGAAGTTACTGAGAAATCTTCTGTGTACCATTAGATGAAGAAATCCCGCTTCCAACGAAATCCACAAAGAGGTCCAAATATCCACCTGCAGACTTTACAAACAGAGTGTTTACAAACTGCTCTATGAAAAGAAAGGTTAAACTCTGTGAGTGGAACGCACACATCACAAAGTGGTTACTGAGAATGATTCTCTCTAGTATTTATACGAGGATATTTCCTTTTCTACCTTTGGCCCCAAAACGCTTGAAATCTCCATATGCAAATTCCTCAAAAAGAGGGTTTCCAATCTGCTCTGTCTAAAGGAAGGTTCAACTCTGTTAGTTGAACACACACAAATCAAAGAAGTTATTGAGAAATCTTCTGTGTAGCATTAGATGAAGAAATCCCGCTTCCAATGAAATCCTCATAGAGGTCCAAATATCCACTTGCAGACTTTACAAACAGAGTGTTTCCAAACTGCTCTATGAAAAGAAAGGTTAAACTCTGTGAGTGGAACGCACACGTCTCAAAGTGGTTTCTGAGAATGATTCTCTCTAGTTTTTATAAGAGGATATTTCCTTTTCTACCGATGGCCCCAAAACGCTTGAAATCTCCACATGCAAATTCCTCAAAAAGAGTGTTTCCAATCTGCTCTGTCTAAAGGAAGGTTCAACTCTGTGAGTTGAACACACACAAATCAAAGAAGTTTCTGAGAATTCTTCCTTCTAGCATTAGATGAAGAAATCCCGCTTCCAACGAAATCCTCAAAGAGGTCCAAATATCCACTTGCAGACTTTACAAACAGAGTGTTTACAAACTGCTCTATGAAAAGAAAGGTTAAACTCTTTGAGTGGAACGCACACATCACAAAGTGGTTTCTGAGAATGATTCTCTCTAGTTTTTATACGAGGATATTTCCTTTTCTACCGATGACCCCAAAACGCTTGAAATCTCCACATGCAAATTCCTAAAAAAGAGTGTTTCCAATCGGCTCTGTCTAAAGGAAGGTTCAACTCTGTGAGTTGAACACACACAAATCAAAGAAGTTTCTGAGAATTCTTCCTTCTAGCATTAGATGAAGAAATCCCGCTTCCAACGAAATCCTCAAAGAGGTCCAAATATCCAATTGCAGACTTTACAAACAGAGTGTTTACAAACTGCTCTTTCAAAAGAAAGGTTAAACTCTGTGAGTGGAACGCACACATCACAAAGTAGTTTCTGAGAATGATTCTCTCTTGTTTTTATACGAGGAGATTTCCTTTTCTACCGTTGGCCCCAAAGTGCTTGAAATCTCCACATGCATATTCCTCAAAAAGAGGGTTTCCAATCTGCTCTGTCTAAAGGAAGGTTCAACTCTGTTAGTTGAACACACACAAATCAACGAAGTTACTGAGAAATCTTCTGTGTAGCATTAGATGAAGAAATCCCGCTTCCAACGAAATCCACAAAGAGGTCCACATATCCACTTGCAGACTTTACAAACAGAGTGTTTACAAACAGCCCTATGAAAAGAAAGGTTAAACTCTGTGAGTGGAACGCACACATCACAAAGTAGTTTCTGAGAATGATTCTCTCTACCTTTTATACGAGGATATTTCCTTTTCTACCGATGGCCCCAAAACGCTTGAAATCTCCATATGCAAATTCCTCAAAAAGAGGGTTTCCAATCTGCTCTGTCTAAAGGAAGGTTCAACTCTGTGAGTTGAACACACACAAATGAAAGAAGTTTCTGAGAATTCTACATTCTAGCATTAGATGAAGAAATCCCGCTTCCAACAAAATCCTCCAAGAGGTCCAAATATCCACTTGCAGACTTCACAAACAGAGTGTTTCCAAACTGCTCTATGAAAAGAAAGGTTAAACTCTGTGAGTGGATCGCACACATCACAAAGTGGTTTCTGAGAATGATTCTCTCTTGTTTTTATACGAGGAGATTTCCTTTTCTACCGTTGGCCCCAAAGTGCTTGAAATCTCCACATGCATATTCCTCAAAAAGAGGGTTTCCAATCTGCTCTGTCTAAAGGAAGGTTCAACTCTGTTAGTTGAACACACACAAATCAACGAAGTTACTGAGAAATCTTCTGTGTAGCATTAGATGAAGAAATCCCGCTTCCAACGAAATCCACAAAGAGGTCCAAATATCCACCTGCAGACTTTACAAACAGAGTGTTTACAAACTGCTCTATGAAAAGAAAGGTTAAACTCTGTGAGTGGAACGCACACATCACAAAGTGGTTACTGAGAATGATTCTCTCTAGTTTTTATACGAGGATATTTCCTTTTCTACCTTTGGCCCCAAAACGCTTGAAATCTCCACATGCAAATTCCTCAAAAAGAGGGCTTCCAATCTGCTCTGTCTAAAGGAAGGTTCAACTCTGTTAGTTGAACACACACAAATCAAAGAAGTTATTGAGAAGTCTTCTGTGTAGCATTAGATGAAGAAATCCCGCTTCCAACGAAATCCACAAAGAGGTCCAAATATCCACTTGCAGACTTTACAAACAGAGTGTTTCCAAACTGCTCTATGAAAAGAAAGGTTAAACTCTGTGAGTGGAACGCACACGTCTCAAAGTGGTTTCTGAGAATGATTCTCTCTAGTTTTTATAAGAGGATATTTCCTTTTCTACCGATGGCCCCAAAACGCTTGAAATCTCCACATGCAAATTCCTCAAAAAGAGTGTTTCCAATCTGCTCTGTCTAAAGGAAGGTTCAACTCTGTGAGTTCAACACACACAAATCAAAGAAGTTTCTGAGAATTCTTCCTTCTAGCATTAGATGAAGAAATCCCGCTTCCAACGAAATCCTCAAAGAGGTCCAAATATCCACTTGCAGACTTTACAAACAGAGTGTTTACAAACTGCTCTATGAAAAGAAAGGTTAAACTCTTTGAGTGGAACGCACACATCACAAAGTGGTTTCTGAGAATGATTCTCTCTAGTTTTTATACGAGGATATTTCCTTTTCTACCGATGACCCCAAAACGCTTGAAATCTCCACATGCAAATTCCTAAAAAAGAGTGTTTCCAATCGGCTCTGTCTAAAGGAAGGTTCAAGTCTGTGAGTTGAACACACACAAATCAAAGAAGTTTCTGAGAATTCTTCCTTCTAGCATTAGATGAAGAAATCCCGCTTCCAACAAAATCCTCCAAGAGGTCCAAATATCCACTTGCAGACTTCACAAACAGAGTGTTTCCAAACTGCTCTATGAAAAGAAAGGTTAAACTCTGTGAGTGGATCGCACACATCACAAAGTGGTTTCTGAGAATGATTCTCTCTTGTTTTTATACGAGGAGATTTCCTTTTCTACCGTTGGCCCCAAAGTGCTTGAAATCTCCACATGCATATTCCTCAAAAAGAGGGTTTCCAATCTGCTCTGTCTAAAGGAAGGTTCAACTCTGTTAGTTGAACACACACAAATCAACGAAGTTACTGAGAAATCTTCTGTGTAGCATTAGATGAAGAAATCCCGCTTCCTACGAAATCCACAAAGAGGTCCAAATATCCACCTGCAGACTTTACAAACAGAGTGTTTACAAACTGCTCTATGAAAAGAAAGGTTAAACTCTGTGAGTGGAACGCACACATCACAAAGTGGTTACTGAGAATGATTCTCTCTAGTTTTTATAAGAGGATATTTCCTTTTCAACCGATGGCCCCAAAACGCTTGAAATCTCCACATGCAAATTCCTCAAAAAGAGTGTTTCCCATCTGCTCTGTCTAAAGGAAGGTTCAACTCTGTGAGTTGAACACACACAAATCAAAGAAGTTTCTGAGAATTCTTCCTTCTAGCATTAGATGAAGAAATCCCGCTTCCAACGAAATCCTCAAAGAGGTCCAAATATCCACTTGCAGACTTTACAAACAGAGTGTTTACAAACTGCTCTATGAAAAGAAAGGTTAAACTCTTTGAGTGGAACGCACACATCACAAAGTGGTTTCTGAGAATGATTCTCTCTAGTTTTTATACGAGGATATTTCCTTTTCTACCGATGACCCCAAAACGCTTGAAATCTCCACATGCAAATTCCTAAAAAAGAGTGTTCCCAATCGGCTCTGTCTAAAGGAAGGTTCAACTCTGTGAGTTGAACACACACAAATCAAAGAAGTTTCTGAGAATTCTTCCTTCTAGCATTAGATGAAGAAATCCCGCTTCCAACGAAATCCTCAAAGAGGTCCAAATATCCAATTGCAGACTTTACAAACAGAGTGTTTACAAACTGCTCTTTCAAAAGAAAGGTTAAACTCTGTGAGTGGAACGCACACATCACAAAGTAGTTTCTGAGAATGATTCTCTCTTGTTTTTATACGAGGAGATTTCCTTTTCTACCGTTGGCCCCAAAGTGCTTGAAATCTCCACATGCATATTCCTCAAAAAGAGGGTTTCCAATCTGCTCTGTCTAAAGGAAGGTTCAACTCTGTTAGTTGAACACACACAAATCAACGAAGTTACTGAGAAATCTTCTGTGTAGCATTAGATGAAGAAATCCCGCTTCCAACGAAATCCACAAAGAGGTCCACATATCCACTTGCAGACTTTACAAACAGAGTGTTTACAAACAGCCCTATGAAAAGAAAGGTTAAACTCTGTGAGTGGAACGCACACATCACAAAGTAGTTTCTGAGAATGATTCTCTCTACCTTTTATACGAGGATATTTCCTTTTCTACCGATGGCCCCAAAACGCTTGAAATCTCCACATGCAAATTCCTCAAAAAGAGGGTTTCCAATCTGCTCTGTCTAAAGGAAGGTTCAACTCTGTGAGTTGAACACACACAAATCAAAGAAGTTTCTGAGAATTCTTCCTTCTAGCATTAGATGAAGAAATCCCGCTTCCAACAAAATCCTCCAAGAGGTCCAAATATCCACTTGCAGACTTCACAAACAGAGTGTTTCCAAACTGCTCTATGAAAAGAAAGGTTAAACTCTGTGAGTGGATCGCACACATCACAAAGTGGTTTCTGAGAATGATTCTCTCTTGTTTTTATACGAGGAGATTTCCTTTTCTACCGTTGGCCCCAAAGTGCTTGAAATCTCCACATGCATATTCCTCAAAAAGAGGGTTTCCAATCTGCTCTGTCTAAAGGAAGGTTCAACTCTGTTAGTTGAACACACACAAATCAACGAAGTTACTGAGAAATCTTCTGTGTAGCATTAGATGAAGAAATCCCGCTTCCTACGAAATCCACAAAGAGGTCCAAATATCCACCTGCAGACTTTACAAACAGAGTGTTTACAAACTGCTCTATGAAAAGAAAGGTTAAACTCTGTGAGTGGAACGCACACATCACAAAGTGGTTACTGAGAATGATTCTCTCTAGTTTTTATAAGAGGATATTTCCTTTTCAACCGATGGCCCCAAAACGCTTGAAATCTCCACATGCAAATTCCTCAAAAAGAGTGTTTCCAAACTGCTCTGTCTAAAGGAAGGTTCAACTCTGTGAGTTGAACACACACAAATCAAAGAAGTTTCTGAGAATTCTTCCTTCTAGCATTAGATGAAGAAATCCCGCTTCCAACGAAATCCTCAAAGAGGTCCAAATATCCACTTGCAGACTTTACAAACAGAGTGTTTACAAACTGCTCTATGAAAAGAAAGGTTAAACTCTTTGAGTGGAACGCACACATCACAAAGTGGTTTCTGAGAATGATTCTCTCTAGTTTTTATACGAGGATATTTCCTTTTCTACCGATGACCCCAAAACGCTTGAAATCTCCACATGCAAATTCCTAAAAAAGAGTGTTCCCAATCGGCTCTGTCTAAAGGAAGGTTCAACTCTGTGAGTTGAACACACACAAATCAAAGAAGTTTCTGAGAATTCTTCCTTCTAGCATTAGATGAAGAAATCCCGCTTCCAACGAAATCCTCAAAGAGGTCCAAATATCCAATTGCAGACTTTACAAACAGAGTGTTTACAAACTGCTCTTTCAAAAGAAAGGTTAAACTCTGTGAGTGGAACGCACACATCACAAAGTAGTTTCTGAGAATGATTCTCTCTTGTTTTTATACGAGGAGATTTCCTTTTCTACCGTTGGCCCCAAAGTGCTTGAAATCTCCACATGCATATTCCTCAAAAAGAGGGTTTCCAATCTGCTCTGTCTAAAGGAAGGTTCAACTCTGTTAGTTGAACACACACAAATCAACGAAGTTACTGAGAAATCTTCTGTGTAGCATTAGATGAAGAAATACCGCTTCCAACGAAATCCACAAAGAGGTCCACATATCCACTTGCAGACTTTACAAACAGAGTGTTTACAAACAGCCCTATGAAAAGAAAGGTTAAACTCTGTGAGTGGAACGCACACATCACAAAGTAGTTTCTGAGAATGATTCTCTCTACCTTTTATACGAGGATATTTCCTTTTCTACCGATGGCCCCAAAACGCTTGAAATCTCCACATGCAAATTCCTCAAAAAGAGGGTTTCCAATCTGCTCTGTCTAAAGGAAGGTTCAACTCTGTGAGTTGAACACACACAAATCAAAGAAGTTTCTGAGAATTCTTCCTTCTAGCATTAGATGAAGAAATCCCGCTTCCAACAAAATCCTCCAAGAGGTCCAAATATCCACTTGCAGACTTCACAAACAGAGTGTTTCCAAACTGCTCTATGAAAAGAAAGGTTAAACTCTGTGAGTGGATCGCACACATCACAAAGTGGTTTCTGAGAATGATTCTCTCTAGTTTTTATACGAGGATATTTCCTTTTCCACCGATGGCCCAAAAACGCTTGAAATCTCCACATGCAAATTCCTCAAAAAGAGGGTTTCCAATCTGCTCTGTCTAAAGGAAGGTTCAACTCTGTTAGTTGAACACACACAAATCAACGAAGTTATTGAGAAATCTTCTGTGTAGCATTAGATGAAGAAATCCCGCTTCCAACGAAATCCACAAAGAGGTCCAAATATCCACTTGCAGACTTTACAATCAGAGTGTTTACAGACTGCTCTATGAAAAGAAAGGTTAAACTCTGTGAGTGGAACGCCCACATCACAAAGTGGTTTCTGAGAATGATTCTCTCTAGTTTTTATACGAGGATATTTACTTTTCTACCGATGGCCCCAAAACGCTTGAAATCTCCACATGCAAATTCCTAAAAAAGAGTGTTTCCAATCTGCTCTGTCTAAAGGAAGGTTCAATTCTGTGAGTTGAACACACACAAATCAAAGAAGTTTCTGAGAATTCTTCCTTCTAGCATTAGATGAAGAAATCCCGCTTCCAACGAAATCCTCAAAGAGGTCCAAATATCCACTTGCAGACTTTACAAACAGAGTGTTTACAAACTGCTCTATGAAAAGAAAGGTTAAACTCTTTGAGTGGAACGCACACATCACAAAGTAGTTTCTGAGAATGATTCTCTCTTGTTTTTATACGAGGAGATTTCCTTTTCTACCGTTGGCCCCAAAGTGCTTGAAATCTCCACATGCATATTCCTCAAAAAGAGGGTTTCCAATCTGCTCTGTCTAAAGGAAGGTTCAACTCTGTTAGTTGAACACACACAAATCAACGAAGTTACTGAGAAATCTTCTGTGTAGCATTAGATGAAGAAATACCGCTTCCAACGAAATCCACAAAGAGGTCCACATATCCACTTGCAGACTTTACAAACAGAGTGTTTACAAACAGCCCTATGAAAAGAAAGGTTAAACTCTGTGAGTGGAACGCACACATCACAAAGTAGTTTCTGAGAATGATTCTCTCTACCTTTTATACGAGGATATTTCCTTTTCTACCGATGGCCCCAAAACGCTTGAAATCTCCACATGCAAATTCCTCAAAAAGAGTGTTTCCAATCTGCTCTGTCTAAAGGAAGGTTCAACTCTGTGAGTTGAACACACACAAATCAAAGAAGTTTCTGAGAATTCTTCCTTCTAGCATTAGATGAAGAAATCCCGCTTCCAACGAAATCCTCAAAGAGGTCCAAATATCCACTTGCAGACTTTACAAACAGAGTGTTTACAAACTGCTCTATGAAAAGAAAGGTTAAACTCTTTGAGTGGAACGCACACATCACAAAGTGGTTTCTGAGAATGATTCTCTCTAGTTTTTATACGAGGATATTTCCTTTTCTACCGATGACCCCAAAACGCTTGAAATCTCCACATGCAAATTCCTAAAAAAGAGTGTTTCCAATCGGCTCTGTCTAAAGGAAGGTTCAACTCTGTGAGTTGAACACACACAAATCAAAGAAGTTTCTGAGAATTCTTCCTTCTAGCATTAGATGAAGAAATCCCGCTTCCAACGAAATCCTCAAAGAGGTCCAAATATCCAATTGCAGACTTTACAAACAGAGTGTTTACAAACTGCTCTTTCAAAAGAAAGGTTAAACTCTGTGAGTGGAACGCACACATCACAAAGTAGTTTCTGAGAATGATTCTCCCTTGTTTTTATACGAGGAGATTTCCTTTTCTACCGTTGGCCCCAAAGTGCTTGAAATCTCCACATGCATATTCCTCAAAAAGAGGGTTTCCAATCTGCTCTGTCTAAAGGAAGGTTCAACTCTGTTAGTTGAACACACACAAATCAACGAAGTTACTGAGAAATCTTCTGTGTAGCATTAGATGAAGAAATACCGCTTCCAACGAAATCCACAAAGAGGTCCACATATCCACTTGCAGACTTTACAAACAGAGTGTTTACAAACAGCCCTATGAAAAGAAAGGTTAAACTCTGTGAGTGGAACGCACACATCACAAAGTAGTTTCTGAGAATGATTCTCTCTACCTTTTATACGAGGATATTTCCTTTTCTACCGATGGCCCCAAAACGCTTGAAATCTCCACATGCAAATTCCTCAAAAAGAGGGTATCCAATCTGCTCTGTCTAAAGGAAGGTTCAACTCTGTGAGTTGAACACACACAAATCAAAGAAGTTTCTGAGAATTCTTCCTTCTAGCATTAGATGAAGAAATCCCGCTTCCAACAAAATCCTCCAAGAGGTCCAAATATCCACTTGCAGACTTCACAAACAGAGTGTTTCCAAACTGCTCTATGAAAAGAAAGGTTAAACTCTGTGAGTGGATCGCACACATCACAAAGTGGTTTCTGAGAATGATTCTCTCTAGTTTTTATACGAGGATATTTCCTTTTCCACCGATGGCCCAAAAACGCTTGAAATCTCCACATGCAAATTCCTCAAAAAGAGGGTTTCCAATCTGCTCTGTCTAAAGGAAGGTTCAACTCTGTTAGTTGAACACACACAAATCAACGAAGTTATTGAGAAATCTTCTGTGTAGCATTAGATGAAGAAATCCCGCTTCCAACGAAATCCACAAAGAGGTCCAAATATCCACTTGCAGACTTTACAATCAGAGTGTTTACAGACTGCTCTATGAAAAGAAAGGTTAAACTCTGTGAGTGGAACGCCCACATCACAAAGTGGTTTCTGAGAATGATTCTCTCTAGTTTTTATACGAGGATATTTACTTTTCTACCGATGGCCCCAAAACGCTTGAAATCTCCACATGCAAATTCCTAAAAAAGAGTGTTTCCAATCTGCTCTGTCTAAAGGAAGGTTCAATTCTGTGAGTTGAACACACACAAATCAAAGAAGTTTCTGAGAATTCTTCCTTCTAGCATTAGATGAAGAAATCCCGCTTCCAACGAAATCCTCAAAGAGGTCCAAATATCCACTTGCAGACTTTACAAACAGAGTGTTTACAAACTGCTCTATGAAAAGAAAGGTTAAACTCTTTGAGTGGAACGCACACATCACAAAGTGGGTTCTGAGAATGATTCTCTCTAGTTTTTATACGAGGATATTTCCTTTTCTACCGATGACCCCAAAACGCTTGAAATCTCCACATGCAAATTCCTAAAAAAGAGTGTTTCCAATCGGCTCTGTCTAAAGGAAGGTTCAACTCTGTGAGTTGAACACACACAAATCAAAGAAGTTTCTGAGAATTCTTCCTTCTAGCATTAGATGAAGAAATCCCGCTTCCAACGAAATCCTCAAAGAGGTCCAAATATCCAATTGCAGACTTTACAAACAGAGTGTTTACAAACTGCTCTTTCAAAAGAAAGGTTAAACTCTGTGAGTGGAACGCACACATCACAAAGTAGTTTCTGAGAATGATTCTCTCTTGTTTTTATACGAGGAGATTTCCTTTTCTACCGTTGGCCCCAAAGTGCTTGAAATCTCCACATGCATATTCCTCAAAAAGAGGGTTTCCAATCTTCTCTGTCTAAAGGAAGGTTCAACTCTGTTAGTTGAACACACACAAATCAACGAAGTTACTGAGAAATCTTCTGTGTAGCATTAGATGAAGAAATACCGCTTCCAACGAAATCCACAAAGAGGTCCACATATCCACTTGCAGACTTTACAAACAGAGTGTTTACAAACAGCCCTATGAAAAGAAAGGTTAAACTCTGTGAGTGGAACGCACACATCACAAAGTAGTTTCTGAGAATGATTCTCTCTACCTTTTATACGAGGATATTTCCTTTTCTACCGATGGCCCCAAAACGCTTGAAATCTCCACATGCAAATTCCTCAAAAAGAGGGTTTCCAATCTGCTCTGTCTAAAGGAAGGTTCAACTCTGTGAGTTGAACACACACAAATCAAAGAAGTTTCTGAGAATTCTTCCTTCTAGCATTAGATGAAGAAATCCCGCTTCCAACAAAATCCTCCAAGAGGTCCAAATATCCACTTGCAGACTTCACAAACAGAGTGTTTCCAAACTGCTCTATGAAAAGAAAGGTTAAACTCTGTGAGTGGATCGCACACATCACAAAGTGGTTTCTGAGAATGATTCTCTCTAGTTTTTATACGAGGATATTTCCTTTTCCACCGATGGCCCAAAAACGCTTGAAATCTCCACATGCAAATTCCTCAAAAAGAGGGTTTCCAATCTGCTCTGTCTAAAGGAAGGTTCAACTCTGTTGGTTGAACACACACAAATCAACGAAGTTATTGAGAAATCTTCTGTGTAGCATTAGATGAAGAAATCCCGCTTCCAACGAAATCCACAAAGAGGTCCAAATATCCACTTGCAGACTTTACAATCAGAGTGTTTACAGACTGCTCTATGAAAAGAAAGGTTAAACTCTGTGAGTGGAACGCCCACATCACAAAGTGGTTTCTGAGAATGATTCTCTCTAGTTTTTATACGAGGATATTTACTTTTCTACCGATGGCCCCAAAACGCTTGAAATCTCCACATGCAAATTCCTAAAAAAGAGTGTTTCCAATCTGCTCTGTCTAAAGGAAGGTTCAATTCTGTGAGTTGAACACACAGAAATCAAAGAAGTTTCTGAGAATTCTTCCTTCTAGCATTAGATGAAGAAATCCCGCTTCCAACGAAATCCTCAAAGAGGTCCAAATATCCACTTGCAGACTTCACAAACAGAGTGTTTACAAACTGCTCTTTCAAAAGAAAGGTTAAACTCTGTGAGTGGATCGCACACATCACAAAGTGGTTTCTGAGAATGATTCTCTCTTGTTTTTATACGAGGAGATTTCCTTTTCTACCGTTGGCCCCAAAGTGCTTGAAATCTCCACATGCATATTCCTCAAAAAGAGGGTTTCCAATCTGCTCTGTCTAAAGGAAGGTTCAACTCTGTTAGTTGAACACACACAAATCAACGAAGTTACTGAGAAATCTTCTGTGTAGCATTAGATGAAGAAATCCCGCTTCCAACGAAATCCACAAAGAGGTCCAAATATCCACCTGCAGACTTTACAAACAGAGTGTTTACAAACTGCTCTATGAAAAGAAAGGTTAAACTCTGTGAGTGGAACGCACACATCACAAAGTGGTTACTGAGAATGATTCTCTCTAGTTTTTATACGAGGATATTTCCTTTTCTACCTTTGGCCCCAAAACGCTTGAAATCTCCACATGCAAATTCCTCAAAAAGAGGGTTTCCAATCTGCTCTGTCTAAAGGAAGGTTCAACTCTGTTAGTTGAACACACACAAATCAAAGAAGTTATTGAGAAATCTTCTGTGTAGCATTAGATGAAGAAATCCCGCTTCCAACGAAATCCACAAAGAGGTCCAATTATCCACTTGCAGACTTTACAAACAGAGTGTTTAGAAACTGCTCTATGAAAAGAAAGTTTAAACTCTGTGAGTGGAACGCACACGTCTCAAAGTGGTTTCTGAGAATGATTCTCTCTAGTTTTTATACGAGGATATTTCCTTTTCTACCGATGGCCCCAAAACGCTTGAAATCTCCACATGCAAATTCCTCAAAAAGAGTGTTTCCACTCTGCTCTGTCTAAAGGAAGGTTCAACTCTGTGAGTTGAACACACACAAATCAAAGAAGTTTCTGAGAATTCTTCCTTCTAGCATTAGATGAAGAAATCCCGCTTCCAACGAAATCCTCAAAGAGGTCCAAATATCCACTTGCAGACTTTACAAACAGAGTGTTTACAAACTGCTCTATGAAAAGAAAGGTTAAACTCTTTGAGTGGAACGCACACATCACAAAGTGGTTTCTGAGAATGATTCTCTCTAGTTTTTATACGAGGATATTTCCTTTTCTACCGATGACCCCAAAACGCTTGAAATCTCCACATGCAAATTCCTAAAAAAGAGTGTTTCCAATCGGCTCTGTCTAAAGGAAGGTTCAACTCTGTGAGTTGAACACACACAAATCAAAGAAGTTTCTGAGAATTCTTCCTTCTAGCATTAGATGAAGAAATCCCGCTTCCAACGAAATCCTCAAAGAGGTCCAAATATCCAATTGCAGACTTTACAAACAGAGTGTTTACAAACTGCTCTTTCAAAAGAAAGGTTAAACTCTGTGAGTGGAACGCACACATCACAAAGTAGTTTCTGAGAATGATTCTCTCTTGTTTTTATACGAGGAGATTTCCTTTTCTACCGTTGGCCCCAAAGTGCTTGAAATCTCCACATGCATATTCCTCAAAAAGAGGGTTTCCAATCTGCTCTGTCTAAAGGAAGGTTCAACTCTGTTAGTTGAACACACACAAATCAACGAAGTTACTGAGAAATCTTCTGTGTAGCATTAGATGAAGAAATACCGCTTCCAACGAAATCCACAAAGAGGTCCACATATCCACTTGCAGACTTTACAAACAGAGTGTTTACAAACAGCCCTATGAAAAGAAAGGTTAAACTCTGTGAGTGGAACGCACACATCACAAAGTAGTTTCTGAGAATGATTCTCTCTACCTTTTATACGAGGATATTTCCTTTTCTACCGATGGCCCCAAAACGCTTGAAATCTCCACATGCAAATTCCTCAAAAAGAGGGTATCCAATCTGCTCTGTCTAAAGGAAGGTTCAACTCTGTGAGTTGAACACACACAAATCAAAGAAGTTTCTGAGAATTCTTCCTTCTAGCATTAGATGAAGAAATCCCGCTTCCAACAAAATCCTCCAAGAGGTCCAAATATCCACTTGCAGACTTCACAAACAGAGTGTTTCCAAACTGCTCTATGAAAAGAAAGGTTAAACTCTGTGAGTGGATCGCACACATCACAAAGTGGTTTCTGAGAATGATTCTCTCTAGTTTTTATACGAGGATATTTCCTTTTCCACCGATGGCCCAAAAACGCTTGAAATCTCCACATGCAAATTCCTCAAAAAGAGGGTTTCCAATCTGCTCTGTCTAAAGGAAGGTTCAACTCTGTTAGTTGAACACACACAAATCAACGAAGTTATTGAGAAATCTTCTGTGTAGCATTAGATGAAGAAATCCCGCTTCCAACGAAATCCACAAAGAGGTCCAAATATCCACTTGCAGACTTTACAATCAGAGTGTTTACAGACTGCTCTATGAAAAGAAAGGTTAAACTCTGTGAGTGGAACGCCCACATCACAAAGTGGTTTCTGAGAATGATTCTCTCTAGTTTTTATACGAGGATATTTCCTTTTCTACCGATGACCCCAAAACGCTTGAAATCTCCACATGCAAATTCCTCAAAAAGAGGGTTTCCAATCTGCTCTGTCTAAAGGAAGGTTCAACTCTGTGAGTTGAACACACACAAATCAAAGAAGTTTCTGAGAATTCTTCCTTCTAGCATTAGATGAAGAAATCCCGCTTCCAACGAAATCCTCAAAGAGGTCCAAATATCCACTTGCAGACTTTACAAACAGAGTGTTTACAAACTGCTCTATGAAAAGAAAGGTTAAACTCTTTGAGTGGAACGCACACATCACAAAGTGGTTTCTGAGAATGATTCTCTCTAGTTTTTATACGAGGATATTTCCTTTTCTACCGATGACCCCAAAACGCTTGAAATCTCCACATGCAAATTCCTAAAAAAGAGTGTTTCCAATCGGCTCTGTCTAAAGGAAGGTTCAACTCTGTGAGTTGAACACACACAAATCAAAGAAGTTTCTGAGAATTCTTCCTTCTAGCATTAGATGAAGAAATCCCGCTTCCAACGAAATCCTCAAAGAGGTCCAAATATCCAATTGCAGACTTTACAAACAGAGTGTTTACAAACTGGTCTTTCAAAAGAAAGGTTAAACTCTGTGAGTGGAACGCACACATCACAAAGTAGTTTCTGAGAATGATTCTCCCTTGTTTTTATACGAGGAGATTTCCTTTTCTACCGTTGGCCCCAAAGTGCTTGAAATCTCCACATGCATATTCCTCAAAAAGAGGGTTTCCAATCTGCTCTGTCTAAAGGAAGGTTCAATTCTGTTAGTTGAACACACACAAATCAACGAAGTTACTGAGAAATCTTCTGTGTAGCATTAGATGAAGAAATACCGCTTCCAACGAAATCCACAAAGAGGTCCACATATCCACTTGCAGACTTTACAAACAGCGTGTTTACAAACAGCCCTATGAAAAGAAAGGTTAAACTCTGTGAGTGGAACGCACACATCACAAAGTAGTTTCTGAGAATGATTCTCTCTACCTTTTATACGAGGATATTTCCTTTTCTACCGATGGCCCCAAAACGCTTGAAATCTCCACATGCAAATTCCTCAAAAAGAGGGTATCCAATCTGCTCTGTCTAAAGGAAGGTTCAACTCTGTGAGTTGAACACACACAAATCAAAGAAGTTTCTGAGAATTCTTCCTTCTAGCATTAGATGAAGAAATCCCGCTTCCAACAAAATCCTCCAAGAGGTCCAAATATCCACTTGCAGACTTCACAAACAGAGTGTTTCCAAACTGCTCTATGAAAAGAAAGGTTAAACTCTGTGAGTGGATCGCACACATCACAAAGTGGTTTCTGAGAATGATTCTCTCTAGTTTTTATACGAGGATATTTCCTTTTCCACCGATGGCCCAAAAACGCTTGAAATCTCCACATGCAAATTCCTCAAAAAGAGGGTTTCCAATCTGCTCTGTCTAAAGGAAGGTTCAACTCTGTTAGTTGAACACACACAAATCAACGAAGTTATTGAGAATTCTTCCTTCTAGCATTAGATGAAGAAATCCCGCTTCCAACGAAATCCACAAAGAGGTCCATATATCCACTT
This sequence comes from Gorilla gorilla gorilla, assembly GCF_029281585.2. Lineage (NCBI taxonomy): Eukaryota > Metazoa > Chordata > Mammalia > Primates > Hominidae > Gorilla > Gorilla gorilla. Next base: position 75,940,550 of record NC_073232.2, read on the forward strand.
GCAGACTTTACAAACAGAGTGTTTACAAACTGCCCTATGAAAAGAAAGGTTAAACTCTGTGAGTGGATCGCACACATCACAAAGTGGTTTCTGAGAATGATTCTCTCTAGTTTTTATACGAGGATATTTCCTTTTCTACCGATGGCCCAAAAACGCTTGAAATCTCCACATGCAAATTCCTAAAAAAGAGTGTTTCCAATCTGCTCTGTCTAAAGGAAGGTTCAACTCTGTGAGTTGAACACACACAAATCAAAGAAGTTTCTGAGAATTCTTCCTTCTAGCATTAGATGAAGAAATCCCGCTTCCAACGATATCCTCAAAGAGGTCCAAATATCCACTTGCAGACTTTACAAACAGAGTGTTTCCAAACTGCTCTATGAAAAGAAAGGTTAAACTCTGTGAGTGGAACGCACACATCACAAAGTAGTTTCTGAGAATGATTCTCTCTTGTTTTTATACGAGGAGACTTCCTTTTCTACCGTTGGCCCCATAGTGCTTGAAATCTCCACATGCATATTCCCCAAAAAGAGGGTTTCCAATCTGCTCTGTCTAAAGGAAGGTTCAACTCTGTTAGTTGAACACACACAAATCAACGAAGTTACTGAGAAATCTTCTGTGTAGCATTAGATGAAGAAATACCGCTTAAAACGAAATCCACAAAGAGGTCCATATATCCACCTGCAGACTTTACAAACAGAGTGTTTACAAACTGCTCTATGAAAAGAAAGGTTAAACTCTGTGAGTGGAACGCACACATCACAAAGTGGTTTCTGAGAATGATTCTCTCTAGTTTTTATACGAGGATATTTCCTTTTCTACCGATGGCCCCAAAACGCTTGAAATCTCCACGTGCAAATTCCTCAAAAAGAGGGTTTCCAATCTGCTCTGTCTAAAGGAAGGTTCAACTCTGTGAGTTCAACACACACAAATCAAAGAAGTTTCTGAGAATTCTTCCTTCTAGCATTAGATGAAGAAATCCCGCTTCCAATGAAATCCTCAAAGAGGTCCAAATATCCCCTTGCAGACTTCAAAACCAGAGTGTTTCCAAACTGCTCTATGAAAAGAAAGGTTAAACTCTGTGAGTGCAACACACACATCAAAGTAGTTTCTGAAAATGATTCTCTCTAGTTTTTATACGAGGATATTTCCTTTTCTACAGTTGGCCACAAAATGCTTGAAATCTCCACATGCATATTCCTCAAAAAGAGGGTTTCCAATCTGCTCTGTCTAAAGGAAGGTTCAACTCTGTGAGTTGAACACACACAAATCAAAGAAGTTTCTGAGAATTCTTCCTTCTAGCATTAGATGAAGAAATCCCGCTTCCAACGAAATCCTCCAAGAGGTCCAAATGTCCACTTGCAGACTTTACAAACAGAGTGTTTCCAAACTGCTCTATGAAAAGAAAGGTTAAACTCTGTGAGTGGAACGCACACATCACAAAGTAGTTTCTGAGAATGATTCGCTCTTGTTTTTATACGAGGAGATTTCCTTTTCTACCGTTGGCCCCAAAGTGCTTGAAATCTCCACATGCATATTCCTCAAAAAGAGGGTTTCCAATCTGCTCTGTCTAAAGGAAGGTTCAACTCTGTTAGTTGAACACACACAAATCAAGGAATATACTGAGAAATCTTCTGTGTAGCATTAGATGAAGAAATACCGCTTCCAACGAAATCCACAAAGAGGTCCATATATCCACTTGCAGACTTTACAAACAGAGTGTTTACAAACTGCCCTATGAAAAGAAAGGTTAAACTCTGTGAGTGGATTGCACACATCACAAAGTGGTTTCTGAGATTGATTCTCTCTAGTTTTTATACGAGGATATTTCCTTTTCTACCGATGGCCCAAAAACGCTTGATATCTCCACATGCAAATTCCTCAGAAAGAGGGTTTCCAATCTGCTGTGTCTAAAGGAAGGTTCAACTCTGTTAGTTGAACACACACAAATCAACGAAGTTATTGAGAAATCTTCTGTGTAGCATTAGATGAAGAAATCCCGCTTCCAACGAAATCCACAAAGAGGTCCAAATATCCACTTGCAGACTTTACAAACAGAGTGTTTACAAACTGCTCTATGAAAAGAAAGGTTAAACTCTGTGAGTGGAACGCACACATCACAAAGTGGTTTCTGAGAATGATTCTCTCTACTTTTTATACGAGGATATTTCCTTTTCTACCGAAGACCCCAAAACGCTTGAAATCTCCACATGCAAATTCCTAAAAAAGAGTGTTTCCAATCTGCTCTGTCTAAAGGAAGGTTCAACTCTGTGAGTTGAACACACACAAATCAAAGAAGTTTCTGAGAATTCTTCCTTCTAGCATTAGATGAAGAAATCCCGCTTCCAACGAAATCCTCAAAGAGATCCAAATATCCACTTGCAGACTTTACAAACAGAGTGTTTCCAAACTGCTCTATGAAAAGAAAGGTTAAACTCTGTGAGTGGAACGCACACATCACAAAGTAGTTTCTGAGAATGATTCTCTCTTGTTTTTATACGAGGAGATTTCCTTTTCTACCGTTGGCCCCATAGTGCTTGAAATCTCCACATGCATATTCCTCAAAAAGAGGGTTTCCAATCTGCTCTGTCTAAAGGAAGGTTCAACTCTGTTAGTTGAACACACACAAATCAACGAAGTTACTGAGAAATCTTCTGTGTAGCATTAGATGAAGAAATACCGCTTCCAACAAAATCCACAAAGAGGTCCATATATCCACCTGCAGACTTTACAAACAGAGTGTTTCCAAACTGCTCTATGAAAAGAAAGGTTAAATTCTGTGAGTGGAACGCACACATCACAAAGTGGTTTCTGAGAATGATTCTCTCTAGTTTTTATACGAGGATATTTCCTTTTCTACCGATGGCCCCAAAACGCTTGAAATCTCCACGTGCAAATTCCTCCAAAAGAGGGTTTCCAATCTGCTCTGTCTAAAGGAAGGTTCAACTCTGTGAGTTCAACACACACAAATCAAAGAAGTTTCTGAGAATTCTTCCTTCTAGCATTAGATGAAGAAATCCCGCTTCCAATGAAATCCTCAAAGAGGTCCAAATATCCCCTTGCAGACTTCAAAACCAGAGTGTTTCCAAACTGCTCTATGAAAAGAAAGGTTAAACTCTGTGAGTGGAACACACACATCACAAAGTAGTTTCTGAAAATGATTCTCTCTAGTTTTTATACGAGGATATTTCCTTTTCTACCGTTGGCCACAAAATGCTTGAAATCTCCACATGCATATTCCTCAAAAAGAGGGTTTCCAATCTGCTCTGTCTAAAGGAAGGTTCAACTCTGTGAGTTGAACACACACAAATCAAAGAAGTTTCTGAGAATTCTTCCTTCTAGCATTAGATGAAGGAATCCCGCTTCCAACGAAATCCTCCAAGAGGTCCATATATCCACTTGCAGACTTCACAAACAGAGTGTTTCCAAACTGCTCTATGAAAAGAAAGGTTAAACTCTGTGAGTGGATCGCACACATCACAAAGTGGTTTCTGAGAATGATTCTCTCTAGTTTTTATACGAGGATATTTCCTTTTCCACCGATGGCCCAAAAACGCTTGAAATCTCCACATGCAAATTCCTCAAAAAGAGGGTTTCCAATCTGCTCTGTCTAAAGGAAGGTTCAACTCTGTTAGTTGAACACACACAAATCAACGAAGTTATTGAGAAATCTTCTGTGTAGCATTAGATGAAGAAATCCCGCTTCCAACGAAATCCACAGAGGTCCAAATATCCACTTGCAGACTTTACAATCAGAGTGTTTACAGACTGCTCTATGAAAAGAAAGGTTAAACTCTGTGAGTGGAACGCACACATCACAAAGTGGTTTCTGAGAATGATTCTCTCTAGTTTTTATACGAGGATATTTCCTTTTCTACCGATGGCCCCAAAACGCTTGAAATCTCCACATGCAAATTCCTAAAAAAGAGTGTTTCCAATCTGCTCTGTCTAAAGGAAGGTTCAATTCTGTGAGTTGAACACACACAAATTAAAGAAGTTTCTGAGAATTCTTCCCTCTAGCATTAGATGAAGAAATCCCGCTTCCAACGAAATCCTCAAAGAGGTCCAAATATCCACTTGCAGACTTTACAAACAGAGTGTTTACAAACTGCTCTATGAAAAGAAAGGTTAAACTCTGTGAGTGGAACGCACACATCACAAAGTGGTTACTGAGAATGATTCTCTCTAGTTTTTATAAGAGGAGATTTCCTTTTCTACCGTTGGCCCCAAAGTGCTTGAAATCTCCACATGCATATTCCTCAAAAAGAGGGTTTCCAATCTGCTCTGTCTAAAGGAAGGTTCAACTCTGTGAGTTGAACACACACAAATCAACGAATTTACTGAGAAATCTTCTGTGTAGCATTAGATGAAGAAATCCCGCTTCCAACGAAATCCACAAAGAGGTCCATATATCCACTTGCAGACTTTACAAACAGAGTGTTTACAAACTGCCCTATGAAAAGAAAGGTTAAACTCTGTGAGTGGATCGCACACATCACAAACTGGTTTCTGAGAATGATTCTCTCTAGTTTTTATACAAGGATATTTCCTTTTCTACCGATGGCCCAAAAACGCTTGAAATCTCCACATGCAAATTCCTCAAAAAGAGGGTTTCCTATCTGCTCTGTCTAAAGGAAGGTTCAACTCTGTGAGTTGAACACACACAAATCAAAGAAGTTTCTGAGAATTCTTCCTTCTAGCATTAGATGAAGAAATCCCGCTTCCAACGAAATCCTCCAAGAGGTCCAAATATCCACTTGCAGACTTCACCAACAGAGTGTTTCCAAACTGCTCTATGAAGAGAAAGGTTAAACTCTGTGAGTGGATCGCACACATCACAAAGTGGTTTCTGAGAATGATTCTCTCTTGTTTTTATACGAGGAGATTTCCTTTTCTCCCGTTGGCCCCATAGTGCTTGAAATCTCCACATGCATATTCCTCAAAAAGAGGGTTTCCAATCTGCTCTGTCTAAAGGAAGGTTCAACTCTGTTAGTTGAACACACACAAATCAACGAAGTTACTGAGAAATCTTCTGTGTAGCATTAGATGAAGAAATACCGCTTCCAACGAAATCCACAAAGAGGTCCATATATCCACCTGCAGACTTTACAAACAGAGTGTTTCCAAACTGCTCTATGAAAAGAAAGGTTAAACTCTGTGAGTGGAACGCACACATCACAAAGTGGTTTCTGAGAATGATTCTCTCTAGTTTTTATACGAGGATATTTCCTTTTCTACCGATGGCCCCAAAACGCTTGAAATCTCCACGTGCAAATTCCTCCAAAAGAGGGTTTCCAATCTGCTCTGTCTAAAGGAAGGTTCAACTCTGTGAGTTCAACACACACAAATCAAAGAAGTTTCTGAGAATTCTTCCTTCTAGCATTAGATGAAGAAATCCCGCTTCCAATGAAATCCTCAAAGAGGTCCAAATATCCCCTTGCAGACTTCAAAACCAGAGTGTTTCCAAACTGCTCTATGAAAAGAAAGGTTAAACTCTGTGAGTGGAACACACACATCACAAAGTAGTTTCTGAAAATGATTCTCTCTAGTTTTTATACGAGGATATTTCCTTTTCTACCGTTGGCCACAAAATGCTTGAAATCTCCACATGCATATTCCTCAAAAAGAGGGTTTCCAATCTGCTCTGTCTAAAGGAAGGTTCAACTCTGTGAGTTGAACACACACAAATCAAAGAAGTTTCTGAGAATTCTTCCTTCTAGCATTAGATGAAGGAATCCCGCTTCCAACGAAATCCTCCAAGAGGTCCATATATCCACTTGCAGACTTCACAAACAGAGTGTTTCCAAACTGCTCTATGAAAAGAAAGGTTAAACTCTGTGAGTGGATCGCACACATCACAAAGTGGTTTCTGAGAATGATTCTCTCTAGTTTTTATACGAGGATATTTCCTTTTCCACCGATGGCCCAAAAACGCTTGAAATCTCCACATGCAAATTCCTCAAAAAGAGGGTTTCCAATCTGCTCTGTCTAAAGGAAGGTTCAACTCTGTTAGTTGAACACACACAAATCAACGAAGTTATTGAGAAATCTTCTGTGTAGCATTAGATGAAGAAATCCCGCTTCCAACGAAATCCACAGAGGTCCAAATATCCACTTGCAGACTTTACAATCAGAGTGTTTACAGACTGCTCTATGAAAAGAAAGGTTAAACTCTGTGAGTGGAACGCACACATCACAAAGTGGTTTCTGAGAATGATTCTCTCTAGTTTTTATACGAGGATATTTCCTTTTCTACCGATGGCCCCAAAACGCTTGAAATCTCCACATGCAAATTCCTAAAAAAGAGTGTTTCCAATCTGCTCTGTCTAAAGGAAGGTTCAATTCTGTGAGTTGAACACACACAAATTAAAGAAGTTTCTGAGAATTCTTCCTTCTAGCATTAGATGAAGAAATCCCGCTTCCAACGAAATCCTCAAAGAGGTCCAAATATCCACTTGCAGACTTTACAAACAGAGTGTTTACAAACTGCTGTATGAAAAGAAAGGTTAAACTCTGTGAGTGGAACGCACACATCACAAAGTGGTTACTGAGAATGATTCTCTCTAGTTTTTATACGAGGAGATTTCCTTTTCTACCGTTGGCCCCAAAGTGCTTGAAATCTCCACATGCATATTCCTCAAAAAGAGGGTTTCCAATCTGCTCTGTCTAAAGGAAGGTTCAACTCTGTTAGTTGAACACACACAAATCAACGAATTTACTGAGAAATCTTCTGTGTAGCATTAGATGAAGAAATCCCGCTTCCAACGAAATCCACAAAGAGGTCCATATATCCACTTGCAGACTTTACAAACAGAGTGTTTACAAACTGCCCTATGAAAAGAAAGGTTAAACTCTGTGAGTGGATCGCACACATCACAAACTGGTTTCTGAGAATGATTCTCTCTAGTTTTTATACAAGGATATTTCCTTTTCTACCGATGGCCCAAAAACGCTTGAAATCTCCACATGCAAATTCCTCAAAAAGAGGGTTTCCAATCTGCTCTGTCTAAAGGAAGGTTCAACTCTGTGAGTTGAACACACACAAATCAAAGAAGTTTCTGAGAATTCTTCCTTCTAGCATTAGATGAAGAAATCCCGCTTCCAACGAAATCCTCCAAGAGGTCCAAATATCCACTTGCAGACTTCACCAACAGAGTGTTTCCAAACTGCTCTATGAAAAGAAAGGTTAAACTCTGTGAGTGGATCGCACACATCACAAAGTGGTTTCTGAGAATGATTCTCTCTTGTTTTTATACGAGGAGATTTCCTTTTCTACCGTTGGCCCCAAAGTGCTTGAAATCTCCACATGCATATTCCTCAAAAAGAGGGTTTCCAATCTGCTCTGTCTAAAGGAAGGTTCAACTCTGTTAGTTGAACACACACAAATCAACGAAGTTACTGAGAAATCTTCTGTGTAGCATTAGATGAAGAAATCCCGCTTCCAACGAAATCCACAAATAGGTCCACATATCCACTTGCAGACTTTACAAACAGAGTGTTTACAAACAGCCCTATGAAAAGAAAGGTTAAACTCTGTGAGTGGAACGCACACATCACAAAGTAGTTTCTGAGAATGATTCTCTCTACCTTTTATACGAGGATATTTCCTTTTCTACCGATGGCCCCAAAACGCTTGAAATCTCCACATGGAAATTCCTCAAAAAGAGGGTTTCCAATCTGCTCTGTCTAAAGGAAGGTTCAACTCTGTGAGTTGAACACACACAAATCAAAGAAGTTTCTGAGATTTCTTCCTTCTAGCATTAGATGAAGAAATCCCGCTTCCAACAAAATCCTCCAAGAGGTCCAAATATCCACTTGCAGACTTCACAAACAGAGTGTTTCCAAACTGCTCTATGAAAAGAAAGGTTAAACTCTGTGAGTGGATCGCACACATCACAAAGTGGTTTCTGAGAATGATTCTCTCTAGTTTTTATACGAGGATATTTCCTTTTCCACCGATGGCCCAAAAACGCTTGAAATCTCCACATGCAAATTCCTCAAAAAGAGGGTTTCCAATCTGCTCTGTCTAAAGGAAGGTTCAACTCTGTTAGTTGAACACACACAAATCAACGAAGTTATTGAGAAATCTTCTGTGTAGCATTAGATGAAGAAATCCCGCTTCCAACGAAATCCACAAAGAGGTCCAAATATCCACTTGCAGACTTTACAATCAGAGTGTTTACAGACTGCTCTATGAAAAGAAAGGTTAAACTCTGTGAGTGGAACGCACACATCACAAAGTGGTTTCTGAGAATGATTCTCTCTAGTTTTTATACGAGGATATTTCCTTTTCTACCGATGGCCCCAAAACGCTTGAAATCTCCACATGCAAATTCCTAAAAAAGAGTGTTTCCAATCTGCTCTGTCTAAAGGAAGGTTCAACTCTGTGAGTTGAACACACACAAATCAAAGAAGTTTCTGAGAATTCTTCCTTCTAGCATTAGATGAAGAAATCCAGCTTCCAACGAAATCCTCATAGAGGTCCAAATATCCACTTGCAGACTTTACAAACAGAGTGTTTACAAACTGCTCTTTCAAAAGAAAGGTTCAACTCTGTGAGTGGAACGCACACATCACAAAGTAGTTTCTGAGAATGATTCTCTCTTGTTTTTATACGAGGAGATTTCTTTTTCTACCGTTGGCCCCAAAGTGCTTGAAATCTCCACATGCATATTCCTCAAAAAGAGGGTTTCCAATCTGCTCTGTCTAAAGGAAGGTTCAACTCTGTTAGTTGAACACACACAAATCAACGAAGTTACTGAGAAATCTTCTGTGTAGCATTAGATGAAGAAATACCGCTTCCAACGAAATCCACAAAGAGGTCCACATATCCACTTGCAGACTTTACAAACAGAGTGTTTACAAACAGCCCTATGAAAAGAAAGGTTAAACTCTGTGAGTGGAACGCACACATCACAAAGTAGTTTCTGAGAATGATTCTCTCTACCTTTTATACGAGGATATTTCCTTTTCTACCGATGGCCCCAAAACGCTTGAAATCTCCACATGCAAATTCCTCAAAAAGAGGGTATCCAATCTGCTCTGTCTAAAGGAAGGTTCAACTCTGTGAGTTGAACACACACAAATCAAAGAAGTTTCTGAGAATTCTTCCTTCTAGCATTAGATGAAGAAATCCCGCTTCCAACAAAATCCTCCAAGAGGTCCAAATATCCACTTGCAGACTTCACAAACAGAGTGTTTCCAAACTGCTCTATGAAAAGAAAGGTTAAACTCTGTGAGTGGATCGCACACATCACAAAGTGGTTTCTGAGAATGATTCTCTCTAGTTTTTATACGAGGATATTTCCTTTTCCACCGATGGCCCAAAAACGCTTGAAATCTCCACATGCAAATTCCTCAAAAAGAGGGTTTCCAATCTGCTCTGTCTAAAGGAAGGTTCAACTCTGTTAGTTGAACACACACAAATCAACGAAGTTATTGAGAAATCTTCTGTGTAGCATTAGATGAAGAAATCCCGCTTCCAACGAAATCCACAAAGAGGTCCAAATATCCACTTGCAGACTTTACAAACAGAGTGTTTACAAACTGCTCTTTCAAAAGAAAGGTTAAACTCTGTGAGTGGAACGCACACATCAGAAAGTAGTTTCTGAGAATGATTCTCTCTTGTTTTTATACGAGGAGATTTCCTTTTCTACCGTTGGCCCCAAAGTGCTTGAAATCTCCACATGCATATTCCTCAAAAAGAGGGTTTCCAATCTGCTCTGTCTAAAGGAAGGTTCAACTCTGTTAGTTGAACACACACATATCAACGAAGTTACTGAGAAATCTTCTGTGTAGCATTAGATGAAGAAATACCGCTTCCAACGAAATCCACAAAGAGGTCCATATATCCACCTGCAGACTTTACAAACAGAGTGTTTACAAACTGCTCTATGAAAAGAAAGATTAAACTCTGTGAGTGGAACGCACACATCACAAAGTGGTTACTGAGAATGATTCTCTCTAGTTTTTATACGAGGATATTTCCTTTTCTACCGTTGGCCCCAAAGTGCTTGAAATCTCCACATGCATATTCCTCAAAAAGAGGGTTTCCAATCTGCTCTGTCTAAAGGAAGGTTCAACTCTGTTAGTTGAACACACACAAATCAACGAATTTACTGAGAAATCTTCTGTGTAGCATTAGATGAAGAAATCCCGCTTCCAACGAAATCCACAAAGAGGTCCATATATCCACTTGCAGACTTCACAAACAGAGTGTTTACAAACTGCCCTATGAAAAGAAAGGTTAAACTCTGTGAGTGGATCGCACACATCACAAAGTGGTTTCTGAGAATGATTCTCTCTAGTTTTTATACGAGGATATTTCCTTTTCTACCGATGGCCCAAAAACGCTTGAAATCTCCACATGCAAATTCCTAAAAAAGAGTGTTTCCAATCTGCTCTGTCTAAAGGAAGGTTCAACTCTGTGAGTTGAACACACACAAATCAACGAAGTTACTGAGAAATCTTCTGTGTAGCATTAGATGAAGAAATACCGCTTCCAACGAAATCCACAAAGAGGTCCAAATATCCACTTGCAGACTTTACAATCAGAGTGTTTACAGACTGCTCTATGAAAAGAAAGGTTAAACTCTGTGAGTGGAACGCACACATCACAAAGTGGTTTCTGAGAATGATTCTCTCTAGTTTTTATACGAGGATATTTCCTTTTCTACCGATGGCCCCAAAACGCTTGAAATCTCCACATGCAAATTCCTAAAAAAGAGTGTTTCCAATCTGCTCTGTCTAAAGGAAGGTTCAACTCTGTGAGTTGAACACACACAAATCAAAGAAGTTTCTGAGAATCCTTCCTTCTAGCATTAGATGAAGAAATCCAGCTTCCAACGAAATCCTCAAAGAGGTCCAAATATCCACTTGCAGACTTTACAAACAGAGTGTTTACAAACTGCTCTTTCAAAAGAAAGGTTAAACTCTGTGAGTGGAACGCACACATCACAAAGTAGTTTCTGAGAATGATTCTCTCTTGTTTTTATACGAGGAGATTTCTTTTTCTACCGTTGGCCCCAAAGTGCTTGAAATCTCCACATGCATATTCCTCAAAAAGAGGGTTTCCAATCTGCTCTGTCTAAAGGAAGGTTCAACTCTGTTAGTTGAACACACACAAATCAACGAAGTTACTGAGAAATCTTCTGTGTAGCATTAGATGAAGAAATACCGCTTCCAACGAAATCCACAAAGAGGTCCACATATCCACTTGCAGACTTTACAAACAGAGTGTTTACAAACAGCCCTATGAAAAGAAAGGTTAAACTCTGTGAGTGGAACGCACACATCACAAAGTAGTTTCTGAGAATGATTCTCTCTACCTTTTATACGAGGATATTTCCTTTTCTACCGATGGCCCCAAAACGCTTGAAATCTCCACATGCAAATTCCTCAAAAAGAGGGTATCCAATCTGCTCTGTCTAAAGGAAGGTTCAACTCTGTGAGTTGAACACACACAAATCAAAGAAGTTTCTGAGAATTCTTCCTTCTAGCATTAGATGAAGAAATCCCGCTTCCAACAAAATCCTCCAAGAGGTCCAAATATCCACTTGCAGACTTCACAAACAGAGTGTTTCCAAACTGCTCTATGAAAAGAAAGGTTAAACTCTGTGAGTGGATCGCACACATCACAAAGTGGTTTCTGAGAATGATTCTCTCTAGTTTTTATACGAGGATATTTCCTTTTCCACCGATGGCCCAAAAACGCTTGAAATCTCCACATGCAAATTCCTCAAAAAGAGGGTTTCCAATCTGCTCTGTCTAAAGGAAGGTTCAACTCTGTTAGTTGAACACACACAAATCAACGAAGTTATTGAGAAATCTTCTGTGTAGCATTAGATGAAGAAATCCCGCTTCCAACGAAATCCACAAAGAGGTCCAAATATCCACTTGCAGACTTTACACACAGAGTGTTTACAAACTGCTCTTTCAAAAGAAAGGTTAAACTCTGTGAGTGGAACGCACACATCAGAAAGTAGTTTCTGAGAATGATTCTCTCTTGTTTTTATACGAGGAGATTTCCTTTTCTACCGTTGGCCCCAAAGTTCTTGAAATCTCCACATGCATATTCCTCAAAAAGAGGGTTTCCAATCTGCTCTGTCTAAAGGAAGGTTCAACTCTGTTAGTTGAACACACACATATCAACGAAGTTACTGAGAAATCTTCTGTGTAGCATTAGATGAAGAAATACCGCTTCCAACGAAATCCACAAAGAGGTCCATATATCCACCTGCAGACTTTACAAACAGAGTGTTTACAAACTGCTCTATGAAAAGAAAGATTAAACTCTGTGAGTGGAACGCACACATCACAAAGTGGTTACTGAGAATGATTCTCTCTAGTTTTTATACGAGGATATTTCCTTTTCTACCGTTGGCCCCAAAGTGCTTGAAATCTCCACATGCATATTCCTCAAAAAGAGGGTTTCCAATCTGCTCTGTCTAAAGGAAGGTTCAACTCTGTTAGTTGAACACACACAAATCAACGAATTTACTGAGAAATCTTCTGTGTAGCATTAGATGAAGAAATCCCGCTTCCAACGAAATCCACAAAGAGGTCCATATATCCACTTGCAGACTTTACAAACAGAGTGTTTACAAACTGCCCTATGAAAAGAAAGGTTAAACTCTGTGAGTGGATCGCACACATCACAAAGTGGTTTCTGAGAATGATTCTCTCTAGTTTTTATACGAGGATATTTCCTTTTCTACCGATGGCCCAAAAACGCTTGAAATCTCCACATGCAAATTCCTAAAAAAGAGTGTTTCCAATCTGCTCTGTCTAAAGGAAGGTTCAACTCTGTGAGTTGAACACACACAAATCAAAGAAGTTTCTGAGAATTCTTCCTTCTAGCATTAGATGAAGAAATCCCGCTTCCAACGATATCCTCAAAGAGGTCCAAATATCCACTTGCAGACTTTACAAACAGAGTGTTTCCAAACTGCTCTATGAAAAGAAAGGTTAAACTCTGTGAGTGGAACGCACACATCACAAAGTAGTTTCTGAGAATGATTCTCTCTTGTTTTTATACGAGGAGACTTCCTTTTCTACCGTTGGCCCCATAGTGCTTGAAATCTCCACATGCATATTCCTCAAAAAGAGGGTTTCCAATCTGCTCTGTCTAAAGGAAGGTTCAACTCTGTTAGTTGAACACACACAAATCAACGAAGTTACTGAGAAATCTTCTGTGTAGCATTAGATGAAGAACTACCGCTTCCAACGAAATCCACAAAGAGGTCCATATATCCACTTGCAGACTTTACAAACAGAGTGTTTACAAACTGCTCTATGAAAAGAAAGGTTAAACTCTGTGAGTGGAACGCACACATCACAAAGTGGTTTCTGAGAATGATTCTCTCTAGTTTTTATACGAGGATATTTCCTTTTCTACCGATGGCCCCAAAACGCTTGAAATCTCCACGTGCAAATTCCTCAAAAAGAGGGTTTCCAATCTGCTCTGTCTAAAGGAAGGTTCAACTCTGTGAGTTCAACACACACAAATCAAAGAAGTTTCTGAGAATTCTTCCTTCTAGCATTAGATGAAGAAATCCCGCTTCCAATGAAATCCTCAAAGAGGTCCAAATATCCCCTTGCAGACTTCAAAACCAGAGTGTTTCCAAACTGCTCTATGAAAAGAAAGGTTAAACTCTGTGAGTGGAACACACACATCACAAAGTAGTTTCTGAAAATGATTCTCTCTAGTTTTTATACGAGGATATTTCCTTTTCTACAGTTGGCCACAAAATGCTTGAAATCTCCACATGCATATTCCTCAAAAAGAGGGTTTCCAATCTGCTCTGTCTAAAGGAAGGTTCAACTCTGTGAGTTGAACACACACAAATCCAAGAAGTTTCTGAGAATTCTTCCTTCTAGCATTAGATGAAGAAATCCCGCTTCCAACGAAATCCTCCAAGAGGTCCAAATATCCACTTGCAGACTTTACAAACAGAGTGTTTCCAAACTGCTCTATGAAAAGAAAGGTTAAACTCTGTGAGTGGAACGCACACATCACAAAGTAGTTTCTGAGAATGATTCGCTCTTGTTTTTATACGAGGAGATTTCCTTTTCTACCGTTGGCCCCAAAGTGCTTGAAATCTCCACATGCATATTCCTCAAAAAGAGGGTTTCCAATCTGCTCTGTCTAAAGGAAGGTTCAACTCTGTTAGTTGAACACACACAAATCAACGAATATACTGAGAAATCTTCTGTGTAGCATTAGATGAAGAAATCCCGCTTCCAACGAAATCCACAAAGAGGTCCATATATCCACTTGCAGACTTTACAAACAGAGTGTTTACAAACTGCCCTATGAAAAGAAAGGTTAAACTCTGTGAGTGGATCGCACACATCACAAAGTGGTTTCTGAGAATGATTCTCTCTAGTTTTTATACGAGGATATTTCCTTTTCTACCGATGGCCCAAAAACGCTTGATATCTCCACATGCAAATTCCTCAGAAAGAGAGTTTCCAATCTGCTGTGTCTAAAGGAAGGTTCAACTCTGTTAGTTGAACACACACAAATCAACGAAGTTATTGAGAAATCTTCTGTGTAGCATTAGATGAAGAAATCCCGCTTCCCACGAAATCCACAAAGAGGTCCAAATATCCACTTGCAGACTTTACAAACAGAGTGTTTACAAACTGCTCTATGAAAAGAAAGGTTAAACTCTGTGAGTGGAACGCACACATCACAAAGTGGTTTCTGAGAATGATTCTCTCTAGTTTTTATACGAGGATATTTCCTTTTCTACCGAAGACCCCAAAACGCTTGAAATCTCCACATGCAAATTCCTAAAAAAGAGTGTTTCCAATCTGCTCTGTCTAAAGGAAGGTTCAACTCTGTGAGTTGAACACACACAAATCAAAGAAGTTTCTGAGAATTCTTCCTTCTAGCATTAGGTGAAGAAATCCCGCTTCCAACGAAATCCTCAAAGAGGTCCAAATATCCACTTGCAGACTTTACAAACAGAGTGTTTCCAAACTGCTCTATGAAAAGAAAGGTTAAACTCTGTGAGTGGAACGCACACATCACAAAGTAGTTTCTGAGAATGATTCTCTCTTGTTTTTATACGAGGAGATTTCCTTTTCTACCGTTGGCCACATAGTGCTTGAAATCTCCACATGCATATTCCTCAAAAAGAGGGTTTCCAATCTGCTCTGTCTAAAGGAAGGTTCAACTCTGTTAGTTGAACACACACAAATCAACGAAGTTACTGAGAAATCTTCTGTGTAGCATTAGATGAAGAAATACCGCTTCCAACGAAATCCACAAAGAGGTCCATATATCCACCTGCAGACTTTACAAACAGAGTGTTTCCAAACTGCTCTATGAAAAGAAAGGTTAAACTCTGTGAGTGGAACGCACACATCACAAAGTGGTTTCTGCGAATGATTCTCTCTAGTTTTTATACGAGGATATTTCCTTTTCTACCGATGGCCCCAAAACGCTTGAAATCTCCACGTGCAAATTCCTCCAAAAGAGGGTTTCCAATCTGCTCTGTCTAAAGGAAGGTTCAACTCTGTGAGTTCAACACACACAAATCAAAGAAGTTTCTGAGAATTCTTCCTTCTAGCATTAGATGAAGAAATCCCGCTTCCAATGAAATCCTCAAAGAGGTCCAAATATCCCCTTGCAGACTTCAAAACCAGAGTGTTTCCAAACTGCTCTATGAAAAGAAAGGTTAAACTCTGTGAGTGGAACACACACATCACAAAGTAGTTTCTGAAAATGATTCTCTCTAGTTTTTATACGAGGATATTTCCTTTTCTACCGTTGGCCACAAAATGCTTGAAATCTCCACATGCATATTCCTCAAAAAGAGGGTTTCCAATCTGCTCTGTCTAAAGGAAGGTTCAACTCTGTGAGTTGAACACACACAAATCAAAGAAGTTTCTGAGAATTCTTCCTTCTAGCATTAGATGAAGGAATCCCGCTTCCAACGAAATCCTCCAAGAGGTCCAAATATCCACTTGCAGACTTCACAAACAGAGTGTTTCCAATCTGCTCTATGAAAAGAAAGGTTAAACTCTGTGAGTGGATCGCACACATCACAAAGTGGTTTCTGAGAATGATTCTCTCTAGTTTTTATACGAGGATATTTCCTTTTCCACCGATGGCCCAAAAACGCTTGAAATCTCCGCATGTAAATTCCTCAAAAAGAGGGTTTCCAATCTGCTCTGTCTAAAGGAAGGTTCAACTCTGTTAGTTGAACACACACAAATCAACGAAGTTATTGAGAAATCTTCTGTGTAGCATTATATGAAGAAATCCCGCTTCCAACGAAATCCACAAAGAGGTCCAAATATCCACTTGCAGACTTTACAAACAGAGTGTTTACAAACTGCTCTATGAAAAGAAAGGTTAAACTCTGTGAGTGGAACGCACACGTCTCAAAGTGGTTTCTGAGAATGATTCTCTCTAGTTTTTATACGAGGAGATTTCCTTTTCTACCGATGGCCCCAAAACGCTTGAAATCTCCACATGCAAATTCCTCAAAAAGAGTGTTTCCAATCTGCTCTGTCTAAAGGAAGGTTCAACTCTGTGAGTTGAACACACACAAATCAAAGAAGTTTCTGAGAATTCTTCCTTCTAGCATTAGATGAAGAAATCCCGCTTCCAACGAAATCCACAAAGAGGTCCATATATCCACCTGCAGACTTTACAGAGTGTTTCCAAACTGCTCTATGAAAAGAAAGGTTAAACTCTGTGAGTGGAACGCACACATCACAAAGTGGTTTCTGAGAATGATTCTCTCTAATTTTTATTCGAGGATATTTCCTTTTCTACAGATGGCCCAAAAACGCTTGAAATCTCCACATGCAAATTCCTCAAAAAGAGGGTTTCCAGTCTGCTCTGTCTAAAGGAAGGTTCAACTCTGTTAGTTGAACACACACATATCAACGAAGTTATTGAGAAATCTTCTGTGTAGCATTAGATGAAGAAATCCCGCTTCCAACGAAATCCACAAAGAGGTCCAAATATCCACTTGCAGACTTTACAAACAGAGTGTTTACAAACTGCTCTATGAAAAGAAAGGTTAAACTCTGTGAGTGGAACGCACACATCACAAAGTGGTTTCTGAGAATGATTCTCTCTAGTTTTTATACGAGGATATTTCCTTTTCTACCGATGGCCCCAAAACGCTTGAAATCTCCACATGCAAATTCCTCAAAAAGAGGGTATCCAATCTGCTCTGTCTAAAGGAAGGTTCAACTCTGTGAGTTGAACACACACAAATCAAAGAAGTTTCTGAGAATTCTTCCTTCTAGCATTAGATGAAGAAATCCCGCTTCCAACAAAATCCTCCAAGAGGTCCAAATATCCACTTGCAGACTTCACAAACAGAGTGTTTCCAAACTGCTCTATGAAAAGAAAGGTTAAACTCTGTGAGTGGATCGCACACATCACAAAGTGGTTTCTGAGAATGATTCTCTCTAGTTTTTATACGAGGATATTTCCTTTTCCACCGATGGCCCAAAAACGCTTGAAATCTCCACATGCAAATTCCTCAAAAAGAGGGTTTCCAATCTGCTCTGTCTAAAGGAAGGTTCAACTCTGTTAGTTGAACACACAAATTAACGAAGTTATTGAGAAATCTTCTGTGTAGCATTAGATGAAGAAATCCCGCTTCCAACGAAATCCACAAAGAGGTCCAAATATCCACTTGCAGACTTTACAAACAGAGTGTTTACAAACTGCTCTTTCAAGAGAAAGGTTAAACTCTGTGAGTGGAACGCACACATCAGAAAGTAGTTTCTGAGAATGATTCTCTCTTGTTTTTATACGAGGAGATTTCCTTTTCTACCGTTGGCCCCAAAGTGCTTGAAATCTCCACATGCATATTCCTCAAAAAGAGGGTTTCCAATCTGCTCTGTCTAAAGGAAGGTTCAACTCTGTTAGTTGAACACACACATATCAACGAAGTTACTGAGAAATCTTCTGTGTAGCATTAGATGAAGAAATACCGCTTCCAACGAAATCCACAAAGAGGTCCATATATCCACCTGCAGACTTTACAAACAGAGTGTTTACAAACTGCTCTATGAAAAGAAAGATTAAACTCTGTGAGTGGAACGCACACATCACAAAGTGGTTACTGAGAATGATTCTCTCTAGTTTTTATACGAGGATATTTCCTTTTCTACCGTTGGCCCCAAAGTGCTTGAAATCTCCACATGCATATTCCTCAAAAAGAGGGTTTCCAATCTGCTCTGTCTAAAGGAAGGTTCAACTCTGTTAGTTGAACACACACAAATCAACGAATTTACTGAGAAATCTTCTGTGTAGCATTAGATGAAGAAATCCCGCTTCCAACGAAATCCACAAAGAGGTCCATATATCCACTTGCAGACTTCACAAACAGAGTGTTTACAAACTGCCCTATGAAAAGAAAGGTTAAACTCTGTGAGTGGATCGCACACATCACAAAGTGGTTTCTGAGAATGATTCTCTCTAGTTTTTATACGAGGATATTTCCTTTTCTACCGATGGCCCAAAAACGCTTGAAATCTCCACATGCAAATTCCTAAAAAAGAGTGTTTCCAATCTGCTCTGTCTAAAGGAAGGTTCAACTCTGTGAGTTGAACACACACAAATCAACGAAGTTACTGAGAAATCTTCTGTGTAGCATTAGATGAAGAAATACCGCTTCCAACGAAATCCACAAAGAGGTCCAAATATCCACTTGCAGACTTTACAATCAGAGTGTTTACAGACTGCTCTATGAAAAGAAAGGTTAAACTCTGTGAGTGGAACGCACACATCACAAAGTGGTTTCTGAGAATGATTCTCTCTAGTTTTTATACGAGGATATTTCCTTTTCTACCGATGGCCCCAAAACGCTTGAAATCTCCACATGCAAATTCCTAAAAAAGAGTGTTTCCAATCTGCTCTGTCTAAAGGAAGGTTCAACTCTGTGAGTTGAACACACACAAATCAAAGAAGTTTCTGAGAATCCTTCCTTCTAGCATTAGATGAAGAAATCCAGCTTCCAACGAAATCCTCGAAGAGGTCCAAATATCCACTTGCAGACTTTACAAACAGAGTGTTTACAAACTGCTCTTTCAAAAGAAAGGTTAAACTCTGTGAGTGGAACGCACACATCACAAAGTAGTTTCTGAGAATGATTCTCTCTTGTTTTTATACGAGGAGATTTCTTTTTCTACCGTTGGCCCCAAAGTGCTTGAAATCTCCACATGCATATTCCTCAAAAAGAGGGTTTCCAATCTGCTCTGTCTAAAGGAAGGTTCAACTCTGTTAGTTGAACACACACAAATCAACGAAGTTACTGAGAAATCTTCTGTGTAGCATTAGATGAAGAAATACCGCTTCCAACGAAATCCACAAAGAGGTCCACATATCCACTTGCAGACTTTACAAACAGAGTGTTTACAAACAGCCCTATGAAAAGAAAGGTTAAACTCTGTGAGTGGAACGCACACATCACAAAGTAGTTTCTGAGAATGATTCTCTCTACCTTTTATACGAGGATATTTCCTTTTCTACCGATGGCCCCAAAACGCTTGAAATCTCCACATGCAAATTCCTCAAAAAGAGGGTATCCAATCTGCTCTGTCTAAAGGAAGGTTCAACTCTGTGAGTTGAACACACACAAATCAAAGAAGTTTCTGAGAATTCTTCCTTCTAGCATTAGATGAAGAAATCCCGCTTCCAACAAAATCCTCCAAGAGGTCCAAATATCCACTTGCAGACTTCACAAACAGAGTGTTTCCAAACTGCTCTATGAAAAGAAAGGTTAAACTCTGTGAGTGGATCGCACACATCACAAAGTGGTTTCTGAGAATGATTCTCTCTAGTTTTTATACGAGGATATTTCCTTTTCCACCGATGGCCCAAAAACGCTTGAAATCTCCACATGCAAATTCCTCAAAAAGAGGGTTTCCAATCTGCTCTGTCTAAAGGAAGGTTCAACTCTGTTAGTTGAACACACACAAATCAACGAAGTTATTGAGAAATCTTCTGTGTAGCATTAGATGAAGAAATCCCGCTTCCAACGAAATCCACAAAGAGGTCCAAATATCCACTTGCAGACTTTACACACAGAGTGTTTACAAACTGCTCTTTCAAAAGAAAGGTTAAACTCTGTGAGTGGAACGCACACATCAGAAAGTAGTTTCTGAGAATGATTCTCTCTTGTTTTTATACGAGGAGATTTCCTTTTCTACCGTTGGCCCCAAAGTTCTTGAAATCTCCACATGCATATTCCTCAAAAAGAGGGTTTCCAATCTGCTCTGTCTAAAGGAAGGTTCAACTCTGTTAGTTGAACACACACATATCAACGAAGTTACTGAGAAATCTTCTGTGTAGCATTAGATGAAGAAATACCGCTTCCAACGAAATCCACAAAGAGGTCCATATATCCACCTGCAGACTTTACAAACAGAGTGTTTACAAACTGCTCTATGAAAAGAAAGATTAAACTCTGTGAGTGGAACGCACACATCACAAAGTGGTTACTGAGAATGATTCTCTCTAGTTTTTATACGAGGATATTTCCTTTTCTACCGTTGGCCCCAAAGTGCTTGAAATCTCCACATGCATATTCCTCAAAAAGAGGGTTTCCAATCTGCTCTGTCTAAAGGAAGGTTCAACTCTGTTAGTTGAACACACACAAATCAACGAATTTACTGAGAAATCTTCTGTGTAGCATTAGATGAAGAAATCCCGCTTCCAACGAAATCCACAAAGAGGTCCATATATCCACTTGCAGACTTTACAAACAGAGTGTTTACAAACTGCCCTATGAAAAGAAAGGTTAAACTCTGTGAGTGGATCGCACACATCACAAAGTGGTTTCTGAGAATGATTCTCTCTAGTTTTTATACGAGGATATTTCCTTTTCTACCGATGGCCCAAAAACGCTTGAAATCTCCACATGCAAATTCCTAAAAAAGAGTGTTTCCAATCTGCTCTGTCTAAAGGAAGGTTCAACTCTGTGAGTTGAACACACACAAATCAAAGAAGTTTCTGAGAATTCTTCCTTCTAGCATTAGATGAAGAAATCCCGCTTCCAACGATATCCTCAAAGAGGTCCAAATATCCACTTGCAGACTTTACAAACAGAGTGTTTCCAAACTGCTCTATGAAAAGAAAGGTTAAACTCTGTGAGTGGAACGCACACATCACAAAGTAGTTTCTGAGAATGATTCTCTCTTGTTTTTATACGAGGAGACTTCCTTTTCTACCGTTGGCCCCATAGTGCTTGAAATCTCCACATGCATATTCCTCAAAAAGAGGGTTTCCAATCTGCTCTGTCTAAAGGAAGGTTCAACTCTGTTAGTTGAACACACACAAATCAACGAAGTTACTGAGAAATCTTCTGTGTAGCATTAGATGAAGAAATACCGCTTCCAACGAAATCCACAAAGAGGTCCATATATCCACTTGCAGACTTTACAAACAGAGTGTTTACAAACTGCTCTATGAAAAGAAAGGTTAAACTCTGTGAGTGGAACGCACACATCACAAAGTGGTTTCTGAGAATGATTCTCTCTAGTTTTTATACGAGGATATTTCCTTTTCTACCGATGGCCCCAAAACGCTTGAAATCTCCACGTGCAAATTCCTCAAAAAGAGGGTTTCCAATCTGCTCTGTCTAAAGGAAGGTTCAACTCTGTGAGTTCAACACACACAAATCAAAGAAGTTTCTGAGAATTCTTCCTTCTAGCATTAGATGAAGAAATCCCGCTTCCAATGAAATCCTCAAAGAGGTCCAAATATCCCCTTGCAGACTTCAAAACCAGAGTGTTTCCAAACTGCTCTATGAAAAGAAAGGTTAAACTCTGTGAGTGGAACACACACATCACAAAGTAGTTTCTGAAAATGATTCTCTCTAGTTTTTATACGAGGATATTTCCTTTTCTACAGTTGGCCACAAAATGCTTGAAATCTCCACATGCATATTCCTCAAAAAGAGGGTTTCCAATCTGCTCTGTCTAAAGGAAGGTTCAACTCTGTGAGTTGAACACACACAAATCCAAGAAGTTTCTGAGAATTCTTCCTTCTAGCATTAGATGAAGAAATCCCGCTTCCAACGAAATCCTCCAAGAGGTCCAAATATCCACTTGCAGACTTTACAAACAGAGTGTTTCCAAACTGCTCTATGAAAAGAAAGGTTAAACTCTGTGAGTGGAACGCACACATCACAAAGTAGTTTCTGAGAATGATTCGCTCTTGTTTTTATACGAGGAGATTTCCTTTTCTACCGTTGGCCCCAAAGTGCTTGAAATCTCCACATGCATATTCCTCAAAAAGAGGGTTTCCAATCTGCTCTGTCTAAAGGAAGGTTCAACTCTGTTAGTTGAACACACACAAATCAACGAATATACTGAGAAATCTTCTGTGTAGCATTAGATGAAGAAATCCCGCTTCCAACGAAATCCACAAAGAGGTCCATATATCCACTTGCAGACTTTACAAACAGAGTGTTTACAAACTGCCCTATGAAAAGAAAGGTTAAACTCTGTGAGTGGATCGCACACATCACAAAGTGGTTTCTGAGAATGATTCTCTCTAGTTTTTATACGAGGATATTTCCTTTTCTACCGATGGCCCAAAAACGCTTGATATCTCCACATGCAAATTCCTCAGAAAGAGAGTTTCCAATCTGCTGTGTCTAAAGGAAGGTTCAACTCTGTTAGTTGAACACACACAAATCAACGAAGTTATTGAGAAATCTTCTGTGTAGCATTAGATGAAGAAATCCCGCTTCCCACGAAATCCACAAAGAGGTCCAAATATCCACTTGCAGACTTTACAAACAGAGTGTTTACAAACTGCTCTATGAAAAGAAAGGTTAAACTCTGTGAGTGGAACGCACACATCACAAAGTGGTTTCTGAGAATGATTCTCTCTAGTTTTTATACGAGGATATTTCCTTTTCTACCGAAGACCCCAAAACGCTTGAAATCTCCACATGCAAATTCCTAAAAAAGAGTGTTTCCAATCTGCTCTGTCTAAAGGAAGGTTCAACTCTGTGAGTTGAACACACACAAATCAAAGAAGTTTCTGAGAATTCTTCCTTCTAGCATTAGATGAAGAAATCCCGCTTCCAACGAAATCCTCAAAGAGGTCCAAATATCCACTTGCAGACTTTACAAACAGAGTGTTTCCAAACTGCTCTATGAAAAGAAAGGTTAAACTCTGTGAGTGGAACGCACACATCACAAAGTAGTTTCTGAGAATGATTCTCTCTTGTTTTTATACGAGGAGATTTCCTTTTCTACCGTTGGCCACATAGTGCTTGAAATCTCCACATGCATATTCCTCAAAAAGAGGGTTTCCAATCTGCTCTGTCTAAAGGAAGGTTCAACTCTGTTAGTTGAACACACACAAATCAACGAAGTTACTGAGAAATCTTCTGTGTAGCATTAGATGAAGAAATACCGCTTCCAACGAAATCCACAAAGAGGTCCATATATCCACCTGCAGACTTTACAAACAGAGTGTTTCCAAACTGCTCTATGAAAAGAAAGGTTAAACTCTGTGAGTGGAACGCACACATCACAAAGTGGTTTCTGCGAATGATTCTCTCTAGTTTTTATACGAGGATATTTCCTTTTCTACCGATGGCCCCAAAACGCTTGAAATCTCCACGTGCAAATTCCTCCAAAAGAGGGTTTCCAATCTGCTCTGTCTAAAGGAAGGTTCAACTCTGTGAGTTCAACACACACAAATCAAAGAAGTTTCTGAGAATTCTTCCTTCTAGCATTAGATGAAGAAATCCCGCTTCCAATGAAATCCTCAAAGAGGTCCAAATATCCCCTTGCAGACTTCAAAACCAGAGTGTTTCCAAACTGCTCTATGAAAAGAAAGGTTAAACTCTGTGAGTGGAACACACACATCACAAAGTAGTTTCTGAAAATGATTCTCTCTAGTTTTTATACGAGGATATTTCCTTTTCTACCGTTGGCCACAAAATGCTTGAAATCTCCACATGCATATTCCTCAAAAAGAGGGTTTCCAATCTGCTCTGTCTAAAGGAAGGTTCAACTCTGTGAGTTGAACACACACAAATCAAAGAAGTTTCTGAGAATTCTTCCTTCTAGCATTAGATGAAGGAATCCCGCTTCCAACGAAATCCTCCAAGAGGTCCAAATATCCACTTGCAGACTTCACAAACAGAGTGTTTCCAATCTGCTCTATGAAAAGAAAGGTTAAACTCTGTGAGTGGATCGCACACATCACAAAGTGGTTTCTGAGAATGATTCTCTCTAGTTTTTATACGAGGATATTTCCTTTTCCACCGATGGCCCAAAAACGCTTGAAATCTCCGCATGCAAATTCCTCAAAAAGAGGGTTTCCAATCTGCTCTGTCTAAAGGAAGGTTCAACTCTGTTAGTTGAACACACACAAATCAAAGAAGTTATTGAGAAATCTTCTGTGTAGCATTATATGAAGAAATCCCGCTTCCAACGAAATCCACAAAGAGGTCCAAATATCCACTTGCAGACTTTACAAACAGAGTGTTTACAAACTGCTCTATGAAAAGAAAGGTTAAACTCTGTGAGTGGAACGCACACGTCTCAAAGTGGTTTCTGAGAATGATTCTCTCTAGTTTTTATACGAGGAGATTTCCTTTTCTACCGATGGCCCCAAAACGCTTGAAATCTCCACATGCAAATTCCTCAAAAAGAGTGTTTCCAATCTGCTCTGTCTAAAGGAAGGTTCAACTCTGTGAGTTGAACACACACAAATCAAAGAAGTTTCTGAGAATTCTTCCTTCTAGCATTAGATGAAGAAATCCCGCTTCCAACGAAATCCACAAAGAGGTCCATATATCCACCTGCAGACTTTACAGAGTGTTTCCAAACTGCTCTATGAAAAGAAAGGTTAAACTCTGTGAGTGGAACGCACACATCACAAAGTGGTTTCTGAGAATGATTCTCTCTAATTTTTATTCGAGGATATTTCCTTTTCTACAGATGGCCCAAAAACGCTTGAAATCTCCACATGCAAATTCCTCAAAAAGAGGGTTTCCAGTCTGCTCTGTCTAAAGGAAGGTTCAACTCTGTTAGTTGAACACACACATATCAACGAAGTTATTGAGAAATCTTCTGTGTAGCATTAGATGAAGAAATCCCGCTTCCAACGAAATCCACAAAGAGGTCCAAATATCCACTTGCAGACTTTACAAACAGAGTGTTTACAAACTGCTCTATGAAAAGAAAGGTTAAACTCTGTGAGTGGAACGCACACATCACAAAGTGGTTTCTGAGAATGATTCTCTCTAGTTTTTATACGAGGATATTTCCTTTTCTACCGATGACCCCAAAACGCTTGAAATCTCCACATGCAAATTCCTCAAAAAGAGTGTTTCCAATCTGCTCTGTCTAAAGGAAGGTTCAACTCTGTGAGTTGAACACACACAAATCAAAGAAGTTTCTGAGAATTCTTCCTTCTAGCATTAGATGAAGAAATCCCGCTTACAACGAAATCCTCAAAGAGGTCCAAATATCCACTTGCAGACTTTACAAACAGAGTGTTTACAAACTGCTCTTTCAAAAGAAAGGTTAAACTCTGTGAGTGGAACGCACACATCACAAAGTAGTTTCTGAGAATGATTCTCTCTTGTTTTTATACGAGGAGATTTCCTTTTCTACCGTTGGCCCCAAAGTGCTTGAAATCTCCACATGCATATTCCTCAAAAAGAGGGTTTCCAATCTGCTCTGTCTAAAGGAAGGTTCAACTCTGTTAGTTGAACACACACAAATCAACGAAGTTACTGAGAAATCTTCTGTGTAGCATTAGATGAAGAAATACCGCTTCCAACGAAATCCACAAAGAGGTCCATATATCCACCTGCAGACTTTACAAACAGAGTGTTTACAAACTGCTCTATGAAAAGAAAGGTTAAACTCTGTGAGTGGATCGCACACATCACAAAGTGGTTACTGAGAATGATTCTCTCTAGTTTTTATACGAGGATATTTCCTTTTCTACCTTTGGCCCCAAAACGCTTGAAATCTCCACATGCAAATTCCTCAAAAAGAGGGTTTCCAATCTGCTCTGTCTAAAGGAAGGTTCAACTCTGTTAGTTGAACACACACAAATCAAAGAAGTTATTGAGAAATCTTCTGTGTAGCATTATATGAAGAAATCCCGCTTCCAACGAAATCCACAAAGAGGTCCAAATATCCACTTGCAGACTTTACAAACAGAGTGTTTACAAACTGCTCTATGAAAAGAAAGGTTAAACTCTGTGAGTGGAACGCACACGTCTCAAAGTGGTTTCTGAGAATGATTCTCTCTAGTTTTTATACGAGGAGATTTCCTTTTCTACCGATGGCCCCAAAACGCTTGAAATCTCCACATGCAAATTCCTCAAAAAGAGTGTTTCCAATCTGCTCTGTCTAAAGGAAGGTTCAACTCTGTGAGTTGAACACACACAAATCAAAGAAGTTTCTGAGAATTCTTCCTTCTAGCATTAGATGAAGAAATCCCGCTTCCAACGAAATCCACAAAGAGGTCCATATATGCACCTGCAGACTTTACAGAGTGTTTACAAACTGCTCTATGAAAAGAAAGGTTAAACTCTGTGAGTGGAACGCACACATCACAAAGTGGTTTCTGAGAATGATTCTCTCTAATTTTTATTCGAGGATATTTCCTTTTCTACCGATGGCCCCAAAACGCTTGAAATCTCCACATGCAAATTCCTCAAAAAGAGGGTTTCCAATCTGCTCTGTCTAAAGGAAGGTTCAACTCTGTTAGTTGAACACACACATATCAACGAAGTTATTGAGAAATCTTCTGTGTAGCATTAGATGAAGAAATCCCGCTTCCAACGAAATCCACAAAGAGGTCCAAATATCCACTTGCAGACTTTACAAACAGAGTGTTTACAAACTGCTCTATGAAAAGAAAGGTTAAACTCTGTGAGTGGAACGCACACATCACAAAGTGGTTTCTGAGAATGATTCTCTCTAGTTTTTATACGAGGATATTTCCTTTTCTACCGATGACCCCAAAACGCTTGAAATCTCCACATGCAAATTCCTCAAAAAGAGTGTTTCCAATCTGCTCTGTCTAAAGGAAGGTTCAACTCTGTGAGTTGAACACACACAAATCAAAGAAGTTTCTGAGAATTCTTCCTTCTAGCATTAGATGAAGAAATCCCGCTTACAACGAAATCCTCAAAGAGGTCCAAATATCCACTTGCAGACTTTACAAACAGAGTGTTTACAAACTGCTCTATGAAAAGAAAGGTTAAACTCTGTGAGTGGAACGCACACGTCTCAAAGTGGTTTCTGAGAATGATTCTCTCTAGTTTTTATACGAGGATATTTCCTTTTCTACCGATGGCCCCAAAACGCTTGAAATCTCCACATGCAAATTCCTAAAAAAGAGTGTTTCCAATCTGCTCTGTCTAAGGGAAGGTTCAATTCTGTGAGTTGAACACACACAAATCAAAGAAGTTTCTGAGAATTCTTCCTTCTAGCATTAGATGAAGAAATCCCGCTTCCAACGAAATCCTCAAAGAGGTCCAAATATCCACTTGCAGACTTTACAAACAGAGTGTTTACAAACTGCTCTTTCAAAAGAAAGGTTAAACTCTGTGAGTGGAACGCACACATCACAAAGTAGTTTCTGAGAATGATTCTCTCTTGTTTTTATACGAGGAGATTTCCTTTTCTACCGTTGGCCCCAAAGTGCTTGAAATCTCCACATGCATATTCCTCAAAAAGAGGGTTTCCAATCTGCTCTGTCTAAAGGAAGGTTCAACTCTGTTAGTTGAACACACACAAATCAAAGAAGTTTCTGAGAATTCTTCCTTCTAGCATTAGATGAAGAAATCCCGCTTCCAACAAAATCCTCCAAGAGGTCCAAATATCCACTTGCAGACTTCACAAACAGAGTGTTTCCAAACTGCTCTATGAAAAGACAGGTTAAACTCTGTGAGTGGATCGCACACATCACAAAGTGGTTACTGAGAATGATTCTCTCTAGTTTTTATACGAGGATATTTCCTTTTCTACCTTTGGCCCCAAAACGCTTGAAATCTCCACATGCAAATTCCTCAAAAAGAGGGTTTCCAATCTGCTCTGTCTAAAGGAAGGTTCAACTCTGTTAGTTGAACACACACAAATCAAAGAAGTTATTGAGAAATCTTCTGTGTAGCATTAGATGAAGAAATCCCGCTTCCAACGAAATCCACAAAGAGGTCCAAATATCCACTTGCAGACTTTACAAACAGAGTGTTTACAAACTGCTCTATGAAAAGAAAGGTTAAACTCTGTGAGTGGAACGCACACGTCTCAAAGTGGTTTCTGAGAATGATTCTCTCTAGTTTTTATACGAGGAGATTTCCTTTTCTACCGATGGCCCCAAAACGCTTGAAATCTCCACATGCAAATTCCTCAAAAAGAGTGTTTCCAATCTGCTCTGTCTAAAGGAAGGTTCAACTCTGTGAGTTGAACACACACAAATCAAAGAAGTTTCTGAGAATTCTTCCTTCTAGCATTAGATGAAGAAATCCCGCTTCCAACGAAATCCACAAAGAGGTCCATATATCCACCTGCAGACTTTACAAACAGAGTGTTTACAAACTGCTCTATGAAAAGAAAGGTTAAACTCTGTGAGTGGAACGCACACATCACAAAGTGGTTTCTGAGAATGATTCTCTCTAATTTTTATTCGAGGATATTTCCTTTTCTACCGATGGCCCCAAAACGCTTGAAATCTCCACATGCAAATTCCTCAAAAAGAGGGTTTCCAATCTGCTCTGTCTAAAGGAAGGTTCAACTCTGTTAGTTGAACACACACATATCAACGAAGTTATTGAGAAATCTTCTGTGTAGCATTAGATGAAGAAATACCGCTTCCAACGAAATCCACAAAGAGGTCCATATATCCACCTGCAGACTTTACAAACAGAGTGTTTACAAACTGCTCTATGAAAAGAAAGGTTAAACTCTGTGAGTGGAACGCACACATCACAAAGTGGTTTCTGAGAATGATTCTCTCTAGTTTTTATACGAGGATATTTCCTTTTCTACCGATGGCCCCAAAACGCTTGAAATCTCCACATGCAAATTCCTCAAAAAGAGGGTTTCCAATCTGCTCTGTCTAAAGGAAGGTTCAACTCTGTGAGTTCAACACACACAAAAAAAAGAAGTTTCTGGGAATTCTTCCTTCTAGCATTAGATGAAGAAATCCCGCTTCCAATGAAATCCTCAAAGAGGTCCAAATATCCCCTTGCAGACTTCAAAACCAGAGTGTTTCCAAACTGCTCTATGAAAAGAAAGGTTAAACTCTGTGAGTGGAACACACACATCACAAAGTAGTTTCTGAAAATGATTCTCTCTAGTTTTTATACGAGGATATTTCCTTTTCTACCGTTGGCCACAAAATGCTTGAAATCTCCACATGCATATTCCTCAAAAAGAGTGTTTCCAATCTGCTCTGTCTAAAGGAAGGTTCAACTGTGTGAGTTGAACACACACAAATCAAAGAAGTTTCTGAGAATTCTTCCTTCTAGCATTAGATGAAGGAATCCCGCTTCCAACGAAATCCTCCAAGAGGTCCAAATATCCACTTGCAGACTTCACAAACAGAGTGTTTCCAAACTGCTCTATGAAAAGAAAGGTTAAACTCTGTGAGTGGATCGCACACATCACAAACTGGTTTCTGAGAATGATTCTCTCTAGTTTTTATACAAGGATATTTCCTTTTCTACCGATGGCCCAAAAACGCTTGAAATCTCCACATGCAAATTCCTCAAAAAGAGGGTTTCCAATCTGCTCTGTCTAAAGGAAGGTTCAACTCTGTGAGTTGAACACACACAAATCAAAGAAGTTTCTGAGAATTCTTCCTTCTAGCATTAGATGAAGAAATCCCGCTTCCAACGAAATCCTCCAAGAGGTCCAAATATCCACTTGCAGACTTCACAAACAGAGTGTTTCCAAACTGCTATATGAAAAGAAAGGTTAAACTCTGTGAGTGGATCGCACACGTCACAAAGTGGTTTCTGAGAATGATTCTCTCTTGTTTTTACAAGAGGAGATTTCCTTTTCTACCGTTGGCCACAAAGTGCTTGAAATCTCCACATGCATATTCCTCAAAAAGAGGGTTTCCAATCTGCTCTGTCTAAAGGAAGGTTCAACTCTGTTAGTTGAACACACACAAATCAACGAAGTTACTGAGAAATCTTCTGTGTAGCATTAGATGAAGAAATCCCGCTTCCAACGAAATCCACAAAGAGGTCCACATATCCACTTGCAGACTTTACAAACAGAGTGTTTACAAACAGCCCTATGAAAAGAAAGGTTAAACTCTGTGAGTGGAACGCACACATCACAAAGTAGTTTCTGAGAATGATTCTCTCTACCTTTTATACGAGGATATTTCCTTTTCTACCAATGGCCCCAAAACGCTTGAAATCTCCACATGGAAATTCCTCAAAAAGAGGGTTTCCAATCTGCTCTGTCTAAAGGAAGGTTCAACTCTGTGAGTTGAACACACACAAATCAAAGAAGTTTCTGAGAATTCTTCCTTCTAGCATTAGATGAAGAAATCCCGCTTCCAACAAAATCCTCCAAGAGGTCCAAATATCCACTTGCAGACTTCACAAACAGAGTGTTTCCAAACTGCTCTATGAAAAGAAAGGTTAAACTCTGTGAGTGGATCGCACACATCACAAAGTGGTTTCTGAGAATGATTCTCTCTAGTTTTTATACGAGGATATTTCCTTTTCCACCGATGGCCCAAAAACGCTTGAAATCTCCACATGCAAATTCCTCAAAAAGAGGGTTTCCAATCTGCTCTGTCTAAAGGAAGGTTCAACTCTGTTAGTTGAACACACACAAATCAACGAAGTTATTGAGAAATCTTCTGTATAGCATTAGATGTAGAAATCCCGCTTCCAACGAAATCCTCAAAGAGGTCCAAATATCCACTTGCAGACTTTACAAACAGAGTGTTTCCAAGCTCCTCTATGAAAAGAAAGGTTAAACTCTGTGAGTGGAACGCACACATCAAAAGTAGTTTCTGAGAATGATTCTCTCTTGTTTTTATACGAGGAGATTTCCTTTTCTACCGTTGGCCCCAAAGTGCTTGAAATCTCCACATGCATATTCCTCAAAAAGAGGGTTTCCAATCTGCTCTGTCTAAAGGAAGGTTCAACTCTGTTAGTTGAACACACACAAATCAAAGAAGTTATTGAGAAATCTTCTGTGTAGCATTAGATGAAGAAATCCCGCTTCCAACAAAATCCACAAAGAGGTCCAAATATCCACTTGCAGACTTTACAGAGTGTTTACAAACTGCTCTATGAAAAGAAAGGTTAAACTCTGTGAGTGGAATGCACACATCTCAAAGTGGTTTCTGAGAATGATTCTCTCTAGTTTTTATACGAGGATATTTCCTTTTCTAACGATGGCCCCAAAACGCTTGAAATCTCCACATGCAAATTCCTCAAAAAGAGTGTTTCCAATCTGCTCTGTCTAAAGGAAGGTTCAACTCTGTGAGTTGAACACACACAAATCAAAGAAGTTTCTGAGAATTCTTCCTTCTAGCATTAGATTAAGAAATCCCGCTTCCAACGAAATCCTCAAAGAGGTCCAAATATCCACTTGCAGACTTTACAAACAGAGTGTTTACAAACTGCTCTATGAAAAGAAAGGTTAAACTCTGTGAGTGGAACGCACACATCACAAAGTGGTTTCTGAGAATGATTCTCTCTAGTTTTTATACGAGGATATTTCCTTTTCTACCGATGACCCCAAAACGCTTGAAATCTCCACATGCAAATTCCTAAAAAACAGTGTTTCCAATCGGCTCTGTCTAAAGGAAGGTTCAACTCTGTGAGTTGAACACACACAAATCAAAGAAGTTTCTGAGAATTCTTCCTTCTAGCATTAGATGAAGAAATCCCGCTTCCAACGAAATCCTCAAAGATGTCCAAATATCCACTTGCAGACTTTACAAACAGAGTGTTTACAAACTGCTCTTTCAAAAGAAAGGTGAAACTCTGTGAGTGGAACGCTCACATCACAAAGTAGTTTCTGAGAATGATTCTCTCTTGTTTTTATACGAGGAGATTTCCTTTTCTACCGTTGGCCCCAAAGTGCTTGAAATCTCCACATGCATATTCCTCAAAAAGAGGGTTTCCAATCTGCTCTGTCTAAAGGAAGGTTCAACTCTGTTAGTTGAACACACACAAATCAACGAAGTTACTGAGAAATCTTCTGTGTAGCATTAGATGAAGAAATACCGCTTCCAACGAAATCCACAAAGAGGTCCATATATCCACCTGCAGACTTTACAAACAGAGTGTTTACAAACTTCTCTATGAAAAGAAAGGTTAAACTCTGTGAGTGGAACGCACACATCACAAAGTGGTTTCTGAGAATGATTCTCTCTAGTTTTTATTCGAGGATATTTCCTTTTCTACCGATGGCCCCAAAACGTTTGAAATCTCCACATGCAAATTCCTCAAAAAGAGGGTTTCCAATCTGCTCTGTCTAAAGGAAGGTTCAACTCTGTTAGTTGAACACACACAAATCAAAGAAGTTATTGAGAAATCTTCTGTGTAGCATTATATGAAGAAATCCCGCTTCCAACGAAATCCACAAAGAGGTCCAAATATCCACTTGCAGACTTTACAAACAGAGTGTTTACAAACTGCTCTATGAAAAGAAAGGTTAAACTCTGTGAGTGGAACGCACACGTCTCAAAGTGGTTTCTGAGAATGATTCTCTCTAGTTTTTATACGAGGAGATTTCCTTTTCTACCGATGGCCCCAAAACGCTTGAAATCTCCACATGCAAATTCCTCAAAAAGAGTGTTTCCAATCTGCTCTGTCTAAAGGAAGGTTCAACTCTGTGAGTTGAACACACACAAATCAAAGAAGTTTCTGAGAATTCTTCCTTCTAGCATTAGATGAAGAAATCCCGCTTCCAACGAAATCCACAAAGAGGTCCATATATCCACCTGCAGACTTTACAAACAGAGTGTTTACAAACTGCTCTATGAAAAGAAAGGTTAAACTCTGTGAGTGGAACGCACACATCACAAAGTGGTTTCTGAGAATGATTCTCTCTAATTTTTATTCGAGGATATTTCCTTTTCTTCCTATGGCCCCAAAACGCTTGAAATCTCCACATGCAAATTCCTCAAAAAGAGGGTTTCCAATCTGCTCTGTCTAAAGGAAGGTTCAACTCTGTTAGTTGAACACACACATATCCACGAAGTTATTGAGAAATCTTCTGTGTAGCATTAGATGAAGAAATCCCGCTTCCAACGAAATCCACAAAGAGGTCCAAATATCCACTTGCAGACTTTACAAACAGAGTGTTTACAAACTGCTCTATGAAAAGAAAGGTTAAACTCTGTGAGTGGAACGCACACATCACAAAGTGGTTTCTGAGAATGATTCTCTCTAGTTTTTATACGAGGATATTTCCTTTTCTACCGATGACCCCAAAACGCTTGAAATCTCCACATGCAAATTCCTCAAAAAGTGTGTTTCCAATCTGCTCTGTCTAAAGGAAGGTTCAACTCTGTGAGTTGAACACACACAAATCAAAGAAGTTTCTGAGAATTCTTCCTTCTAGCATTAGATGAAGAAATCCCGCTTCCAACGAAATCCTCAAAGAGGTCCAAATATCCACTTGCAGACTTTACAAACAGAGTGTTTACAAACTGCTCTATGAAAAGAAAGGTTAAACTCTGTGAGTGGAACGCACACGTCTCAAAGTGGTTTCTGAGAATGATTCTCTCTAGTTTTTATACGAGGATATTTCCTTTTCTACCGATGGCCCCAAAACGCTTGAAATCTCCACATGCAAATTCCTAAAAAAGAGTGTTTCCAATCTGCTCTGTCTAAAGGAAGGTTCAATTCTGTGAGTTGAACACACACAAATCAAAGAAGTTTCTGAGAATTCTTCCTTCTAGCATTAGATGAAGAAATCCCGCTTCCAACGAAATCCTCAAAGAGGTCCAAATATCCACTTGCAGACTTTACAAACAGAGTGTTTACAAACTGCTCTTTCAAAAGAAAGGTTAAACTCTGTGAGTGGAACGCACACATCACAAAGTAGTTTCTGAGAATGATTCTCTCTTGTTTTTATACGAGGAGATTTCCTTTTCTACCGTTGGCCCCAAAGTGCTTGAAATCTCCACATGCATATTCCTCAAAAAGAGGGTTTCCAATCTGCTCTGTCTAAAGGAAGGTTCAACTCTGTTAGTTGAACACACACAAATCAACGAAGTTACTGAGAAATCTTCTGTGTAGCATTAGATGAAGAAATACCGCTTCCAACGAAATCCACAAAGAGGTCCATATATCCACCTGCAGACTTTACAAACAGAGTGTTTACAAACTGCTCTATGAAAAGAAAGGTTAAACTCTGTGAGTGGATCGCACACATCACAAAGTGGTTACTGAGAATGATTCTCTCTAGTTTTTATACGAGGATATTTCCTTTTCTACCTTTGGCCCCAAAACGCTTGAAATCTCCACATGCAAATTCCTCAAAAAGAGGGTTTCCAATCTGCTCTGTCTAAAGGAAGGTTCAACTCTGTTAGTTGAACACACACAAATCAAAGAAGTTATTGAGAAATCTTCTGTGTAGCATTAGATGAAGAAATCCCGCTTCCAACGAAATCCACAAAGAGGTCCAAATATCCACTTGCAGACTTTACAAACAGAGTGTTTACAAACTGCTCTATGAAAAGAAAGGTTAAACTCTGTGAGTGGAACGCACACATCACAAAGTGGTTTCTGAGAATGATTCTCTCTAGTTTTTATACGAGGATATTTCCTTTTCTACCGATGGCCCCAAAACGCTTGAAATCTCCACATGCAAATTCCTCAAAAAGAGTGTTTCCAATCTGCTCTGTCTAAAGGAAGGTTCAACTCTGTGAGTTGAACACACACAAATCAAAGAAGTTTCTGAGAATTCTTCCTTCTAGCATTAGATGAAGAAATCCCGCTTCCAACGAAATCCTCAAAGAGGTCCAAATATCCACTTGCAGACTTTACAGAGTGTTTACAAACTGCTCTATGAAAAGAAAGGTTAAACTCTGTGAGTGGAACGCACACATCACAAAGTGGTTTCTGAGAATGATTCTCTCTAGTTTTTATACGAGGATATTTCCTTTTCTACCGATGACCCCAAAACGCTTGAAATCTCCACATGCAAATTCCTAAAAAACAGTGTTTCCAATCGGCTCTGTCTAAAGGAAGGTTCAACTCTGTGAGTTGAACACACACAAATCAAAGAAGTTTCTGAGAATTCTTCCTTCTAGCATTAGATGAAGAAATCCCGCTTCCAACGAAATCCACAAAGAGGTCCAAATATCCACTTGCAGACTTTACAAACAGAGTGTTTACAAACTGCTCTTTCAAAAGAAAGGTTAAACTCTGTGAGTGGAACGCTCACATCACAAAGTAGTTTCTGAGAATGATTCTTTCTTGTTTTTATACGAGGAGATTTCCTTTTCTACCGTTGGCCCCAAAGTGCTTGAAATCTCCACATGCATATTCCTCAAAAAGAGGGTTTCCAATCTGCTCTGTCTAAAGGAAGGTTCAACTCTGTTAGTTGAACACACACAAATCATCGAAGTTACTGAGAAATCTTCTGTGTAGCATTAGATGAAGAAATACCGCTTCCAACGAAATCCACAAAGAGGTCCATATATCCACCTGCAGACTTTACAAACAGAGTGTTTACAAACTGCTCTATGAAAAGAATGGTTAAACTCTGTGAGTGGAACGCACACATCACAAAGTAGTTTCTGAGAATGATTCTCTCTTGTTTTTATACGAGGAGATTTCCTTTTCTACCGTTGGCCCCAAAGTGCTTGAAATCTCCACATGCATATTCCTCAAAAAGAGGGTTTCCAATCTGCTCTGTCTAAAGGAAGGTTCAACTCTGTTAGTTGAACACACACAAATCAACGAAGTTACTGAGAAATCTTCTGTGTAGCATTAGATGAAGAAATACCGCTTCCAACGAAATCCACAAAGAGGTCCATATATCCACCTGCAGACTTTACAAACAGAGTGTTTACAAACTGCTCTATGAAAAGAAAGGTTAAACTCTGTGAGTGGATCGCACACATCAAAAAGTGGTTACTGAGAATGATTCTCTCTAGTTTTTATACGAGGATATTTCCTTTTCTACCTTTGGCCCCAAAACGCTTGAAATCTCCACATGCAAATTCCTCAAAAAGAGGGTTTCCAATCTGCTCTGTCTAAAGGAAGGTTCAACTCTGTTAGTTGAACACACACAAATCAAAGAAGTTATTGAGAAATCTTCTGTGTAGCATTAGATGAAGAAATCCCGCTTCCAACGAAATCCACAAAGAGGTCCAAATATCCACTTGCAGACTTTACAAACAGAGTGTTTACAAACTGCTCTATGAAAAGAAAGGTTAAACTCTGTGAGTGGAACGCACACGTCTCAAAGTGGTTTCTGAGAATGATTCTCTCTAGTTTTTATACGAGGATATTTCCTTTTCTACCGATGGCCCCAAAACGCTTGAAATCTCCACATGCAAATTCCTCAAAAAGAGTGTTTCCAATCTGCTCTGTCTAAAGGAAGGTTCAACTCTGTGAGTTGAACACACACAAATCAAAGAAGTTTCTGAGAATTCTTCCTTCTAGCATTAGATGAAGAAATCCCGCTTCCAACGAAATCCTCAAAGAGGTCCAAATATCCACTTGCAGACTTTACAAACAGAGTGTTTACAAACTGCTCTATGAAAAGAAAGGTTAAACTCTGTGAGTGGAACGCACACATCACAAAGTGGTTTCTGAGAATGATTCTCTCTAGTTTTTATACGAGGATATTTCCTTTTCTACCGATGACCCCAAAACGCTTGAAATCTCCACATGCAAATTCCTAAAAAACAGTGTTTCCAATCGGCTCTGTCTAAAGGAAGGTTCAACTCTGTGAGTTGAACACACACAAATCAAAGAAGTTTCTGAGAATTCTTCCTTCTAGCATTAGATGAAGAAATCCCGCTTCCAACGAAATCCACAAAGAGGTCCAAATATCCACTTGCAGACTTTACAAACAGAGTGTTTACAAACTGCTCTTTCAAAAGAAAGGTTAAACTCTGTGAGTGGAACGCTCACATCACAAAGTAGTTTCTGAGAATGATTCTCTCTTGTTTTTATACGAGGAGATTTCCTTTTCTACCGTTGGCCCCAAAGTGCTTGAAATCTCCACATGCATATTCCTCAAAAAGAGGGTTTCCAATCTGCTCTGTCTAAAGGAAGGTTCAACTCTGTTAGTTGAACACACACAAATCAACGAAGTTACTGAGAAATCTTCTGTGTAGCATTAGATGAAGAAATACCGCTTCCAAAGAAATCCACAAAGAGGTGCATATATCCACCTGCAGACTTTACAAACAGAGTGTTTACAAACTGCTCTATGAAAAGAATGGTTAAACTCTGTGAGTGGAACGCACACATCACAAAGTGGTTTCTGAGAATGATTCTCTCTAGTTTTTATTCGAGGATATTTCCTTTTCTACCGATGGCCCCAAAACGCTTGAAATCTCCACATGCAAATTCCTCAAAAAGAGGGTTTCCAATCTGCTCTGTCTAAAGGAAGGTTCAACTCTGTTAGTTGAAGACACACATATCAACGAAGTTATTGAGAAATCTTCTGTGTAGCATTAGATGAAGAAATCCCGCTTCCAACGAAATCCACAAAGAGGTCCAAATATCCACTTGCAGACTTTACAAACAGAGTGTTTACAAACTGCTCTATGAAAAGAAAGGTTAAACTCTGTGAGTGGAACGCACACATCACAAAGTGGTTTCTGAGAATGATTCTCTCTAGTTTTTATACGAGGATATTTCCTTTTCTACCGATGACCCCAAAACGCTTGAAATCTCCACATGCAAATTCCTCAAAAAGAGTGTTTCCAATCTGCTCTGTCTAAAGGAAGGTTCAACTCTGTGAGTTGAACACACACAAATCAAAGAAGTTTCTGAGAATTCTTCCTTCTAGCATTAGATGAAGAAATCCCGCTTAAAACGAAATCCTCAAAGAGGTCCAAATATCCACTTGCAGACTTTACAAACAGAGTGTTTCCAAACAGCTCTATGAAAAGAAAGGTTAAACTCTGTGAGTGGAACGCACACATCACAAAGTAGTTTCTGAGAATGATTCTCTCTTGTTTTTATACGAGGAGATTTCCTTTTCTACCGTTGGCCCCATAGTGCTTGAAATCTCCACATGCATATTCCTCAAAAAGAAGGTTTCCAATCTGCTCTGTCTAAAGGAAGGTTCAACTCTGTTAGTTGAACACACACAAATCAACGAAGTTACTGAGAAATCTTCTGTGTAGCATTAGATGAAGAAATACCGCTTCCAACGAAATCTACAAAGAGGTCCATATATCCACCTGCAGACTTTACAAACAGAGTGTTTACAAACTGCTCTATGAAAAGAAAGGTTAAACTCTGTGAGTGGAACGCACACATCACAAAGTGGTTTCTGAGAATGATTCTCTCTAGTTTTTATACGAGGATATTTCCTTTTCTACCAATGGCCCCAAAACGCTTGAAATCTCCACATGCAAATTCCTCAAAAAGAGGGTTTCCAATCTGCTCTGTCTAAAGGAAGGTTCAACTCTGTGAGTTCAACACACACAAATCAAAGAAGTTTCTGGGAATTCTTCCTTCTAGCATTAGATGAAGAAATCCCGCTTCCAACGATATCCTCCAAGAGGTCCAAGTATCCACTTGCAGACTTCACAAACAGAGTGTTTACAAACTGCTCTTTCAAAAGAAAGGTTAAACTCTGTGAGTGGATCTCACACATCACAAAGTGGTTTCTGAGAATGATTCTCTCTAGTTTTTATACGAGGATATTTCCTTTTCCACCGATGGCCCAAAAACGCTTGAAATCTCCACATGCAAATTCCTCAAAAAGAGGGTTTCCAATCTGCTCTGTCTAAAGGAAGGTTCAACTCTGTTAGTTGAACACACACAAATCAACGAAGTTATTGAGAAATCTTCTGTGTAGCATTAGATGAAGAAATCCCGCTTCCAACGAAATCCACAAAGAGGTCCAAATATCCACTTGCAGACTTTACAATCAGAGTGTTTACAGACTGCTCTATGAAAAGAAAGGTTAAACTCTGTGAGTGGAACGCACACATCACAAAGTGGTTTCTGAGAATGATTCTCTCTAGTTTTTATACGAGGATATTTCCTTTTCTACCGATGGCCCCAAAACGCTTGAAATCTCCACATGCAAATTCCTAAAAAAGAGTGTTTCCAATCTGCTCTGTCTAAAGGAAGGTTCAACTCTGTGAGTTGAACACACACAAATCAAAGAAGTTTCTGAGAATTCTTCCTTCTAGCATTAGATGTAGAAATCCAGCTTCCAACGAAATCCTCAAAGAGGTCCAAATATACACTCGCAGACTTTACAAACAGAGTGTTTCCAAACTGCTCTATGAAAAGAAAGGTTAAACTCTGTGAGTGGAACGCACACATCACAAAGTAGTTTCTGAGAATGATTCTCTCTTGTTTTTATACGAGGAGATTTCCTTTTCAACCGTTGTCCCCATAGTGCTTGAAATCTCCACATGCATATTCCTCAAAAAGAGGGTTTCCAATCTGCTCTGTCTAAAGGAAGGTTCAACTCTGTTAGTTGAACACACACAAATCAACGAAGTTACTGAGAAATCTTCTGTGTAGCATTAGATGAAGAAATACCGCTTCCAACGAAATCCACAAAGAGGTCCATATATCCACCTGCAGACTTTACAAACAGAGTGTTTACAAACTGCTCTATGAAAAGAAAGGTTAAACTCTGTGAGTGGAACGCACACATCACAAAGTGGTTTCTGAGAATGATTCTCTCTAGTTTTTATACGAGGATATTTCCTTTTCTACCGATGGCCCCAAAACGCTTGAAATCTCCACATGCAAATTCCTCAAAAAGAGGGTTTCCAATCTGCTCTGTCTAAAGGAAGGTTCAACTCTGTGAGTTGAACACACACAAATCAAAGAAGTTTCTGAGAATTCTTCCTTCTAGCATTAGATGAAGAAATCCCGCTTACAATGAAATCCTCAAAGAGGTCCAAATATCCCCTTGCAGACTTCAAAACCAGAGTGTTTCCAAACTGCTCTATGAAAAGAAAGGTTAAACTCTGTGAGTGGAACACACACATCACAAAGTAGTTTCTGAAAATGATTCTCTCTTGTTTTTATACGAGGAGATTTCCTTTTCTACCGTTGGCCCCATAGTGCTTGAAATCTCCACATGCATATTCCTCAAAAAGAAGGTTTCCAATCTGCTCTGTCTAAAGGAAGGTTCAACTCTGTTAGTTGAACACACACAAATCAACGAAGTTACTGAGAAATCTTCTGTGTAGCATTAGATGAAGAAATACCGCTTCCAACGAAATCTACAAAGAGGTCCATATATCCACCTGCAGACTTTACAAACAGAGTGTTTACAAACTGCTCTATGAAAAGAAAGGTTAAACTCTGTGAGTGGAACGCACACATCACAAAGTGGTTTCTGAGAATGATTCTCTCTAGTTTTTATACGAGGATATTTCCTTTTCTACCGATGGCCCCAAAACGCTTGAAATCTCCACATGCAAATTCCTCAAAAAGAGGGTTTCCAATCTGCTCTGTCTAAAGGAAGGTTCAACTCTGTGAGTTCAACACACACAAATCAAAGAAGTTTCTGGGAATTCTTCCTTCTAGCATTAGATGAAGAAATCCCGCTTCCAACGATATCCTCCAAGAGGTCCAAGTATCCACTTGCAGACTTCACAAACAGAGTGTTTACAAACTGCTCTTTCAAAAGAAAGGTTAAACTCTGTGAGTGGAACGCACACATCACAAAGTAGTTTCTGAGAATGATTCTCTCTTGTTTTTATACGAGGAGATTTCCTTTTCAACCGTTGGCCCCATAGTGCTTGAAATCTCCACATGCATATTCCTCAAAAAGAGGGTTTCCAATCTGCTCTGTCTAAAGGAAGGTTCAACTCTGTTAGTTGAACACACGCAAATCAACGAAGTTACTGAGAAATCTTCTGTGTAGCATTAGATGAAGAAATACCGCTTCCAACGAAATCCACAAAGAGGTCCATATATCCACCTGCAGACTTTACAAACAGAGTGTTTACAAACTGCTCTATGAAAAGAAAGGTTAAACTCTGTGAGTGGAACGCACACATCACAAAGTGGTTTCTGAGAATGATTCTCTCTAGTTTTTATACGAGGATATTTCCTTTTCTACCGATGGCCCCAAAACGCTTGAAATCTCCACATGCAAATTCCTCAAAAAGAGGGTTTCCAATCTGCTCTGTCTAAAGGAAGGTTCAACTCTGTGAGTTGAACACACACAAATCAAAGAAGTTTCTGAGAATTCTTCCTTCTAGCATTAGATGAAGAAATCCCGCTTCCAATGAAATCCTCAAAGAGGTCCAAATATCCCCTTGCAGACTTCAAAACCAGAGTGTTTCCAAACTGCTCTATGAAAAGAAAGGTTAAACTCTGTGAGTGGAACACACACATCACAAAGTAGTTTCTGAAAATGATTCTCTCTAGTTTTTATACGAGGATATTTCCTTTTCTACCGTTGGCCACAAAATGCTTGAAATGTCCACATGCATATTACTCAAAAAGAGGGTTTCCAATCTGCTCTGTCTAAAGGAAGGTTCAACTCTGTGAGTTGAACACACACAAATCAACGAAGTTTCTGAGAATTCTTCCTTCTAGCATTAGATGAAGGAATCCCGCTTCCAACGAAATCCTCCAAGAGGTGCAAATATCCACTTGCAGACTTCACAAACAGAGTGTTTCCAAACTGCTCTATGAAAAGAAAGGTTAAACTCTGTGAGTGGAACGCACACATCACAAAGTAGTTTCTGAGAATGATTCGCTCTTGTTTTTATACGAGCAGATTTCCTTTTCTACCGTTGGCCCCAAAGTGCTTGAAATCTGCACATGCATATTCCTCAAAAAGAGGGTTTCCAATCTGCTCTGTCTAAAGGAAGGTTCAACTCTGTTAGTTGAACACACACAAATCAACGAAGTTACTGAGAAATCTTCTGTGTAGCATTAGATGAAGAAATACCGCTTCCAACGAAATCCACAAAGAGGTCCATATATCCACCTGCAGACTTTACAAACAGAGTGTTTACAAACTGCTCTATGAAAAGAAAGGTTAAACTCTGTGAGTGGAACGCACACATCACAAAGTGGTTTCTGAGAATGATTCTCTCTAGTTTTTATTCGAGGATATTTCCTTTTCTACCGATGGCCCCAAAACGCTTGAAATCTCCACATGCAAATTCCTCAAAAAGAGGGTTTCCAATCTGCTCTGTCTAAAGGAAGGTTCAACTCTGTTAGTTGAACACACACAAATCAAAGAAGTTTCTGAGAATTCTTCCTTCTAGCATTAGATGAAGAAATCCCGCTTACAATGAAATCCTCAAAGAGGTCCAAATATCCCCTTGCAGACTTCAAAACCAGAGTGTTTCCAAACTGCTCTATGAAAAGAAAGGTTAAACTCTGTGAGTGGAACACACACATCACAAAGTAGTTTCTGAAAATGATTCTCTCTTGTTTTTATACGAGGAGATTTCCTTTTCTACCGTTGGCCCCATAGTGCTTGAAATCTCCACATGCATATTCCTCAAAAAGAAGGTTTCCAATCTGCTCTGTCTAAAGGAAGGTTCAACTCTGTTAGTTGAACACACACAAATCAACGAAGTTACTGAGAAATCTTCTGTGTAGCATTAGATGAAGAAATACCGCTTCCAACGAAATCTACAAAGAGGTCCATATATCCACCTGCAGACTTTACAAACAGAGTGTTTACAAACTGCTCTATGAAAAGAAAGGTTAAACTCTGTGAGTGGAACGCACACATCACAAAGTGGTTTCTGAGAATGATTCTCTCTAGTTTTTATACGAGGATATTTCCTTTTCTACCGATGGCCCCAAAACGCTTGAAATCTCCACATGCAAATTCCTCAAAAAGAGGGTTTCCAATCTGCTCTGTCTAAAGGAAGGTTCAACTCTGTGAGTTCAACACACACAAATCAAAGAAGTTTCTGGGAATTCTTCCTTCTAGCATTAGATGAAGAAATCCCGCTTCCAACGATATCCTCCAAGAGGTCCAAGTATCCACTTGCAGACTTCACAAACAGAGTGTTTACAAACTGCTCTTTCAAAAGAAAGGTTAAACTCTGTGAGTGGATCTCACACATCACAAAGTGGTTTCTGAGAATGATTCTCTCTAGTTTTTATACGAGGATATTTCCTTTTCCACCGATGGCCCAAAAACGCTTGAAATCTCCACATGCAAATTCCTCAAAAAGAGGGTTTCCAATCTGCTCTGTCTAAAGGAAGGTTCAACTCTGTTAGTTGAACACACACAAATCAACGAAGTTATTGAGAAATCTTCTGTGTAGCATTAGATGAAGAAATCCCGCTTCCAACGAAATCCACAAAGAGGTCCAAATATCCACTTGCAGACTTTACAATCAGAGTGTTTACAGACTGCTCTATGAAAAGAAAGGTTAAACTCTGTGAGTGGAACGCACACATCACAAAGTGGTTTCTGAGAATGATTCTCTCTAGTTTTTATACGAGGATATTTCCTTTTCTACCGATGGCCCCAAAACGCTTGAAATCTCCACATGCAAATTCCTCAAAAAGAGGGTTTCCAATCTGCTCTGTCTAAAGGAAGGTTCAACTCTGTGAGTTGAACACACACAAATCAACGAAGTTTCTGAGAATTCTTCCTTCTAGCATTAGATGAAGGAATCCCGCTTCCAACGAAATCCTCCAAGAGGTGCAAATATCCACTTGCAGACTTCACAAACAGAGTGTTTCCAAACTGCTCTATGAAAAGAAAGGTTAAACTCTGTGAGTGGAACGCACACATCACAAAGTAGTTTCTGAGAATGATTCGCTCTTGTTTTTATACGAGCAGATTTCCTTTTCTACCGTTGGCCCCAAAGTGCTTGAAATCTGCACATGCATATTCCTCAAAAAGAGGGTTTCCAATCTGCTCTGTCTAAAGGAAGGTTCAACTCTGTTAGTTGAACACACACAAATCAACGAAGTTACTGAGAAATCTTCTCTGTAGCATTAGATGAAGAAATACCGCTTCCAACGAAATCCACAAAGAGGTCCATATATCCACCTGCAGACTTTACAAACAGAGTGTTTACAAACTGCTCTATGAAAAGAAAGGTTAAACTCTGTGAGTGGAACGCACACATCACAAAGTGGTTTCTGAGAATGATTCTCTCTAGTTTTTATTCGAGGATATTTCCTTTTCTACCGATGGCCCCAAAACGCTTGAAATCTCCACATGCAAATTCCTCAAAAAGAGGGTTTCCAATCTGCTCTGTCTAAAGGAAGGTTCAACTCTGTTAGTTGAACACACACATATCAACGAAGTTATTGAGAAATCTTCTGTGTAGCATTAGATGAAGAAATCCCGCTTCCAACGAAATCCACAAAGAGGTCCAAATATCCACTTGCAGACTTTACAAACAGAGTGTTTACAAA
The DNA here is from genome assembly GCF_029281585.2 of Gorilla gorilla gorilla. Lineage (NCBI taxonomy): Eukaryota > Metazoa > Chordata > Mammalia > Primates > Hominidae > Gorilla > Gorilla gorilla. The sequence goes on from NC_073232.2 coordinate 75,985,090, forward strand.
CTGCTCTATGAAAAGAAAGGTTAAACTCTGTGAGTGGAACGCACACATCACAAAGTGGTTTCTGAGAATGATTCTCTCTAGTTTTTATACGAGGATATTTCCTTTTCTACCGATGACCCCAAAACGCTTGAAATCTCCACATGCAAATTCCTCAAAAAGAGTGTTTCCAATCTGCTCTGTCTAAAGGAAGGTTCAACTCTGTGAGTTGAACACACACAAATCAAAGAAGTTTCTGAGAATTCTTCCTTCTAGCATTAGATGAAGAAATCCCGCTTAAAACGAAATCCTCAAAGAGGTCCAAATATCCACTTGTAGACTTTACAAACAGAGTGTTTCCAAACTGCTCTATGAAAAGAAAGGTTAAACTCTGTGAGTGGAACGCACACATCACAAAGTAGTTTCTGAGAATGATTCTCTCTTGTTTTTATACAAGGAGATTTCCTTTTCTACCGTTGGCCCCAAAGTGCTGGAATCTCCACATGCATATTCCTCAAAAAGAGGGTTTCCAATCTGCTCTGTCTAAAGGAAGGTTCACCTCTGTTAGTTGAACACACACAAATCAACGAAGTTACTGAGAAATCTTCTGTGTAGCATTAGATGAAGAAATACCGCTTCCAACGAAATCCACAAAGAGGTCCATATATCCACCTGCAGACTTTACAAACAGAGTGTTTACAAACTGCTCTATGAAAAGAAAGGTTAAACTCTGTGAGTGGAACGCACACATCACAAAGTGGTTTCTGAGAATGATTCTCTCTAGTTTTTATACGAGGATATTTCCTTTTCTACCGATGGCCCAAAAACGCTTGAAATCTCCACATGCAAATTCCTCAAAAAGAGGGTTTCCAATCTGCTCTGTCTAAAGGAAGGTTCAACTCTGTGAGTTCAACACACACAAATCTAAGAAGCTTCTGGGAATTCTTCCTTCTAGCATTAGATGAAGAAATCCCGCTTCCAACGATATCCTCCAAGAGGTCCAAGTATCCACTTGCAGACTTCACAAACAGAGTGTTTACAAACTGCTCTTTCAAAAGAAAGGTTAAACTCTGTGAGTGGATCTCACACATCACAAAGTGGTTTCTGAGAATGATTCTCTCTAGTTTTTATACGAGGATATTTCCTTTTCCACCGATGGCCCAAAAACGCTTGAAATCTCCACATGCATATTCCTCAAAAAGAGGGTTTCCAATCTGCTCTGTCTAAAGGAAGGTTCAACTCTGTTAGTTGAACACACACAAATCAACGAAGTTATTGAGAAATCTTCTGTGTAGCATTAGATGAAGAAATCCCGCTTCCAAAGAAATCCACAAAGAGGTCCAAATATCCACTTGCAGACTTTACAATCAGAGTGTTTACAGACTGCTCAATGAAAAGAAAGGTTAAACTCTGTGAGTGGAACGCACACATCACAAAGTGGTTTCTGAGAATGATTCTCTCTAGTTTTTATACGAGGATATTTCCTTTTCTACCGATGGCCCCAAAACGCTTGAAATCTCCACATGCAAATTCCTAAAAAAGAGTGTTTCCAATCTGCTCTGTCTAAAGGAAGGTTCAACTCTGTGAGTTGAACACACACAAATCAAAGAAGTTTCTGAGAATTCTTCCTTCTAGCATTAGATGTAGAAATCCCGCTTCCAACGAAATCCTCAAAGAGGTCCAAATATCCACTCGCAGACTTTACAAACAGAGTGTTTCCAAACTGCTCTATGAAAAGAAGGGTTAAACTCTGTGAGTGGAACGCACACATCACAAAGTAGTTTCTGAGAATGATTCTCTCTTGTTTTTATAGGAGGAGATTTCCTTTTCAACCGTTGGCCCCATAGTGCTTGAAATCTCCACATGCATATTCCTCAAAAAGAGGGTTTCCAATCTGCTCTGTCTAAAGGAAGGTTCAACTCTGTTAGTTGAACACACACAAATCAACGAAGTTACTGAGAAATCTTCTGTGTAGCATTAGATGAAGAAATACCGCTTCCAACGAAATCCACAAAGAGGTCCATATATCCACCTGCAGACTTTACAAACAGAGTGTTTACAAACTGCTCTATGAAAAGAAAGGTTAAACTCTGTGAGTGGAACGCACACATCACAAAGTGGTTTCTGAGAATGATTCTCTCTAGTTTTTATACGAGGATATTTCCTTTTCTACCGATGGCCCCAAAACGCTTGAAATCTCCACATGCAAATTCCTCAAAAAGAGGGTTTCCAATCTGCTCTGTCTAAAGGAAGGTTCAACTCTGTGAGTTGAACACACACAAATCAAAGAAGTTTCTGAGAATTCTTCCTTCTAGCATTAGATGAAGAAATCCCGCTTCCAATGGAATCCTCAAAGAGGTCCAAATATCCCCTTGCAGACTTCAAAACCAGAGTGTTTCCAAACTGCTCTATGAAAAGAAAGGTTAAACTCTGTGAGTGGAACACACACATCACAAAGTAGTTTCTGAAAATGATTCTCTCTAGTTTTTATACGAGGATATTTCCTTTTCTACCGTTGGCCACAAAATGCTTGAAATCTCCACATGCATATTCCTCAAAAAGCGGGTTTCCAATCTGCTCTGTCTAAAGGAAGGTTCAACTCTGTGAGTTGAACACACACAAATGAAAGAAGTTTCTGAGAATTCTTCCTTCTAGCATTAGATGAAGAAATCCCGCTTCCAACGAAATCCTCAAAGAGGTCCAAATATCCACTTGCAGACTTTACAAACAGAGTGTTTCCAAACTGCTCTATGAAAAGAAAGGTTAAACTCTGTGAGTGGAACGCACACATCACAAAGTAGTTTCTGAGAATGATTCGCTCTTGTTTTTATACGAGGAGATTTCCTTTTCTACCGTTGGCCCCAAAGTGCTTGAAATCTGCACATGCATATTCCTCAAAAAGAGGGTTTCCAATCTGCTCTGTCTAATGGAAGGTTCAACTCTGTTAGTTGAACACACACAAATCAACGAATTTACTGAGAAATCTTCTGTGTAGCATTAGATGAAGAAATCCCGCTTCCAACGAAATCCACAAAGAGGTCCATATATCCACTTGCAGACTTTACAAACAGAGTGTTTACAAAATGCCCTATGAAAAGAAAGGTTTAACTCTGTGAGTGGATCGCACACATCACAAAGTGGTTTCTGAGAATGATTCTCTCTAGTTTTTATACGAGGATATTTCCTTTTCTAACTTTGGCCCCAAAACGCTTGAAATCTCCACATGCAAATTCCTCAAAAAGAGGGTTTCCAATCTGCTCTGTCTAAAGGAAGGTTCAACTCTGTTAGTTGAACACACACAAATCAACGAAGTTATTGAGAAATCTTCTGTATAGCATTAGATGAAGAAATCCCGCTTCCAACGAAATCCACAAAGAGGTCCAAATATCCACTTGCAGACTTTATAAACAGAGTGTTTACAAACTGCTCTATGAAAAGAAAGGTTAAACTCTGTGAGTGGAACGCACACATCACAAAGTGGTTTCTGAGAATGATTCTCTCTAGTTTTTATACGAGGATATTTCCTTTTCTACCGATGACCCCAAAACGCTTGAAATCTCCACATGCAGATTCCTAAAAAAGAGTGTTTCCAATCTGCTCTGTCTAAAGGAAGGTTCAACTCTGTGAGTTGAACACACACAAATCAAAGAAGTTTCTGAGAATTCTTCCTTCTAGCATTAGATGAAGAAATCCCGCTTCCAACGAAATCCTCAAAGATGTCCAAATATCCACTTGCAGACTTTACAAACAGAGTGTTTCCAAACTGCTCTATGAAAAGAAAGGTTAAACTCTGTGAGTGGAACGCACGCATCACAAAGTGGTTTGTGAGAATGATTCTCTCTAGTTTTTCTATGAGGATATTTCCTTTTCTAACGTAGGCCCCAAATCGCTTGAAATCTCCACACGCATATTCCTCAAAAAGAGGGTTTCCAATCTGCTCTGTCTAAAGGAAGGTTCAACTCTGTGAGTTGAACACACGCAAATCAAAGAAGTTTCTGAAAATTCTTCCTTCTAGCATTAGATGAAGAAATCCCGCTTCCAATGAAATCCTCAAAGAGGTCCAAATATCCCCTTGCAGACTTCAAAACCAGAGTGTTTCCAAGCAGCTCTATGAAAAGAAAGGTTAAACTCTGTGAGTGGAACACACACATCACAAAGTAGATTCTGAAAATGATTCTCTCTAGTTTTTATACGAGGAGATTTCCTTTTCTACCGTTGGCCCCAAAGTGCTTGAAATCTCCACATGCATATTCCTCAAAAAGAGGGTTTCCAATCTGCTCTGTCTAAAGGAAGGTTCAACTCTGTTAGTTGAACACACACAAATCAACGAAGTTACTGAGAAATCTTCTGTGTAGCATTAGATGAAGAAATACCGCTTCCAACGAAATCCACAAAGAGGTCCATATATCCACCTGCAGACTTTACAAACAGAGTGTTTACAAACTGCTCTATGAAAAGAAAGGTTAAACTCTGTGAGTGGAACGCACACATCACAAAGTGGTTTCTGAGAATGATTCTCTCTAGTTTTTATACGAGGATATTTCCTTTTCTACCGATGGCCCCAAAACGCTTGAAATCTCCACATGCAAATTCCTCAAAAAGAGGGTTTCCAATCTGCTCTGTCTAAAGGAAGGTTCAACTCTGTGAGTTCAACACACACAAATCAAAGAAGTTTCTGAGAATTCTTCCTTCTAGCATTAGATGTAGAAATCCCGCTTCCAACGAAATCCTCAAAGAGGTCCAAATATCCACTCGCAGACTTTACAAACAGAGTGTTTCCAAACTGCTCTATGAAAAGAAAGGTTAAACTCTGTGAGTGGAACGCACACATCACAAAGTAGTTTCTGAGAATGATTCTCTCTTGTTTTTATACGAGGAGATTTCCTTTTCAACCGTTGGCCCCATAGTGCTTGAAATCTCCACATGCATATTCCTCAAAAAGAGGGTTTCCAATCTGCTCTGTCTAAAGGAAGGTTCAACTCTGTTAGTTGAACACACACAAATCAACGAAGTTACTGAGAAATCTTCTGTGTAGCATTAGATGAAGAAATACCGCTTCCAACGAAATCCACAAAGAGGTCCATATATCCACCTGCAGACTTTACAAACAGAGTGTTTACAAACTGCTCTATGAAAAGAAAGTTTAAACTCTGTGAGTGGAACGCACACATCACAAAGTGGTTTCTGAGAATGATTCTCTCTAGTTTTTATACGAGGATATTTCCTTTTCTACCGATGGCCCCAAAACGCTTGAAATCTCCACATGCAAATTCCTCAAAAAGAGGGTTTCCAATCTGCTCTGTCTAAAGGAAGGTTCAACTCTGTGAGTTGAACACACACAAATCAAAGAAGTTTCTGAGAATTCTTCCTTCTAGCATTAGATGAAGAAATCCCGCTTCCAATGGAATCCTCAAAGAGGTCCAAATATCCCCTTGCAGACTTCAAAACCAGAGTGTTTCCAAACTGCTCTATGAAAAGAAAGGTTAAACTCTGTGAGTGGAACGCACACATCACAAAGTAGTTTCTGAAAATGATTCTCTCTAGTTTTTATACGAGGATATTTCCTTTTCTACCGTTGGCCACAAAATGCTTGAAATCTCCACATGCATATTCCTCAAAAAGCGGGTTTCCAATCTGCTCTGTCTAAAGGAAGGTTCAACTCTGTGAGTTGAACACACACAAATGAAAGAAGTTTCTGAGAATTCTTCCTTCTAGCATTAGATGAAGAAATCCCGCTTCCAACGAAATCCTCAAAGAGGTCCAAATATCCACTTGCAGACTTTACAAACAGAGTGTTTCCAAACTGCTCTATGAAAAGAAAGGTTAAACTCTGTGAGTGGAACGCACACATCACAAAGTAGTTTCTGAGAATGATTCGCTCTTGTTTTTATACGAGGAGATTTCCTTTTCTACCGTTGGCCCCAAAGTGCTTGAAATCTGCACATGCATATTCCTCAAAAAAAGGGTTTCCAATCTGCTCTGTCTAAAGGAAGGTTCAACTCTGTTAGTTGAACACACACAAATCAACGAATTTACTGAGAAATCTTCTGTGTAGCATTAGATGAAGAAATCCCGCTTCCAACGAAATCCACAAAGAGGTCCATATATCCACTTGCAGACTTTACAAACAGAGTGTTTACAAACTGCCCTATGAAAAGAAAGGTTTAACTCTGTGAGTGGATCGCACACATCACAAAGTGGTTTCTGAGAATGATTCTCTCTAGTTTTTATACGAGGATATTTCCTTTTCTACCGATGGCCCCAAAACGCTTGAAATCTCCACATGCAAATTCCTCAAAAAGAGGGTTTCCAATCTGCTCTGTCTAAAGGAAGGTTCAACTCTGTTAGTTGAACACACACAAATCAACGAAGTTATTGAGAAATCTTCTGTTTAGCATTAGATGAAGAAATCCCGCTTCCAACGAAATCCACAAAGAGGTCCAAATATCCACTTGCAGACTTTACAAACAGAGTGTTTACAAACTGCTCTATGAAAAGAAAGGTTAAACTCTGTGAGTGGAACGCACACATCACAAAGTGGTTTCTGAGAATGATTCTCTCTAGTTTTTATACGAGGATATTTCCTTTTCTACCGATGACCGCAAAACGCTTGAAATCTCCACATGCAAATTCCTAAAAAAGAGTGTTTCCAATCTGCTCTGTCTAAAGGAAGGTTCAACTCTGTGAGTTGAACACACACAAATCAAAGAAGTTTCTGAGAATTCTTCCTTCTAGCATTAGATGAAGAAATCCCGCTTCCAACGAAATCCTCAAAGAGGTCCAAATATCCACTTGCAGACTTTACAAACAGAGTGTTTCCAAACTGCTCTATGAAAAGAAAGGTTAAACTCTGTGAGTGGAACGCACACATCACAAGGTGGTTTGTGAGAATGATTCTCTCTAGTTTTTCTATGAGGATATTTCCTTTTCTAACGTAGGCCCCAAATCGCTTGAAATCTCCACACGCATATTCCTCAAAAAGAGGGTTTCCAATCTGCTCTGTCTAAAGGAAGGTTCAACTCTGTGAGTTGAACACACGCAAATCAAAGAAGTTTCTGAAAATTCTTCCTTCTAGCATTAGATGAAGAAATCCCGCTTCCAATGAAATCCTCAAAGAGGTCCAAATATCCCCTTGCAGACTTCAAAACCAGAGTGTTTCCAAGCAGCTCTATGAAAAGAAAGGTTAAACTCTGTGAGTGGAACACACACATCACAAAGTAGATTCTGAAAATGATTCTCTCTAGTTTTTATACGAGGAGATTTCCTTTTCTACCGTTGGCCCCAAAGTGCTTGAAATCTCCACATGCATATTCCTCAAAAAGAGGGTTTCCAATCTGCTCTGTCTAAAGGAAGGTTCAACTCTGTTAGTTGAACACACACAAATCAACGAAGTTACTGAGAAATCTTCTGTGTAGCATTAGATGAAGAAATCCCGCTTCCAACGAAATCCACAAAGAGGTCCAAATATCCACTTGCAGACTTTACAATCAGAGTGTTTACAGACTGCTCTATGAAAAGAAAGGTTAAACTCTGTGAGTGGAACGCCCACATCACAAAGTGGTTTCTGAGAATGATTCTCTCTAGTTTTTATACGAGGATATTTACTTTTCTACCGATGGCCCCAAAACGCTTGAAATCTCCACATGCAAATTCCTAAAAAAGAGTGTTTCCAATCTGCTCTGTCTAAAGGAAGGTTCAATTCTGTGAGTTGAACACACAGAAATCAAAGAAGTTTCTGAGAATTCTTCCTTCTAGCATTAGATGAAGAAATCCCGCTTCCAACGAAATCCTCAAAGAGGTCCAAATATCCACTTGCAGACTTCACAAACAGAGTGTTTACAAACTGCTCTTTCAAAAGAAAGGTTAAACTCTGTGAGTGGATCGCACACATCACAAAGTGGTTTCTGAGAATTATTCTCTCTTGTTTTTATACGAGGAGATTTCCTTTTCTACCGTTGGCCCCAAAGTGCTTGAAATCTCCACATGCATATTCCTCAAAAAGAGGGTTTCCAATCTGCTCTGTCTAAAGGAAGGTTCAACTCTGTTAGTTGAACACACACAAATCAACGAAGTTACTGAGAAATCTTCTGTGTAGCATTAGAGGAAGAAATCCCGCTTCCAACGAAATCCACAAAGAGGTCCAAATATCCACCTGCAGACTTTACAAACAGAGTGTTTACAAACTGCTCTATGAAAAGAAAGGTTAAACTCTGTGAGTGGAACGCACACATCACAAAGTGGTTACTGAGAATGATTCTCTCTAGTTTTTATACGAGGATATTTCCTTTTCTACCTTTGGCCCCAAAACGCTTGAAATCTCCACATGCAAATTCCTCAAAAAGAGGGTTTCCAATCTGCTCTGTCTAAAGGAAGGTTCAACTCTGTTAGTTGAACACACACAAATCAAAGAAGTTATTGAGAAATCTTCTGTGTAGCATTAGATGAAGAAATCCCGCTTCCAACGAAATCCACAAAGAGGTCCAATTATCCACTTGCAGACTTTACAAACAGAGTGTTTAGAAACTGCTCTATGAAAAGAAAGGTTAAACTCTGTGAGTGGAACGCACACGTCTCAAAGTGGTTTCTGAGAATGATTCTCTCTAGTTTTTATACGAGGATATTTCCTTTTCTACCGATGGCCCCAAAACGCTTGAAATCTCCACATGCAAATTCCTCAAAAAGAGTGTTTCCACTCTGCTCTGTCTAAAGGAAGGTTCAACTCTGTGAGTTGAACACACACAAATCAAAGAAGTTTCTGAGAATTCTTCCTTCTAGCATTAGATGAAGAAATCCCGCTTCCAACGAAATCCTCAAAGAGGTCCAAATATCCACTTGCAGACTTTACAAACAGAGTGTTTACAAACTGCTCTATGAAAAGAAAGGTTAAACTCTTTGAGTGGAACGCACACATCACAAAGTGGTTTCTGAGAATGATTCTCTCTAGTTTTTATACGAGGATATTTCCTTTTCTACCGATGACCCCAAAACGCTTGAAATCTCCACATGCAAATTCCTAAAAAAGAGTGTTTCCAATCGGCTCTGTCTAAAGGAAGGTTCAACTCTGTGAGTTGAACACACACAAATCAAAGAAGTTTCTGAGAATTCTTCCTTCTAGCATTAGATGAAGAAATCCCGCTTCCAACGAAATCCTCAAAGAGGTCCAAATATCCAATTGCAGACTTTACAAACAGAGTGTTTACAAACTGCTCTTTCAAAAGAAAGGTTAAACTCTGTGAGTGGAACGCACACGTCACAAAGTAGTTTCTGAGAATGATTCTCTCTTGTTTTTATACGAGGAGATTTCCTTTTCTACCGTTGGCCCCAAACTGCTTGAAATCTCCACATGCATATTCCTCAAAAAGAGGGTTTCCAATCTGCTCTGTCTAAAGGAAGGTTCAACTCTGTTAGTTGAACACACACAAATCAACGAAGTTACTGAGAAATCTTCTGTGTAGCATTAGATGAAGAAATACCGCTTCCAACGAAATCCACAAAGAGGTTCACATATCCACTTGCAGACTTTACAAACAGAGTGTTTACAAACAGCCCTATGAAAAGAAAGGTTAAACTCTGTGAGTGGAACGCACACATCACAAAGTAGTTTCTGAGAATGATTCTCTCTACCTTTTATACGAGGATATTTCCTTTTCTACCGATGGCCCCAAAACGCTTGAAATCTCCACATGCAAATTCCTCAAAAAGAGGGTATCCAATCTGCTCTGTCTAAAGGAAGGTTCAACTCTGTGAGTTGAACACACACAAATCAAAGAAGTTTCTGAGAATTCTTCCTTCTAGCATTAGATGAAGAAATCCCGCTTCCAACAAAATCCTCCAAGAGGTCCAAATATCCACTTGCAGACTTCACAAACAGAGTGTTTCCAAACTGCTCTATGAAAAGAAAGGTTAAACTCTGTGAGTGGATCGCACACATCACAAAGTGGTTTCTGAGAATGATTCTCTCTAGTTTTTATACGAGGATATTTCCTTTTCCACCGATGGCCCAAAAACGCTTGAAATCTCCACATGCAAATTCCTCAAAAAGAGGGTTTCCAATCTGCTCTGTCTAAAGGAAGGTTCAACTCTGTTAGTTGAACACACACAAATCAACGAAGTTATTGAGAAATCTTCTGTGTAGCATTAGATGAAGAAATCCCGCTTCCAACGAAATCCACAAAGAGGTCCAAATATCCACTTGCAGACTTTACAATCAGAGTGTTTACAGACTGCTCTATGAAAAGAAAGGTTAAACTCTGTGAGTGGAACGCCCACATCACAAAGTGGTTTCTGAGAATGATTCTCTCTAGTTTTTATACGAGGATATTTACTTTTCTACCGATGGCCCCAAAACGCTTGAAATCTCCACATGCAAATTCCTAAAAAAGAGTGTTTCCAATCTGCTCTGTCTAAAGGAAGGTTCAATTCTGTGAGTTGAACACACACAAATCAAAGAAGTTTCTGAGAATTCTTCCTTCTAGCATTAGATGAAGAAATCCCGCTTCCAACGAAATCCTCAAAGAGGTCCAAATATCCACTTGCAGACTTTACAAACAGAGTGTTTACAAACTGCTCTATGAAAAGAAAGGTTAAACTCTTTGAGTGGAACGCACACATCACAAAGTGGTTTCTCAGAATGATTCTCTCTAGTTTTTATACGAGGATATTTCCTTTTCTACCGATGACCCCAAAACGCTTGAAATCTCCACATGCAAATTCCTAAAAAAGAGTGTTTCCAATCGGCTCTGTCTAAAGGAAGGTTCCACTCTGTGAGTTGAACACACACAAATCAAAGAAGTTTCTGAGAATTCTTCCTTCTAGCATTAGATGAAGAAATCCCTCTTCCAACGAAATCCTCAAAGAGGTCCAAATATCCAATTGCAGACTTTACAAACAGAGTGTTTACAAACTGCTCTTTCAAAAGAAAGGTTAAACTCTGTGAGTGGAACGCACACATCACAAAGTAGTTTCTGAGAATGATTCTCCCTTGTTTTTATACGAGGAGATTTCCTTTTCTACCGTTGGCCCCAAAGTGCTTGAAATCTCCACATGCATATTCCTCAAAAAGAGGGTTTCCAATCTGCTCTGTCTAAAGGAAGGTTCAACTCTGTTAGTTGAAAACACACAAATCAACGAAGATACTGAGAAATCTTCTGTGTAGCATTAGATGAAGAAATACCGCTTCCAACGAAATCCACAAAGAGGTCCACATATCCACTTGCAGACTTTACAAACAGAGTGTTTACAAACAGCCCTATGAAAAGAAAGGTTAAACTCTGTGAGTGGAACGCACACATCACAAAGTAGTTTCTGAGAATGATTCTCTCTACCTTTTATACGAGGATATTTCCTTTTCTACCGATGGCCCCAAAACGCTTGAAATCTCCACATGCAAATTCCTCAAAAAGAGGGTTTCCAATCTGCTCTGTCTAAAGGAAGGTTCAACTCTGTGAGTTGAACACACACAAATCAAAGAAGTTTCTGAGAATTCTTCCTTCTAGCATTAGATGAAGAAATCCCGCTTCCAACGAAATCCTCCAAGAGGTCCAAATATCCACTTGCAGACTTTACAAACAGAGTGTTTACAAACTGCTCTATGAAAAGAAAGGTTAAACTCTTTGAGTGGAACGCACACATCACAAAGTGGTTTCTGAGAATGATTCTCTCTAGTTTTTATACGAGGATATTTCCTTTTCTACCGATGACCCCAAAACGCTTGAAATCTCCACATGCAAATTCCTAAAAAAGAGTGTTTCCAATCGGCTCTGTCTAAAGGAAGGTTCAACTCTGTGAGTTGAACACACACAAATCAAAGAAGTTTCTGAGAATTCTTCCTTCTAGCATTAGATGAAGAAATCCCGCTTCCAACGAAATCCTCAAAGAGGTCCAAATATCCAATTGCAGACTTTACAAACAGAGTGTTTACAAACTGGTCTTTCAAAAGAAAGGTTAAACTCTGTGAGTGGAACGCACACATCACAAAGTAGTTTCTGAGAATGATTCTCCCTTGTTTTTATACGAGGAGATTTCCTTTTCTACCGTTGGCCCCAAAGTGCTTGAAATCTCCACATGCATATTCCTCAAAAAGAGGGTTTCCAATCTGCTCTGTCTAAAGGAAGGTTCAACTCTGTTAGTTGAACACACACAAATCAACGAAGTTACTGAGAAATCTTCTGTGTAGCATTAGATGAAGAAATACCGCTTCCAACGAAATCCACAAAGAGGTCCACATATCCACTTGCAGACTTTACAAACAGCGTGTTTACAAACAGCCCTATGAAAAGAAAGGTTAAACTCTGTGAGTGGAACGCACACATCACAAAGTAGTTTCTGAGAATGATTCTCTCTACCTTTTATACGAGGATATTTCCTTTTCTACCGATGGCCCCAAAACGCTTGAAATCTCCACATGCAAATTCCTCAAAAAGAGGGTATCCAATCTGCTCTGTCTAAAGGAAGGTTCAACTCTGTGAGTTGAACACACACAAATCAAAGAAGTTTCTGAGAATTCTTCCTTCTAGCATTAGATGAAGAAATCCCGCTTCCAACAAAATCCTCCAAGAGGTCCAAATATCCACTTGCAGACTTCACAAACAGAGTGTTTCCAAACTGCTCTATGAAAAGAAAGGTTAAACTCTGTGAGTGGATCGCACACATCACAAAGTGGTTTCTGAGAATGATTCTCTCTAGTTTTTATACGAGGATATTTCCTTTTCCACCGATGGCCCAAAAACGCTTGAAATCTCCACATGCAAATTCCTCAAAAAGAGGGTTTCCAATCTGCTCTGTCTAAAGGAAGGTTCAACTCTGTTAGTTGAACACACACAAATCAACGAAGTTATTGAGAAATCTTCTGTGTAGCATTAGATGAAGAAATCCCGCTTCCAACGAAATCCACAAAGAGGTCCAAATATCCACTTGCAGACTTTACAATCAGAGTGTTTACAGACTGCTCTATGAAAAGAAAGGTTAAACTCTGTGAGTGGAACGCCCACATCACAAAGTGGTTTCTGAGAATGATTCTCTCTAGTTTTTATACGAGGATATTTACTTTTCTACCGATGGCCCCAAAACGCTTGAAATCTCCACATGCAAATTCCTAAAAAAGAGTGTTTCCAATCTGCTCTGTCTAAAGGAAGGTTCAATTCTGTGAGTTGAACACACACAAATCAAAGAAGTTTCTGAGAATTCTTCCTTCTAGCATTAGATGAAGAAATCCCGCTTCCAACGAAATCCTCAAAGAGGTCCAAATATCCACTTGCAGACTTTACAAACAGAGTGTTTACAAACTGCTCTATGAAAAGAAAGGTTAAACTCTTTGAGTGGAACGCACACATCACAAAGTGGTTTCTGAGAATGATTCTCTCTAGTTTTTATACGAGGATATTTCCTTTTCTACCGATGACCCCAAAACGCTTGAAATCTCCACATGCAAATTCCTAAAAAAGAGTGTTTCCAATCGGCTCTGTCTAAAGGAAGGTTCCACTCTGTGAGTTGAACACACACAAATCAAAGAAGTTTCTGAGAATTCTTCCTTCTAGCATTAGATGAAGAAATCCCTCTTCCAACGAAATCCTCAAAGAGGTCCAAATATCCAATTGCAGACTTTACAAACAGAGTGTTTACAAACTGCTCTTTCAAAAGAAAGGTTAAACTCTGTGAGTGGAACGCACACATCACAAAGTAGTTTCTGAGAATGATTCTCCCTTGTTTTTATACGAGGAGATTTCCTTTTCTACCGTTGGCCCCAAAGTGCTTGAAATCTCCACATGCATATTCCTCAAAAAGAGGGTTTCCAATCTGCTCTGTCTAAAGGAAGGTTCAACTCTGTTAGTTGAACACACACAAATCAACGAAGATACTGAGAAATCTTCTGTGTAGCATTAGATGAAGAAATACCGCTTCCAACGAAATCCACAAAGAGGTCCACATATCCACTTGCAGACTTTACAAACAGAGTGTTTACAAACAGCCCTATGAAAAGAAAGGTTAAACTCTGTGAGTGGAACGCACACATCACAAAGTAGTTTCTGAGAATGATTCTCTCTACCTTTTATACGAGGATATTTCCTTTTCTACCGATGGCCCCAAAACGCTTGAAATCTCCACATGCAAATTCCTCAAAAAGAGGGTTTCCAATCTGCTCTGTCTAAAGGAAGGTTCAACTCTGTGAGTTGAACACACACAAATCAAAGAAGTTTCTGAGAATTCTTCCTTCTAGCATTAGATGAAGAAATCCCGCTTCCAACGAAATCCTCAAAGAGGTCCAAATATCCACTTGCAGACTTTACAAACAGAGTGTTTACAAACTGCTCTATGAAAAGAAAGGTTAAACTCTTTGAGTGGAACGCACACATCACAAAGTGGTTTCTGAGAATGATTCTCTCTAGTTTTTATACGAGGATATTTCCTTTTCTACCGATGACCCCAAAACGCTTGAAATCTCCACATGCAAATTCCTAAAAAAGAGTGTTTCCAATCGGCTCTGTCTAAAGGAAGGTTCAACTCTGTGAGTTGAACACACACAAATCAAAGAAGTTTCTGAGAATTCTTCCTTCTAGCATTAGATGAAGAAATCCCGCTTCCAACGAAATCCTCAAAGAGGTCCAAATATCCAATTGCAGACTTTACAAACAGAGTGTTTACAAACTGGTCTTTCAAAAGAAAGGTTAAACTCTGTGAGTGGAACGCACACATCACAAAGTAGTTTCTGAGAATGATTCTCCCTTGTTTTTATACGAGGAGATTTCCTTTTCTACCGTTGGCCCCAAAGTGCTTGAAATCTCCACATGCATATTCCTCAAAAAGAGGGTTTCCAATCTGCTCTGTCTAAAGGAAGGTTCAACTCTGTTAGTTGAACACACACAAATCAACGAAGTTACTGAGAAATCTTCTGTGTAGCATTAGATGAAGAAATACCGCTTCCAACGAAATCCACAAAGAGGTCCACATATCCACTTGCAGACTTTACAAACAGCGTGTTTACAAACAGCCCTATGAAAAGAAAGGTTAAACTCTGTGAGTGGAACGCACACATCACAAAGTAGTTTCTGAGAATGATTCTCTCTACCTTTTATACGAGGATATTTCCTTTTCTACCGATGGCCCCAAAACGCTTGAAATCTCCACATGCAAATTCCTCAAAAAGAGGGTATCCAATCTGCTCTGTCTAAAGGAAGGTTCAACTCTGTGAGTTGAACACACACAAATCAAAGAAGTTTCTGAGAATTCTTCCTTCTAGCATTAGATGAAGAAATCCCGCTTCCAACAAAATCCTCCAAGAGGTCCAAATATCCACTTGCAGACTTCACAAACAGAGTGTTTCCAAACTGCTCTATGAAAAGAAAGGTTAAACTCTGTGAGTGGATCGCACACATCACAAAGTGGTTTCTGAGAATGATTCTCTCTAGTTTTTATACGAGGATATTTCCTTTTCCACCGATGGCCCAAAAACGCTTGAAATCTCCACATGCAAATTCCTCAAAAAGAGGGTTTCCAATCTGCTCTGTCTAAAGGAAGGTTCAACTCTGTGAGTTGAACACACACAAATCAAAGAAGTTTCTGAGAATTCTTCCTTCTAGCATTAGATGAAGAAATCCCGCTTCCAACGATATCCTCAAAGAGGTCCAAATATCCACTTGCAGACTTTACAAACAGAGTGTTTCCAAACTGCTCTATGAAAAGAAAGGTTAAACTCTGTGAGTGGAACGCACACATCACAAAGTAGTTTCTGAGAATGATTCTCTCTTGTTTTTATACGAGGAGACTTCCTTTTCTACCGTTGGCCCCATAGTGCTTGAAATCTCCACATGCATATTCCTCAAAAAGAGGGTTTCCAATCTGCTCTGTCTAAAGGAAGGTTCAACTCTGTTAGTTGAACACACACAAATCAACGAAGTTACTGAGAAATCTTCTGTGTAGCATTAGATGAAGAAATACCGCTTCCAACGAAATCCACAAAGAGGTCCATATATCCAGCTGCAGACTTTACAAACAGAGTGTTTACAAACTGCTCTATGAAAAGAAAGGTTAAACTCTGTGAGTGGAACGCACACATCACAAAGTGGTTTCTGAGAATGATTCTCTCTACCTTTTATACGAGGATATTTCCTTTTCTACCGATGGCCCCAAAACGCTTGAAATCTCCACATGCAAATTCCTCAAAAAGAGGGTATCCAATCTGCTCTGTCTAAAGGAAGGTTCAACTCTGTGAGTTGAACACACACAAATCAAAGAAGTTTCTGAGAATTCTTCCTTCTAGCATTAGATGAAGAAATCCCGCTTCCAACAAAATCCTCCAAGAGGTCCAAATATCCACTTGCAGACTTCACAAACAGAGTGTTTCCAAACTGCTCTATGAAAAGAAAGGTTAAACTCTGTGAGTGGATCGCACACATCACAAAGTGGTTTCTGAGAATGATTCTCTCTAGTTTTTATACGAGGATATTTCCTTTTCCACCGATGGCCCAAAAACGCTTGAAATCTCCACATGCAAATTCCTCAAAAAGAGGGTTTCCAATCTGCTCTGTCTAAAGGAAGGTTCAACTCTGTTAGTTGAACACACACAAATCAACGAAGTTATTGAGAAATCTTCTGTGTAGCATTAGATGAAGAAATCCCGCTTCCAACGAAATCCACAAAGAGGTCCAAATATCCACTTGCAGACTTTACAATCAGAGTGTTTACAGACTGCTCTATGAAAAGAAAGGTTAAACTCTGTGAGTGGAACGCCCACATCACAAAGTGGTTTCTGAGAATGATTCTCTCTAGTTTTTATACGAGGATATTTACTTTTCTACCGATGGCCCCAAAACGCTTGAAATCTCCACATGCAAATTCCTAAAAAAGAGTGTTTCCAATCTGCTCTGTCTAAAGGAAGGTTCAATTCTGTGAGTTGAACACACACAAATCAAAGAAGTTTCTGAGAATTCTTCCTTCTAGCATTAGATGAAGAAATCCCGCTTCCAACGAAATCCTCAAAGAGGTCCAAATATCCACTTGCAGACTTTACAAACAGAGTGTTTACAAACTGCTCTATGAAAAGAAAGGTTAAACTCTTTGAGTGGAACGCACACATCACAAAGTGGTTTCTGAGAATGATTCTCTCTAGTTTTTATACGAGGATATTTCCTTTTCTACCGATGACCCCAAAACGCTTGAAATCTCCACATGCAAATTCCTAAAAAAGAGTGTTTCCAATCGGCTCTGTCTAAAGGAAGGTTCCACTCTGTGAGTTGAACACACACAAATCAAAGAAGTTTCTGAGAATTCTTCCTTCTAGCATTAGATGAAGAAATCCCTCTTCCAACGAAATCCTCAAAGAGGTCCAAATATCCAATTGCAGACTTTACAAACAGAGTGTTTACAAACTGCTCTTTCAAAAGAAAGGTTAAACTCTGTGAGTGGAACGCACACATCACAAAGTAGTTTCTGAGAATGATTCTCCCTTGTTTTTATACGAGGAGATTTCCTTTTCTACCGTTGGCCCCAAAGTGCTTGAAATCTCCACATGCATATTCCTCAAAAAGAGGGTTTCCAATCTGCTCTGTCTAAAGGAAGGTTCAACTCTGTTAGTTGAAAACACACAAATCAACGAAGATACTGAGAAATCTTCTGTGTAGCATTAGATGAAGAAATACCGCTTCCAACGAAATCCACAAAGAGGTCCACATATCCACTTGCAGACTTTACAAACAGAGTGTTTACAAACAGCCCTATGAAAAGAAAGGTTAAACTCTGTGAGTGGAACGCACACATCACAAAGTAGTTTCTGAGAATGATTCTCTCTACCTTTTATACGAGGATATTTCCTTTTCTACCGATGGCCCCAAAACGCTTGAAATCTCCACATGCAAATTCCTCAAAAAGAGGGTTTCCAATCTGCTCTGTCTAAAGGAAGGTTCAACTCTGTGAGTTGAACACACACAAATCAAAGAAGTTTCTGAGAATTCTTCCTTCTAGCATTAGATGAAGAAATCCCGCTTCCAACGAAATCCTCCAAGAGGTCCAAATATCCACTTGCAGACTTTACAAACAGAGTGTTTACAAACTGCTCTATGAAAAGAAAGGTTAAACTCTTTGAGTGGAACGCACACATCACAAAGTGGTTTCTGAGAATGATTCTCTCTAGTTTTTATACGAGGATATTTCCTTTTCTACCGATGACCCCAAAACGCTTGAAATCTCCACATGCAAATTCCTAAAAAAGAGTGTTTCCAATCGGCTCTGTCTAAAGGAAGGTTCAACTCTGTGAGTTGAACACACACAAATCAAAGAAGTTTCTGAGAATTCTTCCTTCTAGCATTAGATGAAGAAATCCCGCTTCCAACGAAATCCTCAAAGAGGTCCAAATATCCAATTGCAGACTTTACAAACAGAGTGTTTACAAACTGGTCTTTCAAAAGAAAGGTTAAACTCTGTGAGTGGAACGCACACATCACAAAGTAGTTTCTGAGAATGATTCTCCCTTGTTTTTATACGAGGAGATTTCCTTTTCTACCGTTGGCCCCAAAGTGCTTGAAATCTCCACATGCATATTCCTCAAAAAGAGGGTTTCCAATCTGCTCTGTCTAAAGGAAGGTTCAACTCTGTTAGTTGAACACACACAAATCAACGAAGTTACTGAGAAATCTTCTGTGTAGCATTAGATGAAGAAATACCGCTTCCAACGAAATCCACAAAGAGGTCCACATATCCACTTGCAGACTTTACAAACAGCGTGTTTACAAACAGCCCTATGAAAAGAAAGGTTAAACTCTGTGAGTGGAACGCACACATCACAAAGTAGTTTCTGAGAATGATTCTCTCTACCTTTTATACGAGGATATTTCCTTTTCTACCGATGGCCCCAAAACGCTTGAAATCTCCACATGCAAATTCCTCAAAAAGAGGGTATCCAATCTGCTCTGTCTAAAGGAAGGTTCAACTCTGTGAGTTGAACACACACAAATCAAAGAAGTTTCTGAGAATTCTTCCTTCTAGCATTAGATGAAGAAATCCCGCTTCCAACAAAATCCTCCAAGAGGTCCAAATATCCACTTGCAGACTTCACAAACAGAGTGTTTCCAAACTGCTCTATGAAAAGAAAGGTTAAACTCTGTGAGTGGATCGCACACATCACAAAGTGGTTTCTGAGAATGATTCTCTCTAGTTTTTATACGAGGATATTTCCTTTTCCACCGATGGCCCAAAAACGCTTGAAATCTCCACATGCAAATTCCTCAAAAAGAGGGTTTCCAATCTGCTCTGTCTAAAGGAAGGTTCAACTCTGTGAGTTGAACACACACAAATCAAAGAAGTTTCTGAGAATTCTTCCTTCTAGCATTAGATGAAGAAATCCCGCTTCCAACGATATCCTCAAAGAGGTCCAAATATCCACTTGCAGACTTTACAAACAGAGTGTTTCCAAACTGCTCTATGAAAAGAAAGGTTAAACTCTGTGAGTGGAACGCACACATCACAAAGTAGTTTCTGAGAATGATTCTCTCTTGTTTTTATACGAGGAGACTTCCTTTTCTACCGTTGGCCCCATAGTGCTTGAAATCTCCACATGCATATTCCTCAAAAAGAGGGTTTCCAATCTGCTCTGTCTAAAGGAAGGTTCAACTCTGTTAGTTGAACACACACAAATCAACGAAGTTACTGAGAAATCTTCTGTGTAGCATTAGATGAAGAAATACCGCTTCCAACGAAATCCACAAAGAGGTCCATATATCCACCTGCAGACTTTACAAACAGAGTGTTTACAAACTGCTCTATGAAAAGAAAGGTTAAACTCTGTGAGTGGAACGCACACATCACAAAGTGGTTTCTGAGAATGATTCTCTCTAGTTTTTATACGAGGATATTTCCTTTTCTACCGATGGCCCCAAAACGCTTGAAATCTCCACGTGCAAATTCCTCAAAAAGAGGGTTTCCAATCTGCTCTGTCTAAAGGAAGGTTCAACTCTGTGAGTTCAACACACACAAATCAAAGAAGTTTCTGAGAATTCTTCCTTCTAGCATTAGATGAAGAAATCCCGCTTCCAATGAAATCCTCAAAGAGGTCCAAATATCCCCTTGCAGACTTCAAAACCAGAGTGTTTCCAAACTGCTCTATGAAAAGAAAGGTTAAACTCTGTGAGTGCAACACACACATCACAAAGTAGTTTCTGAAAATGATTCTCTCTAGTTTTTATACGAGGATATTTCCTTTTCTACAGTTGGCCACAAAATGCTTGAAATCTCCACATGCATATTCCTCAAAAAGAGGGTTTCCAATCTGCTCTGTCTAAAGGAAGGTTCAACTCTGTGAGTTGAACACACACAAATCAAAGAAGTTTCTGAGAATTCTTCCTTCTAGCATTAGATGAAGAAATCCCGCTTCCAACGAAATCCTCCAAGAGGTCCAAATGTCCACTTGCAGACTTTACAAACAGAGTGTTTCCAAACTGCTCTATGAAAAGAAAGGTTAAACTCTGTGAGTGGAACGCACACATCACAAAGTAGTTTCTGAGAATGATTCGCTCTTGTTTTTATACGAGGAGATTTCCTTTTCTACCGTTGGCCCCAAAGTGCTTGAAATCTCCACATGCATATTCCTCAAAAAGAGGGTTTCCAATCTGCTCTGTCTAAAGGAAGGTTCAACTCTGTTAGTTGAACACACACAAATCAAGGAATATACTGAGAAATCTTCTGTGTAGCATTAGATGAAGAAATACCGCTTCCAACGAAATCCACAAAGAGGTCCATATATCCACTTGCAGACTTTACAAACAGAGTGTTTACAAACTGCCCTATGAAAAGAAAGGTTAAACTCTGTGAGTGGATTGCACACATCACAAAGTGGTTTCTGAGATTGATTCTCTCTAGTTTTTATACGAGGATATTTCCTTTTCTACCGATGGCCCAAAAACGCTTGATATCTCCACATGCAAATTCCTCAGAAAGAGGGTTTCCAATCTGCTGTGTCTAAAGGAAGGTTCAACTCTGTTAGTTGAACACACACAAATCAACGAAGTTATTGAGAAATCTTCTGTGTAGCATTAGATGAAGAAATCCCGCTTCCAACGAAATCCACAAAGAGGTCCAAATATCCACTTGCAGACTTTACAAACAGAGTGTTTACAAACTGCTCTATGAAAAGAAAGGTTAAACTCTGTGAGTGGAACGCACACATCACAAAGTGGTTTCTGAGAATGATTCTCTCTAGTTTTTATACGAGGATATTTCCTTTTCTACCGAAGACCCCAAAACGCTTGAAATCTCCACATGCAAATTCCTAAAAAAGAGTGTTTCCAATCTGCTCTGTCTAAAGGAAGGTTCAACTCTGTGAGTTGAACACACACAAATCAAAGAAGTTTCTGAGAATTCTTCCTTCTAGCATTAGATGAAGAAATCCCGCTTCCAACGAAATCCTCAAAGAGGTCCAAATATCCACTTGCAGACTTTACAAACAGAGTGTTTCCAAACTGCTCTATGAAAAGAAAGGTTAAACTCTGTGAGTGGAACGCACACATCACAAAGTAGTTTCTGAGAATGATTCTCTCTTGTTTTTATACGAGGAGATTTCCTTTTCTACCGTTGGCCCCATAGTGCTTGAAATCTCCACATGCATATTCCTGAAAAAAGAGGGTTTCCAATCTGCTCTGTCTAAAGGAAGGTTCAACTCTGTTAGTTGAACACACACAAATCAACGAAGTTACTGAGAAATCTTCTGTGTAGCATTAGATGAAGAAATACCGCTTCCAACGAAATCCACAAAGAGGTCCATATATCCACCTGCAGACTTTACAAACAGAGTGTTTCCAAACTGCTCTATGAAAAGAAAGGTTAAATTCTGTGAGTGGAACGCACACATCACAAAGTGGTTTCTGAGAATGATTCTCTCTAGTTTTTATACGAGGATATTTCCTTTTCTACCGATGGCCCCAAAACGCTTGAAATCTCCACGTGCAAATTCCTCCAAAAGAGGGTTTCCAATCTGCTCTGTCTAAAGGAAGGTTCAACTCTGTGAGTTCAACACACACAAATCAAAGAAGTTTCTGAGAATTCTTCCTTCTAGCATTAGATGAAGAAATCCCGCTTCCAATGAAATCCTCAAAGAGGTCCAAATATCCCCTTGCAGACTTCAAAACCAGAGTGTTTCCAAACTGCTCTATGAAAAGAAAGGTTAAACTCTGTGAGTGGAACACACACATCACAAAGTAGTTTCTGAAAATGATTCTCTCTAGTTTTTATACGAGGATATTTCCTTTTCTACCGTTGGCCACAAAATGCTTGAAATCTCCACATGCATATTCCTCAAAAAGAGGGTTTCCAATCTGCTCTGTCTAAAGGAAGGTTCAACTCTGTGAGTTGAACACACACAAATCAAAGAAGTTTCTGAGAATTCTTCCTTCTAGCATTAGATGAAGGAATCCCGCTTCCAACGAAATCCTCCAAGAGGTCCATATATCCACTTGCAGACTTCACAAACAGAGTGTTTCCAAACTGCTCTATGAAAAGAAAGGTTAAACTCTGTGAGTGGATCGCACACATCACAAAGTGGTTTCTGAGAATGATTCTCTCTAGTTTTTATACGAGGATATTTCCTTTTCCACCGATGGCCCAAAAACGCTTGAAATCTCCACATGCAAATTCCTCAAAAAGAGGGTTTCCAATCTGCTCTGTCTAAAGGAAGGTTCAACTCTGTTAGTTGAACACACACAAATCAACGAAGTTATTGAGAAATCTTCTGTGTAGCATTAGATGAAGAAATCCCGCTTCCAACGAAATCCACAGAGGTCCAAATATCCACTTGCAGACTTTACAATCAGAGTGTTTACAGACTGCTCTATGAAAAGAAAGGTTAAACTCTGTGAGTGGAACGCACACATCACAAAGTGGTTTCTGAGAATGATTCTCTCTAGTTTTTATACGAGGATATTTCCTTTTCTACCGATGGCCCCAAAACGCTTGAAATCTCCACATGCAAATTCCTAAAAAAGAGTGTTTCCAATCTGCTCTGTCTAAAGGAAGGTTCAATTCTGTGAGTTGAACACACACAAATTAAAGAAGTTTCTGAGAATTCTTCCTTCTAGCATTAGATGAAGAAATCCCGCTTCCAACGAAATCCTCAAAGAGGTCCAAATATCCACTTGCAGACTTTACAAACAGAGTGTTTACAAACTGCTCTATGAAAAGAAAGGTTAAACTCTGTGAGTGGAACGCACACATCACAAAGTGGTTACTGAGAATGATTCTCTCTAGTTTTTATAAGAGGAGATTTCCTTTTCTACCGTTGGCCCCAAAGTGCTTGAAATCTCCACATGCATATTCCTCAAAAAGAGGGTTTCCAATCTGCTCTGTCTAAAGGAAGGTTCAACTCTGTTAGTTGAACACACACAAATCAACGAATTTACTGAGAAATCTTCTGTGTAGCATTAGATGAAGAAATCCCGCTTCCAACGAAATCCACAAAGAGGTCCATATATCCACTTGCAGACTTTACAAACAGAGTGTTTACAAACTGCCCTATGAAAAGAAAGGTTAAACTCTGTGAGTGGATCGCACACATCACAAACTGGTTTCTGAGAATGATTCTCTCTAGTTTTTATACAAGGATATTTCCTTTTCTACCGATGGCCCAAAAACGCTTGAAATCTCCACATGCAAATTCCTCAAAAAGAGGGTTTCCAATCTGCTCTGTCTAAAGGAAGGTTCAACTCTGTGAGTTGAACACACACAAATCAAAGAAGTTTCTGAGAATTCTTCCTTCTAGCATTAGATGAAGAAATCCCGCTTCCAACGAAATCCTCCAAGAGGTCCAAATATCCACTTGCAGACTTCACCAACAGAGTGTTTCCAAACTGCTCTATGAAAAGAAAGGTTAAACTCTGTGAGTGGATCGCACACATCACAAAGTGGTTTCTGAGAATGATTCTCTCTTGTTTTTATACGAGGAGATTTCCTTTTCTCCCGTTGGCCCCATAGTGCTTGAAATCTCCACATGCATATTCCTCAAAAAGAGGGTTTCCAATCTGCTCTGTCTAAAGGAAGGTTCAACTCTGTTAGTTGAACACACACAAATCAACGAAGTTACTGAGAAATCTTCTGTGTAGCATTAGATGAAGAAATACCGCTTCCAACGAAATCCACAAAGAGGTCCATATATCCACCTGCAGACTTTACAAACAGAGTGTTTCCAAACTGCTCTATGAAAAGAAAGGTTAAACTCTGTGAGTGGAACGCACACATCACAAAGTGGTTTCTGAGAATGATTCTCTCTAGTTTTTATACGAGGATATTTCCTTTTCTACCGATGGCCCCAAAACGCTTGAAATCTCCACGTGCAAATTCCTCCAAAAGAGGGTTTCCAATCTGCTCTGTCTAAAGGAAGGTTCAACTCTGTGAGTTCAACACACACAAATCAAAGAAGTTTCTGAGAATTCTTCCTTCTAGCATTAGATGAAGAAATCCCGCTTCCAATGAAATCCTCAAAGAGGTCCAAATATCCCCTTGCAGACTTCAAAACCAGAGTGTTTCCAAACTGCTCTATGAAAAGAAAGGTTAAACTCTGTGAGTGGAACACACACATCACAAAGTAGTTTCTGAAAATGATTCTCTCTAGTTTTTATACGAGGATATTTCCTTTTCTACCGTTGGCCACAAAATGCTTGAAATCTCCACATGCATATTCCTCAAAAAGAGGGTTTCCAATCTGCTCTGTCTAAAGGAAGGTTCAACTCTGTGAGTTGAACACACACAAATCAAAGAAGTTTCTGAGAATTCTTCCTTCTAGCATTAGATGAAGGAATCCCGCTTCCAACGAAATCCTCCAAGAGGTCCATATATCCACTTGCAGACTTCACAAACAGAGTGTTTCCAAACTGCTCTATGAAAAGAAAGGTTAAACTCTGTGAGTGGATCGCACACATCACAAAGTGGTTTCTGAGAATGATTCTCTCTAGTTTTTATACGAGGATATTTCCTTTTCCACCGATGGCCCAAAAACGCTTGAAATCTCCACATGCAAATTCCTCAAAAAGAGGGTTTCCAATCTGCTCTGTCTAAAGGAAGGTTCAACTCTGTTAGTTGAACACACACAAATCAACGAAGTTATTGAGAAATCTTCTGTGTAGCATTAGATGAAGAAATCCCGCTTCCAACGAAATCCACAGAGGTCCAAATATCCACTTGCAGACTTTACAATCAGAGTGTTTACAGACTGCTCTATGAAAAGAAAGGTTAAACTCTGTGAGTGGAACGCACACATCACAAAGTGGTTTCTGAGAATGATTCTCTCTAGTTTTTATACGAGGATATTTCCTTTTCTACCGATGGCCCCAAAACGCTTGAAATCTCCACATGCAAATTCCTAAAAAAGAGTGTTTCCAATCTGCTCTGTCTAAAGGAAGGTTCAATTCTGTGAGTTGAACACACACAAATTAAAGAAGTTTCTGAGAATTCTTCCTTCTAGCATTAGATGAAGAAATCCCGCTTCCAACGAAATCCTCAAAGAGGTCCAAATATCCACTTGCAGACTTTACAAACAGAGTGTTTACAAACTGCTCTATGAAAAGAAAGGTTAAACTCTGTGAGTGGAACGCACACATCACAAAGTGGTTACTGAGAATGATTCTCTCTAGTTTTTATACGAGGAGATTTCCTTTTCTACCGTTGGCCCCAAAGTGCTTGAAATCTCCACATGCATATTCCTCAAAAAGAGGGTTTCCAATCTGCTCTGTCTAAAGGAAGGTTCAACTCTGTTAGTTGAACACACACAAATCAACGAATTTACTGAGAAATCTTCTGTGTAGCATTAGATGAAGAAATCCCGCTTCCAACGAAATCCACAAAGAGGTCCATATATCCACTTGCAGACTTTACAAACAGAGTGTTTACAAACTGCCCTATGAAAAGAAAGGTTAAACTCTGTGAGTGGATCGCACACATCACAAACTGGTTTCTGAGAATGATTCTCTCTAGTTTTTATACAAGGATATTTCCTTTTCTACCGATGGCCCAAAAACGCTTGAAATCTCCACATGCAAATTCCTCAAAAAGAGGGTTTCCAATCTGCTCTGTCTAAAGGAAGGTTCAACTCTGTGAGTTGAACACACACAAATCAAAGAAGTTTCTGAGAATTCTTCCTTCTAGCATTAGATGAAGAAATCCCGCTTCCAACGAAATCCTCCAAGAGGTCCAAATATCCACTTGCAGACTTCACCAACAGAGTGTTTCCAAACTGCTCTATGAAAAGAAAGGTTAAACTCTGTGAGTGGATCGCACACATCACAAAGTGGTTTCTGAGAATGATTCTCTCTTGTTTTTATACGAGGAGATTTCCTTTTCTACCGTTGGCCCCAAAGTGCTTGAAATCTCCACATGCATATTCCTCAAAAAGAGGGTTTCCAATCTGCTCTGTCTAAAGGAAGGTTCAACTCTGTTAGTTGAACACACACAAATCAACGAAGTTACTGAGAAATCTTCTGTGTAGCATTAGATGAAGAAATCCCGCTTCCAACGAAATCCACAAATAGGTCCACATATCCACTTGCAGACTTTACAAACAGAGTGTTTACAAACAGCCCTATGAAAAGAAAGGTTAAACTCTGTGAGTGGAACGCACACATCACAAAGTAGTTTCTGAGAATGATTCTCTCTACCTTTTATACGAGGATATTTCCTTTTCTACCGATGGCCCCAAAACGCTTGAAATCTCCACATGGAAATTCCTCAAAAAGAGGGTTTCCAATCTGCTCTGTCTAAAGGAAGGTTCAACTCTGTGAGTTGAACACACACAAATCAAAGAAGTTTCTGAGATTTCTTCCTTCTAGCATTAGATGAAGAAATCCCGCTTCCAACAAAATCCTCCAAGAGGTCCAAATATCCACTTGCAGACTTCACAAACAGAGTGTTTCCAAACTGCTCTATGAAAAGAAAGGTTAAACTCTGTGAGTGGATCGCACACATCACAAAGTGGTTTCTGAGAATGATTCTCTCTAGTTTTTATACGAGGATATTTCCTTTTCCACCGATGGCCCAAAAACGCTTGAAATCTCCACATGCAAATTCCTCAAAAAGAGGGTTTCCAATCTGCTCTGTCTAAAGGAAGGTTCAACTCTGTTAGTTGAACACACACAAATCAACGAAGTTATTGAGAAATCTTCTGTGTAGCATTAGATGAAGAAATCCCGCTTCCAACGAAATCCACAAAGAGGTCCAAATATCCACTTGCAGACTTTACAATCAGAGTGTTTACAGACTGCTCTATGAAAAGAAAGGTTAAACTCTGTGAGTGGAACGCACACATCACAAAGTGGTTTCTGAGAATGATTCTCTCTAGTTTTTATACGAGGATATTTCCTTTTCTACCGATGGCCCCAAAACGCTTGAAATCTCCACATGCAAATTCCTAAAAAAGAGTGTTTCCAATCTGCTCTGTCTAAAGGAAGGTTCAACTCTGTGAGTTGAACACACACAAATCAAAGAAGTTTCTGAGAATTCTTCCTTCTAGCATTAGATGAAGAAATCCAGCTTCCAACGAAATCCTCAAAGAGGTCCAAATATCCACTTGCAGACTTTACAAACAGAGTGTTTACAAACTGCTCTTTCAAAAGAAAGGTTAAACTCTGTGAGTGGAACGCACACATCACAAAGTAGTTTCTGAGAATGATTCTCTCTTGTTTTTATACGAGGAGATTTCTTTTTCTACCGTTGGCCCCAAAGTGCTTGAAATCTCCACATGCATATTCCTCAAAAAGAGGGTTTCCAATCTGCTCTGTCTAAAGGAAGGTTCAACTCTGTTAGTTGAACACACACAAATCAACGAAGTTACTGAGAAATCTTCTGTGTAGCATTAGATGAAGAAATACCGCTTCCAACGAAATCCACAAAGAGGTCCACATATCCACTTGCAGACTTTACAAACAGAGTGTTTACAAACAGCCCTATGAAAAGAAAGGTTAAACTCTGTGAGTGGAACGCACACATCACAAAGTAGTTTCTGAGAATGATTCTCTCTACCTTTTATACGAGGATATTTCCTTTTCTACCGATGGCCCCAAAACGCTTGAAATCTCCACATGCAAATTCCTCAAAAAGAGGGTATCCAATCTGCTCTGTCTAAAGGAAGGTTCAACTCTGTGAGTTGAACACACACAAATCAAAGAAGTTTCTGAGAATTCTTCCTTCTAGCATTAGATGAAGAAATCCCGCTTCCAACAAAATCCTCCAAGAGGTCCAAATATCCACTTGCAGACTTCACAAACAGAGTGTTTCCAAACTGCTCTATGAAAAGAAAGGTTAAACTCTGTGAGTGGATCGCACACATCACAAAGTGGTTTCTGAGAATGATTCTCTCTAGTTTTTATACGAGGATATTTCCTTTTCCACCGATGGCCCAAAAACGCTTGAAATCTCCACATGCAAATTCCTCAAAAAGAGGGTTTCCAATCTGCTCTGTCTAAAGGAAGGTTCAACTCTGTTAGTTGAACACACACAAATCAACGAAGTTATTGAGAAATCTTCTGTGTAGCATTAGATGAAGAAATCCCGCTTCCAACGAAATCCACAAAGAGGTCCAAATATCCACTTGCAGACTTTACAAACAGAGTGTTTACAAACTGCTCTTTCAAAAGAAAGGTTAAACTCTGTGAGTGGAACGCACACATCAGAAAGTAGTTTCTGAGAATGATTCTCTCTTGTTTTTATACGAGGAGATTTCCTTTTCTACCGTTGGCCCCAAAGTGCTTGAAATCTCCACATGCATATTCCTCAAAAAGAGGGTTTCCAATCTGCTCTGTCTAAAGGAAGGTTCAACTCTGTTAGTTGAACACACACATATCAACGAAGTTACTGAGAAATCTTCTGTGTAGCATTAGATGAAGAAATACCGCTTCCAACGAAATCCACAAAGAGGTCCATATATCCACCTGCAGACTTTACAAACAGAGTGTTTACAAACTGCTCTATGAAAAGAAAGATTAAACTCTGTGAGTGGAACGCACACATCACAAAGTGGTTACTGAGAATGATTCTCTCTAGTTTTTATACGAGGATATTTCCTTTTCTACCGTTGGCCCCAAAGTGCTTGAAATCTCCACATGCATATTCCTCAAAAAGAGGGTTTCCAATCTGCTCTGTCTAAAGGAAGGTTCAACTCTGTTAGTTGAACACACACAAATCAACGAATTTACTGAGAAATCTTCTGTGTAGCATTAGATGAAGAAATCCCGCTTCCAACGAAATCCACAAAGAGGTCCATATATCCACTTGCAGACTTCACAAACAGAGTGTTTACAAACTGCCCTATGAAAAGAAAGGTTAAACTCTGTGAGTGGATCGCACACATCACAAAGTGGTTTCTGAGAATGATTCTCTCTAGTTTTTATACGAGGATATTTCCTTTTCTACCGATGGCCCAAAAACGCTTGAAATCTCCACATGCAAATTCCTAAAAAAGAGTGTTTCCAATCTGCTCTGTCTAAAGGAAGGTTCAACTCTGTGAGTTGAACACACACAAATCAACGAAGTTACTGAGAAATCTTCTGTGTAGCATTAGATGAAGAAATACCGCTTCCAACGAAATCCACAAAGAGGTCCAAATATCCACTTGCAGACTTTACAATCAGAGTGTTTACAGACTGCTCTATGAAAAGAAAGGTTAAACTCTGTGAGTGGAACGCACACATCACAAAGTGGTTTCTGAGAATGATTCTCTCTAGTTTTTATACGAGGATATTTCCTTTTCTACCGATGGCCCCAAAACGCTTGAAATCTCCACATGCAAATTCCTAAAAAAGAGTGTTTCCAATCTGCTCTGTCTAAAGGAAGGTTCAACTCTGTGAGTTGAACACACACAAATCAAAGAAGTTTCTGAGAATTCTTCCTTCTAGCATTAGATGAAGAAATCCAGCTTCCAACGAAATCCTCAAAGAGGTCCAAATATCCACTTGCAGACTTTACAAACAGAGTGTTTACAAACTGCTCTTTCAAAAGAAAGGTTAAACTCTGTGAGTGGAACGCACACATCACAAAGTAGTTTCTGAGAATGATTCTCTCTTGTTTTTATACGAGGAGATTTCTTTTTCTACCGTTGGCCCCAAAGTGCTTGAAATCTCCACATGCATATTCCTCAAAAAGAGGGTTTCCAATCTGCTCTGTCTAAAGGAAGGTTCAACTCTGTTAGTTGAACACACACAAATCAACGAAGTTACTGAGAAATCTTCTGTGTAGCATTAGATGAAGAAATACCGCTTCCAACGAAATCCACAAAGAGGTCCACATATCCACTTGCAGACTTTACAAACAGAGTGTTTACAAACAGCCCTATGAAAAGAAAGGTTAAACTCTGTGAGTGGAACGCACACATCACAAAGTAGTTTCTGAGAATGATTCTCTCTACCTTTTATACGAGGATATTTCCTTTTCTACCGATGGCCCCAAAACGCTTGAAATCTCCACATGCAAATTCCTCAAAAAGAGGGTATCCAATCTGCTCTGTCTAAAGGAAGGTTCAACTCTGTGAGTTGAACACACACAAATCAAAGAAGTTTCTGAGAATTCTTCCTTCTAGCATTAGATGAAGAAATCCCGCTTCCAACAAAATCCTCCAAGAGGTCCAAATATCCACTTGCAGACTTCACAAACAGAGTGTTTCCAAACTGCTCTATGAAAAGAAAGGTTAAACTCTGTGAGTGGATCGCACACATCACAAAGTGGTTTCTGAGAATGATTCTCTCTAGTTTTTATACGAGGATATTTCCTTTTCCACCGATGGCCCAAAAACGCTTGAAATCTCCACATGCAAATTCCTCAAAAAGAGTGTTTCCAATCTGCTCTGTCTAAAGGAAGGTTCAACTCTGTTAGTTGAACACACACAAATCAACGAAGTTATTGAGAAATCTTCTGTGTAGCATTAGATGAAGAAATCCCGCTTCCAACGAAATCCACAAAGAGGTCCAAATATCCACTTGCAGACTTTACACACAGAGTGTTTACAAACTGCTCTTTCAAAAGAAAGGTTAAACTCTGTGAGTGGAACGCACACATCAGAAAGTAGTTTCTGAGAATGATTCTCTCTTGTTTTTACACGAGGAGATTTCCTTTTCTACCGTTGGCCCCAAAGTTCTTGAAATCTCCACATGCATATTCCTCAAAAAGAGGGTTTCCAATCTGCTCTGTCTAAAGGAAGGTTCAACTCTGTTAGTTGAACACACACATATCAACGAAGTTACTGAGAAATCTTCTGTGTAGCATTAGATGAAGAAATACCGCTTCCAACGAAATCCACAAAGAGGTCCATATATCCACCTGCAGACTTTACAAACAGAGTGTTTACAAACTGCTCTATGAAAAGAAAGATTAAACTCTGTGAGTGGAACGCACACATCACAAAGTGGTTACTGAGAATGATTCTCTCTAGTTTTTATACGAGGATATTTCCTTTTCTACCGTTGGCCCCAAAGTGCTTGAAATCTCCACATGCATATTCCTCAAAAAGAGGGTTTCCAATCTGCTCTGTCTAAAGGAAGGTTCAACTCTGTTAGTTGAACACACACAAATCAACGAATTTACTGAGAAATCTTCTGTGTAGCATTAGATGAAGAAATCCCGCTTCCAACGAAATCCACAAAGAGGTCCATATATCCACTTGCAGACTTTACAAACAGAGTGTTTACAAACTGCCCTATGAAAAGAAAGGTTAAACTCTGTGAGTGGATCGCACACATCACAAAGTGGTTTCTGAGAATGATTCTCTCTAGTTTTTATACGAGGATATTTCCTTTTCTACCGATGGCCCAAAAACGCTTGAAATCTCCACATGCAAATTCCTAAAAAAGAGTGTTTCCAATCTGCTCTGTCTAAAGGAAGGTTCAACTCTGTGAGTTGAACACACACAAATCAAAGAAGTTTCTGAGAATTCTTCCTTCTAGCATTAGATGAAGAAATCCCGCTTCCAACGATATCCTCAAAGAGGTCCAAATATCCACTTGCAGAC
Organism: Gorilla gorilla gorilla; assembly: GCF_029281585.2. Taxonomy (NCBI): domain Eukaryota; kingdom Metazoa; phylum Chordata; class Mammalia; order Primates; family Hominidae; genus Gorilla; species Gorilla gorilla. Next base: position 76,017,023 of record NC_073232.2, read on the forward strand.
TTTACAAACAGAGTTTTTCCAAACTGCTCTATGAAAAGAAAGGTTAAACTCTGTGAGTGGAACGCACACATCACAAAGTAGTTTCTGAGAATGATTCTCTCTTGTTTTTATACGAGGAGACTTCCTTTTCTACCGTTGGCCCCATAGTGCTTGAAATCTCCACATGCATATTCCTCAAAAAGAGGGTTTCCAATCTGCTCTGTCTAAAGGAAGGTTCAACTCTGTTAGTTGAACACACACAAATCAACGAAGTTACTGAGAAATCTTCTGTGTAGCATTAGATGAAGAAATACCGCTTCGAACGAAATCCACAAAGAGGTCCATATATCCACTTGCAGACTTTACAAACAGAGTGTTTCCAAACTGCTCTATGAAAAGAAAGGTTAAACTCTGTGAGTGGAACGCACACATCACAAAGTGGTTTCTGAGAATGATTCTCTCTAGTTTTTATACGAGGATATTTCCTTTTCTACCGATGGCCCCAAAACGCTTGAAATCTCCACGTGCAAATTCCTCCAAAAGAGGGTTTCCAATCTGCTCTGTCTAAAGGAAGGTTCAACTCTGTGAGTTGAACACACACAAATCAAAGAAGTTTCTGAGAATACTTCCTTCTAGCATTAGATGAAGAAATCCCGCTTCCAATGAAATCCTCAAAGAGGTCCAAATATCCCCTTGCAGACTTCAAAACCAGAGTGTTTCCAAACTGCTCTATGAAAAGAAAGGTTAAACTCTGTGAGTGGAACACACACATCACAAAGTAGTTTCTGAAAATGATTCTCTCTAGTTTTTATACGAGGATATTTCCTTTTCTACAGTTGGCCACAAAATGCTTGAAATCTCCACATGCATATTCCTCAAAAAGAGGGTTTCCAATCTGCTCTGTCTAAAGGAAGGTTCAACTCTGTGAGTTGAACACACACAAATCCAAGAAGTTTCTGAGAATTCTTCCTTCTAGCATTAGATGAAGAAATCCCGCTTCCAACGAAATCCTCCAAGAGGTCCAAATATCCACTTGCAGACTTTACAAACAGAGTGTTTCCAAACTGCTCTATGAAAAGAAAGGTTAAACTCTGTGAGTGGAACGCACACATCACAAAGTAGTTTCTGAGAATGATTCGCTCTTGTTTTTATACGAGGAGATTTCCTTTTCTACCGTTGGCCCCAAAGTGCTTGAAATCTCCACATGCATATTCCTCAAAAAGAGGGTTTCCAATCTGCTCTGTCTAAAGGAAGGTTCAACTCTGTTAGTTGAACACACACAAATCAACGAATATACTGAGAAATCTTCTGTGTAGCATTAGATGAAGAAATCCCGCTTCCAACGAAATCCACAAAGAGGTCCATATATCCACTTGCAGACTTTACAAACAGAGTGTTTACAAACTGCCCTATGAAAAGAAAGGTTAAACTCTGTGAGTGGATCGCACACATCACAAAGTGGTTTCTGAGAATGATTCTCTCTAGTTTTTATACGAGGATATTTCCTTTTCTACCGATGGCCCAAAAACGCTTGATATCTCCACATGCAAATTCCTCAGAAAGAGAGTTTCCAATCTGCTGTGTCTAAAGGAAGGTTCAACTCTGTTAGTTGAACACACACAAATCAACGAAGTTATTGAGAAATCTTCTGTGTAGCATTAGATGAAGAAATCCCGCTTCCCACGAAATCCACAAAGAGGTCCAAATATCCACTTGCAGACTTTACAAACAGAGTGTTTACAAACTGCTCTATGAAAAGAAAGGTTAAACTCTGTGAGTGGAACGCACACATCACAAAGTGGTTTCTGAGAATGATTCTCTCTAGTTTTTATACGAGGATATTTCCTTTTCTACCGAAGACCCCAAAACGCTTGAATTCTCCACATGCAAATTCCTAAAAAAGAGTGTTTCCAATCTGCTCTGTCTAAAGGAAGGTTCAACTCTGTGAGTTGAACACACACAAATCAAAGAAGTTTCTGAGAATTCTTCCTTCTAGCATTAGATGAAGAAATCCCGCTTCCAACGAAATCCTCAAAGAGGTCCAAATATCCACTTGCAGACTTTACAAACAGAGTGTTTCCAAACTGCTCTATGAAAAGAAAGGTTAAACTCTGTGAGTGGAACGCACACATCACAAAGTAGTTTCTGAGAATGATTCTCTCTTGTTTTTATACGAGGAGATTTCCTTTTCTACCGTTGGCCCCATAGTGCTTGAAATCTCCACATGCATATTCCTCAAAAAGAGGGTTTCCAATCTGCTCTGTCTAAAGGAAGGTTCAACTCTGTTAGTTGAACACACACAAATCAACGAAGTTACTGAGAAATCTTCTGTGTAGCATTAGATGAAGAAATACCGCTTCCAACGAAATCCACTAAGAGGTCCATATATCCACCTGCAGACTTTACAAACAGAGTGTTTCCAAACTGCTCTATGAAAAGAAAGGTTAAACTCTGTGAGTGGAACGCACACATCACAAAGTGGTTTCTGCGAATGATTCTCTCTAGTTTTTATACGAGGATATTTCCTTTTCTACCGATGGCCCCAAAACGCTTGAAATCTCCACGTGCAAATTCCTCCAAAAGAGGGTTTCCAATCTGCTCTGTCTAAAGGAAGGTTCAACTCTGTGAGTTCAACACACACAAATCAAAGAAGTTTCTGAGAATTCTTCCTTCTAGCATTAGATGAAGAAATGCCGCTTCCAATGAAATCCTCAAAGAGGTCCAAATATCCCCTTGCAGACTTCAAAACCAGAGTGTTTCCAAACTGCTCTATGAAAAGAAAGGTTAAACTCTGTGAGTGGAACACACACATCACAAAGTAGTTTCTGAAAATGATTCTCTCTAGTTTTTATACGAGGATATTTCCTTTTCTACCGTTGGCCACAAAATGCTTGAAATCTCCACATGCATATTCCTCAAAAAGAGGGTTTCCAATCTGCTCTGTCTAAAGGAAGGTTCAACTCTGTGAGTTGAACACACACAAATCAAAGAAGTTTCTGAGAATTCTTCCTTCTAGCATTAGATGAAGGAATCCCGCTTCCAACGAAATCCTCCAAGAGGTCCAAATATCCACTTGCAGACTTCACAAACAGAGTGTTTCCAATCTGCTCTATGAAAAGAAAGGTTAAACTCTGTGAGTGGATCGCACACATCACAAAGTGGTTTCTGAGAATGATTCTCTCTAGTTTTTATACGAGGATATTTCCTTTTCCACCGATGGCCCAAAAACGCTTGAAGTCTCCGCATGCAAATTCCTCAAAAAGAGGGTTTCCAATCTGCTCTGTCTAAAGGAAGGTTCAACTCTGTTAGTTGAACACACACAAATCAACGAAGTTATTGAGAAATCTTCTGTGTAGCATTAGATGAAGAAATCCCGCTTCCAACGAAATCCACAGAGGTCCAAATATCCACTTGCAGACTTTACAATCAGAGTGTTTACAGACTGCTCTATGAAAAGAAAGGTTAAACTCTGTGAGTGGAACGCACACATCACAAAGTGGTTTCTGAGAATGATTCTCTCTAGTTTTTATACGAGGATATTTCCTTTTCTACCGATGGCCCCAAAACGCTTGAAATCTCCACATGCAAATTCCTAAAAAAGAGTGTTTCCAATCTGCTCTGTCTAAAGGAAGGTTCAATTCTGTGAGTTGAACACACACAAATTAAAGAAGTTTCTGAGAATTCTTCCTTCTAGCATTAGATGAAGAAATCCCGCTTCCAACGAAATCCTCAAAGAGGTCCAAATATCCACTTGCAGACTTTACAAACAGAGTGTTTACAAACTGCTCTATGAAAAGAAAGGTTAAACTCTGTGAGTGGAACGCACACATCACAAAGTGGTTACTGAGAATGATTCTCTCTAGTTTTTATACGAGGAGATTTCCTTTTCTACCGTTGGCCCCAAAGTGCTTGAAATCTCCACATGCATATTCCTCAAAAAGAGGGTTTCCAATCTGCTCTGTCTAAAGGAAGGTTCAACTCTGTTAGTTGAACACACACAAATCAACGAAGTTACTGAGAAATCTTCTGTGTAGCATTAGATGAAGAAATCCCGCTTCCAACGAAATCCACAAAGAGGTCCACATATCCACTTGCAGACTTTAAAAACAGAGTGTTTACAAACAGCCCTATGAAAAGAAAGGTTAAACTCTGTGAGTGGAACGCACACATCACAAAGTAGTTTCTGAGAATGATTCTCTCTACCTTTTATACGAGGATATTTCCTTTTCTACCGATGGCCCCAAAACGCTTGAAATCTCCACATGGAAATTCCTCAAAAAGAGGGTTTCCAATCTGCTCTGTCTAAAGGAAGGTTCAACTCTGTGAGTTGAACACACACAAATCAAAGAAGTTTCTGAGAATTCTTCCTTCTAGCATTAGATGAAGAAATCCCGCTTCCAACAAAATCCTCCAAGAGGTCCAAATATCCACTTGCAGACTTCACAAACAGAGTGTTTCCAAACTGCTCTATGAAAAGAAAGGTTAAACTCTGTGAGTGGATCGCACACATCACAAAGTGGTTTCTGATAATGATTCTCTCTAGTTTTTATACGAGGATATTTCCTTTTCCACCGATGGCCCAAAAACGCTTGAAATCTCCACATGCAAATTCCTCAAAAAGAGGGTTTCCAATCTGCTCTGTCTAAAGGAAGGTTCAACTCTGTTAGTTGAACACACACAAATCAACGAAGTTATTGAGAAATCTTCTGTGTAGCATTAGATGAAGAAATCCCGCTTCCAACGAAATCCTCAAAGAGGTCCAAATATCCACTTGCAGACTTTACAAACAGAGTGTTTACAAACTGCTCTTTCAAAAGAAAGGTTAAACTCTGTGAGTGGAACGCACACATCAGAAAGTAGTTTCTGAGAATGATTCTCTCTTGTTTTTATACGAGGATATTTCCTTTTCTACCTTTGGCCCCAAAACGCTTGAAATCTCCACATGCAAATTCCTCAAAAAGAGGGTTTCCAATCTGCTCTGTCTAAAGGAAGGTTCAACTCTGTTAGTTGAACACACACAAATCAAAGAAGTTATTGAGAAATCTTCTGTGTAGCATTATATGAAGAAATCCCGCTTCCAACGAAATCCACAAAGAGGTCCAAATATCCACTTGCAGACTTTACAAACAGAGTGTTTACAAACTGCTCTATGAAAAGAAAGGTTAAACTCTGTGAGTGGAACGCACACGTCTCAAAGTGGTTTCTGAGAATGATTCTCTCTAGTTTTTATACGAGGAGATTTCCTTTTCTACCGATGGCCCCAAAACGCTTGAAATCTCCACATGCAAATTCCTCAAAAAGAGTGTTTCCAATCTGCTCTGTCTAAAGGAAGGTTCAACTCTGTGAGTTGAACACACACAAATCAAAGAAGTTTCTGAGAATTCTTCCTTCTAGCATTAGATGAAGAAATCCCGCTTCCAACGAAATCCACAAAGAGTTCCATATATCCACCTGCAGACTTTACAGAGTGTTTCCAAACTGCTCTATGAAAAGAAAGGTTAAACTCTGTGAGTGGAACGCACACATCACAAAGTAGTTTCTGAGAATGATTCTCTCTTGTTTTTATACGAGGAGATTTCCTTTTCTACCGTTGGCCCCATAGTGCTTGAAATCTCCACATGCATATTCCTCAAAAAGAGGGTTTCCAATCTGCTCTGTCTAAAGGAAGGTTCAACTCTGTTAGTTGAACACACACAAATCAACGAAGTTACTGAGAAATCTTCTGTGTAGCATTAGATGAAGAAATACCGCTTCCAACGAAATCCACTAAGAGGTCCATATATCCACCTGCAGACTTTACAAACAGAGTGTTTCCAAACTGCTCTATGAAAAGAAAGGTTAAACTCTGTGAGTGGAACGCACACATCACAAAGTGGTTTCTGCGAATGATTCTCTCTAGTTTTTATACGAGGATATTTCCTTTTCTACCGATGGCCCCAAAACGCTTGAAATCTCCACGTGCAAATTCCTCCAAAAGAGGGTTTCCAATCTGCTCTGTCTAAAGGAAGGTTCAACTCTGTGAGTTCAACACACACAAATCAAAGAAGTTTCTGAGAATTCTTCCTTCTAGCATTAGATGAAGAAATGCCGCTTCCAATGAAATCCTCAAAGAGGTCCAAATATCCCCTTGCAGACTTCAAAACCAGAGTGTTTCCAAACTGCTCTATGAAAAGAAAGGTTAAACTCTGTGAGTGGAACACACACATCACAAAGTAGTTTCTGAAAATGATTCTCTCTAGTTTTTATACGAGGATATTTCCTTTTCTACCGTTGGCCACAAAATGCTTGAAATCTCCACATGCATATTCCTCAAAAAGAGGGTTTCCAATCTGCTCTGTCTAAAGGAAGGTTCAACTCTGTGAGTTGAACACACACAAATCAAAGAAGTTTCTGAGAATTCTTCCTTCTAGCATTAGATGAAGGAATCCCGCTTCCAACGAAATCCTCCAAGAGGTCCAAATATCCACTTGCAGACTTCACAAACAGAGTGTTTCCAATCTGCTCTATGAAAAGAAAGGTTAAACTCTGTGAGTGGATCGCACACATCACAAAGTGGTTTCTGAGAATGATTCTCTCTAGTTTTTATACGAGGATATTTCCTTTTCCACCGATGGCCCAAAAACGCTTGAAGTCTCCGCATGCAAATTCCTCAAAAAGAGGGTTTCCAATCTGCTCTGTCTAAAGGAAGGTTCAACTCTGTTAGTTGAACACACACAAATCAACGAAGTTATTGAGAAATCTTCTGTGTAGCATTAGATGAAGAAATCCCGCTTCCAACGAAATCCACAGAGGTCCAAATATCCACTTGCAGACTTTACAATCAGAGTGTTTACAGACTGCTCTATGAAAAGAAAGGTTAAACTCTGTGAGTGGAACGCACACATCACAAAGTGGTTTCTGAGAATGATTCTCTCTAGTTTTTATACGAGGATATTTCCTTTTCTACCGATGGCCCCAAAACGCTTGAAATCTCCACATGCAAATTCCTAAAAAAGAGTGTTTCCAATCTGCTCTGTCTAAAGGAAGGTTCAATTCTGTGAGTTGAACACACACAAATTAAAGAAGTTTCTGAGAATTCTTCCTTCTAGCATTAGATGAAGAAATCCCGCTTCCAACGAAATCCTCAAAGAGGTCCAAATATCCACTTGCAGACTTTACAAACAGAGTGTTTACAAACTGCTCTATGAAAAGAAAGGTTAAACTCTGTGAGTGGAACGCACACATCACAAAGTGGTTACTGAGAATGATTCTCTCTAGTTTTTATACGAGGAGATTTCCTTTTCTACCGTTGGCCCCAAAGTGCTTGAAATCTCCACATGCATATTCCTCAAAAAGAGGGTTTCCAATCTGCTCTGTCTAAAGGAAGGTTCAACTCTGTTAGTTGAACACACACAAATCAACGAAGTTACTGAGAAATCTTCTGTGTAGCATTAGATGAAGAAATCCCGCTTCCAACGAAATCCACAAAGAGGTCCACATATCCACTTGCAGACTTTAAAAACAGAGTGTTTACAAACAGCCCTATGAAAAGAAAGGTTAAACTCTGTGAGTGGAACGCACACATCACAAAGTAGTTTCTGAGAATGATTCTCTCTACCTTTTATACGAGGATATTTCCTTTTCTACCGATGGCCCCAAAACGCTTGAAATCTCCACATGGAAATTCCTCAAAAAGAGGGTTTCCAATCTGCTCTGTCTAAAGGAAGGTTCAACTCTGTGAGTTGAACACACACAAATCAAAGAAGTTTCTGAGAATTCTTCCTTCTAGCATTAGATGAAGAAATCCCGCTTCCAACAAAATCCTCCAAGAGGTCCAAATATCCACTTGCAGACTTCACAAACAGAGTGTTTCCAAACTGCTCTATGAAAAGAAAGGTTAAACTCTGTGAGTGGATCGCACACATCACAAAGTGGTTTCTGATAATGATTCTCTCTAGTTTTTATACGAGGATATTTCCTTTTCCACCGATGGCCCAAAAACGCTTGAAATCTCCACATGCAAATTCCTCAAAAAGAGGGTTTCCAATCTGCTCTGTCTAAAGGAAGGTTCAACTCTGTTAGTTGAACACACACAAATCAACGAAGTTATTGAGAAATCTTCTGTGTAGCATTAGATGAAGAAATCCCGCTTCCAACGAAATCCTCAAAGAGGTCCAAATATCCACTTGCAGACTTTACAAACAGAGTGTTTACAAACTGCTCTTTCAAAAGAAAGGTTAAACTCTGTGAGTGGAACGCACACATCAGAAAGTAGTTTCTGAGAATGATTCTCTCTTGTTTTTATACGAGGATATTTCCTTTTCTACCTTTGGCCCCAAAACGCTTGAAATCTCCACATGCAAATTCCTCAAAAAGAGGGTTTCCAATCTGCTCTGTCTAAAGGAAGGTTCAACTCTGTTAGTTGAACACACACAAATCAAAGAAGTTATTGAGAAATCTTCTGTGTAGCATTATATGAAGAAATCCCGCTTCCAACGAAATCCACAAAGAGGTCCAAATATCCACTTGCAGACTTTACAAACAGAGTGTTTACAAACTGCTCTATGAAAAGAAAGGTTAAACTCTGTGAGTGGAACGCACACGTCTCAAAGTGGTTTCTGAGAATGATTCTCTCTAGTTTTTATACGAGGAGATTTCCTTTTCTACCGATGGCCCCAAAACGCTTGAAATCTCCACATGCAAATTCCTCAAAAAGAGTGTTTCCAATCTGCTCTGTCTAAAGGAAGGTTCAACTCTGTGAGTTGAACACACACAAATCAAAGAAGTTTCTGAGAATTCTTCCTTCTAGCATTAGATGAAGAAATCCCGCTTCCAACGAAATCCACAAAGAGTTCCATATATCCACCTGCAGACTTTACAGAGTGTTTCCAAACTGCTCTATGAAAAGAAAGGTTAAACTCTGTGAGTGGAACGCACACATCACAAAGTGGTTTCTGAGAATGATTCTCTCTAATTTTTATTCGAGGATATTTCCTTTTCTACAGATGGCCCAAAAACGCTTGAAATCTCCACATGCAAATTCCTCAAAAAGAGGGTTTCCAGTCTGCTCTGTCTAAAGGAAGGTTCAACTCTGTTAGTTGAACACACACATATCAACGAAGTTATTGAGAAATCTTCTGTGTAGCATTAGATGAAGAAATCCCGCTTCCAACGAAATCCACAAAGAGGTCCAAATATCCACTTGCAGACTTTACAAACAGAGTGTTTACAAACTGCTCTATGAAAAGAAAGGTTAAACTCTGTGAGTGGAACGCACACATCACAAAGTGGTTTCTGAGAATGATTCTCTCTAGTTTTTATACGAGGATATTTCCTTTTCTACCGATGACCCCAAAACGCTTGAAATCTCCACATGCAAATTCCTCAAAAAGAGTGTTTCCAATCTGCTCTGTCTAAAGGAAGGTTCAACTCTGTGAGTTGAACACACACAAATCAAAGAAGTTTCTGAGAATTCTTCCTTCTAGCATTAGATGAAGAAATCCCGCTTACAACGAAATCCTCAAAGAGGTCCAAATATCCACTTGCAGACTTTACAAACAGAGTGTTTACAAACTGCTCTATGAAAAGAAAGGTTAAACTCTGTGAGTGGAACGCACACGTCTCAAAGTGGTTTCTGAGAATGATTCTCTCTAGTTTTTATACGAGGATATTTCCTTTTCTACCGATGGCCCCAAAACGCTTGAAATCTCCACATGCAAATTCCTAAAAAAGAGTGTTTCCAATCTGCTCTGTCTAAAGGAAGGTTCAATTCTGTGAGTTGAACACACACAAATCAAAGAAGTTTCTGAGAATTCTTCCTTCTAGCATTAGATGAAGAAATCCCGCTTCCAACGAAATCCTCAAAGAGGTCCAAATATCCACTTGCAGACTTTACAAACAGAGTGTTTACAAACTGCTCTTTCAAAAGAAAGGTTAAACTCTGTGAGTGGAACGCACACATCACAAAGTAGTTTCTGAGAATGATTCTCTCTTGTTTTTATACGAGGAGATTTCCTTTTCTACCGTTGGCCCCAAAGTGCTTGAAATCTCCACATGCATATTCCTCAAAAAGAGGGTTTCCAATCTGCTCTGTCTAAAGGAAGGTTCAACTCTGTTAGTTGAACACACACAAATCAACGAAGTTACTGAGAAATCTTCTGTGTAGCATTAGATGAAGAAATACCGCTTCCAACGAAATCCACAAAGAGGTCCATATATCCACCTGCAGACTTTACAAACAGAGTGTTTACAAACTGCTCTATGAAAAGAAAGGTTAAACTCTGTGAGTGGATCGCACACATCACAAAGTGGTTACTGAGAATGATTCTCTCTAGTTTTTATACGAGGATATTTCCTTTTCTACCTTTGGCCCCAAAACGCTTGAAATCTCCACATGCAAATTCCTCAAAAAGAGGGTTTCCAATCTGCTCTGTCTAAAGGAAGGTTCAACTCTGTTAGTTGAACACACACAAATCAAAGAAGTTATTGAGAAATCTTCTGTGTAGAATTATATGAAGAAATCCCGCTTCCAACGAAATCCACAAAGAGGTCCAAATATCCACTTGCAGACTTTACAATCAGAGTGTTTACAAACTGCTCTATGAAAAGAAAGGTTAAACTCTGTGAGTGGAACGCACACGTCTCAAAGTGGTTTCTGAGAATGATTCTCTCTAGTTTTTATACGAGGAGATTTCCTTTTCTACCGATGGCCCCAAAACGCTTGAAATCTCCACATGCAAATTCCTCAAAAAGAGTGTTTCCAATCTGCTCTGTCTAAAGGAAGGTTCAACTCTGTGAGTTGAACACACACAAATCAAAGAAGTTTCTGAGAATTCTTCCTTCTAGCATTAGATGAAGAAATCCCGCTTCCAACGAAATCCACAAAGAGGTCCATATATCCACCTGCAGACTTTACAGAGTGTTTACAAACTGCTCTATGAAAAGAAAGGTTAAACTCTGTGAGTGGAACGCACACATCACAAAGTGGTTTCTGAGAATGATTCTCTCTAATTTTTATTCGAGGATATTTCCTTTTCTACCGATGGCCCCAAAACGCTTGAAATCTCCACATGCAAATTCCTCAAAAAGAGGGTTTCCAATCTGCTCTGTCTAAAGGAAGGTTCAACTCTGTTAGTTGAACACACACATATCAACGAAGTTATTGAGAAATCTTCTGTGTAGCATTAGATGAAGAAATCCCGCTTCCAACGAAATCCACAAAGAGGTCCAAATATCCACTTGCAGACTTTACAAACAGAGTGTTTACAAACTGCTCTATGAAAAGAAAGGTTAAACTCTGTGAGTGGAACGCACACATCACAAAGTGGTTTCTGAGAATGATTCTCTCTAGTTTTTATACGAGGATATTTCCTTTTCTACCGATGACCCCAAAACGCTTGAAATCTCCACATGCAAATTCCTCAAAAAGAGTGTTTCCAATCTGCTCTGTCTAAAGGAAGGTTCAACTCTGTGAGTTGAACACACACAAATCAAAGAAGTTTCTGAGAATTCTTCCTTCTAGCATTAGATGAAGAAATCCCGCTTACAACGAAATCCTCAAAGAGGTCCAAATATCCACTTGCAGACTTTACAAACAGAGTGTTTACAAACTGCTCTATGAAAAGAAAGGTTAAACTCTGTGAGTGGAACGCACACGTCTCAAAGTGGTTTCTGAGAATGATTCTCTCTAGTTTTTATACGAGGATATTTCCTTTTCTACCGATGGCCCCAAAACGCTTGAAATCTCCACATGCAAATTCCTAAAAAAGAGTGTTTCCAATCTGCTCTGTCTAAGGGAAGGTTCAATTCTGTGAGTTGAACACACACAAATCAAAGAAGTTTCTGAGAATTCTTCCTTCTAGCATTAGATGAAGAAATCCCGCTTCCAACGAAATCCTCAAAGAGGTCCAAATATCCACTTGCAGACTTTACAAACAGAGTGTTTACAAACTGCTCTTTCAAAAGAAAGGTTAAACTCTGTGAGTGGAACGCACACATCACAAAGTAGTTTCTGAGAATGATTCTCTCTTGTTTTTATACGAGGAGATTTCCTTTTCTACCGTTGGCCCCAAAGTGCTTGAAATCTCCACATGCATATTCCTCAAAAAGAGGGTTTCCAATCTGCTCTGTCTAAAGGAAGGTTCAACTCTGTTAGTTGAACACACACAAATCAAAGAAGTTTCTGAGAATTCTTCCTTCTAGCATTAGATGAAGAAATCCCGCTTCCAACAAAATCCTCCAAGAGGTCCAAATATCCACTTGCAGACTTCACAAACAGAGTGTTTCCAAACTGCTCTATGAAAAGACAGGTTAAACTCTGTGAGTGGATCGCACACATCACAAAGTGGTTACTGAGAATGATTCTCTCTAGTTTTTATACGAGGATATTTCCTTTTCTACCTTTGGCCCCAAAACGCTTGAATTCTCCACATGCAAATTCCTCAAAAAGAGGGTTTCCAATCTGCTCTGTCTAAAGGAAGGTTCAACTCTGTTAGTTGAACACACACAAATCAAAGAAGTTATTGAGAAATCTTCTGTGTAGCATTATATGAAGAAATCCCGCTTCCAACGAAATCCACAAAGAGGTCCAAATATCCACTTGCAGACTTTACAAACAGAGTGTTTACAAACTGCTCTATGAAAAGAAAGGTTAAACTCTGTGAGTGGAACGCACACGTCTCAAAGTGGTTTCTGAGAATGATTCTCTCTAGTTTTTATACGAGGAGATTTCCTTTTCTACCGATGGCCCCAAAACGCTTGAAATCTCCACATGCAAATTCCTCAAAAAGAGTGTTTCCAATCTGCTCTGTCTAAAGGAAGGTTCAACTCTGTTAGTTGAACACACACAAATCAAAGAAGTTTCTGAGAATTCTTCCTTCTAGCATTAGATGAAGAAATCCCGCTTCCAACGAAATCCACAAAGAGGTCCATATATCCACCTGCAGACTTTACAAACAGAGTGTTTACAAACTGCTCTATGAAAAGAAAGGTTAAACTCTGTGAGTGGAACGCACACATCACAAAGTGGTTTCTGAGAATGATTCTCTCTAATTTTTATTCGAGGATATTTCCTTTTCTACCGATGGCCCCAAAACGCTTGAAATCTCCACATGCAAATTCCTCAAAAAGAGGGTTTCCAATCTGCTCTGTCTAAAGGAAGGTTCAACTCTGTGAGTTGAACACACACAAATCAAAGAAGTTTCTGAGAATTCTTCCTTCTAGCATTAGATGAAGAAATCCCGCTTACAACGAAATCCTCAAAGAGGTCCAAATATCCACTTGCAGACTTTACAAACAGAGTGTTTCCAAACTGCTCTATGAAAAGAAAGGTTAAACTCTGTGAGTGGAACGCACACATCACAAAGTAGTTTCTGAGAATGATTCTCTCTTGTTTTTATACGAGGAGATTTCCTTTTCTACCGTTGGCCCCAAAGTGCTTGAAATCTCCACATGCATATTCCTCAAAAAGAGGGTTTCCAATCTGCTCTGTCTAAAGGAAGGTTCAACTCTGTTAGTTGAACACACACAAATCAACGAAGTTACTGAGAAATCTTCTGTGTAGCATTAGATGAAGAAATACCGCTTCCAACGAAATCCACAAAGAGGTCCATATATCCACCTGCAGACTTTACAAACAGAGTGTTTACAAACTGCTCTATGAAAAGAAAGGTTAAACTCTGTGAGTGGAACGCACACATCACAAAGTGGTTTCTGAGAATGATTCTCTCTAGTTTTTATACGAGGATATTTCCTTTTCTACCGATGGCCCCAAAACGCTTGAAATCTCCACATGCAAATTCCTCAAAAAGAGGGTTTCCAATCTGCTCTGTCTAAAGGAAGGTTCAACTCTGTGAGTTCAACACACACAAAAAAAAGAAGTTTCTGGGAATTCTTCCTTCTAGCATTAGATGAAGAAATCCCGCTTCCAATGAAATCCTCAAAGAGGTCCAAATATCCCCTTGCAGACTTCAAAACCAGAGTGTTTCCAAACTGCTCTATGAAAAGAAAGGTTAAACTCTGTGAGTGGAACACACACATCACAAAGTAGTTTCTGAAAATGATTCTCTCTAGTTTTTATACGAGGATATTTCCTTTTCTACCGTTGGCCACAAAATGCTTGAAATCTCCACATGCATATTCCTCAAAAAGAGTGTTTCCAATCTGCTCTGTCTAAAGGAAGGTTCAACTGTGTGAGTTGAACACACACAAATCAAAGAAGTTTCTGAGAATTCTTCCTTCTAGCATTAGATGAAGGAATCCCGCTTCCAACGAAATCCTCCAAGAGGTCCAAATATCCACTTGCAGACTTCACAAACAGAGTGTTTCCAAACTGCTCTATGAAAAGAAAGGTTAAACTCTGTGAGTGGATCGCACACATCACAAACTGGTTTCTGAGAATGATTCTCTCTAGTTTTTATACAAGGATATTTCCTTTTCTACCGATGGCCCAAAAACACTTGAAATCTCCACATGCAAATTCCTCAAAAAGAGGGTTTCCAATCTGCTCTGTCTAAAGGAAGGTTCAACTCTGTGAGTTGAACACACACAAATCAAAGAAGTTTCTGAGAATTCTTCCTTCTAGCATTAGATGAAGAAATCCCGCTTCCAACGAAATCCTCCAAGAGGTCCAAATATCCACTTGCAGACTTCACAAACAGAGTGTTTCCAAACTGCTATATGAAAAGAAAGGTTAAACTCTGTGAGTGGATCGCACACGTCACAAAGTGGTTTCTGAGAATGATTCTCTCTTGTTTTTACAAGAGGAGATTTCCTTTTCTACCGTTGGCCCCAAAGTGCTTGAAATCTCCACATGCATATTCCTCAAAAAGAGGGTTTCCAATCTGCTCTGTCTAAAGGAAGGTTCAACTCTGTTAGTTGAACACACACAAATCAACGAAGTTACTGAGAAATCTTCTGTGTAGCATTAGATGAAGAAATCCCGCTTCCAACGAAATCCACAAAGAGGTCCACATATCCACTTGCAGACTTTACAAACAGAGTGTTTACAAACAGCCCTATGAAAAGAAAGGTTAAACTCTGTGAGTGGAACGCACACATCACAAAGTAGTTTCTGAGAATGATTCTCTCTACCTTTTATACGAGGATATTTCCTTTTCTACCAATGGCCCCAAAACGCTTGAAATCTCCACATGGAAATTCCTCAAAAAGAGGGTTTCCAATCTGCTCTGTCTAAAGGAAGGTTCAACTCTGTGAGTTGAACACACACAAATCAAAGAAGTTTCTGAGAATTCTTCCTTCTAGCATTAGATGAAGAAATCCCGCTTCCAACAAAATCCTCCAAGAGGTCCAAATATCCACTTGCAGACTTCACAAACAGAGTGTTTCCAAACTGCTCTATGAAAAGAAAGGTTAAACTCTGTGAGTGGATCGCACACATCACAAAGTGGTTTCTGAGAATGATTCTCTCTAGTTTTTATACGAGGATATTTCCTTTTCCACCGATGGCCCAAAAACGCTTGAAATCTCCACATGCAAATTCCTCAAAAAGAGGGTTTCCAATCTGCTCTGTCTAAAGGAAGGTTCAACTCTGTTAGTTGAACACACACAAATCAACGAAGTTATTGAGAAATCTTCTGTATAGCATTAGATGTAGAAATCCCGCTTCCAACGAAATCCTCAAAGAGGTCCAAATATCCACTTGCAGACTTTACAAACAGAGTGTTTCCAAGCTCCTCTATGAAAAGAAAGGTTAAACTCTGTGAGTGGAACGCACACATCAAAAGTAGTTTCTGAGAATGATTCTCTCTTGTTTTTATACGAGGAGATTTCCTTTTCTACCGTTGGCCCCAAAGTGCTTGAAATCTCCACATGCATATTCCTCAAAAAGAGGGTTTCCAATCTGCTCTGTCTAAAGGAAGGTTCAACTCTGTTAGTTGAACACACACAAATCAACGAAGTTACTGAGAAATCTTCTGTGTAGCATTAGATGAAGAAATACCACTTCCAACGAAATCCACAAAGAGGTCCATATATCCACCTGCAGACTTTACAAACAGAGTGTTTACAAACTGCTCTATGAAAAGAAAGGTTAAACTCTGTGAGTGGATCGCACACATCACAAAGTGGTTACTGAGAATGATTCTCTCTAGTTTTTATACGAGGATATTTCCTTTTCTACCTTTGGCCCCAAAACGCTTGAAATCTCCACATGCAAATTCCTCAAAAAGAGGGTTTCCAATCTGCTCTGTCTAAAGGAAGGTTCAACTCTGTTAGTTGAACACACACAAATCAAAGAAGTTATTGAGAAATCTTCTGTGTAGCATTAGATGAAGAAATCCCGCTTCCAACAAAATCCACAAAGAGGTCCAAATATCCACTTGCAGACTTTACAGAGTGTTTACAAACTGCTCTATGAAAAGAAAGGTTAAACTCTGTGAGTGGAATGCACACATCTCAAAGTGGTTTCTGAGAATGATTCTCTCTAGTTTTTATACGAGGATATTTCCTTTTCTACCGATGGCCCCAAAACGCTTGAAATCTCCACATGCAAATTCCTCAAAAAGAGTGTTTCCAATCTGCTCTGTCTAAAGGAAGGTTCAACTCTGTGAGTTGAACACACACAAATCAAAGAAGTTTCTGAGAATTCTTCCTTCTAGCATTAGATTAAGAAATCCCGCTTCCAACGAAATCCTCAAAGAGGTCCAAATATCCACTTGCAGACTTTACAAACAGAGTGTTTACAAACTGCTCTATGAAAAGAAAGGTTAAACTCTGTGAGTGGAACGCACACATCACAAAGTGGTTTCTGAGAATGATTCTCTCTAGTTTTTATACGAGGATATTTCCTTTTCTACCGATGACCCCAAAACGCTTGAAATCTCCACATGCAAATTCCTAAAAAACAGTGTTTCCAATCGGCTCTGTCTAAAGGAAGGTTCAACTCTGTGAGTTGAACACACACAAATCAAAGAAGTTTCTGAGAATTCTTCCTTCTAGCATTAGATGAAGAAATCCCGCTTCCAACGAAATCCTCAAAGATGTCCAAATATCCACTTGCAGACTTTACAAACAGAGTGTTTACAAACTGCTCTTTCAAAAGAAAGGTGAAACTCTGTGAGTGGAACGCTCACATCACAAAGTAGTTTCTGAGAATGATTCTCTCTTGTTTTTATACGAGGAGATTTCCTTTTCTACCGTTGGCCCCAAAGTGCTTGAAATCTCCACATGCATATTCCTCAAAAAGAGGGTTTCCAATCTGCTCTGTCTAAAGGAAGGTTCAACTCTGTTAGTTGAACACACACAAATCAACGAAGTTACTGAGAAATCTTCTGTGTAGCATTAGATGAAGAAATACCGCTTCCAACGAAATCCACAAAGAGGTCCATATATCCACCTGCAGACTTTACAAACAGAGTGTTTACAAACTTCTCTATGAAAAGAAAGGTTAAACTCTGTGAGTGGAACGCACACATCACAAAGTGGTTTCTGAGAATGATTCTCTCTAGTTTTTATTCGAGGATATTTCCTTTTCCACCGATGGCCCCAAAACGTTTCAAATCTCCACATGCAAATTCCTCAAAAAGAGGGTTTCCAATCTGCTCTGTCTAAAGGAAGGTTCAACTCTGTTAGTTGAACACACACAAATCAAAGAAGTTATTGAGAAATCTTCTGTGTAGCATTATATGAAGAAATCCCGCTTCCAACGAAATCCACAAAGAGGTCCAAATATCCACTTGCAGACTTTACAAACAGAGTGTTTACAAACTGCTCTATGAAAAGAAAGGTTAAACTCTGTGAGTGGAACGCACACGTCTCAAAGTGGTTTCTGAGAATGATTCTCTCTAGTTTTTATACGAGGAGATTTCCTTTTCTACCGATGGCCCCAAAACGCTTGAAATCTCCACATGCAAATTCCTCAAAAAGAGTGTTTCCAATCTGCTCTGTCTAAAGGAAGGTTCAACTCTGTGAGTTGAACACACACAAATCAAAGAAGTTTCTGAGAATTCTTCCTTCTAGCATTAGATGAAGAAATCCCGCTTCCAACGAAATCCACAAAGAGGTCCATATATCCACCTGCAGACTTTACAAACAGAGTGTTTACAAACTGCTCTATGAAAAGAAAGGTTAAACTCTGTGAGTGGAACGCACACATCACAAAGTGGTTTCTGAGAATGATTCTCTCTAATTTTTATTCGAGGATATTTCCTTTTCTATCTATGGCCCCAAAACGCTTGAAATCTCCACATGCAAATTCCTCAAAAAGAGGGTTTCCAATCTGCTCTGTCTAAAGGAAGGTTCAACTCTGTTAGTTGAACACACACATATCCACGAAGTTATTGAGAAATCTTCTGTGTAGCATTAGATGAAGAAATCCCGCTTCCAACGAAATCCACAAAGAGGTCCAAATATCCACTTGCAGACTTTACAAACAGAGTGTTTACAAACTGCTCTATGAAAAGAAAGGTTAAACTCTGTGAGTGGAACGCACACATCACAAAGTGGTTTCTGAGAATGATTCACTCTAGTTTTTATACGAGGATATTTCCTTTTCTACCGATGACCCCAAAACGCTTGAAATCTCCACATGCAAATTCCTCAAAAAGTGTGTTTCCAATCTGCTCTGTCTAAAGGAAGGTTCAACTCTGTGAGTTGAACACACACAAATCAAAGAAGTTTCTGAGAATTCTTCCTTCTAGCATTAGATGAAGAAATCCCGCTTCCAACGAAATCCACAAAGAGGTCCAAATATCCACTTGCAGACTTTACAAACAGAGTGTTTACAAACTGCTCTATGAAAAGAAAGGTTAAACTCTGTGAGTGGAACGCACACGTCTCAAAGTGGTTTCTGAGAATGATTCTCTCTAGTTTTTATACGAGGATATTTCCTTTTCTACCGATGGCCCCAAAACGCTTGAAATCTCCACATGCAAATTCCTAAAAAAGAGTGTTTCCAATCTGCTCTGTCTAAAGGAAGGTTCAATTCTGTGAGTTGAACACACACAAATCAAAGAAGTTTCTGAGAATTCTTCCTTCTAGCATTAGATGAAGAAATCCCGCTTCCAACGAAATCCTCAAAGAGGTCCAAATATCCACTTGCAGACTTTACAAACAGAGTGTTTACAAACTGCTCTATGAAAAGAAAGGTTAAACTCTGTGAGTGGAACGCACACGTCTCAAAGTGGTTTCTGAGAATGATTCTCTCTAGTTTTTATACGAGGAGATTTCCTTTTCTACCGATGGCCCCAAAACGCTTGAAATCTCCACATGCAAATTCCTCAAAAAGAGTGTTTCCAATCTGCTCTGTCTAAAGGAAGGTTCAACTCTGTGAGTTGAACACACACAAATCAAAGAAGTTTCTGAGAATTCTTCCTTCTAGCATTAGATGAAGAAATCCCGCTTCCAACGAAATCCACAAAGAGGTCCATATATCCACCTGCAGACTTTACAAACAGAGTGTTTACAAACTGCTCTATGAAAAGAAAGGTTAAACTCTGTGAGTGGAACGCACACATCACAAAGTGGTTTCTGAGAATGATTCTCTCTAATTTTTATTCGAGGATATTTCCTTTTCTACCTATGGCCCCAAAACGCTTGAAATCTCCACATGCAAATTCCCCAAAAAGAGGGTTTCCAATCTGCTCTGTCTAAAGGAAGGTTCAACTCTGTTAGTTGAACACACACATATCCACGAAGTTATTGAGAAATCTTCTGTGTAGCATTAGATGAAGAAATCCCGCTTCCAACGAAATCCACAAAGAGGTCCAAATATCCACTTGCAGACTTTACAAACAGTGTTTACAAACTGCTCTATGAAAAGAAAGGTTAAACTCTGTGAGTGGAACGCACACATCACAAAGTGGTTTCTGAGAATGATTCTCTCTAGTTTTTATACGAGGATATTTCCTTTTCTACCGATGACCCCAAAACGCTTGAAATCTCCACATGCAAATTCCTCAAAAAGTGTGTTTCCAATCTGCTCTGTCTAAAGGAAGGTTCAACTCTGTGAGTTGAACACACACAAATCAAAGAAGTTTCTGAGAATTCTTCCTTCTAGCATTAGATGAAGAAATCCCGCTTCCAACGAAATCCTCAAAGAGGTCCATATATCCACTTGCAGACTTTACAAACAGAGTGTTTACAAACTGCTCTATGAAAAGAAAGGTTAAACTCTGTGAGTGGAACGCACACGTCTCAAAGTGGTTTCTGAGAATGATTCTCTCTAGTTTTTATACGAGGATATTTCCTTTTCTACCGATGGCCCCAAAACGCTTGAAATCTCCACATGCAAATTCCTAAAAAAGAGTGTTTCCAATCTGCTCTGTCTAAAGGAAGGTTCAATTCTGTGAGTTGAACACACACAAATCAAAGAAGTTTCTGAGAATTCTTCCTTCTAGCATTAGATGAAGAAATCCCGCTTCCAACGAAATCCTCAAAGAGGTCCAAATATCCACTTGCAGACTTTACAAACAGAGTGTTTACAAACTGCTCTTTCAAAAGAAAGGTTAAACTCTGTGAGTGGAACGCACACATCACAAAGTAGTTTCTGAGAATGATTCTCTCTTGTTTTTATACGAGGAGATTTCCTTTTCTACCGTTGGCCCCAAAGTGCTTGAAATCTCCACATGCATATTCCCCAAAAAGAGGGTTTCCAATCTGCTCTGTCTAAAGGAAGGTTCAACTCTGTTAGTTGAACACACACAAATCAACGAAGTTACTGAGAAATCTTCTGTGTAGCATTAGATGAAGAAATACCGCTTCCAACGAAATCCACAAAGAGGTCCATATATCCACCTGCAGACTTTACAAACAGAGTGTTTACAAACTGCTCTATGAAAAGAAAGGTTAAACTCTGTGAGTGGATCGCACACATCACAAAGTGGTTACTGAGAATGATTCTCTCTAGTTTTTATACGAGGATATTTCCTTTTCTACCTTTGGCCCCAAAACGCTTGAAATCTCCACATGCAAATTCCTCAAAAAGAGGGTTTCCAATCTGCTCTGTCTAAAGGAAGGTTCAACTCTGTTAGTTGAACACACACAAATCAAAGAAGTTATTGAGAAATCGTCTGTGTAGCATTAGATGAAGAAATCCCGCTTCCAACGAAATCCACAAAGAGGTCCAAATATCCACTTGCAGACTTTCCAAACAGAGTGTTTACAAACTGCTCTATGAAAAGAAAGGTTAAACTCTGTGAGTGGAACGCACACGTCTCAAAGTGGTTTCTGAGAATGATTCTCTCTAGTTTTTATACGAGGAGATTTCCTTTTCTACCGATGGCCCCAAAACGCTTGAAATCTCCACATGCAAATTCCTCAAAAAGAGTGTTTCCAATCTGCTCTGTCTAAAGGAAGGTTCAACTCTGTGAGTTGAACACACACAAATCAAAGAAGTTTCTGAGAATTCTTCCTTCTAGCATTAGATGAAGAAATCCCGCTTCCAACGAAATCCACAAAGAGGTCCATATATCCACCTGGAGACTTTACAAACAGAGTGTTTACAAACTGCTCTATGAAAAGAAAGGTTAAACTCTGTGAGTGGAACGCACACATCACAAAGTGGTTTCTGAGAATGATTCTCTCTAATTTTTATTCGAGGATATTTCCTTTTCTACCGATGGCCCCAAAACGCTTGAAATCTCCACATGCAAATTCCTCAAAAAGAGGGTTTCCAATCTGCTCTGTCTAAAGGAAGGTTCAACTCTGTTAGTTGAACACACACATATCCACGAAGTTATTGAGAAATCTTCTGTGTAGCATTAGATGAAGAAATCCCGCTTCCAACGAAATCCACAAAGAGGTCCAAATATCCACTTGCAGACTTTACAAACAGAGTGTTTACAAACTGCTCTATGAAAAGAAAGGTTAAACTCTGTGAGTGGAACGCACACATCACAAAGTGGTTTCTGAGAATGATTCTCTCTAGTTTTTATACGAGGATATTTCCTTTTCTACCGATGACCCCAAAACGCTTGAAATCTCCACATGCAAATTCCTCAAAAAGTGTGTTTCCAATCTGCTCTGTCTAAAGGAAGGTTCAACTCTGTGAGTTGAACACACACAAATCAAAGAAGTTTCTGAGAATTCTTCCTTCTAGCATTAGATGAAGAAATCCCGCTTACAACGAAATCCTCAAAGAGGTCCAAATATCCACTTGCAGACTTTACAAACAGAGTGTTTACAAACTGCTCTATGAAAAGAAAGGTTAAACTCTGTGAGTGGAACGCACACGTCTCAAAGTGGTTTCTGAGAATGATTCTCTCTAGTTTTTATACGAGGATATTTCCTTTTCTACCGATGGCCCCAAAACGCTTGAAATCTCCACATGCAAATTCCTAAAAAAGAGTGTTTCCAATCTGCTCTGTCTAAAGGAAGGTTAAATTCTGTGAGTTGAACACACACAAATCAAAGAAGTTTCTGAGAATTCTTCCTTCTAGCATTAGATGAAGAAATCCCGCTTCCAACGAAATCCTCAAAGAGGTCCAAATATCCACTTGCAGACTTTACAAACAGAGTGTTTACAAACTGCTCTTTCAAAAGAAAGGTTAAACTCTGTGAGTGGAACGCACACATCACAAAGTAGTTTCTGAGAATGATTCTCTCTTGTTTTTATACGAGGAGATTTCCTTTTCTACCGTTGGCCCCAAAGTGCTTGAAATCTCCACATGCATATTCCTCAAAAAGAGGGTTTCCAATCTGCTCTGTCTAAAGGAAGGTTCAACTCTGTTAGTTGAACACACACAAATCAACGAAGTTACTGAGAAATCTTCTGTGTAGCATTAGATGAAGAAATACCGCTTCCAACGAAATCCACAAAGAGGTCCATATATCCACCTGCAGACTTTACAAACAGAGTGTTTACAAACTGCTCTATGAAAAGAAAGGTTAAACTCTGTGAGTGGATCGCACACATCACAAAGTGGTTACTGAGAATGATTCTCTCTAGTTTTTATACGAGGATATTTCCTTTTCTACCTTTGGCCCCAAAACGCTTGAAATCTCCACATGCAAATTCCTCAAAAAGAGGGTTTCCAATCTGCTCTGTCTAAAGGAAGGTTCAACTCTGTTAGTTGAACACACACAAATCAAAGAAGTTATTGAGAAATCTTCTGTGTAGCATTAGATGAAGAAATCCCGCTTCCAACGAAATCCACAAAGAGGTCCAAATATCCACTTGCAGACTTTACAAACAGAGTGTTTACAAACTGCTCTATGAAAAGAAAGGTTAAACTCTGTGAGTGGAACGCACACGTCTCAAAGTGGTTTCTGAGAATGATTCTCTCTAGTTTTTATACGAGGATATTTCCTTTTCTACCGATGGCCCCAAAACGCTTGAAATCTCCACATGCAAATTCCTCAAAAAGAGTGTTTCCAATCTGCTCTGTCTAAAGGAAGGTTCAACTCTGTGAGTTGAACACACACAAATCAAAGAAGTTTCTGAGAATTCTTCCTTCTAGCATTAGATGAAGAAATCCCGCTTACAACGAAATCCTCAAAGAGGTCCAAATATCCACTTGCAGACTTTACAAACAGAGTGTTTACAAACTGCTCTATGAAAAGAAAGGTTAAACTCTGTGAGTGGAACGCACACGTCTCAAAGTGGTTTCTGAGAATGATTCTCTCTAGTTTTTATACGAGGATATTTCCTTTTCTACCGATGGCCCCAAAACGCTTGAAATCTCCACATGCAAATTCCTAAAAAAGAGTGTTTCCAATCTGCTCTGTCTAAAGGAAGGTTCAATTCTGTGAGTTGAACACACACAAATCAAAGAAGTTTCTGAGAATTCTTCCTTCTAGCATTAGATGAAGAAATCCCGCTTCCAACGAAATCCTCAAAGAGGTCCAAATATCCACTTGCAGACTTTACAAACAGAGTGTTTACAAACTGCTCTTTCAAAAGAAAGGTTAAACTCTGTGAGTGGAACGCACACATCACAAAGTAGTTTCTGAGAATGATTCTCTCTTGTTTTTATACGAGGAGATTTCCTTTTCTACCGTTGGCCCCAAAGTGCTTGAAATCTCCACATGCATATTCCTCAAAAAGAGGGTTTCCAATCTGCTCTGTCTAAAGGAAGGTTCAACTCTGTTAGTTGAACACACACAAATCAACGAAGTTACTGAGAAATCTTCTGTGTAGCATTAGATGAAGAAATACCGCTTCCAACGAAATCCACAAAGAGGTCCATATATCCACCTGCAGACTTTACAAACAGAGTGTTTACAAACTGCTCTATGAAAAGAAAGGTTAAACTCTGTGAGTGGATCGCACACATCACAAAGTGGTTACTGAGAATGATTCTCTCTAGTTTTTATACGAGGATATTTCCTTTTCTACCTTTGGCCCCAAAACGCTTGAAATCTCCACATGCAAATTCCTCAAAAAGAGGGTTTCCAATCTGCTCTGTCTAAAGGAAGGTTCAACTCTGTTAGTTGAACACACACAAATCAAAGAAGTTATTGAGAAATCTTCTGTGTAGCATTAGATGAAGAAATCCCGCTTCCAACGAAATCCACAAAGAGGTCCAAATATCCACTTGCAGACTTTACAAACAGAGTGTTTACAAACTGCTCTATGAAAAGAAAGGTTAAACTCTGTGAGTGGAACGCACA
Source organism: Gorilla gorilla gorilla (assembly GCF_029281585.2). Lineage (NCBI taxonomy): Eukaryota > Metazoa > Chordata > Mammalia > Primates > Hominidae > Gorilla > Gorilla gorilla. The sequence goes on from NC_073232.2 coordinate 76,041,548, forward strand.
CGTCTCAAAGTGGTTTCTGAGAATGATTCTCTCTAGTTTTTATACGAGGATATTTCCTTTTCTACCGATGGCCCCAAAACGCTTGAAATCTCCACATGCAAATTCCTCAAAAAGAGTGTTTCCAATCTGCTCTGTCTAAAGGAAGGTTCAACTCTGTGAGTTGAACACACACAAATCAAAGAAGTTTCTGAGAATTCTTCCTTCTAGCATTAGATGAAGAAATCCCGCTTCCAACGAAATCCTCAAAGAGGTCCAAATATCCACTTGCAGACTTTACAAACAGAGTGTTTACAAACTGCTCTATGAAAAGAAAGGTTAAACTCTGTGAGTGGAACGCACACATCACAAAGTGGTTTCTGAGAATGATTCTCTCTAGTTTTTATACGAGGATATTTCCTTTTCTACCGATGACCCCAAAACGCTTGAAATCTCCACATGCAAATTCCTAAAAAACAGTGTTTCCAATCGGCTCTGTCTAAAGGAAGGTTCAACTCTGTGAGTTGAACACACACAAATCAAAGAAGTTTCTGAGAATTCTTCCTTCTAGCATTAGATGAAGAAATCCCGCTTCCAACGAAATCCTCAAAGAGGTCCAAATATCCACTTGCAGACTTTACAAACAGAGTGTTTACAAACTGCTCTTTCAAAAGAAAGGTTAAACTCTGTGAGTGGAACGCTCACATCACAAAGTAGTTTCTGAGAATGATTCTCTCTTGTTTTTATACGAGGAGATTTCCTTTTCTACCGTTGGCCCCAAAGTGCTTGAAATCTCCACATGCATATTCCTCAAAAAGAGGGTTTCCAATCTGCTCTGTCTAAAGGAAGGTTCAACTCTGTTAGTTGAACACACACAAATCAACGAAGTTACTGAGAAATCTTCTGTGTAGCATTAGATGAAGAAATACCGCTTCCAACGAAATCCACAAAGAGGTCCATATATCCACCTGCAGACTTTACAAACAGAGTGTTTACAAACTGCTCTATGAAAAGAAAGGTTAAACTCTGTGAGTGGAACGCACACATCACAAAGTGGTTTCTGAGAATGATTCTCTCTAGTTTTTATTCGAGGATATTTCCTTTTTAACCGATGGCCCCAAAACGCTTGAAATCTCCACATGCAAATTCCTCAAAAAGAGGGTTTCCAATCTGCTCTGTCTAAAGGAAGGTTCAACTCTGTTAGTTGAACACACACAAATCAAAGAAGTTATTGAGAAATCTTCTGTGTAGCATTATATGAAGAAATCCCGCTTCCAACGAAATCCACAAAGAGGTCCAAATATCCACTTGCAGACTTTACAAACAGAGTGTTTACAAACTGCTCTATGAAAAGAAAGGTTAAACTCTGTGAGTGGAACGCACACGTCTCAAAGTGGTTTCTGAGAATGATTCTCTCTAGTTTTTATACGAGGAGATTTCCTTTTCTACCGATGGCCCCAAAACGCTTGAAATCTCCACATGCAAATTCCTCAAAAAGAGGGTTTCCAATCTGCTCTGTCTAAAGGAAGGTTCAACTCTGTTAGTTGAACACACACATATCAACGAAGTTATTGAGAAATCTTCTGTGTAGCATTAGATGAAGAAATCCCGCTTCCAACGAAATCCACAAAGAGGTCCAAATATCCACTTGCAGACTTTACAAACAGAGTGTTTACAAACTGCTCTATGAAAAGAAAGGTTAAACTCTGTGAGTGGAACGCACACGTCTCAAAGTGGTTTCTGAGAATGATTCTCTCTAGTTTTTATACGAGGATATTTCCTTTTCTACCAATGGCCCCAAAACGCTTGAAATCTCCACATGCAAATTCCTCAAAAAGAGTGTTTCCAATCTGCTCTGTCTAAAGGAAGGTTCAACTCTGTGAGTTGAACACACACAAATCAAAGAAGTTTCTGAGAATTCTTCCTTCTAGCATTAGATGAAGAAATCCCGCTTCCAACGAAATCCTCAAAGAGGTCCAAATATCCACTTGCAGACTTTACAAACAGAGTGTTTACAAACTGCTCTATGAAAAGAAAGGTTAAACTCTGTGAGTGGAACGCACACATCACAAAGTGGTTTCTGAGAATGATTCTCTCTAGTTTTTATACTAGGATATTTCCTTTTCTACCGATGACCCCAAAACGCTTGAAATCTCCACATGCAAATTCCTAAAAAACAGTGTTTCCAATCGGCTCTGTCTAAAGGAAGGTTCAACTCTGTGAGTTGAACACACACAAATCAAAGAAGTTTCTGAGAATTCTTCCTTCTAGCATTAGATGAAGAAATCCCGCTTCCAACGAAATCCTCAAAGAGGTCCAAATATCCACTTGCAGACTTTACAAACAGAGTGTTTACAAACTGCTCTTTCAAAAGAAAGGTTAAACTCTGTGAGTGGAACGCTCACATCACAAAGTAGTTTCTGAGAATGATTCTCTCTTGTTTTTATACGAGGAGATTTCCTTTTCTACCGTTGGCCCCAAAGTGCTTGAAATCTCCACATGCATATTCCTCAAAAAGAGGGTTTCCAATCTGCTCTGTCTAAAGGAAGGTTCAACTCTGTTAGTTGAACACACACAAATCAACGAAGTTACTGAGAAATCTTCTGTGTAGCATTAGATGAAGAAATACCGCTTCCAACGAAATCCACAAAGAGGTCCATATATCCACCTGCAGACTTTACAAACAGAGTGTTTACAAACTGCTCTATGAAAAGAAAGGTTAAACTCTGTGAGTGGAACGCACACATCACAAAGTGGTTTCTGAGAATGATTCTCTCTAGTTTTTATTCGAGGATATTTCCTTTTCTACCGATGGCCCCAAAACGCTTGAAATCTCCACATGCAAATTCCTCAAAAAGAGGGTTTCCAATCTGCTCTGTCTAAAGGAAGGTTCAACTCTGTTAGTTGAACACACACAAATCAAAGAAGTTATTGAGAAATCTTCTGTGTAGCATTAGATGAAGAAATCCCGCTTCCAACGAAATCCACAAAGAGGTCCAAATATCCACTTGCAGACTTTACAAACAGAGTGTTTACAAACTGCTCTATGAAAACAAAGGTTAAACTCTGTGAGTGGAACGCACACGTCTCAAAGTGGTTTCTGAGAATGATTCTCTCTAGTTTTTATACGAGGAGATTTCCTTTTCTACCGATGGCCCCAAAACGCTTGAAATCTCCACATGCAAATTCCTCAAAAAGAGTGTTTCCAATCTGCTCTGTCTAAAGGAAGGTTCAACTCTGTGAGTTGAACACACACAAATCAAAGAAGTTTCTGAGAATTCTTCCTTCCAGCATTAGATGAAGAAATCCCGCTTCCAACGAAATCCACAAAGAGGTCCATATATCCACCTGCAGACTTTACAGAGTGTTTACAAACTGCTCTATGAAAAGAAAGGTTAAACTCTGTGAGTGGAACGCACAGATCACAAAGTGGTTTCTGAGAATGATTCTCTCTAATTTTTATTCGAGGATATTTCCTTTTCTACCGATGGCCCCAAAACGCTTGAAATCTCCACATGCAAATTCCTCAAAAAGAGGGTTTCCAATCTGCTCTGTCTAAAGGAAGGTTCAACTCTGTTAGTTGAACACACACATATCAACGAAGTTATTGAGAAATCTTCTGTGTAGCATTAGATGAAGAAATCCCGCTTCCAACGAAATCCACAAAGAGTTCCAAATATCCACTTGCAGACTTTACAAACAGAGTGTTTACAAACTGCTCTATGAAAAGAAAGGTTAAACTCTGTGAGTGGAATGCACACATCACAAAGTGGTTTCTGAGAATGATTCTCTCTAGTTTTTATACGAGGATATTTCCTTTTCTACCGATGACCCCAAAACGCTTGAAATCTCCACATGCAAATTCCTCAAAAAGAGGGTTTCCAATCTGCTCTGTCTAAAGGAAGGTTCAACTCTGTGAGTTGAACACACACAAATCAAAGAAGTTTCTGAGAATTCTTCCTTCTAGCATTAGATGAAGAAATCCCGCTTACAACGAAATCCTCAAAGAGGTCCAAATATCCACTTGCAGACTTTACAAACAGAGTGTTTACAAACTGCTCTATGAAAAGAAAGGTTAAACTCTGTGAGTGGAACGCACACGTCTCAAAGTGGTTTCTGAGAATGATTCTCTCTAGTTTTTATACGAGGATATTTCCTTTTCTACCGATGGCCCCAAAACGCTTGAAATCTCCACATGCAAATTCCTAAAAAAGAGTGTTTCCAATCTGCTCTGTCTAAAGGAAGGTTCAATTCTGTGAGTTGAACACACACAAATCAAAGAAGTTTCTGAGAATTCTTCCTTCTAGCATTAGATGAAGAAATCCCGCTTCCAACGAAATCCTCAAAGAGGTCCAAATATCCACTTGCAGACATTACAAACAGAGTGTTTACAAACTGCTCTTTCAAAAGAAAGGTTAAACTCTGTGAGTGGAACGCACACATCACAAAGTAGTTTCTGAGAATGATTCTCTCTTGTTTTTATACGAGGAGATTTCCTTTTCTACCGTTGGCCCCAAAGTGCTTGAAATCTCCACATGCATATTCCTCAAAAAGAGGGTTTCCAATCTGCTCTGTCTAAAGGAAGGTTCAACTCTGTTAGTTGAACACACACAAATCAACGAAGTTACTGAGAAATCTTCTGTGTAGCATTAGATGAAGAAATACCGCTTCCAACGAAATCCACAAAGAGGTCCATATATCCACCTGCAGACTTTACAAACAGAGTGTTTACAAACTGCTCTATGAAAAGAAAGGTTAAACTCTGTGAGTGGATCGCACACATCACAAAGTGGTTACTGAGAATGATTCTCTCTAGTTTTTATACGAGGATATTTCCTTTTCTACCGATGACCCCAAAACGCTTGAAATCTCCACATGCAAATTCCTCAAAAAGAGTGTTTCCAATCTGCTCTGTCTAAAGGAAGGTTCAACTCTGTGAGTTGAACACACACAAATCAAAGAAGTTTCTGAGAATTCTTCCTTCTAGCATTAGATGAAGAAATCCCGCTTAAAACGAAATCCTCAAAGAGGTCCAAATATCCACTTGCAGACTTTACAAACAGAGTGTTTCCAAACTGCTCTATGAAAAGAAAGGTTAAACTCTGTGAGTGGAACGCACACATCACAAAGTAGTTTCTGAGAATGATTCTCTCTTGTTTTTATACGAGGAGATTTCCTTTTCTACCGTTGGCCCCATAGTGCTTGAAATCTCCACATGCATATTCCTCAAAAAGAAGGTTTCCAATCTGCTCTGTCTAAAGGAAGGTTCAACACTGTTAGTTGAACACACACAAATCAACGAAGTTACTGAGAAATCTTCTGTGTAGCATTAGATGAAGAAATACCGCTTCCAACGAAATCCACAAAGAGGTCCATATATCCACCTGCAGACTTTACAAACAGAGTGTTTACAAACTGCTCTATGAAAAGAAAGGTTAAACTCTGTGAGTGGAACGCACACATCACAAAGTGGTTTCTGAGAATGATTCTCTCTAGTTTTTATTCGAGGATATTTCCTTTTCTACCGATGGCCCCAAAACGCTTGAAATCTCCACATGCAAATTCCTCAAAAAGAGGGTTTCCAATCTGCTCTGTCTAAAGGAAGGTTCAACTCTGTTAGTTGAACACACACATATCAACGAAGTTATTGAGAAATCTTCTGTGTAGCATTAGATGAAGAAATCCCGCTTCCAACGAAATCCACAAAGAGGTCCAAATATCCACTTGCAGACTTTACAAACAGAGTGTTTACAAACTGCTCTATGAAAAGAAAGGTTAAACTCTGTGAGTGGAACGCACACATCACAAAGTGGTTTCTGAGAATGATTCTCTCTAGTTTTTATACGAGGATATTTCCTTTTCTACCGGTGACCCCAAAACGCTTGAAATCTCCACATGCAAATTCCTCAAAAAGAGTGTTTCCAATCTGCTCTGTCTAAAGGAAGGTTCAACTCTGTGAGTTGAACACACACAAATCAAAGAAGTTCCTGAGAATTCTTCCTTCTAGCATTAGATGAAGAAATCCCGCTTAAAACGAAATCCTCAAAGAGGTCCAAATATCCACTTGCAGACTTTACAAACAGAGTGTTTACAAACTGCTCTTTCAAAAGAAAGGTTAAACTCTGTGAGTGGAACGCACACATCACAAAGTAGTTTCTGAGAATGATTCTCTCTTGTTTTTATACGAGGAGATTTCCTTTTCTACCGTTGGCCCCAAAGTGCTTGAAATCTCCACATGCATATTCCTCAAAAAGAGGGTTTCCAATCTGCTCTGTCTAAAGGATGGTTCAACTCTGTTAGTTGAACACACACAAATCAACGAAGTTACTGAGAAATCTTCTGTGTAGCATTAGATGAAGAAATGCCGCTTCCAACGAAATCCACAAAGAGGTCCATATATCCACCTGCAGACTTTACAAACAGAGTGTTTACAAACTGCTCTATGAAAAGAAAGGTTAAACTCTGTGAGTGGATCGCACACATCACAAAGTGGTTACTGAGAATGATTCTCTCTAGTTTTTATACGAGGATATTTCCTTTTCTACCTTTGGCCCCAAAACGCTTGAAATCTCCACATGCAAATTCCTCAAAAAGAGGGTTTCCAATCTGCTCTGTCTAAAGGAAGGTTCAACTCTGTTAGTTGAACACACACAAATCAAAGAAGTTATTGAGAAATCTTCTGTGTAGCATTAGATGAAGAAATCCCGCTTCCAACGAAATCCACAAAGAGGTCCAAATATCCACTTGCAGACTTTACAAACAGAGTGTTTACAAACTGCTCTATGAAAAGAAAGGTTAAACTCTGTGAGTGGAACGCACACGTCTCAAAGTGGTTTCTGAGAATGATTCTCTCTAGTTTTTATACGAGGATATTTCCTTTTCTACCGATGGCCCCAAAACGCTTGAAATCTCCACATGCAAATTCCTCAAAAAGAGTGTTTCCAATCTGCTCTGTCTAAAGGAAGGTTCAACTCTGTGAGTTGAACACACACAAATCAAAGAAGTTTCTGAGAATTCTTCCTTCTAGCATTAGATGAAGAAATCCCGTTTCCAACGAAATCCTCAAAGAGGTCCAAATATCCACTTGCAGACTTTACAAACAGAGTGTTTACAAACTGCTCTATGAAAAGAAAGGTTAAACTCTGTGAGTGGAACGCACACATCACAAAGTGGTTTCTGAGAATGATTCTCTCTAGTTTTTATACGAGGATATTTCCTTTTCTACCGATGACCCCAAAACGCTTGAAATCTCCACATGCAAATTCCTAAAAAACAGTGTTTCCAATCGGCTCTGTCTAAAGGAAGGTTGAACTCTGTGAGTTGAACACACACAAATCAAAGAAGTTTCTGAGAATTCTTCCTTCTAGCATTAGATGAAGAAATCCCGCTTCCAACGAAATCCACAAAGAGGTCCAAATATCCACTTGCAGACTTTACAAACAGAGTGTTTACAAACTGCTCTTTCAAAAGAAAGGTTAAACTCTGTGAGTGGAACGCTCACATCACAAAGTAGTTTCTGAGAATGATTCTCTCTTGTTTTTATACGAGGAGATTTCCTTTTCTACCGTTGGCCCCAAAGTGCTTGAAATCTCCACATGCATATTCCTCAAAAAGAGGGTTTCCAATCTGCTCTGTCTAAAGGAAGGTTCAACTCTGTTAGTTGAACACACACAAATCAACGAAGTTACTGAGAAATCTTCTGTGTAGCATTAGATGAAGAAATACCGCTTCCAACGAAATCCACAAAGAGGTCCATATATCCACCTGCAGACTTTACAAACAGAGTGTTTACAAACTGCTCTATGAAAAGAATGGTTAAACTCTGTTAGTGGAACGCACACATCACAAAGTAGTTTCTGAGAATGATTCTCTCTTGTTTTTATACGAGGAGATTTCCTTTTCTACCGTTGGCCCCAAAGTGCTTGAAATCTCCACATGCATATTCCTCAAAAAGAGGGTTTCCAATCTGCTCTGTCTAAAGGAAGGTTCAACTCTGTTAGTTGAACACACGCAAATCAACGAAGTTACTGAGAAATCTTCTGTGTAGCATTAGATGAAGAAATACCGCTTCCAACGAAATCCACAAAGAGGTCCATATATCCACCTGCAGACTTTACAAACAGAGTGTTTACAAACTGCTCTATGAAAAGAAAGGTTAAACTCTGTGAGTGGAACGCACACATCACAAAGTTGTTTCTGAGAATGATTCTCTCTAGTTTTTATTCGAGGATATTTCCTTTTCTACCGATGGCCCCAAAACGCTTGAAATCTCCACATGCAAATTCCTCAAAAAGAGGGTTTCCAATCTGCTCTGTCTAAAGGAAGGTTCAACTCTGTTAGTTGAACACACACATATCAACGAAGTTATTGAGAAATCTTCTGTGTAGCATTAGATGAAGAAATCCCGCTTCCAACGAAATCCACAAAGAGGTCCAAATATCCACTTGCAGACTTTACAAACAGAGTGTTTACAAACTGCTCTATGAAAAGAAAGGTTAAACTCTGTGAGTGGAACGCACACATCACAAAGTGGTTTCTGAGAATGATTCTCTCTAGTTTTTATACGAGGATATTTCCTTTTCTACCGATGACCCCAAAACGCTTGAAATCTCCACATGCAAATTCCTCAAAAAGAGTGTTTCCAATCTGCTCTGTCTAAAGGAAGGTTCAACTCTGTGAGTTGAACACACACAAATCAAAGAAGTTTCTGAGAATTCTTCCTTCTAGCATTAGATGAAGAAATCCCGCTTAAAACGAAATCCTCAAAGAGGTCCAAATATCCACTTGCAGACTTTACAAACAGAGTGTTTACAAACTGCTCTTTCAAAAGAAAGGTTAAACTCTGTGAGTGGAACGCACACATCACAAAGTAGTTTCTGAGAATGATTCTCTCTTGTTTTTATACGAGGAGATTTCCTTTTCTACCGTTGGCCCCAAAGTGCTTGAAATCTCCACATGCATATTCCTCAAAAAGAGGGTTTCCAATCTGCTCTGTCTAAAGGAAGGTTCAACTCTGTTAGTTGAACACACACAAATCAACGAAGTTACTGAGAAATCTTCTGTGTAGCATTAGATGAAGAAATACCGCTTCCAACGAAATCCACAAAGAGGTCCATATATCCACCTGCAGACTTTACAAACAGAGTGTTTACAAACTGCTCTATGAAAAGAAAGGTTAAACTCTGTGAGTGGATCGCACACATCACAAAGTGGTTACTGAGAATGATTCTCTCTAGTTTTTATACGAGGATATTTCCTTTTCTACCTTTGGCCCCAAAACGCTTGAAATCTCCACATGCAAATTCCTCAAAAAGAGGGTTTCCAATCTGCTCTGTCTAAAGGAAGGTTCAACTCTGTTAGTTGAACACACACAAATCAAAGAAGTTATTGAGAAATCTTCTGTGTAGCATTAGATGAAGAAATCCCGCTTCCAACGAAATCCACAAAGAGGTCCAAATATCCACTTGCAGACTTTACAAACAGAGTGTTTACAAACTGCTCTATGAAAAGAAAGGTTAAACTCTGTGAGTGGAACGCACACGTCTCAAAGTGGTTTCTGAGAATGATTCTCTCTAGTTTTTATACGAGGATATTTCCTTTTCTACCGATGGCCCCAAAACGCTTGAAATCTCCACATGCAAATTCCTCAAAAAGAGTGTTTCCAATCTGCTCTGTCTAAAGGAAGGTTCAACTCTGTGAGTTGAACACACACAAATCAAAGAAGTTTCTGAGAATTCTTCCTTCTAGCATTAGATGAAGAAATCCCGCTTCCAACGAAATCCTCAAAGAGGTCCAAATATCCACTTGCAGACTTTACAGAGTGTTTACAAACTGCTCTATGAAAAGAAAGGTTAAACTCTGTGAGTGGAACGCACACATCACAAAGTGGTTTCTGAGAATGATTCTCTCTAGTTTTTATACGAGGATATTTCCTTTTCTACCGATGACCCCAAAACGCTTGAAATCTCCACATGCAAATTCCTAAAAAACAGTGTTTCCAATCGGCTCTGTCTAAAGGAAGGTTCAACTCTGTGAGTTGAACACACACAAATCAAAGAAGTTTCTGAGAATTCTTCCTTCTAGCATTAGATGAAGAAATCCCGCTTCCAACGAAATCCACAAAGAGGTCCAAATATCCACTTGCAGACTTTACAAACAGAGTGTTTACAAACTGCTCTTTCAAAAGAAAGGTTAAACTCTTTGAGTGGAACGCTCACATCACAAAGTAGTTTCTGAGAATGATTCTCTCTTGTTTTTATACGAGGAGATTTCCTTTTCTACCGTTGGCCCCAAAGTGCTTGAAATCTCCACATGCATATTCCTCAAAAAGAGGGTTTCCAATCTGCTCTGTCTAAAGGAAGGTTCAACTCTGTTAGTTGAACACACACAAATCATCGAAGTTACTGAGAAATCTTCTGTGTAGCATTAGATGAAGAAATACCGCTTCCAACGAAATCCACAAAGAGGTCCATATATCCACCTGCAGACTTTACAAACAGAGTGTTTACAAACTGCTCTATGAAAAGAATGGTTAAACTCTGTGAGTGGAACGCACACATCACAAAGTAGTTTCTGAGAATGATTCTCTCTTGTTTTTATACGAGGAGATTTCCTTTTCTACCGTTGGCCCCAAACTGCTTGAAATCTCCACATGCATATTCCTCAAAAAGAGGGTTTCCAATCTGCTCTGTCTAAAGGAAGGTTCAACTCTGTTAGTTGAACACACACAAATCAACGAAGTTACTGAGAAATCTTCTGTGTAGCATTAGATGAAGAAATACCGCTTCCAACGAAATCCACAAAGAGGTCCATATATCCACCTGCAGACTTTACAAACAGAGTGTTTACAAACTGCTCTATGAAAAGAAAGGTTAAACTCTGTGAGTGGATCGCACACATCAAAAAGTGGTTACTGAGAATGATTCTCTCTAGTTTTTATACGAGGATATTTCCTTTTCTACCTTTGGCCCCAAAACGCTTGAAATCTCCACATGCAAATTCCTCAAAAAGAGGGTTTCCAATCTGCTCTGTCTAAAGGAAGGTTCAACTCTGTTAGTTGAACACACACAAATCAAAGAAGTTATTGAGAAATCTTCTGTGTAGCATTAGATGAAGAAATCCCGCTTCCAACGAAATCCACAAAGAGGTCCAAATATCCACTTGCAGACTTTACAAACAGAGTGTTTACAAACTGCTCTATGAAAAGAAAGGTTAAACTCTGTGAGTGGAACGCACACGTCTCAAAGTGGTTTCTGAGAATGATTCTCTCTAGTTTTTATACGAGGATATTTCCTTTTCTACCGATGGCCCCAAAACGCTTGAAATCTCCACATGCAAATTCCTCAAAAAGAGTGTTTCCAATCTGCTCTGTCTAAAGGAAGGTTCAACTCTGTGAGTTGAACACACACAAATCAAAGAAGTTTCTGAGAATTCTTCCTTCTAGCATTAGATGAAGAAATCCCGCTTCCAACGAAATCCACAAAGAGGTCCAAATATCCACTTGCAGACTTTACAAACAGAGTGTTTACAAACTGCTCTTTCAAAAGAAAGGTTAAACTCTGTGATTGGAACGCTCACATCACAAAGTAGTTTCTGAGAATGATTCTCTCTTGTTTTTATACGAGGAGATTTCCTTTTCTACCGTTGGCCCCAAAGTGCTTGAAATCTCCACATGCATATTCCTCAAAAAGAGGGTTTCCAATCTGCTCTGTCTAAAGGAAGGTTCAACTCTGTTAGTTGAACACACACAAATCATCGAAGTTACTGAGAAATCTTCTGTGTAGCATTAGATGAAGAAATACCGCTTCCAACGAAATCCACAAAGAGGTCCATATATCCACCTGCAGACTTTACAAACAGAGTGTTTACAAACTGCTCTATGAAAAGAATGGTTAAACTCTGTGAGTGAAACGCACACATCACAAAGTAGTTTCTGAGAATGATTCTCTCTTGTTTTTATACGAGGAGATTTCCTTTTCTACCGTTGGCCCCAAACTGCTTGAAATCTCCACATGCATATTCCTCAAAAAGAGGGTTTCCAATCTGCTCTGTCTAAAGGAAGGTTCAACTCTGTTAGTTGAACACACACAAATCAACGAAGTTACTGAGAAATCTTCTGTGTAGCATTAGATGAAGAAATACCGCTTCCAACGAAATCCACAAAGAGGTCCAAATATCCACCTGCATACTTTACAAACAGAGTGTTTACAAACTGCTCTATGAAAAGAAAGGTTAAACTCTGTGAGTGGATCGCACACATCAAAAAGTGGTTACTGAGAATGATTCTCTCTAGTTTTTATACGAGGATATTTCCTTTTCTACCTTTGGCCCCAAAACGCTTGAAATCTCCACATGCAAATTCCTCAAAAAGAGGGTTTCCAATCTGCTCTGTCTAAAGGAAGGTTCAACTCTGTTAGTTGAACACACACAAATCAAAGAAGTTATTGAGAAATCTTCTGTGTAGCATTAGATGAAGAAATCCCGCTTCCAACGAAATCCACAAAGAGGTCCAAATATCCACTTGCAGACTTTACAAACAGAGTGTTTACAAACTGCTCTATGAAAAGAAAGGTTAAACTCTGTGAGTGGAACGCACACGTCTCAAAGTGGTTTCTGAGAATGATTCTCTCTAGTTTTTATACGAGGATATTTCCTTTTCTACCGATGGCCCCAAAACGCTTGAAATCTCCACATGCAAATTCCTCAAAAAGAGTGTTTCCAATCTGCTCTGTCTAAAGGAAGGTTCAACTCTGTGAGTTGAACACACACAAATCAAAGAAGTTTCTGAGAATTCTTCCTTCTAGCATTAGATGAAGAAATCCCGCTTCCAACGAAATCCTCAAAGAGGTCCAAATATCCACTTGCAGACTTTACAAACAGAGTGTTTACAAACTGCTCTATGAAAAGAAAGGTTAAACTCTGTGAGTGGAACGCACACATCACAAAGTGGTTTCTGAGAATGATTCTCTCTAGTTTTTATACGAGGATATTTCCTTTTCTACCGATGACCCCAAAACGCTTGAAATCTCCACATGCAAATTCCTAAAAAACAGTGTTTCCAATCGGCTCTGTCTAAAGGAAGGTTCAACTCTGTGAGTTGAACACACACAAATCAAAGAAGTTTCTGAGAATTCTTCCTTCTAGCATTAGATGAAGAAATCCCGCTTCCAACGAAATCCACAAAGAGGTCCAAATATCCACTTGCAGACTTTACAAACAGAGTGTTTACAAACTGCTCTTTCAAAAGAAAGGTTAAACTCTGTGAGTGGAACGCTCACATCACAAAGTAGTTTCTGAGAATGATTCTCTCTTGTTTTTATACGAGGAGATTTCCTTTTCTACCGTTGGCCCCAAAGTGCTTGAAATCTCCACATGCATATTCCTCAAAAAGAGGGTTTCCAATCTGCTCTGTCTAAAGGAAGGTTCAACTCTGTTAGTTGAACACACACAAATCAACGAAGTTACTGAGAAATCTTCTGTGTAGCATTAGATGAAGAAATACCGCTTCCAACGAAATCCACAAAGAGGTGCATATATCCACCTGCAGACTTTACAAACAGAGTGTTTACAAACTGCTCTATGAAAAGAATGGTTAAACTCTGTGAGTGGAACGCACACATCACAAAGTGGTTTCTGAGAATGATTCTCTCTAGTTTTTATTCGAGGATATTTCCTATTCTACCGATGGCCCCAAAACGCTTGAAATCTCCACATGCAAATTCCTCAAAAAGAGGGTTTCCAATCTGCTCTGTCTAAAGGAAGGTTCAACTCTGTTAGTTGAACACACACATATCAACGAAGTTATTGAGAAATCTTCTGTGTAGCATTAGATGAAGAAATCCCGCTTCCAACGAAATCCACAAAGAGGTCCAAATATCCACTTGCAGACTTTACAAACAGAGTGTTTACAAACTGCTCTATGAAAAGAATGGTTAAACTCTGTGAGTGGAACGCACACATCACAAAGTGGTTTCTGAGAATGATTCTCTCTAGTTTTTATACGAGGATATTTCCTTTTCTACCGATGACCCCAAAACGCTTGAAATCTCCACATGCAAATTCCTCAAAAAGAGTGTTTCCAATCTGCTCTGTCTAAAGGAAGGTTCAACTCTGTGAGTTGAACACACACAAATCAAAGAAGTTTCTGAGAATTCTTCCTTCTAGCATTAGATGAAGAAATCCCGCTTAAAACGAAATCCTCAAAGAGGTCCAAATATCCACTTGCAGACTTTACAAACAGAGTGTTTCCAAACTGCTCTATGAAAAGAAAGGTTAAACTCTGTGAGTGGAACGCACACATCACAAAGTAGTTTCTGAGAATGATTCTCTCTTGTTTTTATACGAGGAGATTTCCTTTTCTACCGTTGGCCCCATAGTGCTTGAAATCTCCACATGCATATTCCTCAAAAAGAAGGTTTCCAATCTGCTCTGTCTAAAGGAAGGTTCAACTCTGTTAGTTGAACACACACAAATCAACGAAGTTACTGAGAAATCTTCTGTGTAGCATTAGATGAAGAAATACCGCTTCCAACGAAATCTACAAAGAGGTCCATATATCCACCTGCAGACTTTACAAACAGAGTGTTTACAAACTGCTCTATGAAAAGAAAGGTTAAACTCTGTGAGTGGAACGCACACATCACAAAGTGGTTTCTGAGAATGCTTCTCTCTAGTTTTTATACGAGGATATTTCCTTTTCTACCGATGGCCCCAAAACGCTTGAAATCTCCACATGCAAATTCCTCAAAAAGAGGGTTTCCAATCTGCTCTGTCTAAAGGAAGGTTCAACTCTGTGAGTTCAACACACACAAATCAAAGAAGTTTCTGGGAATTCTTCCTTCTAGCATTAGATGAAGAAATCCCGCTTCCAACGATATCCTCCAAGAGGTCCAAGTATCCACTTGCAGACTTCACAAACAGAGTGTTTACAAACTGCTCTTTCAAAAGAAAGGTTAAACTCTGTGAGTGGATCTCACACATCACAAAGTGGTTTCTGAGAATGATTCTCTCTAGTTTTTATACGAGGATATTTCCTTTTCCACCGATGGCCCAAAAACGCTTGAAATCTCCACATGCAAATTCCTCAAAAAGAGGGTTTCCAATCTGCTCTGTCTAAAGGAAGGTTCAACTCTGTTAGTTGAACACACACAAATCAACGAAGTTATTGAGAAATCTTCTGTGTAGCATTAGATGAAGAAATCCCGCTTCCAACGAAATCCACAAAGAGGTCCAAATATCCACTTGCAGACTTTACAATCAGAGTGTTTACAGACTGCTCTATGAAAAGAAAGGTTAAACTCTGTGAGTGGAACGCACACATCACAAAGTGGTTTCTGAGAATGATTCTCTCTAGTTTTTATACGAGGATATTTCCTTTTCTACCGATGGCCCCAAAACGCTTGAAATCTCCACATGCAAATTCCTAAAAAAGAGTGTTTCCAATCTGCTCTGTCTAAAGGAAGGTTCAACTCTGTGAGTTGAACACACACAAATCAAAGAAGTTTCTGAGAATTCTTCCTTCTAGCATTAGATGTAGAAATCCAGCTTCCAACGAAATCCTCAAAGAGGTCCAAATATACACTCGCAGACTTTACAAACAGAGTGTTTCCAAACTGCTCTATGAAAAGAAAGGTTAAACTCTGTGAGTGGAACGCACACATCACAAAGTAGTTTCTGAGAATGATTCTCTCTTGTTTTTATACGAGGAGATTTCCTTTTCAACCGTTGGCCCCATAGTGCTTGAAATCTCCACATGCATATTCCTCAAAAAGAGGGTTTCCAATCTGCTCTGTCTAAAGGAAGGTTCAACTCTGTTAGTTGAACACACGCAAATCAACGAAGTTACTGAGAAATCTTCTGTGTAGCATTAGATGAAGAAATACCGCTTCCAACGAAATCCACAAAGAGGTCCATATATCCACCTGCAGACTTTACAAACAGAGTGTTTACAAACTGCTCTATGAAAAGAAAGGTTAAACTCTGTGAGTGGAACGCACACATCACAAAGTGGTTTCTGAGAATGATTCTCTCTAGTTTTTATACGAGGATATTTCCTTTTCTACCGATGGCCCAAAAACGCTTGAAATCTCCACATGCAAATTCCTCAAAAAGAGGGTTTCCAATCTGCTCTGTCTAAAGGAAGGTTCAACTCTGTGAGTTGAACACACACAAATCAAAGAAGTTTCTGAGAATTCTTCCTTCTAGCATTAGATGAAGAAATCCCGCTTCCAATGAAATCCTCAAAGAGGTCCAAATATCCCCTTGCAGACTTCAAAACCAGAGTGTTTCCAAACTGCTCTATGAAAAGAAAGGTTAAACTCTGTGAGTGGAACACACACATCACAAAGTAGTTTCTGAAAATGATTCTCTCTAGTTTTTATACGAGGATATTTCCTTTTCTACCGTTGGCCACAAAATGCTTGAAATGTCCACATGCATATTACTCAAAAAGAGGGTTTCCAATCTGCTCTGTCTAAAGGAAGGTTCAACTCTGTGAGTTGAACACACACAAATCAAAGAAGTTTCTGAGAATTCTTCCTTCTAGCATTAGATGAAGGAATCCCGCTTCCAACGAAATCCACCAAGAGGTGCAAATATCCACTTGCAGACTTCACAAACAGAGTGTTTCCAAACTGCTCTATGAAAAGAAAGGTTAAACTCTGTGAGTGGAACGCACACATCACAAAGTAGTTTCTGAGAATGATTCTCTCTTGTTTTTATACGAGGAGATTTCCTTTTCTACCGTTGGCCCCATAGTGCTTGAAATCTCCACATGCATATTCCTCAAAAAGAAGGTTTCCAATCTGCTCTGTCTAAAGGAAGGTTCAACACTGTTAGTTGAACACACACAAATCAACGAAGTTACTGAGAAATCTTCTGTGTAGCATTAGATGAAGAAATACCGCTTCCAACGAAATCCACAAAGAGGTCCATATATCCACCTGCAGACTTTACAAACAGAGTGTTTACAAACTGCTCTATGAAAAGAAAGGTTAAACTCTGTGAGTGGAACGCACACATCACAAAGTGGTTTCTGAGAATGATTCTCTCTAGTTTTTATTCGAGGATATTTCCTTTTCTACCGATGGCCCCAAAACGCTTGAAATCTCCACATGCAAATTCCTCAAAAAGAGGGTTTCCAATCTGCTCTGTCTAAAGGAAGGTTCAACTCTGTTAGTTGAACACACACATATCAACGAAGTTATTGAGAAATCTTCTGTGTAGCATTAGATGAAGAAATCCCGCTTCCAACGAAATCCACAAAGAGGTCCAAATATCCACTTGCAGACTTTACAAACAGAGTGTTTACAAACTGCTCTATGAAAAGAAAGGTTAAACTCTGTGAGTGGAACGCACACATCACAAAGTGGTTTCTGAGAATGATTCTCTCTAGTTTTTATACGAGGATATTTCCTTTTCTACCGGTGACCCCAAAACGCTTGAAATCTCCACATGCAAATTCCTCAAAAAGAGTGTTTCCAATCTGCTCTGTCTAAAGGAAGGTTCAACTCTGTGAGTTGAACACACACAAATCAAAGAAGTTCCTGAGAATTCTTCCTTCTAGCATTAGATGAAGAAATCCCGCTTAAAACGAAATCCTCAAAGAGGTCCAAATATCCACTTGCAGACTTTACAAACAGAGTGTTTACAAACTGCTCTTTCAAAAGAAAGGTTAAACTCTGTGAGTGGAACGCACACATCACAAAGTAGTTTCTGAGAATGATTCTCTCTTGTTTTTATACGAGGAGATTTCCTTTTCTACCGTTGGCCCCAAAGTGCTTGAAATCTCCACATGCATATTCCTCAAAAAGAGGGTTTCCAATCTGCTCTGTCTAAAGGATGGTTCAACTCTGTTAGTTGAACACACACAAATCAACGAAGTTACTGAGAAATCTTCTGTGTAGCATTAGATGAAGAAATGCCGCTTCCAACGAAATCCACAAAGAGGTCCATATATCCACCTGCAGACTTTACAAACAGAGTGTTTACAAACTGCTCTATGAAAAGAAAGGTTAAACTCTGTGAGTGGATCGCACACATCACAAAGTGGTTACTGAGAATGATTCTCTCTAGTTTTTATACGAGGATATTTCCTTTTCTACCTTTGGCCCCAAAACGCTTGAAATCTCCACATGCAAATTCCTCAAAAAGAGGGTTTCCAATCTGCTCTGTCTAAAGGAAGGTTCAACTCTGTTAGTTGAACACACACAAATCAAAGAAGTTATTGAGAAATCTTCTGTGTAGCATTAGATGAAGAAATCCCGCTTCCAACGAAATCCACAAAGAGGTCCAAATATCCACTTGCAGACTTTACAAACAGAGTGTTTACAAACTGCTCTATGAAAAGAAAGGTTAAACTCTGTGAGTGGAACGCACACGTCTCAAAGTGGTTTCTGAGAATGATTCTCTCTAGTTTTTATACGAGGATATTTCCTTTTCTACCGATGGCCCCAAAACGCTTGAAATCTCCACATGCAAATTCCTCAAAAAGAGTGTTTCCAATCTGCTCTGTCTAAAGGAAGGTTCAACTCTGTGAGTTGAACACACACAAATCAAAGAAGTTTCTGAGAATTCTTCCTTCTAGCATTAGATGAAGAAATCCCGCTTCCAACGAAATCCTCAAAGAGGTCCAAATATCCACTTGCAGACTTTACAAACAGAGTGTTTACAAACTGCTCTATGAAAAGAAAGGTTAAACTCTGTGAGTGGAACGCACACATCACAAAGTGGTTTCTGAGAATGATTCTCTCTAGTTTTTATACGAGGATATTTCCTTTTCTACCGATGACCCCAAAACGCTTGAAATCTCCACATGCAAATTCCTAAAAAACAGTGTTTCCAATCGGCTCTGTCTAAAGGAAGGTTCAACTCTGTGAGTTGAACACACACAAATCAAAGAAGTTTCTGAGAATTCTTCCTTCTAGCATTAGATGAAGAAATCCCGCTTCCAACGAAATCCACAAAGAGGTCCAAATATCCACTTGCAGATTTTACAAACAGAGTGTTTACAAACTGCTCTTTCAAAAGAAAGGTTAAACTCTGTGAGTGGAACGCTCACATCACAAAGTAGTTTCTGAGAATGATTCTCTCTTGTTTTTATACGAGGAGATTTCCTTTTCTACCGTTGGCCCCAAAGTGCTTGAAATCTCCACATGCATATTCCTCAAAAAGAGGGTTTCCAATCTGCTCTGTCTAAAGGAAGGTTCAACTCTGTTAGTTGAACACACACAAATCAACGAAGTTACTGAGAAATCTTCTGTGTAGCATTAGATGAAGAAATACCGCTTCCAACGAAATCCACAAAGAGGTCCATATATCCACCTGCAGACTTTACAAACAGAGTGTTTACAAACTGCTCTATGAAAAGAATGGTTAAACTCTGTTAGTGGAACGCACACATCACAAAGTAGTTTCTGAGAATGATTCTCTCTTGTTTTTATACGAGGAGATTTCCTTTTCTACCGTTGGCCCCAAAGTGCTTGAAATCTCCACATGCATATTCCTCAAAAAGAGGGTTTCCAATCTGCTCTGTCTAAAGGAAGGTTCAACTCTGTTAGTTGAACACACGCAAATCAACGAAGTTACTGAGAAATCTTCTGTGTAGCATTAGATGAAGAAATACCGCTTCCAACGAAATCCACAAAGAGGTCCATATATCCACCTGCAGACTTTACAAACAGAGTGTTTACAAACTGCTCTATGAAAAGAAAGGTTAAACTCTGTGAGTGGAACGCACACATCACAAAGTTGTTTCTGAGAATGATTCTCTCTAGTTTTTATTCGAGGATATTTCCTTTTCTACCGATGGCCCCAAAACGCTTGAAATCTCCACATGCAAATTCCTCAAAAAGAGGGTTTCCAATCTGCTCTGTCTAAAGGAAGGTTCAACTCTGTTAGTTGAACACACACATATCAACGAAGTTATTGAGAAATCTTCTGTGTAGCATTAGATGAAGAAATCCCGCTTCCAACGAAATCCACAAAGAGGTCCAAATATCCACTTGCAGACTTTACAAACAGAGTGTTTACAAACTGCTCTATGAAAAGAAAGGTTAAACTCTGTGAGTGGAACGCACACATCACAAAGTGGTTTCTGAGAATGATTCTCTCTAGTTTTTATACGAGGATATTTCCTTTTCTACCGATGACCCCAAAACGCTTGAAATCTCCACATGCAAATTCCTCAAAAAGAGTGTTTCCAATCTGCTCTGTCTAAAGGAAGGTTCAACTCTGTGAGTTGAACACACACAAATGAAAGAAGTTTCTGAGAATTCTTCCTTCTAGCATTAGATGAAGAAATCCCGCTTAAAACGAAATCCTCAAAGAGGTCCAAATATCCACTTGCAGACTTTACAAACAGAGTGTTTACAAACTGCTCTTTCAAAAGAAAGGTTAAACTCTGTGAGTGGAACGCACACATCACAAAGTAGTTTCTGAGAATGATTCTCTCTTGTTTTTATACGAGGAGATTTCCTTTTCTACCGTTGGCCCCAAAGTGCTTGAAATCTCCACATGCATATTCCTCAAAAAGAGGGTTTCCAATCTGCTCTGTCTAAAGGAAGGTTCAACTCTGTTAGTTGAACACACACAAATCAACGAAGTTACTGAGAAATCTTCTGTGTAGCATTAGATGAAGAAATACCGCTTCCAACGAAATCCACAAAGAGGTCCATATATCCACCTGCAGACTTTACAAACAGAGTGTTTACAAACTGCTCTATGAAAAGAAAGGTTAAACTCTGTGAGTGGATCGCACACATCACAAAGTGGTTACTGAGAATGATTCTCTCTAGTTTTTATACGAGGATATTTCCTTTTCTACCTTTGGCCCCAAAACGCTTGAAATCTCCACATGCAAATTCCTCAAAAAGAGGGTTTCCAATCTGCTCTGTCTAAAGGAAGGTTCAACTCTGTTAGTTGAACACACACAAATCAAAGAAGTTATTGAGAAATCTTCTGTGTAGCATTAGATGAAGAAATCCCGCTTCCAACGAAATCCACAAAGAGGTCCAAATATCCACTTGCAGACTTTACAAACAGAGTGTTTACAAACTGCTCTATGAAAAGAAAGGTTAAACTCTGTGAGTGGAACGCACACGTCTCAAAGTGGTTTCTGAGAATGATTCTCTCTAGTTTTTATACGAGGATATTTCCTTTTCTACCGATGGCCCCAAAACGCTTGAAATCTCCACATGCAAATTCCTCAAAAAGAGTGTTTCCAATCTGCTCTGTCTAAAGGAAGGTTCAACTCTGTGAGTTGAACACACACAAATCAAAGAAGTTTCTGAGAATTCTTCCTTCTAGCATTAGATGAAGAAATCCCGCTTCCAACGAAATCCTCAAAGAGGTCCAAATATCCACTTGCAGACTTTACAGAGTGTTTACAAACTGCTCTATGAAAAGAAAGGTTAAACTCTGTGAGTGGAACGCACACATCACAAAGTGGTTTCTGAGAATGATTCTCTCTAGTTTTTATACGAGGATATTTCCTTTTCTACCGATGACCCCAAAACGCTTGAAATCTCCACATGCAAATTCCTAAAAAACAGTGTTTCCAATCGGCTCTGTCTAAAGGAAGGTTCAACTCTGTGAGTTGAACACACACAAATCAAAGAAGTTTCTGAGAATTCTTCCTTCTAGCATTAGATGAAGAAATCCCGCTTCCAACGAAATCCACAAAGAGGTCCAAATATCCACTTGCAGACTTTACAAACAGAGTGTTTACAAACTGCTCTTTCAAAAGAAAGGTTAAACTCTGTGAGTGGAACGCTCACATCACAAAGTAGTTTCTGAGAATGATTCTCTCTTGTTTTTATACGAGGAGATTTCCTTTTCTACCGTTGGCCCCAAAGTGCTTGAAATCTCCACATGCATATTCCTCAAAAAGAGGGTTTCCAATCTGCTCTGTCTAAAGGAAGGTTCAACTCTGTTAGTTGAACACACACAAATCATCGAAGTTACTGAGAAATCTTCTGTGTAGCATTAGATGAAGAAATACCGCTTCCAACGAAATCCACAAAGAGGTCCATATATCCACCTGCAGACTTTACAAACAGAGTGTTTACAAACTGCTCTATGAAAAGAATGGTTAAACTCTGTGAGTGGAACGCACACATCACAAAGTAGTTTCTGAGAATGATTCTCTCTTGTTTTTATACGAGGAGATTTCCTTTTCTACCGTTGGCCCCAAACTGCTTGAAATCTCCACATGCATATTCCTCAAAAAGAGGGTTTCCAATCTGCTCTGTCTAAAGGAAGGTTCAACTCTGTTAGTTGAACACACACAAATCAACGAAGTTACTGAGAAATCTTCTGTGTAGCATTAGATGAAGAAATACCGCTTCCAACGAAATCCACAAAGAGGTCCATATATCCACCTGCAGACTTTACAAACAGAGTGTTTACAAACTGCTCTATGAAAAGAAAGGTTAAACTCTGTGAGTGGATCGCACACATCAAAAAGTGGTTACTGAGAATGATTCTCTCTAGTTTTTATACGAGGATATTTCCTTTTCTACCTTTGGCCCCAAAACGCTTGAAATCTCCACATGCAAATTCCTCAAAAAGAGGGTTTCCAATCTGCTCTGTCTAAAGGAAGGTTCAACTCTGTTAGTTGAACACACACAAATCAAAGAAGTTATTGAGAAATCTTCTGTGTAGCATTAGATGAAGAAATCCCGCTTCCAACGAAATCCACAAAGAGGTCCAAATATCCACTTGCAGACTTTACAAACAGAGTGTTTACAAACTGCTCTATGAAAAGAAAGGTTAAACTCTGTGAGTGGAACGCACACGTCTCAAAGTGGTTTCTGAGAATGATTCTCTCTAGTTTTTATACGAGGATATTTCCTTTTCTACCGATGGCCCCAAAACGCTTGAAATCTCCACATGCAAATTCCTCAAAAAGAGTGTTTCCAATCTGCTCTGTCTAAAGGAAGGTTCAACTCTGTGAGTTGAACACACACAAATCAAAGAAGTTTCTGAGAATTCTTCCTTCTAGCATTAGATGAAGAAATCCCGCTTCCAACGAAATCCACAAAGAGGTCCAAATATCCACTTGCAGACTTTACAAACAGAGTGTTTACAAACTGCTCTTTCAAAAGAAAGGTTAAACTCTGTGATTGGAACGCTCACATCACAAAGTAGTTTCTGAGAATGATTCTCTCTTGTTTTTATACGAGGAGATTTCCTTTTCTACCGTTGGCCCCAAAGTGCTTGAAATCTCCACATGCATATTCCTCAAAAAGAGGGTTTCCAATCTGCTCTGTCTAAAGGAAGGTTCAACTCTGTTAGTTGAACACACACAAATCATCGAAGTTACTGAGAAATCTTCTGTGTAGCATTAGATGAAGAAATACCGCTTCCAACGAAATCCACAAAGAGGTCCATATATCCACCTGCAGACTTTACAAACAGAGTGTTTACAAACTGCTCTATGAAAAGAATGGTTAAACTCTGTGAGTGGAACGCACACATCACAAAGTAGTTTCTGAGAATGATTCTCTCTTGTTTTTATACGAGGAGATTTCCTTTTCTACCGTTGGCCCCAAACTGCTTGAAATCTCCACATGCATATTCCTCAAAAAGAGGGTTTCCAATCTGCTCTGTCTAAAGGAAGGTTCAACTCTGTTAGTTGAACACACACAAATCAACGAAGTTACTGAGAAATCTTCTGTGTAGCATTAGATGAAGAAATACCGCTTCCAACGAAATCCACAAAGAGGTCCATATATCCACCTGCAGACTTTACAAACAGAGTGTTTACAAACTGCTCTATGAAAAGAAAGGTTAAACTCTGTGAGTGGATCGCACACATCAAAAAGTGGTTACTGAGAATGATTCTCTCTAGTTTTTATACGAGGATATTTCCTTTTCTACCTTTGGCCCCAAAACGCTTGAAATCTCCACATGCAAATTCCTCAAAAAGAGGGTTTCCAATCTGCTCTGTCTAAAGGAAGGTTCAACTCTGTTAGTTGAACACACACAAATCAAAGAAGTTATTGAGAAATCTTCTGTGTAGCATTAGATGAAGAAATCCCGCTTCCAACGAAATCCACAAAGAGGTCCAAATATCCACTTGCAGACTTTACAAACAGAGTGTTTACAAACTGCTCTATGAAAAGAAAGGTTAAACTCTGTGAGTGGAACGCACACGTCTCAAAGTGGTTTCTGAGAATGATTCTCTCTAGTTTTTATACGAGGATATTTCCTTTTCTACCGATGGCCCCAAAACGCTTGAAATCTCCACATGCAAATTCCTCAAAAAGAGTGTTTCCAATCTGCTCTGTCTAAAGGAAGGTTCAACTCTGTGAGTTGAACACACACAAATCAAAGAAGTTTCTGAGAATTCTTCCTTCTAGCATTAGATGAAGAAATCCCGCTTCCAACAAAATCCTCAAAGAGGTCCAAATATCCACTTGCAGACTTTACAAACAGAGTGTTTACAAACTGCTCTATGAAAAGAAAGGTTAAACTCTGTGAGTGGAACGCACACATCACAAAGTGGTTTCTGAGAATGATTCTCTCTAGTTTTTATACGAGGATATTTCCTTTTCTACCGATGACCCCAAAACGCTTGAAATCTCCACATGCAAATTCCTAAAAAACAGTGTTTCCAATCGGCTCTGTCTAAAGGAAGGTTCAACTCTGTGAGTTGAACACACACAAATCAAAGAAGTTTCTGAGAATTCTTCCTTCTAGCATTAGATGAAGAAATCCCGCTTCCAACGAAATCCACAAAGAGGTCCAAATATCCACTTGCAGACTTTACAAACAGAGTGTTTACAAACTGCTCTTTCAAAAGAAAGGTTAAACTCTGTGAGTGGAACGCTCACATCACAAAGTAGTTTCTGAGAATGATTCTCTCTTGTTTTTATACGAGGAGATTTCCTTTTCTACCGTTGGCCCCAAAGTGCTTGAAATCTCCACATGCATATTCCTCAAAAAGAGGGTTTCCAATCTGCTCTGTCTAAAGGAAGGTTCAACTCTGTTAGTTGAACACACACAAATCAACGAAGTTACTGAGAAATCTTCTGTGTAGCATTAGATGAAGAAATACCGCTTCCAACGAAATCCACAAAGAGGTGCATATATCCACCTGCAGACTTTACAAACAGAGTGTTTACAAACTGCTCTATGAAAAGAATGGTTAAACTCTGTGAGTGGAACGCACACATCACAAAGTGGTTTCTGAGAATGATTCTCTCTAGTTTTTATTCGAGGATATTTCCTATTCTACCGATGGCCCCAAAACGCTTGAAATCTCCACATGCAAATTCCTCAAAAAGAGGGTTTCCAATCTGCTCTGTCTAAAGGAAGGTTCAACTCTGTTAGTTGAACACACACATATCAACGAAGTTATTGAGAAATCTTCTGTGTAGCATTAGATGAAGAAATCCCGCTTCCAACGAAATCCACAAAGAGGTCCAAATATCCACTTGCAGACTTTACAAACAGAGTGTTTACAAACTGCTCTATGAAAAGAATGGTTAAACTCTGTGAGTGGAACGCACACATCACAAAGTGGTTTCTGAGAATGATTCTCTCTAGTTTTTATACGAGGATATTTCCTTTTCTACCGATGACCCCAAAACGCTTGAAATCTCCACATGCAAATTCCTCAAAAAGAGTGTTTCCAATCTGCTCTGTCTAAAGGAAGGTTCAACTCTGTGAGTTGAACACACACAAATCAAAGAAGTTTCTGAGAATTCTTCCTTCTAGCATTAGATGAAGAAATCCCGCTTAAAACGAAATCCTCAAAGAGGTCCAAATATCCACTTGCAGACTTTACAAACAGAGTGTTTCCAAACTGCTCTATGAAAAGAAAGGTTAAACTCTGTGAGTGGAACGCACACATCACAAAGTAGTTTCTGAGAATGATTCTCTCTTGTTTTTATACGAGGAGATTTCCTTTTCTACCGTTGGCCCCATAGTGCTTGAAATCTCCACATGCATATTCCTCAAAAAGAAGGTTTCCAATCTGCTCTGTCTAAAGGAAGGTTCAACTCTGTTAGTTGAACACACACAAATCAACGAAGTTACTGAGAAATCTTCTGTGTAGCATTAGATGAAGAAATACCGCTTCCAACGAAATCTACAAAGAGGTCCATATATCCACCTGCAGACTTTACAAACAGAGTGTTTACAAACTGCTCTATGAAAAGAAAGGTTAAACTCTGTGAGTGGAACGCACACATCACAAAGTGGTTTCTGAGAATGATTCTCTCTAGTTTTTATACGAGGATATTTCCTTTTCTACCGATGGCCCCAAAACGCTTGAAATCTCCACATGCAAATTCCTCAAAAAGAGGGTTTCCAATCTGCTCTGTCTAAAGGAAGGTTCAACTCTGTGAGTTCAACACACACAAATCAAAGAAGTTTCTGGGAATTCTTCCTTCTAGCATTAGATGAAGAAATCCCGCTTCCAACGATATCCTCCAAGAGGTCCAAGTATCCACTTGCAGACTTCACAAACAGAGTGTTTACAAACTGCTCTTTCAAAAGAAAGGTTAAACTCTGTGAGTGGATCTCACACATCACAAAGTGGTTTCTGAGAATGATTCTCTCTAGTTTTTATACGAGGATATTTCCTTTTCCACCGATGGCCCAAAAACGCTTGAAATCTCCACATGCAAATTCCTCAAAAAGAGGGTTTCCAATCTGCTCTGTCTAAAGGAAGGTTCAACTCTGTTAGTTGAACACACACAAATCAACGAAGTTATTGAGAAATCTTCTGTGTAGCATTAGATGAAGAAATCCCGCTTCCAACGAAATCCACAAAGAGGTCCAAATATCCACTTGCAGACTTTACAATCAGAGTGTTTACAGACTGCTCTATGAAAAGAAAGGTTAAACTCTGTGAGTGGAACGCACACATCACAAAGTGGTTTCTGAGAATGATTCTCTCTAGTTTTTATACGAGGATATTTCCTTTTCTACCGATGGCCCCAAAACGCTTGAAATCTCCACATGCAAATTCCTAAAAAAGAGTGTTTCCAATCTGCTCTGTCTAAAGGAAGGTTCAACTCTGTGAGTTGAACACACACAAATCAAAGAAGTTTCTGAGAATTCTTCCTTCTAGCATTAGATGTAGAAATCCAGCTTCCAACGAAATCCTCAAAGAGGTCCAAATATACACTCGCAGACTTTACAAACAGAGTGTTTCCAAACTGCTCTATGAAAAGAAAGGTTAAACTCTGTGAGTGGAACGCACACATCACAAAGTAGTTTCTGAGAATGATTCTCTCTTGTTTTTATACGAGGAGATTTCCTTTTCAACCGTTGGCCCCATAGTGCTTGAAATCTCCACATGCATATTCCTCAAAAAGAGGGTTTCCAATCTGCTCTGTCTAAAGGAAGGTTCAACTCTGTTAGTTGAACACACGCAAATCAACGAAGTTACTGAGAAATCTTCTGTGTAGCATTAGATGAAGAAATACCGCTTCCAACGAAATCCACAAAGAGGTCCATATATCCACCTGCAGACTTTACAAACAGAGTGTTTACAAACTGCTCTATGAAAAGAAAGGTTAAACTCTGTGAGTGGAACGCACACATCACAAAGTGGTTTCTGAGAATGATTCTCTCTAGTTTTTATACGAGGATATTTCCTTTTCTACCGATGGCCCAAAAACGCTTGAAATCTCCACATGCAAATTCCTCAAAAAGAGGGTTTCCAATCTGCTCTGTCTAAAGGAAGGTTCAACTCTGTGAGTTGAACACACACAAATCAAAGAAGTTTCTGAGAATTCTTCCTTCTAGCATTAGATGAAGAAATCCCGCTTCCAATGAAATCCTCAAAGAGGTCCAAATATCCCCTTGCAGACTTCAAAACCAGAGTGTTTCCAAACTGCTCTATGAAAAGAAAGGTTAAACTCTGTGAGTGGAACACACACATCACAAAGTAGTTTCTGAAAATGATTCTCTCTAGTTTTTATACGAGGATATTTCCTTTTCTACCGTTGGCCACAAAATGCTTGAAATGTCCACATGCATATTACTCAAAAAGAGGGTTTCCAATCTGCTCTGTCTAAAGGAAGGTTCAACTCTGTGAGTTGAACACACACAAATCAAAGAAGTTTCTGAGAATTCTTCCTTCTAGCATTAGATGAAGGAATCCCGCTTCCAACGAAATCCACCAAGAGGTGCAAATATCCACTTGCAGACTTCACAAACAGAGTGTTTCCAAACTGCTCTATGAAAAGAAAGGTTAAACTCTGTGAGTGGAACGCACACATCACAAAGTAGTTTCTGAGAATGATTCGCTCTTGTTTTTATACGAGCAGATTTCCTTTTCTACCGTTGGCCCCAAAGTGCTTGAAATCTGCACATGCATATTCCTCAAAAAGAGGGTTTCCAATCTGCTCTGTCTAAAGGAAGGTTCAACTCTGTTAGTTGAACACACACAAATCAACGAAGTTACTGAGAAATCTTCTGTGTAGCATTAGATGAAGAAATACCGCTTCCAACGAAATCCACAAAGAGGTCCATATATCCACCTGCAGACTTTACAAACAGAGTGTTTACAAACTGCTCTATGAAAAGAAAGGTTAAACTCTGTGAGTGGAACGCACACATCACAAAGTGGTTTCTGAGAATGATTCTCTCTAGTTTTTATTCGAGGATATTTCCTTTTCTACCGATGGCCCCAAAACGCTTGAAATCTCCACATGCAAATTCCTCAAAAAGAGGGTTTCCAATCTGCTCTGTCTAAAGGAAGGTTCAACTCTGTTAGTTGAACACACACATATCAACGAAGTTATTGAGAAATCTTCTGTGTAGCATTAGATGAAGAAATCCCGCTTCCAACGAAATCCACAAAGAGGTCCAAATATCCACTTGCAGACTTTACAAACAGAGTGTTTACAAACTGCTCTATGAAAAGAAAGGTTAAACTCTGTGAGTGGAACGCACACATCACAAAGTGGTTTCTGAGAATGATTCTCTCTAGTTTTTATACGAGGATATTTCCTTTTCTACCGATGACCCCAAAACGCTTGAAATCTCCACATGCAAATTCCTCAAAAAGAGTGTTTCCAATCTGCTCTGTCTAAAGGAAGGTTCAACTCTGTGAGTTGAACACACACAAATCAAAGAAGTTTCTGAGAATTCTTCCTTCTAGCATTAGATGAAGAAATCCCGCTTAAAACGAAATCCTCAAAGAGGTCCAAATATCCACTTGTAGACTTTACAAACAGAGTGTTTCCAAACTGCTCTATGAAAAGAAAGGTTAAACTCTGTGAGTGGAACGCACACATCACAAAGTAGTTTCTGAGAATGATTCTCTCTTGTTTTTATACAAGGAGATTTCCTTTTCTACCGTTGGCCCCAAAGTGCTGGAATCTCCACATGCATATTCCTCAAAAAGAGGGTTTCCAATCTGCTCTGTCTAAAGGAAGGTTCACCTCTGTTAGTTGAACACACACAAATCAACGAAGTTACTGAGAAATCTTCTGTGTAGCATTAGATGAAGAAATACCGCTTCCAACGAAATCCACAAAGAGGTCCATATATCCACCTGCAGACTTTACAAACAGAGTGTTTACAAACTGCTCTATGAAAAGAAAGGTTAAACTCTGTGAGTGGAACGCACACATCACAAAGTGGTTTCTGAGAATGATTCTCTCTAGTTTTTATACGAGGATATTTCCTTTTCTACCGATGGCCCAAAAACGCTTGAAATCTCCACATGCAAATTCCTCAAAAAGAGGGTTTCCAATCTGCTCTGTCTAAAGGAAGGTTCAACTCTGTGAGTTCAACACACACAAATCTAAGAAGTTTCTGGGAATTCTTCCTTCTAGCATTAGATGAAGAAATCCCGCTTCCAACGATATCCTCCAAGAGGTCCAAGTATCCACTTGCAGACTTCACAAACAGAGTGTTTACAAACTGCTCTTTCAAAAGAAAGGTTAAACTCTGTGAGTGGATCTCACACATCACAAAGTGGTTTCTGAGAATGATTCTCTCTAGTTTTTATACGAGGATATTTCCTTTTCCACCGATGGCCCAAAAACGCTTGAAATCTCCACATGCATATTCCTCAAAAAGAGGGTTTCCAATCTGCTCTGTCTAAAGGAAGGTTCAACTCTGTTAGTTGAACACACACAAATCAACGAAGTTATTGAGAAATCTTCTGTGTAGCATTAGATGAAGAAATCCCGCTTCCAAAGAAATCCACAAAGAGGTCCAAATATCCACTTGCAGACTTTACAATCAGAGTGTTTACAGACTGCTCTATGAAAAGAAAGGTTAAACTCTGTGAGTGGAACGCACACATCACAAAGTGGTTTCTGAGAATGATTCTCTCTAGTTTTTATACGAGGATATTTCCTTTTCTACCGATGGCCCCAAAACGCTTGAAATCTCCACATGCAAATTCCTAAAAAAGAGTGTTTCCAATCTGCTCTGTCTAAAGGAAGGTTCAACTCTGTGAGTTGAACACACACAAATCAAAGAAGTTTCTGAGAATTCTTCCTTCTAGCATTAGATGTAGAAATCCCGCTTCCAACGAAATCCTCAAAGAGGTCCAAATATCCACTCGCAGACTTTACAAACAGAGTGTTTCCAAACTGCTCTATGAAAAGAAGGGTTAAACTCTGTGAGTGGAACGCACACATCACAAAGTAGTTTCTGAGAATGATTCTCTCTTGTTTTTATAGGAGGAGATTTCCTTTTCAACCGTTGGCCCCATAGTGCTTGAAATCTCCACATGCATATTCCTCAAAAAGAGGGTTTCCAATCTGCTCTGTCTAAAGGAAGGTTCAACTCTGTTAGTTGAACACACACAAATCAACGAAGTTACTGAGAAATCTTCTGTGTAGCATTAGATGAAGAAATACCGCTTCCAACGAAATCCACAAAGAGGTCCATATATCCACCTGCAGACTTTACAAACAGAGTGTTTACAAACTGCTCTATGAAAAGAAAGGTTAAACTCTGTGAGTGGAACGCACACATCACAAAGTGGTTTCTGAGAATGATTCTCTCTAGTTTTTATACGAGGATATTTCCTTTTCTACCGATGGCCCCAAAACGCTTGAAATCTCCACATGCAAATTCCTCAAAAAGAGGGTTTCCAACCTGCTCTGTCTAAAGGAAGGTTCAACTCTGTGAGTTGAACACACACAAATCAAAGAAGTTTCTGAGAATTCTTCCTTCTAGCATTAGATGAAGAAATCCCGCTTCCAATGGAATCCTCAAAGAGGTCCAAATATCCCCTTGCAGACTTCAAAACCAGAGTGTTTCCAAACTGCTCTATGAAAAGAAAGGTTAAACTCTGTGAGTGGAACACACACATCACAAAGTAGTTTCTGAAAATGATTCTCTCTAGTTTTTATACGAGGATATTTCCTTTTCTACCGTTGGCCACAAAATGCTTGAAATCTCCACATGCATATTCCTCAAAAAGCGGGTTTCCAATCTGCTCTGTCTAAAGGAAGGTTCAACTCTGTGAGTTGAACACACACAAATGAAAGAAGTTTCTGAGAATTCTTCCTTCTAGCATTAGATGAAGAAATCCCGCTTCCAACGAAATCCTCAAAGAGGTCCAAATATCCACTTGCAGACTTTACAAACAGAGTGTTTCCAAACTGCTCTATGAAAAGAAAGGTTAAACTCTGTGAGTGGAACGCACACATCACAAAGTAGTTTCTGAGAATGATTCGCTCTTGTTTTTATACGAGGAGATTTCCTTTTCTACCGTTGGCCCCAAAGTGCTTGAAATCTGCACATGCATATTCCTCAAAAAGAGGGTTTCCAATCTGCTCTGTCTAATGGAAGGTTCAACTCTGTTAGTTGAACACACACAAATCAACGAATTTACTGAGAAATCTTCTGTGTAGCATTAGATGAAGAAATCCCGCTTCCAACGAAATCCACAAAGAGGTCCATATATCCACTTGCAGACTTTACAAACAGAGTGTTTACAAACTGCCCTATGAAAAGAAAGGTTTAACTCTGTGAGTGGATCGCACACATCACAAAGTGGTTTCTGAGAATGATTCTCTCTAGTTTTTATACGAGGATATTTCCTTTTCTACCTTTGGCCCCAAAACGCTTGAAATCTCCACATGCAAATTCCTCAAAAAGAGGGTTTCCAATCTGCTCTGTCTAAAGGAAGGTTCAACTCTGTTAGTTGAACACACACAAATCAACGAAGTTATTGAGAAATCTTCTGTATAGCATTAGATGAAGAAATCCCGCTTCCAACGAAATCCACAAAGAGGTCCAAATATCCACTTGCAGACTTTATAAACAGAGTGTTTACAAACTGCTCTATGAAAAGAAAGGTTAAACTCTGTGAGTGGAACGCACACATCACAAAGTGGTTTCTGAGAATGATTCTCTCTAGTTTTTATACGAGGATATTTCCTTTTCTACCGATGACCCCAAAACGCTTGAAATCTCCACATGCAGATTCCTAAAAAAGAGTGTTTCCAATCTGCTCTGTCTAAAGGAAGGTTCAACTCTGTGAGTTGAACACACACAAATCAAAGAAGTTTCTGAGAATTCTTCCTTCTAGCATTAGATGAAGAAATCCCGCTTCCAACGAAATCCTCAAAGATGTCCAAATATCCACTTGCAGACTTTACAAACAGAGTGTTTCCAAACTGCTCTATGAAAAGAAAGGTTAAACTCTGTGAGTGGAACGCACACATCACAAAGTGGTTTGTGAGAATGATTCTCTCTAGTTTTTCTATGAGGATATTTCCTTTTCTAACGTAGGCCCCAAATCGCTTGAAATCTCCACACGCATATTCCTCAAAAAGAGGGTTTCCAATCTGCTCTGTCTAAAGGAAGGTTCAACTCTGTGAGTTGAACACACGCAAATCAAAGAAGTTTCTGAAAATTCTTCCTTCTAGCATTAGATGAAGAAATCCCGCTTCCAATGAAATCCTCAAAGAGGTCCAAATATCCCCTTGCAGACTTCAAAACCAGAGTGTTTCCAAGCAGCTCTATGAAAAGAAAGGTTAAACTCTGTGAGTGGAACACACACATCACAAAGTAGATTCTGAAAATGATTCTCTCTAGTTTTTATACGAGGAGATTTCCTTTTCTACCGTTGGCCCCAAAGTGCTTGAAATCTCCACATGCATATTCCTCAAAAAGAGGGTTTCCAATCTGCTCTGTCTAAAGGAAGGTTCAACTCTGTTAGTTGAACACACACAAATCAACGAAGTTACTGAGAAATCTTCTGTGTAGCATTAGATGAAGAAATACCGCTTCCAACGAAATCCACAAAGAGGTCCATATATCCACCTGCAGACTTTACAAACAGAGTGTTTACAAACTGCTCTATGAAAAGAAAGGTTAAACTCTGTGAGTGGAACGCACACATCACAAAGTGGTTTCTGAGAATGATTCTCTCTAGTTTTTATACGAGGATATTTCCTTTTCTACCGATGGCCCCAAAACGCTTGAAATCTCCACATGCAAATTCCTCAAAAAGAGGGTTTCCAATCTGCTCTGTCTAAAGGAAGGTTCAACTCTGTGAGTTGAACACACACAAATCAAAGAAGTTTCTGAGAATTCTTCCTTCTAGCATTAGATGTAGAAATCCCGCTTCCAACGAAATCCTCAAAGAGGTCCAAATATCCACTTGCAGACTTTACAAACAGAGTGTTTCCAAACTGCTCTATGAAAAGAAAGGTTAAACTCTGTGAGTGGAACGCACACATCACAAAGTAGTTTCTGAGAATGATTCTCTCTTGTTTTTATACGAGGAGATTTCCTTTTCAACCGTTGGCCCCATAGTGCTTGAAATCTCCACATGCATATTCCTCAAAAAGAGGGTTTCCAATCTGCTCTGTCTAAAGGAAGGTTCAACTCTGTTAGTTGAACACACACAAATCAACGAAGTTACTGAGAAATCTTCTGTGTAGCATTAGATGAAGAAATACCGCTTCCAACGAAATCCACAAAGAGGTCCATATATCCACCTGCAGACTTTACAAACAGAGTGTTTACAAACTGCTCTATGAAAAGAAAGTTTAAACTCTGTGAGTGGAACGCACACATCACAAAGTGGTTTCTGAGAATGATTCTCTCTAGTTTTTATACGAGGATATTTCCTTTTCTACCGATGGCCCCAAAACGCTTGAAATCTCCACATGCAAATTCCTCAAAAAGAGGGTTTCCAATCTGCTCTGTCTAAAGGAAGGTTCAACTCTGTGAGTTGAACACACACAAATCAAAGAAGTTTCTGAGAATTCTTCCTTCTAGCATTAGATGAAGAAATCCCGCTTCCAATGGAATCCTCAAAGAGGTCCAAATATCCCCTTGCAGACTTCAAAACCAGAGTGTTTCCAAACTGCTCTATGAAAAGAAAGGTTAAACTCTGTGAGTGGAACGCACACATCACAAAGTAGTTTCTGAAAATGATTCTCTCTAGTTTTTATACGAGGATATTTCCTTTTCTACCGTTGGCCACAAAATGCTTGAAATCTCCACATGCATATTCCTCAAAAAGCGGGTTTCCAATCTGCTCTGTCTAAAGGAAGGTTCAACTCTGTGAGTTGAACACACACAAATGAAAGAAGTTTCTGAGAATTCTTCCTTCTAGCATTAGATGAAGAAATCCCGCTTCCAACGAAATCCACAAAGAGGTCCAAATATCCACTTGCAGACTTTACAAACAGAGTGTTTACAAACTGCTCTATGAAAAGAAAGGTTAAACTCTGTGAGTGGAACGCACACATCACAAAGTGGTTTCTGAGAATGATTCTCTCTAGTTTTTATACGAGGATATTTCCTTTTCTACCGATGACCGCAAAACGCTTGAAATCTCCACATGCAAATTCCTCAAAAAGAGGGTTTCCAATCTGCTCTGTCTAAAGGAAGGTTCAACTCTGTGAGTTGAACACACACAAATCAAAGAAGTTTCTGAGAATTCTTCCTTCTAGCATTAGATGAAGAAATCCCGCTTCCAACGAAATCCTCAAAGAGGTCCAAATATCCACTTGCAGACTTTACAAACAGAGTGTTTCCAAACTGCTCTATGAAAAGAAAGGTTAAACTCTGTGAGTGGAACGCACACATCACAAGGTGGTTTGTGAGAATGATTCTCTCTAGTTTTTCTATGAGGATATTTCCTTTTCTAACTTAGGCCCCAAATCGCTTGAAATCTCCACACGCATATTCCTCAAAAAGAGGGTTTCCAATCTGCTCTGTCTAAAGGAAGGTTCAACTCTGTGAGTTGAACACACGCAAATCAAAGAAGTTTCTGAAAATTCTTCCTTCTAGCATTAGATGAAGAAATCCCGCTTCCAATGAAATCCTCAAAGAGGTCCAAATATCCCCTTGCAGACTTCAAAACCAGAGTGTTTCCAAGCAGCTCTATGAAAAGAAAGGTTAAACTCTGTGAGTGGAACACACACATCACAAAGTAGATTCTGAAAATGATTCTCTCTAGTTTTTATACGAGGAGATTTCCTTTTCTACCGTTGGCCCCAAAGTGCTTGAAATCTCCACATGCATATTCCTCAAAAAGAGGGTTTCCAATCTGCTCTGTCTAAAGGAAGGTTCAACTCTGTTAGTTGAACACACACAAATCAACGAAGTTACTGAGAAATCTTCTGTGTAGCATTAGATGAAGAAATACCGCTTCCAACGAAATCCACAAAGAGGTCCATATATCCACCTGCAGACTTTACAAACAGAGTGTTTACAAACTGCTCTATGAAAAGAAAGGTTAAACTCTGTGAGTGGAACGCACACATCACAAAGTGGTTTCTGAGAATATTTCTCTCTAGTTTTTATACGAGGATATTTCCTTTTCTACCGATGGCCCCAAAACGCTTGAAATCTCCACATGCAAATTCATCAAAAAGAGTGTTTCCAATCTGCTCTGTCTAAAGGAAAGTTCAACTCTGTGAGTTGAACACACACAAATCAAAGAAGTTTCTGAGAATTCTTCCTTCTAGCATTAGATGTAGAAATCCCGCTTCCTACGAAATCCTCAAAGAGGTCCAAATATCCACTCGCAGACTTTACAAACAGAGTGTTTCCAAACTGCTCTATGAAAAGAAAGGTTAAACTCTGTGAGTGGAACGCACACATCACAAAGTAGTTTCTGAGAATGATTCTCTCTTGTTTTTATACGAGGAGATTTCCTTTTCAACCGTTGGCCCCATAGTGCTTGAAATCTCCACATGCATATTCCTCAAAAAGAGGGTTTCCAATCTGCTCTGTCTAAAGGAAGGTTCAACTCTGTTAGTTGAACACAGACAAATCAACGAAGTTACTGAGAAATCTTCTGTGTAGCATTAGATGAAGAAATACCGCATCCAACGAAATCCACAAAAAGGTCCTTATATCCACCTGCAGACTTTACAAACAGAGTGTTTACAAACTGCTCTATGAAAAGAAAGGTTAAACTCTGTGAGTGGAACGCACACATCACAAAGTGGTTTCTGAGAATGATTCTCTCTAGTTTTAATACGAGGATATTTCCTTTTCTACCGATGACCCCAAAATGCTTGAAATCTCCACATGCAAATTCCTCAAAAAGAGTGTTTCCAATCTGCTCTGTCTAAAGGAAGGTTCAACTCTGTGAGTTGAACACACACAAATCAAAGAAGTTTCTGAGAATTCTTCCTTCTAGCATTAGATGAAGAAATCCCGCTTCCAACGAAATCCTCAAAGAGGTCCAAATATCCACTTGCAGACTTTACAAACAGAGTGTTTACAAACTGCTCTATGAAAAGAAAGGTTAAACTCTGTGAGTGGAACGCACACGTCTCAAAGTGGTTTCTGAGAATGATTCTCTCTAGTTTTTATACGAGGATATTTCCTTTTCTACCGATGGCCCCAAAACGCTTGAAATCTCCACATGCAAATTCCTAAAAAAGAGTGTTTCCAATCTGCTCTGTCTAAAGGAAGGTTCAATTCTGTGAGTTGAGCACACACAAATCAAAGAAGTTTCTGAGAATTCTTCCTTCTAGCATTAGATGAAGAAATCCCGCTTCCAACGAAATCCTCAAAGAGGTCCAAATATCCACTTGCAGACTTTACAAACAGAGTGTTTACAAACTGGTCTTTCAAAAGAAAGGTTAAACTCTGTGAGTGGAACGCACACATCACAAAGTAGTTTCTGAGAATGATTCTCTCTTGTTTTTATACGACGAGATTTCCTTTTCTACCGTTGGCCCCAAAGTGCTTGAAATCTCCACATGCATATTCCTCAAAAAGAGGGTTTCCAATCTGCTCTGTCTAAAGGAAGGTTCAACTCTGTTAGTTGAACACACACAAATCAACGAAGTTACTGAGAAATCTTCTGTGTAGCATTAGATGAAGAAATACCGCTTCCAACGAAATCCACAAAGAGGTCCATATATCCACCTGCAGACTTTACAAACAGAGTGTTTACAAACTGCTCTATGAAAAGAAAGGTTAAACTCTGTGAGTGGAACGCACACATCACAAAGTGGTTTCTGAGAATGTTTCTCTCTAGTTTTTATACGAGGATATTTCCTTTTCTACCGATGGCCCCAAAACGCTTGAAATCTCCACATGCAAATTCATCAAAAAGAGTGTTTCCAATCTGCTCTGTCTAAAGGAAAGTTCAACTCTGTGAGTTGAACACACACAAATCAAAGAAGTTTCTGAGAATTCTTCCTTCTAGCATTAGATGTAGAAATCCCGCTTCCTACGAAATCCTCAAAGAGGTCCAAATATCCACTCGCAGACTTTACAAACAGAGTGTTTCCAAACTGCTCTATGAAAAGAAAGGTTAAACTCTGTGAGTGGAACGCACACATCACAAAGTAGTTTCTGAGAATGATTCTCTCTTGTTTTTATACGAGGAGATTTCCTTTTCAACCGTTGGCCCCATAGTGCTTGAAATCTCCACATGCATATTCCTCAAAAAGAGGGTTTCCAATCTGCTCTGTCTAAAGGAAGGTTCAACTCTGTTAGTTGAACACAGACAAATCAACGAAGTTACTGAGAAATCTTCTGTGTAGCATTAGATGAAGAAATACCGCATCCAACGAAATCCACAAAAAGGTCCTTATATCCACCTGCAGACTTTACAAACAGAGTGTTTACAAACTGCTCTATGAAAAGAAAGGTTAAACTCTGTGAGTGGAACGCACACATCACAAAGTGGTTTCTGAGAATGATTCTCTCTAGTTTTAATACGAGGATATTTCCTTTTCTACCGATGACCCCAAAATGCTTGAAATCTCCACATGCAAATTCCTCAAAAAGAGTGTTTCCAATCTGCTCTGTCTAAAGGAAGGTTCAACTCTGTGAGTTGAACACACACAAATCAAAGAAGTTTCTGAGAATTCTTCCTTCTAGCATTAGATGAAGAAATCCCGCTTCCAACGAAATCCTCAAAGAGGTCCAAATATCCACTTGCAGACTTTACAAACAGAGTGTTTACAAACTGCTCTATGAAAAGAAAGGTTAAACTCTGTGAGTGGAACGCACACGTCTCAAAGTGGTTTCTGAGAATGATTCTCTCTAGTTTTTATACGAGGATATTTCCTTTTCTACCGATGGCCCCAAAACGCTTGAAATCTCCACATGCAAATTCCTAAAAAAGAGTGTTTCCAATCTGCTCTGTCTAAAGGAAGGTTCAATTCTGTGAGTTGAGCACACACAAATCAAAGAAGTTTCTGAGAATTCTTCCTTCTAGCATTAGATGAAGAAATCCCGCTTCCAACGAAATCCTCAAAGAGGTCCAAATATCCACTTGCAGACTTTACAAACAGAGTGTTTACAAACTGGTCTTTCAAAAGAAAGGTTAAACTCTGTGAGTGGAACGCACACATCACAAAGTAGTTTCTGAGAATGATTCTCTCTTGTTTTTATACGACGAGATTTCCTTTTCTACCGTTGGCCCCAAAGTGCTTGAAATCTCCACATGCATATTCCTCAAAAAGAGGGTTTCCAATCTGCTCTGTCTAAAGGAAGGTTCAACTCTGTTAGTTGAACACACACAAATCAACGAAGTTACTGAGAAATCTTCTGTGTAGCATTAGATGAAGAAATACCGCTTCCAACGAAATCCACAAAGAGGTCCATATATCCACCTGCAGACTTTACAAACAGAGTGTTTACAAACTGCTCTATGAAAAGAAAGGTTAAACTCTGTGAGTGGATCGCACACATCACAAAGTGGTTTCTGAGAATGATTCTCTCTAATTTTTATACGAGGATATTTCCTTTTCTACCGATGACCCCAAAACGCTTGAAATCTCCACATGCAATTTCCTCAAAAAGAGTGTTTCCAATCTGCTCTGTCTAAAGGAAGGTTCAACTCTGTGAGTTGAACACACACAAATCAAAGAAGTTTCTGAGAATTCTTCCTTCTAGCATTAGATGAAGAAATCCCGCTTCCAACGAAATCCTCAAAGAGGTCCAAATATCCACTTGCAGACTTTACAAACAGAGTGTTTCCAAACTGCTCTATGAAAAGAAAGGTTAAACTCTGTGAGTGGAACGCACACATCACAAAGTAGTTTCTGAGAATGATTCTCTCTTGTTTTTATACGAGGAGATTTCCTTTTCTACCGATGGCCCCATAGTGCTTGAAATCTCCACATGCATATTCCTCAAAAAGAAGGTTTCCAATCTGCTCTGTCTAAAGGAAGGTTCAACTCTGTTAGTTGAACACACACAAATCAACGAAGTTACTGAGAAATCTTCTGTGTAGCATTAGATGAAGAAATACCGCTTCCAACGAAATCCACAAAGAGGTCCATATATCCACCTGCAGACTTTACAAACAGAGTGTTTACAAACTGCTCTATGAAAAGAAAGGTTAAACTCTGTGAGTGGAACGCACACATCACAAAGTGGTTTCTGAGAATGATTCTCTCTAGTTTTTATACGAGGATATTTCCTTTTCTACCGATGGCCCCAAAACACTTGAAATCTCCACATGCAAATTCCTCAAAAAGAGGGTTTCCAATCTGCTCTGTCTAAAGGAAGGTTCAACTCTGTGAGTTCAACACACACAAATCAAAGAAGTTTCTGGGAATTCTTCCTTCTAGCATTAGATGAAGAAATCCCGCTTCCAACGATATCCTCCAAGAGGTCCTAGTATCCACTTGCAGACTTCACAAACAGAGTGTTTACAAACTGCTCTTTCAAAAGAAAGGTTAAACTCTGTGAGTGGATCTCACACATCACAAAGTGGTTTCTGAGAATGATTCTCTCTAGTTTTTATACGAGGATATTTCCTTTTCCACCGATGGCCCAAAAACGCTTGAAATCTCCACATGCAAATTCCTCAAAAAGAGGGTTTCCAATCTGCTCTGTCTAAAGGAAGGTTCAACTCTGTTAGTTGAACACACACAAATCAACGAAGTTATTGAGAAATCTTCTGTGTAGCATTAGATGAAGAAATCCCGCTTCCAACGAAATCCACAAAGAGGTCCAAATATCCACTTGCAGACTTTACAATCAGAGTGTTTACAGACTGCTCTATGAAAAGAAAGGTTAAACTCTGTGAGTGGAACGCACACATCACAAAGTGGTTTCTGAGAATGATTCTCTCTAGTTTTTATACGAGGATATTTCCTTTTCTACCGATGGCCCCAAAACGCTTGAAATCTCCACATGCAAATTCCTAAAAAAGAGTGTTTCCAATCTGCTCTGTCTAAAGGAAGGTTCAACTCTGTGAGTTGAACACACACAAATCAAAGAAGTTTCTGAGAATTCTTCCTTCTAGCATTAGATGTAGAAATCCCGCTTCCAACGAAATCCTCAAAGAGGTCCAAATATCCACTCGCAGACTTTACAAACAGAGTGTTTCCAAACTGCTCTATGAAAAGAAAGGTTAAACTCTGTGACTGGAACGCACACATCACAAAGTAGTTTCTGAGAATGATTCTCTCTTGTTTTTATACGAGGAGATTTCCTTTTCAACCGTTGGCCCCATAGTGCTTGAAATCTCCACATGCATATTCCTCAAAAAGAGGGTTTCCAATCTGCTCTGTCTAAAGGAAGGTTCAACTCTGTTAGTTGAACACACACAAATCAACGAAGTTACTGAGAAATCTTCTGTGTAGCATTAGATGAAGAAATACCGCTTCCAACGAAATCCACAAAGAGGTCCATATATCCACCTGCAGACTTTACAAACAGAGTGTTTACAAACTGCTCTATGAAAAGAAAGGTTAAACTCTGTGAGTGGAACGCACACATCACAAAGTGGTTTCTGAGAATGATTCTCTCTAGTTTTTACGAGGATATTTCCTTTTCTACCGATGGCCCCAAAACACTTGAAATCTCCACATGCAAATTCCTCAAAAAGAGGGTTTCCAATCTGCTCTGTCTAAAGGAAGGTTCAACTCTGTGAGTTCAACACACACAAATCAAAGAAGTTTCTGGGAATTCTTCCTTCTAGCATTAGATGAAGAAATCCCGCTTCCAACGATATCCTCCAAGAGGTCCTAGTATCCACTTGCAGACTTCACAAACAGAGTGTTTACAAACTGCTCTTTCAAAAGAAAGGTTAAACTCTGTGAGTGGATCTCACACATCACAAAGTGGTTTCTGAGAATGATTCTCTCTAGTTTTTATACGAGGATATTTCCTTTTCCACCGATGGCCCAAAAACGCTTGAAATCTCCACATGCAAATTCCTCAAAAAGAGGGTTTCCAATCTGCTCTGTCTAAAGGAAGGTTCAACTCTGTTAGTTGAACACACACAAATCAACGAAGTTATTGAGAAATCTTCTGTGTAGCATTAGATGAAGAAATCCCGCTTCCAACGAAATCCACAAAGAGGTCCAAATATCCACTTGCAGACTTTACAATCAGGGTGTTTACAGACTGCTCTATGAAAAGAAAGGTTAAACTCTGTGAGTGGAACGCACACATCACAAAGTGGTTTCTGAGAATGATTCTCTCTAGTTTTTATACGAGGATATTTCCTTTTCTACCGATGGCCCCAAAACGCTTGAAATCTCCACATGCAAATTCCTAAAAAAGAGTGTTTCCAATCTGCTCTGTCTAAAGGAAGGTTCAACTCTGTGAGTTGAACACACACAAATCAAAGAAGTTTCTGAGAATTCTTCCTTCTAGCATTAGATGTAGAAATCCCGCTTCCAACGAAATCCTCAAAGAGGTCCAAATATCCACTCGCAGACTTTACAAACAGAGTGTTTCCAAACTGCTCTATGAAAAGAAAGGTTAAACTCTGTGACTGGAACGCACACATCACAAAGTAGTTTCTGAGAATGATTCTCTCTTGTTTTTATACGAGGAGATTTCCTTTTCAACCGTTGGCCCCATAGTGCTTGAAATCTCCACATGCATATTCCTCAAAAAGAGGGTTTCCAATCTGCTCTGTCTAAAGGAAGGTTCAACTCTGTTAGTTGAACACACACAAATCAACGAAGTTACTGAGAAATCTTCTGTGTAGCATTAGATGAAGAAATCCCGCTTCCAACGAAATCCACAAAGAGGTCCTTATATCCACCTGCAGACTTTACAAACAGAGTGTTTACAAACTGCTCTATGAAAAGAAAGGTTAAACTCTGTGAGTGGAACGCACACATCACAAAGTGGTTTCTGAGAATGATTCTCTCTAGTTTTTATATGAGGATATTTCCTTTTCTACCGATGGCACCAAAACGCTTGAAATCTCCACATGCAAATTCCTCAAAAAGAGGGTTTCCAATCTGCTCTGTCTAAAGGAAGGTTCAACCCTGTGAGTTGAACACACACAAATCAAAGAAGTTTCTGAGAATTCTTCCTTCTAGCATTAGATGAAGAAATCCCGCTTCGAATGAAATCCTCAAAGAGGTCCAAATATCCCCTTGCAGACTTCAAAACCAGAGTGTTTCCAAACTGCTCTATGAAAAGAAAGGTTAAACTCTGTGAGTGGAACACACACATCACAAAGTAGTTTCTGAAAATGATTCTCTCTAGTTTTTATACGAGGATATTTCCTTTTCTACCGTTGGCCACAAAATGCTTGAAATCTCCACATGCATATTCCTCAAAAAGCGGGTTTCCAATCTGCTCTGTCTAAAGGAAGGTTCAACTCTGTGAGTTGAACACACACAAATCAAAGAAGTTTCTGAGAATTCTTCCTTCTAGCATTAGATGAAGAAATCCCGCTTCCAACGAAATCCTCAAAGAGGTCCAAATATCCACTTGCAGACTTTACAAACAGAGTGTTTCCAAACTGCTCTATGAAAAGAAAGGTTAAACTCTGTGAGTGGAACGCACACATCACAAAGTAGTTTCTGAGAATGATTCGCTCTTGTTTTTATACGAGGAGATTTCCTTTTCTACCGTTGGCCCCAAAGTGCTTGAAATCTGCACATGCATATTCCTCAAAAAGAGGGTTTCCAATCTGCTCTGTCTAAAGGAAGGTTCAACTCTGTTAGTTGAACACACACAAATCAACGAAGTTACTGAGAAATCTTCTGTGTAGCATTAGATGAAGAAATACCGCTTCCAACGAAATCCACAAAGAGGTCCATATATCCACCTGCAGACTTTACAAACAGAGTGTTTACAAACTGCTCTATGAAAAGAAAGGTTAAACTCTGTGAGTGGAACGCACACATCACAAAGTGGTTTCTGAGAATGATTCTCTCTAGTTTTTATTCGAGGATATTTCCTTTTCTACCGATGGCCCCAAAACGCTTGAAATCTCCACATGCAAATTCCTCAAAAAGAGGGTTTCCAATCTGCTCTGTCTAAAGGAAGGTTCAACTCTGTTAGTTGAACACACACATATCAACGAAGTTATTGAGAAATCTTCTGTGTAGCATTAGATGAAGAAATCCCGCTTCCAACGAAATCCACAAAGAGGTCCAAATATCCACTTGCAGACTTTACAAACAGAGTGTTTACAAACTGCTCTATGAAAAGAAAGGTTAAACTCTGTGAGTGGAATGCACACATCACAAAGTGGTTTCTGAGAATGACTCTCTCTAGTTTTTATACGAGGATATTTCCTTTTCTACCGATGACCGCAAAACGCTTGAAATCTCCACATGCAAATTCCTAAAAAAGAGTGTTTCCAATCTGCTCTGTCTAAAGGAAGGTTCAACTCTGTGAGTTGAACACACACAAATCAAAGAAGTTTCTGAGAATTCTTCCTTCTAGCATTAGATGAAGAAATCCCGCTTCCAACGAAATCCTCCAAGAGGTCCAAATATCCACTTGCAGACTT
The DNA here is from genome assembly GCF_029281585.2 of Gorilla gorilla gorilla. Taxonomy (NCBI): domain Eukaryota; kingdom Metazoa; phylum Chordata; class Mammalia; order Primates; family Hominidae; genus Gorilla; species Gorilla gorilla. Next base: position 76,085,667 of record NC_073232.2, read on the forward strand.
TACAAACAGAGTGTTTCCAAACTGCTCTATGAAAAGAAAGGTTAAACTCTGTGAGTGGAACGCACACATCACAAGGTGGTTTGTGAGAATGATTCTCTCTAGTTTTTCTATGAGGATATTTCCTTTTCTAACGTAGGCCCCAAATCGCTTGAAATCTCCACACGCATATTCCTCAAAAAGAGGGTTTCCAATCTGCTCTGTCTAAAGGAAGGTTCAACTCTGTGAGTTGAACACACGCAAATCAAAGAAGTTTCTGAAAATTCTTCCTTCTAGCATTAGATGAAGAAATCCCGCTTCCAATGAAATCCTCAAAGAGGTCCAAATATCCCCTTGCAGACTTCAAAACCAGAGTGTTTCCAAGCAGCTCTATGAAAAGAAAGGTTAAACTCTGTGAGTGGAACACACACATCACAAAGTAGATTCTGAAAATGATTCTCTCTAGTTTTTATACGAGGAGATTTCCTTTTCTACCGTTGGCCCCAAAGTGCTTGAAATCTCCACATGCATATTCCTCAAAAAGAGGGTTTCCAATCTGCTCTGTCTAAAGGAAGGTTCAACTCTGTTAGTTGAACACACACAAATCAACGAAGTTACTGAGAAATCTTCTGTGTAGCATTAGATGAAGAAATACCGCTTCCAACGAAATCCACAAAGAGGACCATATATCCACTTGCAGACTTTACAAACAGAGTGTTTACAAACTGCTCTATGAAAAGAAAGGTTAAACTCTGTGAGTGGAACGCACACATCACAAAGTGGTTTCTGAGAATGATTCTCTCTAGTTTTTATACGAGGATATTTCCTTTTCTACCGATGGCCCCAAAACGCTTGAAATCTCCACATGCAAATTCCTCAAAAAGAGGGTTTCCAATCTGCTCTGTCTAAAGGAAGGTTCAACTCTGTGAGTTCAACACACACAAATCAAAGAAGTTTCTGGGAATTCTTCCTTCTAGCATTAGATGAAGAAATCCCGCTTCCAACGAAATCCTCCAAGAGGTCCAAGTATCCACTTGCAGACTTCACAAACAGAGTGTTTACAAACTGCTCTTTCAAAAGAAAGGTTAAACTCTGTGAGTGGAACGCACACATCACAAAGTGGTTTCTGAGAATGATTCTCTCTAGTTTTTATACGAGGATATTTCCTTTTCTACCGATGGCCCCAAAACGCTTGAAATCTCCACATGCAAATTCCTAAAAAAGAGTGTTTCCAATCTGCTCTGTCTAAAGGAAGGTTCAACTCTGTGAGTTGAACACACACAAATCAAAGAAGTTTCTGAGAATTCTTCCTTCTAGCATTAGATGTAGAAATGCCGCTTCCAACGAAATCCTCAAAGAGGTCAAAATATCCACTCGCAGACTTTACAAACAGAGTGTTTCCAAACTGCTCTATGAAAAGAAAGGTTAAACTCTGTGAGTGGAACGCACACATCACAAAGTAGTTTCTGAGAATGATTCTCTCTTGTTTTTATACGAGGAGATTTCCTTTTCAACCGTTGGCCCCAAAGTGCTTGAAATCTCCACATGCATATTCCTCAAAAAGAGGGTTTCCAATCTGCTCTGTCTAAGGGAAGGTTCACCTCTGTTAGTTGAACACACACAAATCAACGAAGTTACTGAGAAATCTTCTGTGTAGCATTAGATGAAGAAATACCGCTTCCAACGAAATCCACAAAGAGGTCCATATATCCACCTGCAGACTTTACAAACAGAGTGTTTACAAACTGCTCTATGAAAAGAAAGGTTAAACTCTGTGAGTGGAACGCACACATCACAAAGTGGTTTCTGAGAATGATTCTCTCTAGTTTTTATACGAGGATATTTCCTTTTCTACCGATGGCCCCAAAACGCTTGAAATCTCCACATGCAAATTCCTCAAAAAGAGTGTTTCCAATCTGCTCTGTCTAAAGGAAGGTTCAACTCTGTGAGTTGAACACACACAAATCAAAGAAGTTTCTGAGAATTCTTCCTTCTAGCATTAGATGTAGACATCCCGCTTCCTACGAAATCCTCAAAGAGGTCCAAATATCCACTCGCAGACTTTACAGAGTGTTTCCAAACTGCTCTATGAAAAGAAAGGTTAAACTCTGTGAGTGGAACGCACACATCACAAAGTAGTTTCTGAGAATGATTCTCTCTTGTTTTTATACGAGGAGATTTCCTTTTCAACCGTTGGCCCCATAGTGCTTGAAATCTCCCCATGCATATTCCTCAAAAAGAGGGTTTCCAATCTGCTCTGTCTAAAGGAAGGTTCAACTCTGTTAGTTGAACACAGACAAATCAACGAAGTTACTGAGAAATCTTCTGTGTAGCATTAGATGAAGAAATACCGCATCCAACGAAATCCACAAAAAGGTCCTTATATCCACCTGCAGACTTTACAAACAGAGTGTTTACAAACTGCTCTATGAAAAGAAAGGTTAAACTCTGTGAGTGGAACGCACACATCACAAAGTGGTTTCTGAGAATGATTCTCTGTAGTTTTAATACGAGGATATTTCCTTTTCTACCGATGACCACAAAACGCTTGAAATCTCCACATGCCAATTCCTCCAAAAGAGGGTTTCCAATCTGCTCTGTCTAAAGGAAGGTTCAACTCTGTGAGTTGAACACACACAAATCAAAGAAGTTTCTGAGAATTCTTCCTTCTAGCATTAGATGAAGAAATCCCGCTTACAACGAAATCCTCAAAGAGGTCCAAATATCCACTTGCAGACTTTACAAACAGAGTGTTTACAAACTGCTCTATGAAAAGAAAGGTTAAACTCTGTGAGTGGAACGCACACGTCTCAAAGTGGTTTCTGAGAATGATTCTCTCTAGTTTTTATACGAGGATATTTCCTTTTCTACCGATGGCCCCAAAACGCTTGAAATCTCCACATGCAAATTCCTAAAAAAGAGTGTTTCCAATCTGCTCTGTCTAAAGGAAGGTTCAATTCTGTGAGTTGAGCACACACAAATCAAAGAAGTTTCTGAGAATTCTTCCTTCTAGCATTAGATGAAGAAATCCCGCTTCCAACGAAATCCTCAAAGAGGTCCAAATATCCACTTGCAGACTTTACAAACAGAGTGTTTACAAACTGGTCTTTCAAAAGAAAGGTTAAACTCTGTGAGTGGAACGCACACATCACAAAGTAGTTTCTGAGAATGATTCTCTCTTGTTTTTATACGAGGAGATTTCCTTTTCTACCGTTGGCCCCAAAGTGCTTGAAATCTCCACATGCATATTCCTCAAAAAGAGGGTTTCCAATCTGCTCTGTCTAAAGGAAGGTTCAACTCTGTTAGTTGAACACACACAAATCAACGAAGTTACTGAGAAATCTTCTGTGTAGCATTAGATGAAGAAATACCGCTTCCAACGAAATCCACAAAGAGGTCCATATATCCACCTGCAGACTTTACAAACAGAGTGTTTACAAACTGCTCTATGAAAAGAAAGGTTAAACTCTGTGAGTGGATCGCACACATCACAAAGTGGTTACTGAGAATGATTCTCTCTAATTTTTATACGAGGATATTTCCTTTTCTACCGATGACCCCAAAACGCTTGAAATCTCCACATGCAAATTCCTCAAAAAGAGTGTTTCCAATCTGCTCTGTCTAAAGGAAGGTTCAACTCTGTGAGTTGAACACACACAAATCAAAGAAGTTTCTGAGAATTCTTCCTTCTAGCATTAGATGAAGAAATCCCGCTTCCAACGAAATCCTCAAAGAGGTCCAAATATCCACTTGCAGACTTTACAAACAGAGTGTTTCCAAACTGCTCTATGAAAAGAAAGGTTAAACTCTGTGAGTGGAACGCACACATCACAAAGTAGTTTCTGAGAATGATTCTCTCTTGTTTTTATACGAGGAGATTTCCTTTTCTACCGTTGGCCCCATAGTGCTTGAAATCTCCACATGCATATTCCTCAAAAAGAAGGTTTCCAATCTGCTCTGTCTAAAGGAAGGTTCAACTCTGTTAGTTGAACACACACAAATCAACGAAGTTACTGAGAAATCTTCTGTGTAGCATTAGATGAAGAAATACCGCTTCCAACGAAATCCACAAAGAGGTCCATATATCCACCTGCAGACTTTACAAACAGAGTGTTTACAAACTGCTCTATGAAAAGAAAGGTTAAACTCTGTGAGTGGAACGCACACATCACAAAGTGGTTTCTGAGAATGATTCTCTCTAGTTTTTATACGAGGATATTTCCTTTTCTACCGATGGCCCCAAAACGCTTGAAATCTCCACATGCAAATTCCTCAAAAAGAGGGTTTCCAATCTGCTCTGTCTAAAGGAAGGTTCAACTCTGTGAGTTCAACACACACAAATCAAAGAAGTTTCTGGGAATTCTTCCTTCTAGCATTAGATGAAGAAATCCCGCTTCCAACGATATCCTCCAAGAGGTCCTAGTATCCACTTGCAGACTTCACAAACAGAGTGTTTACAAACTGCTCTTTCAAAAGAAAGGTTAAACTCTGTGAGTGGATCTCACACATCACAAAGTGGTTTCTGAGAATGATTCTCTCTAGTTTTTATACGAGGATATTTCCTTTTCCACCGATGGCCCAAAAACGCTTGAAATCTCCACATGCAAATTCCTCAAAAAGAGGGTTTCCAATCTGCTCTGTCTAAAGGAAGGTTCAACTCTGTTAGTTGAACACACACAAATCAACGAAGTTATTGAGAAATCTTCTGTGTAGCATTAGATGAAGAAATCCCGCTTCCAACGAAATCCACAAAGAGGTCCAAATATCCACTTGCAGACTTTACAATCAGAGTGTTTACAGACTGCTCTATGAAAAGAAAGGTTAAACTCTGTGAGTGGAACGCACACATCACAAAGTGGTTTCTGAGAATGATTCTCTCTAGTTTTTATACGAGGATATTTCCTTTTCTACCGATGGCCCCAAAACGCTTGAAATCTCCACATGCAAATTCCTAAAAAAGAGTGTTTCCAATCTGCTCTGTCTAAAGGAAGGTTCAACTCTGTGAGTTGAACACACACAAATCAAAGAAGTTTCTGAGAATTCTTCCTTCTAGCATTAGATGTAGAAATCCCGCTTCCAACGAAATCCTCAAAGAGGTCCAAATATCCACTTGCAGACTTTACAAACAGAGTGTTTACAAACTGCTCTATGAAAAGAAAGGTTAAACTCTGTGACTGGAACGCACACATCACAAAGTAGTTTCTGAGAATGATTCTCTCTTGTTTTTATACGAGGAGATTTCCTTTTCAACCGTTGGCCCCATAGTGCTTGAAATCTCCACATGCATATTCCTCAAAAAGAGGGTTTCCAATCTGCTCTGTCTAAAGGAAGGTTCAACTCTGTTAGTTGAACACACACAAATCAACGAAGTTACTGAGAAATCTTCTCTGTAGCATTAGATGAAGAAATACCGCTTCCAACGAAATCCACAAAGAGGTCCATATATCCACCTGCAGACTTTACAAACAGAGTGTTTACAAACTGCTCTATGAAAAGAAAGGTTAAACTCTGTGAGTGGAACGCACACATCACAAAGTGGTTTCTGAGAATGATTCTCTCTAGTTTTTATACGAGGATATTTCCTTTTCTACCGATGGCCCCAAAACGCTTGAAATCTCCACATGCAAATTCCTCAAAAAGAGGGTTTCCAATCTGCTCTGTCTAAAGGAAGGTTCAACTCTGTGAGTTGAACACACACAAATCAAAGAAGCTTCTGAGAATTCTTCCTTCTAGCATTAGATGAAGAAATCCCGCTTCCAATGAAATCCTCAAAGAGGTCCAAATATCCCCTTGCAGACTTCAAAACCAGAGTGTTTCCAAACTGCTCTATGAAAAGAAAGGTTAAACTCTGTGAGTGGAACACACACATCACAAAGTAGTTTCTGAAAATGATTCTCTCTAGTTTTTATACGAGGATATTTCCTTTTCTACCGTTGGCCACAAAATGCTTGAAATCTCCACATGCATATTCCTCAAAAAGCGGGTTTCCAATCTGCTCTGTCTAAAGGAAGGTTCAACTCTGTGAGTTGAACACACACAAATCAAAGAAGTTTCTGAGAATTCTTCCTTCTAGCATTAGATGAAGAAATCCCGCTTCCAACGAAATCCTCAAAGAGGTCCAAATATCCACTTGCAGACTTTACAAACAGAGTGTTTCCAAACTGCTCTATGAAAAGAAAGGTTAAACTCTGTGAGTGGAACGCACACATCACAAAGTAGTTTCTGAGAATGATTCGCTCTTGTTTTTATACGAGGAGATTTCCTTTTCTACCGTTGGCCCCAAAGTGCTTGAAATCTGCACATGCATATTCCTCAAAAAGAGGGTTTCCAATCTGCTCTGTCTAAAGGAAGGTTCAACTCTGTTAGTTGAACACACACAAATCAACGAAGTTACTGAGAAATCTTCTGTGTAGCATTAGATGAAGAAATACCGCTTCCAACGAAATCCACAAAGAGGTCCATATATCCACCTGCAGACTTTACAAACAGAGTGTTTACAAACTGCTCTATGAAAAGAAAGGTTAAACTCTGTGAGTGGAACGCACACATCACAAAGTGGTTTCTGAGAATGATTCTCTCTAGTTTTTATTCGAGGATATTTCCTTTTCTACCGATGGCCCCAAAACGCTTGAAATCTCCACATGCAAATTCCTCAAAAAGAGGGTTTCCAATCTGCTCTGTCTAAAGGAAGGTTCAACTCTGTTAGTTGAACACACACATATCAACGAAGTTATTGAGAAATCTTCTGTGTAGCATTAGATGAAGAAATCCCGCTTCCAACGAAATCCACAAAGAGGTCCAAATATCCACTTGCAGACTTTACAAACAGAGTGTTTACAAACTGCTCTATGAAAAGAAAGGTTAAACTCTGTGAGTGGAACGCACACATCACAAAGTGGTTTCTGAGAATGATTCTCTCTAGTTTTTATACGAGGATATTTCCTTTTCTACCGATGACCCCAAAACGCTTGAAATCTCCACATGCAAATTCCTCAAAAAGAGTGTTTCCAATCTGCTCTGTCTAAAGGAAGGTTCAACTCTGTGAGTTGAACACACACAAATCAAAGAAGTTTCTGAGAATTCTTCCTTCTAGCATTAGATGAAGAAATCCCGCTTAAAACGAAATCCTCAAAGAGGTCCAAATATCCACTTGCAGACTTTACAAACAGAGTGTTTACAAACTGCTCTTTCAAAAGAAAGGTTAAACTCTGTGAGTGGAACGCACACATCACAAAGTAGTTTCTGAGAATGATTCTCTCTTGTTTTTATACGAGGAGATTTCCTTTTCTACCGTTGGCCCCAAAGTGCTTGAAATCTCCACATGCATATTCCTCAAAAAGAGGGTTTCCAATCTGCTCTGTCTAAAGGAAGGTTCAACTCTGTTAGTTGAACACACACAAATCAACGAAGTTACTGAGAAATCTTCTGTGTAGCATTAGATGAAGAAATACCGCTTCCAACGAAATCCACAAAGAGGTCCATATATCCACCTGCAGACTTTACAAACAGAGTGTTTACAAACTGCTCTATGAAAAGAAAGGTTAAACTCTGTGAGTGGATCGTACACATCACAAAGTGGTTACTGAGAATGATTCTCTCTAGTTTTTATACGAGGATATTTCCTTTTCTACCTTTGGCCCCAAAACGCTTGAAATCTCCACATGCAAATTCCTCAAAAAGAGGGTTTCCAATCTGCTCTGTCTAAAGGAAGGTTCAACTCTGTTAGTTGAACACACACAAATCAAAGAAGTTATTGAGAAATCTTCTGTGTAGCATTAGATGAAGAAATCCCGCTTCCAACGAAATCCACAAAGAGGTCCAAATATCCACTTGCAGACTTTACAAACAGAGTGTTTACAAACTGCTCTATGAAAAGAAAGGTTAAACTCTGTGAGTGGAACTCACACGTCTCAAAGTGGTTTCTGAGAATGATTCTCTCTAGTTTTTATACGAGGATATTTCCTTTTCTACCGATGGCCCCAAAACGCTTGAAATCTCCACATGCAAATTCCTCAAAAAGAGTGTTTCCAATCTGCTCTGTCTAAAGGAAGGTTCAACTCTGTGAGTTGAACACACACAAATCAAAGAAGTTTCTGAGAATTCTTCCTTCTAGCATTAGATGAAGAAATCCCGCTTCCAACGAAATCCTCAAAGAGGTCCAAATATCCACTTGCAGACTTTACAAACAGAGTGTTTACAAACTGCTCTATGAAAAGAAAGGTTAAACTCTGTGAGTGGAACGCACACATCACAAAGTGGTTTCTGAGAATGATTCTCTCTAGTTTTTATACGAGGATATTTCCTTTTCTACCGATGACCCCAAAACGCTTGAAATCTCCACATGCAAATTCCTAAAAAACAGTGTTTCCAATCGGCTCTGTCTAAAGGAAGGTTCAACTCTGTGAGTTGAACACACACAAATCAAAGAAGTTTCTGAGAATTCTTCCTTCTAGCATTAGATGAAGAAATCCCGCTTCCAACGAAATCCTCAAAGAGGTCCAAATATCCACTTGCAGACTTTACAAACAGAGTGTTTACAAACTGCTCTTTCAAACGAAAGGTTAAACTCTGTGAGTGGAACGCTCACATCACAAAGTAGTTTCTGAGAATGATTCTCTCTTGTTTTTATACGAGGAGATTTCCTTTTCTACCGTTGGCCCCAAAGTGCTTGAAATCTCCACATGCATATTCCTCAAAAAGAGGGTTTCCAATCTGCTCTGTCTAAAGGAAGGTTCAACTCTGTTAGTTGAACACACACATATCAACGAAGTTATTGAGAAATCTTCTGTGTAGCATTAGATGAAGAAATCCCGCTTCCAACGAAATCAACAAAGAGGTCCAAATATCCACTTGCAGACTTTACAAACAGAGTGTTTACAAACTGCTCTATGAAAAGAAAGGTTAAACTCTGTGAGTGGAACGCACACATCACAAAGTGGTTTCTGAGAATGATTCTCTCTAGTTTTTATACGAGGATATTTCCTTTTCTACCGATGACCCCAAAACGCTTGAAATCTCCACATGCAAATTCCTCAAAAAGAGTGTTTCCAATCTGCTCTGTCTAAAGGAAGGTTCAACTCTGTGAGTTGAACACACACAAACCAAAGAAGTTTCTGAGAATTCTTCCTTCTAGCATTAGATGAAGAAATCCCGCTTAAAACGAAATCCTCAAAGAGGTCCAAATATCCACTTGCAGACTTTACAAACAGAGTGTTTCCAAACTGCTCTATGAAAAGAAAGGTTAAACTCTGTGAGTGGAACGCACACATCACAAAGTAGTTTCTGAGAATGATTCTCTCTTGTTTTTATACGAGGAGATTTCCTTTTCTACCGTTGGCCCCATAGTGCTTGAAATCTCCACATGCATATTCCTCAAAAAGAAGGTTTCCAATCTGCTCTGTCTAAAGGAAGGTTCAACTCTGTTAGTTGAACACACACAAATCAACGAAGTTACTGAGAAATCTTCTGTGTAGCATTAGATGAAGAAATACCGCTTCCAACGAAATCCACAAAGAGGTCCATATATCCACCTGCAGACTTTACAAACAGAGTGTTTACAAACTGCTCTATGAAAAGAAAGGTTAAACTCTGTGAGTGGAACGCACACATCACAAAGTGGTTTCTGAGAATGATTCTCTCTAGTTTTTATACGAGGATATTTCCTTTTCTACCGATGGCCCCAAAACGCTTGAAATCTCCACATGCAAATTCCTCAAAAAGAGGGTTTCCAATCTGCTCTGTCTAAAGGAAGGTTCAACTCTGTGAGTTCAACACACACAAATCAAAGAAGTTTCTGGGAATTCTTCCTTCTAGCATTAGATGAAGAAATCCCCCTTCCAACGATATCCTCCAAGAGGTCCAAGTATCCACTTGCAGACTTCACAAACAGAGTGTTTACAAACTGCTCTTTCAAAAGAAAGGTTAAACTCTGTGAGTGGATCTCACACATCACAAAGTGGTTTCTGAGAATGATTCTCTCTAGTTTTTATACGAGGATATTTCCTTTTCCACCGATGGCCCAAAAACGCTTGAAATCTCCACATGCAAATTCCTCAAAAAGAGGGTTTCCAATCTGCTCTGTCTAAAGGAAGGTTCAACTCTGTTAGTTGAACACACACAAATCAACGAAGTTATTGAGAAATCTTCTGTGTAGCATTAGATGAAGAAATCCCGCTTCCAACGAAATCCACAAAGAGGTCCAAATATCCACTTGCAGACTTTACAATCAGAGTGTTTACAGACTGCTCTATGAAAAGAAAGGTTAAACTCTGTGAGTGGAACGCACACATCACAAAGTGGTTTCTGAGAATGATTCTCTCTAGTTTTTATACGAGGATATTTCCTTTTCTACCGATGGCCCCAAAACGCTTGAAATCTCCACATGCAAATTCCTAAAAAAGAGTGTTTCCAATCTGCTCTGTCTAAAGGAAGGTTCAACTCTGTGAGTTGAACACACACAAATCAAAGAAGTTTCTGAGAATTCTTCCTTCTAGCATTAGATGAAGAAATCCCGCTTCCAACTAAATCCTCAAAGAGGTCCAAATATCCACTTGCAGACTTTACAAACAGAGTGTTTCCAAACTGCTCTATGAAAAGAAAGGTTAAACTCTGTGAGTGGAACGCACACATCACAAAGTAGTTTCTGAGAATGATTCGCTCTTGTTTTTATACGAGGAGATTTCCTTTTCTACCGTTGGCCCCAAAGTGCTTTAAATCTGCACATGCATATTCCTCAAAAAGAGGGTTTCCAATCTGCTCTGTCTAAAGGAAGGTTCAACTCTGTTAGTTGAACACACACAAATCAACGAAGTTACTGAGAAATCTTCTGTGTAGCATTAGATGAAGAAATACCGCTTCCAACGAAATCCACAAAGAGGTCCATATATCCACCTGCAGACTTTACAAACAGAGTGTTTACAAACTGCTCTATGAAAAGAAAGGTTAAACTCTGTGAGTGGAACGCACACATCACAAAGTGGTTTCTGAGAATGATTCTCTCTAGTTTTTATTCGAGGATATTTCCTTTTCTACCGATGGCCCCAAAACGCTTGAAATCTCCACATGCAAATTCCTCAAAAAGAGGGTTTCCAATCTGCTCTGTCTAAAGGAAGGTTCAACTCTGTTAGTTGAACACACACATATCAACGAAGTTATTGAGAAATCTTCTGTGTAGCATTAGATGAAGAAATACCGCTTCCAACGAAATCCACAAAGAGGTCCATATATCCACCTGCAGACTTTACAAACAGAGTGTTTCCAAACTGCTCTATGAAAAGAAAGGTTAAACTCTGTGAGTGGAACGCACACATCACAAAGTGGTTTCTGAGAATGATTCTCTCTAGTTTTTATACGAGGATATTTCCTTTTCTACCGATGGCCCCAAAACGCTTGAAATCTCCACGTGCAAATTCCTCCAAAAGAGGGTTTCCAATCTGCTCTGTCTAAAGGAAGGTTCAACTCTGTGAGTTCAACACACACAAATCAAAGAAGTTTCTGAGAATTCTTCCTTCTAGCATTAGATGAAGAAATCCCGCTTCCAATGAAATCCTCAAAGAGGTCCAAATATCCCCTTGCAGACTTCAAAACCAGAGTGTTTCCAAACTGCTCTATGAAAAGAAAGGTTAAACTCTGTGAGTGGAACACACACATCACAAAGTAGTTTCTGAAAATGATTCTCTCTAGTTTTTATACGAGGATATATCCTTTTCTACCGTTGGACACAAAATGCTTGAAATCTCCACATGCATATTCCTCAAAAAGAGGGTTTCCAATCTGCTCTGTCTAAAGGAAGGTTCAACTCTGTGAGTTGAACACACACAAATCAAAGAAGTTTCTGAGAATTCTTCCTTCTAGCATTAGATGAAGGAATCCCGCTTCCAACGAAATCCTCCAAGAGGTCCATATATCCACTTGCAGACTTCACAAACAGAGTGTTTCCAAACTGCTCTATGAAAAGAAAGGTTAAACTCTGTGAGTGGATCGCACACATCACAAAGTGGTTTCTGAGAATGATTCTCTCTAGTTTTTATACGAGGATATTTCCTTTTCCACCGATGGCCCAAAAACGCTTGAAATCTCCACATGCAAATTCCTCAAAAAGAGGGTTTCCAATCTGCTCTGTCTAAAGGAAGGTTCAACTCTGTTAGTTGAACACACACAAATCAACGAAGTTATTGAGGAATCTTCTGTGTAGCATTAGATGAAGAAATCCCGCTTCCAATGAAATCCACAGAGGTCCAAATATCCACTTGCAGACTTTACAATCAGAGTGTTTACAGACTGCTCAATGAAAAGAAAGGTTAAACTCTGTGAGTGGAACGCACACATCACAAAGTGGTTTCTGAGAATGATTCTCTCTAGTTTTTATACGAGGATATTTCCTTTTCTACCGATGGCCCCAAAACGCTTGAAATCTCCACATGCAAATTCCTAAAAAAGAGTGTTTCCAATCTGCTCTGTCTAAAGGAAGGTTCAATTCTGTGAGTTGAACACACACAAATTAAAGAAGTTTCTGAGAATTCTTCCTTCTAGCATTAGATGAAGAAATCCCGCTTCCAACGAAATCCTCAAAGAGGTCCAAATATCCACTTGCAGACTTTACAAACAGATTGTTTACAAGCTGCTCTATGAAAAGAAAGGTTAAACTCTGTGAGTGGAACGCACACATCACAAAGTGGTTACTGAGAATGATTCACTCTAGTTTTTATACGAGGAGATTTCCTTTTCTACCGTTGGCCCCAAAGTGCTTGAAATCTCCACATGCATATTCCTCAAAAAGAGGGTTTCCAATCTGCTCTGTCTAAAGGAAGGTTCAACTCTGTTAGTTGAACACACACAAATCAACGAATTTACTGAGAAATCTTCTGTGTAGCATTAGATGAAGAAATCCCGCTTCCAACGAAATCCAAAAAGAGGTCCATATATCCACTTGCAGACTTTACAAACAGAGTGTTTACAAACTGCCCTATGAAAAGAAAGGTTAAACTCTGTGAGTGGATCGCACACATCACAAACTGGTTTCTGAGAATGATTCTCTCTAGTTTTTATACAAGGATATTTCCTTTTCTACCGATGGCCCAAAAACGCTTGAAATCTCCACATGCAAATTCCTCAAAAAGAGGGTTTCCAATCTGCTCTGTCTAAAGGAAGGTTCAACTCTGTGAGTTGAACACACACAAATCAAAGAAGTTTCTGAGAATTCTTCCTTCTAGCATTAGATGAAGAAATCCCGCTTCCAACGAAATCCTCCAAGAGGTCCAAATATCCACTTGCAGACTTCACCAACAGAGTGTTTCCAAACTGCTCTATGAAAAGAAAGGTTAAACTCTGTGAGTGGATCGCACACATCACAAAGTGGTTTCTGAGAATGATTCTCTCTTGTTTTTATACGAGGAGATTTCCTTTTCTACCGTTGGCCCCAAAGTGCTTGAAATCTCCACATGCATATTCCTCAAAAAGAGGGTTTCCAATCTGCTCTGTCTAAAGGAAGGTTCAACTCTGTTAGTTGAACACACACAAATCAACGAAGTTACTGAGAAATCTTCTGTGTAGCATTAGATGAAGAAATCCCGCTTCCAACGAAATCCACAAAGAGGTCCACATATCCACTTGCAGACTTTACAAACAGAGTGTTTACAAACAGCCCTATGAAAAGAAAGGTTATACTCTGTGAGTGGAACGCACACATCACAAAGTAGTTTCTGAGAATGATTCTCTCTACCTTTTATACGAGGATATTTCCTTTTCTACCGATGGCCCCAAAACGCTTGAAATCTCCACATGGAAATTCCTCAAAAAGAGGGTTTCCAATCTGCTCTGTCTAAAGGAAGGTTCAACTCTGTGAGTTGAACACACACAAATCAAAGAAGTTTCTGAGATTTCTTCCTTCTAGCATTAGATGAAGAAATCCCGCTTCCAACAAAATCCTCCAAGAGGTCCAAATATCCACTTGCAGACTTCACAAACAGAGTGTTTCCAAACTGCTCTATGAAAAGAAAGGTTAAACTCTGTGAGTGGATCGCACACATCACAAAGTGGTTTCTGAGAATGATTCTCTCTAGTTTTTATACGAGGATATTTCCTTTTCCACCGATGGCCCAAAAACGCTTGAAATCTCCACATGCAAATTCCTCAAAAAGAGGGTTTCCAATCTGCTCTGTCTAAAGGAAGGTTCAACTCTGTTAGTTGAACACACACAAATCAACGAAGTTATTGAGAAATCTTCTGTGTAGCATTAGATGAAGAAATCCCGCTTCCAACGAAATCCACAAAGAGGTCCAAATATCCACTTGCAGACTTTACAATCAGAGTGTTTCCAAACTGCTCTATGAAAAGAAAGGTTAAACTCTGTGAGTGGAACGCACACATCACAAAGTAGTTTCTGAGAATGATTCTCTCTTGTTTTTATACGAGGAGATTTCCTTTTCTACCGTTGGCCCCAAAGTGCTTGAAATCTCCACATGCATATTCCTCAAAAAGAGGGTTTCCAATCTGCTCTGTCTAAAGGAAGGTTCAACTCTGTTAGTTGAACACACACAAATCAACGAAGTTACTGAGAAATCTTCTGTGTAGCATTAGATGAAGAAATACCGCTTCCAACGAAATCCACAAAGAGGTCCACATATCCACTTGCAGACTTTACAAACAGAGTGTTTACAAACAGCCCTATGAAAAGAAAGGTTAAACTCTGTGAGTGGAACGCACACATCACAAAGTAGTTTCTGAGAATGATTCTCTCTACCTTTTATACGAGGATATTTCCTTTTCTACCGATGGCCCCAAAACGCTTGAAATCTCCACATGCAAATTCCTCAAAAAGAGGGTATCCAATCTGCTCTGTCTAAAGGAAGGTTCAACTCTGTGAGTTGAACACACACAAATCAAAGAAGTTTCTGAGAATTCTTCCTTCTAGCATTAGATGAAGAAATCCCGCTTCCAACAAAATCCTCCAAGAGGTCCAAATATCCACTTGCAGACTTCACAAACAGAGTGTTTCCAAACTGCTCTATGAAAAGAAAGGTTAAACTCTGTGAGTGGATCGCACACATCACAAAGTGGTTTCTGAGAATGATTCTCTCTAGTTTTTATACGAGGATATTTCCTTTTCCACCGATGGCCCAAAAACGCTTGAAATCTCCACATGCAAATTCCTAAAAAAGAGTGTTTCCAATCTGCTCTGTCTAAAGGAAGGTTCAACTCTGTTAGTTGAACACACACAAATCAACGAAGTTATTGAGAAATCTTCTGTGTAGCATTAGATGAAGAAATCCCGCTTCCAACGAAATCCACAAAGAGGTCCAAATATCCACTTGCAGACTTTACAAACAGAGTGTTTACAAGCTGCTCTTTCAAAAGAAAGGTTAAACTCTGTGAGTGGAACGCACACATCAGAAAGTAGTTTCTGAGAATGATTCTCTCTTGTTTTTATACGAGGAGATTTCCTTTTCTACCGTTGGCCCCAAAGTGCTTGAAATCTCCACATGCATATTCCTCAAAAAGAGGGTTTCCAATCTGCTCTGTCTAAAGGAAGGTTCAACTCTGTTAGTTGAACACACACATATCAACGAAGTTACTGAGAAATCTTCTGTGTAGAATTAGATGAAGAAATACCGCTTCCAACGAAATCCACAAAGAGGTCCATATATCCACCTGCAGACTTTACAAACAGAGTGTTTACAAACTGCTCTATGAAAAGAAAGATTAAACTCTGTGAGTGGAACGCACACATCACAAAGTGGTTACTGAGAATGATTCTCTCTAGTTTTTATACGAGGATATTTCCTTTTCTACCGTTGGCCCCAAAGTGCTTGAAATCTCCACATGCATATTCCTCAAAAAGAGGGTTTCCAATCTGCTCTGTCTAAAGGAAGGTTCAACTCTGTTAGTTGAACACACACAAATCAACGAATTTACTGAGAAATCTTCTGTGTAGCATTAGATGAAGAAATCCCGCTTCCAACGAAATCCACAAAGAGGTCCATATATCCACTTGCAGACTTTACAAACAGAGTGTTTACAAACTGCCCTATGAAAAGAAAGGTTAAACTCTGTGAGTGGATCGCACACATCACAAAGTGGTTTCTGAGAATGATTCTCTCTAGTTTTTATACGAGGATATTTCCTTTTCTACCGATGGCCCAAAAACGCTTGAAATCTCCACATGCAAATTCCTAAAAAAGAGTGTTTCCAATCTGCTCTGTCTAAAGGAAGGTTCAACTCTGTGAGTTGAACACACACAAATCAAAGAAGTTTCTGAGAATTCTTCCTTCTAGCATTAGATGAAGAAATCCCGCTTCCAACGATATCCTCAAAGAGGTCCAAATATCCACTTGCAGACTTTACAAACAGAGTGTTTCCAAACTGCTCTATGAAAAGAAAGGTTAAACTCTGTGAGTGGAACGCACACATCACAAAGTAGTTTCTGAGAATGATTCTCTCTTGTTTTTATACGAGGAGACTTCCTTTTCTACCGTTGGCCCCATAGTGCTTGAAATCTCCACATGCATATTCCTCAAAAAGAGGGTTTCCAATCTGCTCTGTCTAAAGGAAGGTTCAACTCTGTTAGTTGAACACACACAAATCAACGAAGTTACTGAGAAATCTTCTGTGTAGCATTAGATGAAGAAATACCGCTTCCAACGAAATCCACAAAGAGGTCCATATATCCACCTGCAGACTTTACAAACAGAGTGTTTACAAACTGCTCTATGAAAAGAAAGGTTAAACTCTGTGAGTGGAACGCACACATCACAAAGTGGTTTCTGAGAATGATTCTCTCTAGTTTTTATACGAGGATATTTCCTTTTCTACCGATGGCCCCAAAACGCTTGAAATCTCCACGTGCAAATTCCTCAAAAAGAGGGTTTCCAATCTGCTCTGTCTAAAGGAAGGTTCAACTCTGTGAGTTCAACACACACAAATCAAAGAAGTTTCTGAGAATTCTTCCTTCTAGCATTAGATGAAGAAATCCCGCTTCCAATGAAATCCTCAAAGAGGTCCAAATATCCCCTTGCAGACTTCAAAACCAGAGTGTTTCCAAACTGCTCTATGAAAAGAAAGGTTAAACTCTGTGAGTGGAACACACACATCACAAAGTAGTTTCTGAAAATGATTCTCTCTAGTTTTTATACGAGGATATTTCCTTTTCTACAGTTGGCCACAAAATGCTTGAAATCTCCACATGCATATTCCTCAAACAGAGGGTTTCCAATCTGCTCTGTCTAAAGGAAGGTTCAACTCTGTGAGTTGAACATACACAAATCAAAGAAGTTTCTGAGAATTCTTCCTTCTAGCATTAGATGAAGAAATCCCGCTTCCAACGAAATCCTCCAAGAGGTCCAAATATCCACTTGCAGACTATACAAACAGAGTGTTTCCAAACTGCTCTATGAAAAGAAAGGTTAAACTCTGTGAGTGGAACGCACACATCACAAAGTAGTTTCTGAGAATGATTCGCTCTTGTTTTTATACGAGGAGATTTCCTTTTCTACCGTTGGCCCCAAAGTGCTTGAAATCTCCACATGCATATTCCTCAAAAAGAGGGTTTCCAATCTGCTCTGTCTAAAGGAAGGTTCAACTCTGTTAGTTGAACACACACAAATCAACGAATATACTGAGAAATCTTCTGTGTAGCATTAGATGAAGAAATACCGCTTCCAACGAAATCCACAATGAGGTCCATATATCCACCTGCAGACTTTACAAATAGAGTGTTTACAAACTGCTCTATGAAAAGAAAGGTTAAACTCTGTGAGTGGAACGCACACATCACAAAGTGGTTTCTGAGAATGATTCTCTCTAGTTTTTATACGAGGATATTTCCTTTTCTACCGATGGCCCCAAAACGCTTGAAATCCCCACGTGCAAATTCCTCCAAAAGAGGGTTTCCAATCTGCTCTGTCTAAAGGAAGGTTCAACTCTGTGAGTTCAACACAAACAAATCAAAGAAGTTTCTGAGAATTCTTCCTTCTAGCATTAGATGAAGAAATCCCGCTTCCAATGAAATCCTCAAAGAGGTCCAAATATCCCCTTGCAGACTTCAAAACCAGAGTGTTTCCAAACTGCTCTATGAAAAGAAAGGTTAAACTCTGTGAGTGGAACGCACACATCACAAAGTAGTTTCTGAGAATGATTCTCTCTTGTTTTTATACGAGGAGAATTCCTTTTCTACCGTTGGCCCCATAGTGCTTGAAATCTCCACATGCATATTCCTCAAAAAGAGGGTTTCCAATCTGCTCTGTCTAAAGGAAGGTTCAACTCTGTGAGTTGAACACACACAAATCAAAGAAGTTTCTGAGAATTCTTCCTTCTAGCATTAGATGAAGGAATCCCGCTTCCAACGAAATCCTCCAAGAGGTCCAAATATCCACTTGCAGACTTCACAAACAGAGTGTTTCCAAACTGCTCTATGAAAAGAAAGGTTAAACTCTGTGAGTGGATCGCACACATCACAAAGTCGTTTCTGAGAATGATTCTCTCTAGTTTTTATACGAGGAGATTTCCTTTTCTACCGATGGCCCAAAAACGCTTGAAATCTCCACATGCAAATTCCTCAAAAAGAGGGTTTCCAATCTGCTCTGTCTAAAGGAAGGTTCAACTCTGTTAGTTGAACCCACACAAATCAACGAAGTTATTGAGAAATCTTCTGTGTAGCATTAGATGAAGAAATACCGCTTCCAACGAAATCCACAGAGGTCCAAATATCCACTTGCAGACTTTACAATCAGAGTGTTTACAGACTGCTCTATGAAAAGAAAGGTTAAACTCTGTGAGTGGAACGCACACATCACAAAGTGGTTTCTGAGAATGATTCTCTCTAGTTTTTATACGAGGATATTTCCTTTTCTACCGATGGCCCCAAAACGCTTGAAATCTCCACATGCAAATTCCTAAAAAAGAGTGTTTCCAATCTGCTCTGTCTAAAGGAAGGTTCAATTCTGTGAGTTGAACACACACAAATTAAAGAAGTTTCTGAGAATTCTTCCTTCTAGCATTAGATGAAGAAATCCCGCTTCCAACGAAATCCTCAAAGAGGTCCAAATATCCACTTGCAGACTTTACAAACAGAGTGTTTACAAACTGCTCTATGAAAAGAAAGGTTAAACTCTGTGAGTGGAACGCACACATCACAACGTGGTTACTGAGAATGATTCTCTCTAGTTTTTATACGAGGAGATTTCCTTTTCTACCGTTGGCCCCAAAGTGCTTGAAATCTCCACATGCATATTCCTCAAAAAGAGGGTTTCCAATCTGCTCTGTCTAAAGGAAGGTTCAACTCTGTTAGTTGAACACACACAAATCAACGAAGTTACTGAGAAATCTTCTGTGTAGCATTAGATGAAGAAATCCCGCTTCCAACGAAATCCACAAAGAGGTCCACATATCCACTTGCAGACTTTACAAACAGAGTGTTTACAAACAGCCCTATGAAAAGAAAGGTTAAACTCTGTGAGTGGAACGCACACATCACAAAGTAGTTTCTGAGAATGATTCTCTCTACCTTTTATACGAGGATATTTCGTTTTCTACCGATGGCCCCAAAACGCTTGAAATCTCCACATGGAAATTCCTCAAAAAGAGGGTTTCCAATCTGCTCTGTCTAAAGGAAGGTTCAACTCTGTGAGTTGAACACACACAAATCAAAGAAGTTTCTGAGATTTCTTCCTTCTAGCATTAGATGAAGAAATCCCGCTTCCAACAAAATCCTCCAAGAGGTCCAAATATCCACTTGCAGACTTCACAAACAGAGTGTTTCCAAACTGCTCTATGAAAAGAAAGGTTAAACTCTGTGAGTGGATCGCACACATCACAAAGTGGTTTCTGATAATGATTCTCTCTAGTTTTTATACGAGGATATTTCCTTTTCCACCGATGGCCCAAAAACGCTTGAAATCTCCACATGCAAATTCCTCAAAAAGAGGGTTTCCAATCTGCTCTGTCTAAAGGAAGGTTCAACTCTGTTAGTTGAACACACACAAATCAACGAAGTTATTGAGAAATCTTCTGTGTAGCATTAGATGAAGAAATCCCGCTTCCAACGAAATCCACAAAGAGGTCCAAATATCCACTTGCAGACTTTACAATCAGAGTGTTTACAGACTGCTCTATGAAAAGAAAGGTTAAACTCTGTGAGTGGAACGCACACATCACAAAGTGGTTTCTGAGAATGATTCTCTCTAGTTTTTATACGAGGATATTTCCTTTTCTACCGATGGCCCCAAAACGCTTGAAATCTCCACATGCAAATTCCTAAAAAAGAGTGTTTCCAATCTGCTCTGTCTAAAGGAAGGTTCAATTCTGTGAGTTGAACACACACAAATCAAAGAAGTTTCTGAGAATTCTTCCTTCTAGCATTAGATGAAGAAATCCAGCTTCCAACGAAATCCTCAAAGAGGTCCAAATATCCACTTGCAGACTTTACAAACAGAGTGTTTACAAACTGCTCTTTCAAAAGAAAGGTTAAACTCTGTGAGTGGAACGCACACATCACAAAGTAGTTTCTGAGAATGATTCTCTCTTGTTTTTATACGAGGAGATTTCCTTTTCTACCGTTGGCCCCAAAGTGCTTGAAATCTCCACATGCATATTCCTCAAAAAGAGGGTTTCCAATCTGCTCTGTCTAAAGGAAGGTTCAACTCTGTTAGTTGAACACACACAAATCAACGAAGTTACTGAGAAATCTTCTGTGTAGCATTAGATGAAGAAATACCGCTTCCAACGAAATCCACAAAGAGGTCCATATATCCACCTGCAGACTTTACAAACAGCGTGTTTACAAACTGCTCTATGAAAAGAAAGGTTAAACTCTGTGAGTGGATCGCACACATCACAAAGTGGTTACTGAGAATGATTCTCTCTTGTTTTTATACGAGGAGATTTCCTTTTCTACCTTTGGCCCCAAAAGGCTTGAAATCTCCACATGCAAATTCCTCAAAAAGAGGGTTTCCAATCTGCTCTGTCTAAAGGAAGGTTCAACTCTGTTAGTTGAACACACACAAATCAAAGAAGTTATTGAGAAATCTTCTGTGTAGCATTAGATGAAGAAATCCCGCTTCCAACGAAATCCACAAAGAGGTCCAAATATCCACTTGCAGACTTTACAAACAGAGTGTTTACAAACTGCTCTATGAAAAGAAAGGTTAAACTCTGTGAGTGGAACGCACACGTCTCAAAGTGGTTTCTGAGAATGATTCTCTCTAGTTTTTATAAGAGGATATTTCCTTTTCTACCGATGGCCCCAAAACGCTTGAAATCTCCACATGCAAATTCCTCAAAAAGAGTGTTTCCAATCTGCTCTGTCTAAAGGAAAGTTCAACTCTGTGAGTTGAACACACACAAATCAAAGAAGTTTCTGAGAATTCTTCCTTCTAGCATTAGATGAAGAAATCCCGCTTCCAACGAAATCCTCAAAGAGGTCCAAATATCCACTTGCAGACTTTACAAACAGAGTGTTTCCAAACTGCTCTATGAAAAGAAAGGTTAAACTCTGTGAGTGGAACGCACACATCACAAAGTAGTTTCTGAGAATGATTCTCTCTTGTTTTTATACGAGGAGATTTCCTTTTCTACCGTTGGCCCCATAGTGCTTGAAATCTCCACATGCATATTCCTCAAAAAGAGGGTTTCCAATCTGCTCTGTCTAAAGGAAGGTTCAACTCTGTTAGTTGAACACACACAAATCAACGAAGTTACTGAGAAATCTTCTGTGTAGCATTAGATGAAGAAATACCGCTTCCAACGAAATCCACAATGAGGTCCATATATCCACCTGCAGACTTTACAAACAGAGTGTTTACAAACTGCTCTATGAAAAGAAAGGTTAAACTCTGTGAGTGGAACGCACACATCACAAAGTGGTTTCTGAGAATGATTCTCTCTAGTTTTTATACGAGGATATTTCCTTTTCTACCGATGGCCCCAAAACGCTTGAAATCCCCACGTGCAAATTCCTCCAAAAGAGGGTTTCCAATCTGCTCTGTCTAAAGGAAGGTTCAACTCTGTGAGTTCAACACACACAAATCAAAGAAGTTTCTGAGAATTCTTCCTTCTAGCATTAGATGAAGAAATCCCGCTTCCAATGAAATCCTCAAAGAGGTCCAAATATCCCCTTGCAGACTTCAAAACCAGAGTGTTTCCAAACTGCTCTATGAAAAGAAAGGTTAAACTCTGTGAGTGGAACACACACATCACAAAGTAGTTTCTGAAAATGATTCTCTCTAGTTTTTATACGAGGATATTTCCTTTTCTACCGTTGGCCACAAAATGCTTGAAATCTCCACATGCATATTCCTCAAAAAGAGGGTTTCCAATCTGCTCTGTCTAAAGGAAGGTTCAACTCTGTGAGTTGAACACACACAAATCAAAGAAGTTTCTGAGAATTCTTCCTTCTAGCATTAGATGAAGGAATCCCGCTTCCAACGAAATCCTCCAAGAGGTCCAAATATCCACTTGCAGACTTCACAAACAGAGTGTTTCCAAACTGCTCTATGAAAAGAAAGGTTAAACTCTGTGAGTGGATCGCACACATCACAAACTGGTTTCTGAGAATGATTCTCTCTAGTTTTTATACAAGGATATTTCCTTTTCTACCGATGGCCCAAAAACGCTTGAAATCTCCACATGCAAATTCCTCAAAAAGAGGGTTTCCAATCTGCTCTGTCTAAAGGAAGGTTCAACTCTGTTAGTTGAACACACACAAATCAACGAATATACTGAGAAATCTTCTGTGTAGCATTAGATGAAGAAATACCGCTTCCAACGAAATCCACAATGAGGTCCATATATCCACCTGCAGACTTTACAAACAGAGTGTTTACAAACTGCTCTATGAAAAGAAAGGTTAAACTCTGTGAGTGGAACGCACACATCACAAAGTGGTTTCTGAGAATGATTCTCTCTAGTTTTTATACGAGGATATTTCCTTTTCTACCGATGGCCCCAAAACGCTTGAAATCCCCACGTGCAAATTCCTCCAAAAGAGGGTTTCCAATCTGCTCTGTCTAAAGGAAGGTTCAACTCTGTGAGTTCAACACACACAAATCAAAGAAGTTTCTGAGAATTCTTCCTTCTAGCATTAGATGAAGAAATCCCGCTTCCAATGAAATCCTCAAAGAGGTCCAAATATCCCCTTGCAGACTTCAAAACCAGAGTGTTTCCAAACTGCTCTATGAAAAGAAAGGTTAAACTCTGTGAGTGGAACGCACACATCACAAAGTAGTTTCTGAGAATGATTCTCTCTTGTTTTTATACGAGGAGAATTCCTTTTCTACCGTTGGCCCCATAGTGCTTGAAATCTCCACATGCATATTCCTCAAAAAGAGGGTTTCCAATCTGCTCTGTCTAAAGGAAGGTTCAACTCTGTTAGTTGAACACACACAAATCAACGAAGTTACTGAGAAATCTTCTGTGTAGCATTAGATGAAGAAATACCGCTTCCAACGAAATCCACAAAGAGGTCCATATATCCACCTGCAGACTTTACAAACAGAGTGTTTCCAAACTGCTCTATGAAAAGAAAGGTTAAACTCTGTGAGTGGAACGCACACATCACAAAGTGGTTTCTGAGAATGATTCTCTCTAGTTTTTATACGAGGATATTTCCTTTTCTACCGATGGCCCCAAAACGCTTGAAATCCCCACGTGCAAATTCCTCCAAAAGAGGGTTTCTAATCTGCTCTGTCTAAAGGAAGGTTCAACTCTGTGAGTTCAACACACACAAATCAAAGAAGTTTCTGAGAATTCTTCCTTCTAGCATTAGATGAAGAAATCCCGCTTCCAATGAAATCCTCAAAGAGGTCCAAATATCCCCTTGCAGACTTCAAAACCAGAGTGTTTCCAAACTGCTCTATGAAAAGAAAGGTTAAACTCTGTGAGTGGAACACACACATCACAAAGTAGTTTCTGAAAATGATTCTCTCTAGTTTTTATACGAGGAGATTTCCTTTTCTACCGTTGGCCCCATAGTGCTTGAAATCTCCACATGCATATTCCTCAAAAAGAGGGTTTCCAATCTGCTCTGTCTAAAGGAAGGTTCAACTCTGTGAGTTGAACACACACAAATCAAAGAAGTTTCTGAGAATTCTTCCTTCTAGCATTAGATGAAGGAATCCCGCTTCCAACGAAATCCTCCAAGAGGTCCAAATATCCACTTGCAGACTTCACAAACAGAGTGTTTCCAAACTGCTCTATGAAAAGAAAGGTTAAACTCTGTGAGTGGATCGCACACATCACAAAGTGGTTTCTGAGAATGATTCTCTCTAGTTTTTATACGAGGATATTTCCTTTTCCACCGATGGCCCAAAAACGCTTGAAATCTCCACATGCAAATTCCTCAAAAAGAGGGTTTCCAATCTGCTCTGTCTAAAGGAAGGTTCAACTCTGTTAGTTGAACCCACACAAATCAACGAAGTTATTGAGAAATCTTCTGTGTAGCATTAGATGAAGAAATCCCGCTTCCAACGAAATCCACAGAGGTCCAAATATCCACTTGCAGACTTTACAATCAGAGTGTTTACAGACTGCTCTATGAAAAGAAAGGTTAAACTCTGTGAGTGGAACGCACACATCACAAAGTGGTTTCTGAGAATGATTCTCTCTAGTTTTTATACGAGGATATTTCCTTTTCTACCGATGGCCCCAAAACGCTTGAAATCTCCACATGCAAATTCCTAAAAAAGAGTGTTTCCAATCTGCTCTGTCTAAAGGAAGGTTCAATTCTGTGAGTTGAACACACACAAATTAAAGAAGTTTCTGAGAATTCTTCCTTCTAGCATTAGATGAAGAAATCCCGCTTCCAACGAAATCCTCAAAGAGGTCCAAATATCCACTTGCAGACTTTACAAACAGAGTGTTTACAAACTGCTCTATGAAAAGAAAGGTTAAACTCTGTGAGTGGAACGCACACATCACAACGTGGTTACTGAGAATGATTCTCTCTAGTTTTTATACGAGGAGATTTCCTTTTCTACCGTTGGCCCCAAAGTGCTTGAAATCTCCACATGCATATTCCTCAAAAAGAGGGTTTCCAATCTGCTCTGTCTAAAGGAAGGTTCAACTCTGTTAGTTGAACACACACAAATCAACGAAGTTACTGAGAAATCTTCTGTGTAGCATTAGATGAAGAAATCCCGCTTCCAACGAAATCCACAAAGAGGTCCACATATCCACTTGCAGACTTTACAAACAGAGTGTTTACAAACAGCCCTATGAAAAGAAAGGTTAAACTCTGTGAGTGGAACGCACACATCACAAAGTAGTTTCTGAGAATGATTCTCTCTACCTTTTATACGAGGATATTTCGTTTTCTACCGATGGCCCCAAAACGCTTGAAATCTCCACATGGAAATTCCTCAAAAAGAGGGTTTCCAATCTGCTCTGTCTAAAGGAAGGTTCAACTCTGTGAGTTGAACACACACAAATCAAAGAAGTTTCTGAGATTTCTTCCTTCTAGCATTAGATGAAGAAATCCCGCTTCCAACAAAATCCTCGAAGAGGTCCAAATATCCACTTGCAGACTTCACAAACAGAGTGTTTCCAAACTGCTCTATGAAAAGAAAGGTTAAACTCTGTGAGTGGATCGCACACATCACAAAGTGGTTTCTGAGAATGATTCTCTCTAGTTTTTATACGAGGATATTTCCTTTTCCACCGATGGCCCAAAAACGCTTGAAATCTCCACATGCAAATTCCTCAAAAAGAGGGTTTCCAATCTGCTCTGTCTAAAGGAAGGTTCAACTCTGTTAGTTGAACACACACAAATCAACGAAGTTATTGAGAAATCTTCTGTGTAGCATTAGATGAAGAAATCCCGCTTCCAACGAAATCCACAAAGAGGTCCAAATATCCACTTGCAGACTTTACAATCAGAGTGTTTACAGACTGCTCTATGAAAAGAAAGGTTAAACTCTGTGAGTGGAACGCACACATCACAAAGTGGTTTCTGAGAATGATTCTCTCTAGTTTTTATACGAGGATATTTCCTTTTCTACCGATGGCCCCAAAACGCTTGAAATCTCCACATGCAAATTCCTAAAAAAGAGTGTTTCCAATCTGCTCTGTCTAAAGGAAGGTTCAATTCTGTGAGTTGAACACACACAAATCAAAGAAGTTTCTGAGAATTCTTCCTTCTAGCATTAGATGAAGAAATCCAGCTTCCAACGAAATCCTCAAAGAGGTCCAAATATCCACTTGCAGACTTTACAAACAGAGTGTTTACAAACTGCTCTTTCAAAAGAAAGGTTAAACTCTGTGAGTGGAACGCACACATCACAAAGTAGTTTCTGAGAATGATTCTCTCTTGTTTTTATACGAGGAGATTTCCTTTTCTACCGTTGGCCCCAAAGTGCTTGAAATCTCCACATGCATATTCCTCAAAAAGAGGGTTTCCAATCTGCTCTGTCTAAAGGAAGGTTCAACTCTGTTAGTTGAACACACACAAATCAACGAAGTTACTGAGAAATCTTCTGTGTAGCATTAGATGAAGAAATACCGCTTCCAACGAAATCCACAAAGAGGTCCATATATCCACCTGCAGACTTTACAAACAGAGTGTTTACAAACTGCTCTATGAAAAGAAAGGTTAAACTCTGTGAGTGGATCGCACACATCACAAAGTGGTTACTGAGAATGATTCTCTCTTGTTTTTATACGAGGAGATTTCCTTTTCTACCTTTGGCCCCATAAGGCTTGAAATCTCCACATGCAAATTCCTCAAAAAGAGGGTTTCCAATCTGCTCTGTCTAAAGGAAGGTTCAACTCTGTTAGTTGAACACACACAAATCAAAGAAGTTATTGAGAAATCTTCTGTGTAGCATTAGATGAAGAAATCCCGCTTCCAACGAAATCCACAAAGAGGTCCAAATATCCACTTGCAGACTTTACAAACAGAGTGTTTACAAACTGCTCTATGAAAAGAAAGGTTAAACTCTGTGAGTGGAACGCACACGTCTCAAAGTGGTTTCTGAGAATGATTCTCTCTAGTTTTTATAAGAGGATATTTCCTTTTCTACCGATGGCCCCAAAACGCTTGAAATCTCCACATGCAAATTCCTCAAAAAGAGTGTTTCCAATCTGCTCTGTCTAAAGGAAAGTTCAACTCTGTGAGTTGAACACACACAAATCAAAGAAGTTTCTGAGAATTCTTCCTTCTAGCATTAGATGAAGAAATCCCGCTTCCAACGAAATCCTCAAAGAGGTCCAAATATCCACTTGCAGACATTACAAACAGAGTGTTTCCAAACTGCTCTATGAAAAGAAAGGTTAAACTCTGTGAGTGGAACGCACACATCACAAAGTAGTTTCTGAGAATGATTCTCTCTTGTTTTTATACGAGGAGATTTCCTTTTCTACCGTTGGCCCCAAAGTGCTTGAAATCTCCACATGCATATTCCTCAAAAAGAGGGTTTCCAATCTGCTCTGTCTAAAGGAAGGTTCAACTCTGTTAGTTGAACACACACAAATCAACGAAGTTACTGAGAAATCTTCTGTGTAGCATTAGATGAAGAAATCCCGCTTCCAACGAAATCCACAAAGAGGTCCACATATCCACTTGCAGACTTTACAAACAGAGTGTTTACAAACAGCCCTATGAAAAGAAAGGTTAAACTCTGAGAGTGGAACGCACACATCACAAAGTAGTTTCTGAGAATGATTCTCTCTACCTTTTATACGAGGATATTTCGTTTTCTACCGATGGCCCCAAAACGCTTGAAATCTCCACATGGAAATTCCTCAAAAAGAGGGTTTCCAATCTGCTCTGTCTAAAGGAAGGTTCAACTCTGTGAGTTGAACACACACAAATCAAAGAAGTTTCTGAGATTTCTTCCTTCTAGCATTAGATGAAGAAATCCCGCTTCCAACAAAATCCTCCAAGAGGTCCAAATATCCACTTGCAGACTTCACAAACAGAGTGTTTCCAAACTGCTCTATGAAAAGAAAGGTTAAACTCTGTGAGTGGATCGCACACATCACAAAGTGGTTTCTGAGAATGATTCTCTCTAGTTTTTATACGAGGATATTTCCTTTTCCACCGATGGCCCAAAAACGCTTGAAATCTCCACATGCAAATTCCTCAAAAAGAGGGTTTCCAATCTGCTCTGTCTAAAGGAAGGTTCAACTCTGTTAGTTGAACACACACAAATCAAAGAAGCTACTGAGAAATCTTCTGTGTAGCATTAGATGAAGAAATCCCGCTTCCAACGAAATCCACAAAGAGGTCCAAATATCCACTTGCAGACTTTACAATCAGAGTGTTTACAGACTGCTCTATGAAAAGAAAGGTTAAACTCTGTGAGTGGAACGCACACATCACAAAGTGGTTTCTGAGAATGATTCTCTCTAGTTTTTATACGAGGATATTTCCTTTTCTACCGATGGCCCCAAAACGCTTGAAATCTCCACATGCAAATTCCTAAAAAAGAGTGTTTCCAATCTGCTCTGTCTAAAGGAAGGTTCAATTCTGTGAGTTGAACACACACAAATCAAAGAAGTTTCTGAGAATTCTTCCTTCTAGCATTAGATGAAGAAATCCAGCTTCCAACGAAATCCTCAAAGAGGTCCAAATATCCACTTGCAGACTTTACAAACAGAGTGTTTACAAACTGCTCTTTCAAAAGAAAGGTTAAACTCTGTGAGTGGAACGCACACATCACAAAGTAGTTTCTGAGAATGATTCTCTCTTGTTTTTATACGAGGAGATTTCCTTTTCTACCGTTGGCCCCAAAGTGCTTGAAATCTCCACATGCATATTCCTCAAAAAGAGGGTTTCCAATCTGCTCTGTCTAAAGGAAGGTTCAACTCTGTTAGTTGAACACACACAAATCAACGAAGTTACTGAGAAATCTTCTGTGTAGCATTAGATGAAGATATACCGCTTCCAACGAAATCCACAAAGAGGTCCATATATCCACCTGCAGACTTTACAAACAGAGTGTTTACAAACTGCTCTATGAAAAGAAAGGTTAAACTCTGTGAGTGGATCGCACACATCACAAAGTGGTTACTGAGAATGATTCTCTCTTGTTTTTATACGAGGAGATTTCCTTTTCTACCTTTGGCCCCATAAGGCTTGAAATCTCCACATGCAAATTCCTCAAAAAGAGGGTTTCCAATCTGCTCTGTCTAAAGGAAGGTTCAACTCTGTTAGTTGAACACACACAAATCAAAGAAGTTATTGAGAAATCTTCTGTGTAGCATTAGATGAAGAAATCCCGCTTCCAACGAAATCCACAAAGAGGTCCAAATATCCACTTGCAGACTTTACAAACAGAGTGTTTACAAACTGCTCTATGAAAAGAAAGGTTAAACTCTGTGAGTGGAACGCACACGTCTCAAAGTGGTTTCTGAGAATGATTCTCTCTAGTTTTTATAAGAGGATATTTCCTTTTCTACCGATGGCCCCAAAACGCTTGAAATCTCCACATGCAAATTCCTCAAAAAGAGTGTTTCCAATCTGCTCTGTCTAAAGGAAAGTTCAACTCTGTGAGTTGATCACACACAAATCAAAGAAGTTTCTGAGAATTCTTCCTTCTAGCATTAGATGAAGAAATCCCGCTTCCAACGAAATCCTCAAAGAGGTCCAAATATCCACTTGCAGACTTTACAAACAGAGTGTTTCCAAACTGCTCTATGAAAAGAAAGGTTAAACTCTGTGAGTGGAACGCACACATCACAAAGTAGTTTCTGAGAATGATTCTCTCTTGTTTTTATACGAGGAGATTTCCTTTTCTACCGTTGGCCCCATAGTGCTTGAAATCTCCACATGCATATTCCTCAAAAAGAGGGTTTCCAATCTGCTCTGTCTAAAGGAAGGTTCAACTCTGTTAGTTGAACACACACAAATCAACGAAGTTACTGAGAAATCTTCTGTGTAGCATTAGATGAAGAAATACCGCTTCCAACGAAATCCACAATGAGGTCCATATATCCACCTGCAGACTTTACAAACAGAGTGTTTCCAAACTGCTCTATGAAAAGAAAGGTTAAACTCTGTGAGTGGAACGCACACATCACAAAGTGGTTTCTGAGAATGATTCTCTCTAGTTTTTATACGAGGATATTTCCTTTTCTACCGATGGCCCCAAAACGCTTGAAATCCCCACGTGCAAATTCCTCCAAAAGAGGGTTTCCAATCTGCTCTGTCTAAAGGAAGGTTCAACTCTGTGAGTTCAACACACACAAATCAAAGAAGTTTCTGAGAATTCTTCCTTCTAGCATTAGATGAAGAAATCCCGCTTCCAATGAAATCCTCAAAGAGGTCCAAATATCCCCTTGCAGACTTCAAAACCAGAGTGTTTCCAAACTGCTCTATGAAAAGAAAGGTTAAACTCTGTGAGTGGAACACACACATCACAAAGTAGTTTCTGAAAATGATTCTCTCTAGTTTTTATACGAGGATATTTCCTTTTCTACCGTTGGCCACAAAATGCTTGAAATCTCCACATGCATATTCCTCAAAAAGAGGGTTTCCAATCTGCTCTGTCTAAAGGAAGGTTCAACTCTGTGAGTTGAACACACACAAATCAAAGAAGTTTCTGAGAATTCTTCCTTCTAGCATTAGATGAAGGAATCCCGCTTCCAACGAAATCCTCCAAGAGGTCCAAATATCCACTTGCAGACTTCACAAACAGAGTGTTTCCAAACTGCTCTATGAAAAGAAAGGTTAAACTCTGTGAGTGGATCGCACACATCACAAACTGGTTTCTGAGAATGATTCTCTCTAGTTTTTATACAAGCATATTTCCTTTTCTACCGATGGCCCAAAAACGCTTGAAATCTCCACATGCAAATTCCTCAAAAAGAGGGTTTCCAATCTGCTCTGTCTAAAGGAAGGTTCAACTCTGTGAGTTGAACACACACAAATCAAAGAAGTTTCTGAGAATTCTTCCTTCTAGCATTAGATGAAGAAATCCCGCTTCCAACGAAATCCTCCAAGAGGTCCAAATATCCACTTGCAGACTTCACAAACAGAGTGTTTCCAAGCTGCTCTATGAAAAGAAAGGTTAAACTCTGTGAGTGGATCGCACACATCACAAAGTGGTTTCTGAGAATGATTCTCTCTTGTTTTTATACGAGGAGATTTCCTTTTCTACCGATGGCCCCAAAACGCTTGAAATCTCCACATGGAAATTCCTCAAAAAGAGGGTTTCCAATCTGCTCTGTCTAAAGGAAGGTTCACCTCTGTGAGTTGAACACACACAAATCAAAGAAGTTTCTGAGAATTCTTCCTTCTAGCATTAGATGAAGAAATCCCGCTTCCAGCAAAATCCTCCAAGAGGTCCAAATATCCACTTGCAGACTTCACAAACAGAGTGTTTCCAAACTGCTCTATGAAAAGAAAGGTTAAACTCTGTGAGTGGATCGCACACATCACAACGTGGTTACTGAGAATGATTCTCTCTAGTTTTTATACGAGGAGATTTCCTTTTCTACCGTTGGCCCCAAAGTGCTTGAAATCTCCACATGCATATTCCTCAAAAAGAGGGTTTCCAATCTGCTCTGTCTAAAGGAAGGTTCAACTCTGTTAGTTGAACACACACAAATCAACGAAGTTACTGAGAAATCTTCTGTGTAGCATTAGATGAAGAAATCCCGCTTCCAACGAAATCCACAAAGAGGTCCACATATCCACTTGCAGACTTTACAAACAGAGTGTTTACAAACAGCCCTATGAAAAGAAAGGTTAAACTCTGTGAGTGGAACGCACACATCACAAAGTAGTTTCTGAGAATGATTCTCTCTACCTTTTATACGAGGATATTTCGTTTTCTACCGATGGCCCCAAAACGCTTGAAATCTCCACATGGAAATTCCTCAAAAAGAGGGTTTCCAATCTGCTCTGTCTAAAGGAAGGTTCAACTCTGTGAGTTGAACACACACAAATCAAAGAAGTTTCTGAGATTTCTTCCTTCTAGCATTAGATGAAGAAATCCCGCTTCCAACAAAATCCTCCAAGAGGTCCAAATATCCACTTGCAGACTTCACAAACAGAGTGTTTCCAAACTGCTCTATGAAAAGAAAGGTTAAACTCTGTGAGTGGATCGCACACATCACAAAGTGGTTTCTGAGAATGATTCTCTCTAGTTTTTATACGAGGATATTTCCTTTTCCACAGATGGCCCAAAAACGCTTGAAATCTCCACATGCAAATTCCTCAAAAAGAGGGTTTCCAATCTGCTCTGTCTAAAGGAAGGTTCAACTCTGTTAGTTGAACACACACAAATCAACGAAGTTATTGAGAAATCTTCTGTGTAGCATTAGATGAAGAAATCCCGCTTCCAACGAAATCCACAAAGAGGTCCAAATATCCACTTGCAGACTTTACAATCAGAGTGTTTACAGACTGCTCTATGAAAAGAAAGGTTAAACTCTGTGAGTGGAACGCACACATCACAAAGTGGTTTCTGAGAATGATTCTCTCTAGTTTTTATACGAGGATATTTCCTTTTCTACCGATGGCCCCAAAACGCTTGAAATCTCCACATGCAAATTCCTAAAAAAGAGTGTTTCCAATCTGCTCTGTCTAAAGGAAGGTTCAATTCTGTGAGTTGAACACACACAAATCAAAGAAGTTTCTGAGAATTCTTCCTTCTAGCATTAGATGAAGAAATCCAGCTTCCAACGAAATCCTCAAAGAGGTCCAAATATCCACTTGCAGACTTTACAAACAGAGTGTTTACAAACTGCTCTTTCAAAAGAAAGGTTAAACTCTGTGAGTGGAACGCACACATCACAAAGTAGTTTCTGAGAATGATTCTCTCTTGTTTTTATACGAGGAGATTTCCTTTTCTACCGTTGGCCCCAAAGTGCTTGAAATCTCCACATGCATATTCCTCAAAAAGAGGGTTTCCAATCTGCTCTGTCTAAAGGAAGGTTCAACTCTGTTAGTTGAACACACACAAATCAACGAAGTTACTGAGAAATCTTCTGTGTAGCATTAGATGAAGATATACCGCTTCCAACGAAATCCACAAAGAGGTCCATATATCCACCTGCAGACTTTACAAACAGAGTGTTTACAAACTGCTCTATGAAAAGAAAGGTTAAACTCTGTGAGTGGATCGCACACATCACAAAGTGGTTACTGAGAATGATTCTCTCTTGTTTTTATACGAGGAGATTTCCTTTTCTACCTTTGGCCCCATAAGGCTTGAAATCTCCACATGCAAATTCCTCAAAAAGAGGGTTTCCAATCTGCTCTGTCTAAAGGAAGGTTCAACTCTGTTAGTTGAACACACACAAATCAAAGAAGTTATTGAGAAATCTTCTGTGTAGCATTAGATGAAGAAATCCCGCTTCCAACGAAATCCACAAAGAGGTCCAAATATCCACTTGCAGACTTTACAAACAGAGTGTTTACAAACTGCTCTATGAAAAGAAAGGTTAAACTCTGTGAGTGGAACGCACACGTCTCAAAGTGGTTTCTGAGAATGATTCTCTCTAGTTTTTATAAGAGTATATTTCCTTTTCTACCGATGGCCCCAAAACGCTTGAAATCTCCACATGCAAATTCCTCAAAAAGAGTGTTTCCAATCTGCTCTGTCTAAAGGAAAGTTCAACTCTGTGAGTTGAACACACACAAATCAAAGAAGTTTCTGAGAATTCTTCCTTCTAGCATTAGATGAAGAAATCCCGCTTCCAACGAAATCCTCAAAGAGGTCCAAATATCCACTTGCAGACTTTACAAACAGAGTGTTTCCAAACTGCTCTATGAAAAGAAAGGTTAAACTCTGTGAGTGGAACGCACACATCACAAAGTAGTTTCTGAGAATGATTCTCTCTTGTTTTTATACGAGGAGATTTCCTTTTCTACCGTTGGCCCCATAGTGCTTGAAATCTCCACATGCATATTCCTCAAAAAGAGGGTTTCCAATCTGCTCTGTCTAAAGGAAGGTTCAACTCTGTTAGTTGAACACACACAAATCAACGAAGTTACTGAGAAATCTTCTGTGTAGCATTAGATGAAGAAATACCGCTTCCAACGAAATCCACAATGAGGTCCATATATCCACCTGCAGACTTTACAAACAGAGTGTTTCCAAACTGCTCTATGAAAAGAAAGGTTAAACTCTGTGAGTGGAACGCACACATCACAAAGTGGTTTCTGAGAATGATTCTCTCTAGTTTTTATACGAGGATATTTCCTTTTCTACCGATGGCCCCAAAACGCTTGAAATCCCCACGTGCAAATTCCTCCAAAAGAGGGTTTCCAATCTGCTCTGTCTAAAGGAAGGTTCAACTCTGTGAGTTCAACACACACAAATCAAAGAAGTTTCTGAGAATTCTTCCTTCTAGCATTAGATGAAGAAATCCCGCTTCCAATGAAATCCTCAAAGAGGTCCAAATATCCCCTTGCAGACTTCAAAACCAGAGTGTTTCCAAACTGCTCTATGAAAAGAAAGGTTAAACTCTGTGAGTGGAACACACACATCACAAAGTAGTTTCTGAAAATGATTCTCTCTAGTTTTTATACGAGGATATTTCCTTTTCTACCGTTGGCCACAAAATGCTTGAAATCTCCACATGCATATTCCTCAAAAAGAGGGTTTCCAATCTGCTCTGTCTAAAGGAAGGTTCAACTCTGTGAGTTGAACACACACAAATCAAAGAAGTTTCTGAGAATTCTTCCTTCTAGCATTAGATGAAGGAATCCCGCTTCCAACGAAATCCTCCAAGAGGTCCAAATATCCACTTGCAGACTTCACAAACAGAGTGTTTCCAAACTGCTCTATGAAAAGAAAGGTTAAACTCTGTGAGTGGATCGCACACATCACAAACTGGTTTCTGAGAATGATTCTCTCTAGTTTTTATACAAGCATATTTCCTTTTCTACCGATGGCCCAAAAACGCTTGAAATCTCCACATGCAAATTCCTCAAAAAGAGGGTTTCCAATCTGCTCTGTCTAAAGGAAGGTTCAACTCTGTGAGTTGAACACACACAAATCAAAGAAGTTTCTGAGAATTCTTCCTTCTAGCATTAGATGAAGAAATCCCGCTTCCAATGAAATCCTCAAAGAGGTCCAAATATCCACTTGCAGACTTCACAAACAGAGTGTTTCCAAGCTGCTCTATGAAAAGAAAGGTTAAACTCTGTGAGTGGATCGCACACATCACAAAGTGGTTTCTGAGAATGATTCTCTCTTGTTTTTATACGAGGAGATTTCCTTTTCTACCGATGGCCCCAAAACGCTTGAAATCTCCACATGGAAATTCCTCAAAAAGAGGGTTTCCAATCTGCTCTGTCTAAAGGAAGGTTCAACTCTGTGAGTTGAACACACACAAATCAAAGAAGTTTCTGAGAATTCTTCCTTCTAGCATTAGATGAAGAAATCCCGCTTCCAGCAAAATCCTCCAAGAGGTCCAAATATCCACTTGCAGACTTCACAAACAGAGTGTTTCCAAACTGCTCTATGAAAAGAAAGGTTAAACTCTGTGAGTGGATCGCACACATCACAACGTGGTTACTGAGAATGATTCTCTCTAGTTTTTATACGAGGAGATTTCCTTTTCTACCGTTGGCCCCAAAGTGCTTGAAATCTCCACATGCATATTCCTCAAAAAGAGGGTTTCCAATCTGCTCTGTCTAAAGGAAGGTTCAACTCTGTTAGTTGAACACACACAAATCAACGAAGTTACTGAGAAATCTTCTGTGTAGCATTAGATGAAGAAATCCCGCTTCCAACGAAATCCACAAAGAGGTCCACATATCCACTTGCAGACTTTACAAACAGAGTGTTTACAAACAGCCCTATGAAAAGAAAGGTTAAACTCTGTGAGTGGAACGCACACATCACAAAGTAGTTTCTGAGAATGATTCTCTCTACCTTTTATACGAGGATATTTCGTTTTCTACCGATGGCCCCAAAACGCTTGAAATCTCCACATGGAAATTCCTCAAAAAGAGGGTTTCCAATCTGCTCTGTCTAAAGGAAGGTTCAACTCTGTGAGTTGAACACACACAAATCAAAGAAGTTTCTGAGATTTCTTCCTTCTAGCATTAGATGAAGAAATCCCGCTTCCAACAAAATCCTCCAAGAGGTCCAAATATCCACTTGCAGACTTCACAAACAGAGTGTTTCCAAACTGCTCTATGAAAAGAAAGGTTAAACTCTGTGAGTGGATCGCACACATCACAAAGTGGTTTCTGAGAATGATTCTCTCTAGTTTTTATACGAGGATATTTCCTTTTCCACAGATGGCCCAAAAACGCTTGAAATCTCCACATGCAAATTCCTCAAAAAGAGGGTTTCCAATCTGCTCTGTCTAAAGGAAGGTTCAACTCTGTTAGTTGAACACACACAAATCAACGAAGTTATTGAGAAATCTTCTGTGTAGCATTAGATGAAGAAATCCCACTTCCAACGAAATCCACAAAGAGGTCCAAATATCCACTTGCAGACTTTACAATCAGAGTGTTTACAGACTGCTCTATGAAAAGAAAGGTTAAACTCTGTGAGTGGAACGCACACATCACAAAGTGGTTTCTGAGAATGATTCTCTCTAGTTTTTATACGAGGATATTTCCTTTTCTACCGATGGCCCCAAAACGCTTGAAATCTCCACATGCAAATTCCTAAAAAAGAGTGTTTCCAATCTGCTCTGTCTAAAGGAAGGTTCAATTCTGTGAGTTGAACACACACAAATCAAAGAAGTTTCTGAGAATTCTTCCTTCTAGCATTAGATGAAGAAATCCAGCTTCCAACGAAATCCTCAAAGAGGTCCAAATATCCACTTGCAGACTTTACAAACAGAGTGTTTACAAACTGCTCTTTCAAAAGAAAGGTTAAACTCTGTGAGTGGAACGCACACATCACAAAGTAGTTTCTGAGAATGATTCTCTCTTGTTTTTATACGAGGAGATTTCCTTTTCTACCGTTGGCCCCAAAGTGCTTGAAATCTCCACATGCATATTCCTCAAAAAGAGGGTTTCCAATCTGCTCTGTCTAAAGGAAGGTTCAACTCTGTTAGTTGAACACACACAAATCAACGAAGTTACTGAGAAATCTTCTGTGTAGCATTAGATGAAGATATACCGCTTCCAACGAAATCCACAAAGAGGTCCATATATCCACCTGCAGACTTTACAAACAGAGTGTTTACAAACTGCTCTATGAAAAGAAAGGTTAAACTCTGTGAGTGGATCGCACACATCACAAAGTGGTTACTGAGAATGATTCTCTCTTGTTTTTATACGAGGAGATTTCCTTTTCTACCTTTGGCCCCATAAGGCTTGAAATCTCCACATGCAAATTCCTCAAAAAGAGGGTTTCCAATCTGCTCTGTCTAAAGGAAGGTTCAACTCTGTTAGTTGAACACACACAAATCAAAGAAGTTATTGAGAAATCTTCTGTGTAGCATTAGATGAAGAAATCCCGCTTCCAACGAAATCCACAAAGAGGTCCAAATATCCACTTGCAGACTTTACAAACAGAGTGTTTACAAACTGCTCTATGAAAAGAAAGGTTAAACTCTGTGAGTGGAACGCACACGTCTCAAAGTGGTTTCTGAGAATGATTCTCTCTAGTTTTTATAAGAGGATATTTCCTTTTCTACCGATGGCCCCAAAACGCTTGAAATCTCCACATGCAAATTCCTCAAAAAGAGTGTTTCCAATCTGCTCTGTCCAAAGGAAAGTTCAACTCTGTGAGTTGAACACACACAAATCAAAGAAGTTTCTGAGAATTCTTCCTTCTAGCATTAGATGAAGAAATCCCGCTTCCAACGAAATCCTCAAAGAGGTCCAAATATCCACTTGCAGACTTTACAAACAGAGTGTTTCCAAACTGCTCTATGAAAAGAAAGGTTAAACTCTGTGAGTGGAACGCACACATCACAAAGTAGTTTCTGAGAATGATTCTCTCTTGTTTTTATACGAGGAGATTTCCTTTTCTACCGTTGGCCCCATAGTGCTTGAAATCTCCACATGCATATTCCTCAAAAAGAGGGTTTCCAATCTGCTCTGCCTAAAGGAAGGTTCAACTCTGTTAGTTGAACACACACAAATCAACGAAGTTACTGAGAAATCTTCTGTGTAGCATTAGATGAAGAAATACCGCTTCCAACGAAATCCACAATGAGGTCCATATATCCACCTGCAGACTTTACAAACAGAGTGTTTCCAAACTGCTCTATGAAAAGAAAGGTTAAACTCTGTGAGTGGAACGCACACATCACAAAGTGGTTTCTGAGAATGATTCTCTCTAGTTTTTATACGAGGATATTTCCTTTTCTACCGATGGCCCCAAAACGCTTGAAATCCCCACGTGCAAATTCCTCCAAAAGAGGGTTTCCAATCTGCTCTGTCTAAAGGAAGGTTCAACTCTGTGAGTTCAACACACACAAATCAAAGAAGTTTCTGAGAATTCTTCCTTCTAGCATTAGATGAAGAAATCCCGCTTCCAATGAAATCCTCAAAGAGGTCCAAATATCCCCTTGCAGACTTCAAAACCAGAGTGTTTCCAAACTGCTCTATGAAAAGAAAGGTTAAACTCTGTGAGTGGAACACACAGATCACAAAGTAGTTTCTGAAAATGATTCTCTCTAGTTTTTATACGAGGATATTTCCTTTTCTACCGTTGGCCACAAAATGCTTGAAATCTCCACATGCATATTCCTCAAAAAGAGGGTTTCCAATCTGCTCTGTCTAAAGGAAGGTTCAACTCTGTGAGTTGAACACACACAAATCAAAGAAGTTTCTGAGAATTCTTCCTTCTAGCATTAGATGAAGGAATCCCGCTTCCAACGAAATCCTCCAAGAGGTCCAAATATCCACTTGCAGACTTCACAAACAGAGTGTTTCCAAACTGCTCTATGAAAAGAAAGGTTAAACTCTGTGAGTGGATCGCACACATCACAAACTGGTTTCTGAGAATGATTCTCTCTAGTTTTTATACAAGGATATTTCCTTTTCTACCGATGGCCCAAAAACGCTTGAAATCTCCACATGCAAATTCCTCAAAAAGAGGGTTTCCAATCTGCTCTGTCTAAAGGAAGGTTCAACTCTGTGAGTTGAACACACACAAATCAAAGAAGTTTCTGAGAATTCTTCCTTCTAGCATTAGATGAAGAAATCCCGCTTCCAACGAAATCCTCCAAGAGGTCCAAATATCCACTTGCAGACTTCACAAACAGAGTGTTTCCAAGCTGCTCTATGAAAAGAAAGGTTAAACTCTGTGAGTGGATCGCACACATCACAAAGTGGTTTCTGAGAATGATTCTCTCTTGTTTTTATACGAGGAGATTTCCTTTTCTACCGATGGCCCCAAAACGCTTGAAATCTCCACATGGAAATTCCTCAAAAAGAGGGTTTCCAATCTGCTCTGTCTAAAGGAAGGTTCAACTCTGTGAGTTGAACACACACAAATCAAAGAAGTTTCTGAGAATTCTTCCTTCTAGCATTAGATGAAGAAATCCCGCTTCCAGCAAAATCCTCCAAGAGGTCCAAATATCCACTTGCAGACTTCACAAACAGAGTGTTTCCAAACTGCTCTATGAAAAGAAAGGTTAAACTCTGTGAGTGGATCGCACACATCACAAAGTGGTTTCTGAGAATGATTCTCTCTAGTTTTTATACGAGGATATTTCCTTTTCCACCGATGGCCCAAAAACGCTTGAAATCTCCACATGCAAATTCCTCAAAAAGAGGGTTTCCAATCTGCTCTGTCTAAAGGAAGGTTCAACTCTGTTAGTTGAACACACACAAATCAACGAAGTTATTGAGAAATCTTCTGTGTAGCATTAGATGAAGAAATCCCGCTTCCAACGAAATCCACAAAGAGGTCCAAATATCCACTTGCAGACTTTACAATCAGAGTGTTTACAGACTGCTCTATGAAAAGAAAGGTTAAACTCTGTGAGTGGAACGCACACATCACAAAGTGGTTTCTGAGAATGATTCTCTCTAGTTTTTATACGAGGATATTTCCTTTTCTACCGATGGCCCCAAAACGCTTGAAATCTCCACATGCAAATTCCTAAAAAAGAGTGTTTCCAATCTGCTCTGTCTAAAGGAAGGTTCAATTCTGTGAGTTGAATACACACAAATCAAACAAGTTTCTGAGAATTATTCCTTCTAGCATTAGATGAAGAAATCCCGCTTCCAACGAAATCCTCAACGAGGTCCAAATATCCACTTGCAGACTTTACAAACAGAGTGTTTACAAACTGCTCTTTCAAAAGAAAGGTTAAACTCTGTGAGTGGAACGCACACATCAGAAAGTAGTTTCTGAGAATGATTCTCTCTTGTTTTTATACGAGGATATTTCCTTTTCTACCTTTGGCCCCAAAACGCTTGAAATCTCCACATGCAAATTCCTCAAAAAGAGGGTTTCCAATCTGCTCTGTCTAAAGGAAGGTTCAACTCTGTTAGTTGAACACACACAAATCAAAGAAGTTATTGAGAAATCTTCTGTGTAGCATTATATGAAGAAATCCCGCTTCCAACGATATCCACAAAGAGGTCCAAATATCCACTTGCAGACTTTACAAACAGAGTGTTTACAAACTGCTCTATGAAAAGAAAGGTTAAACTCTGTGAGTGGAACGCACACGTCTCAAAGTGGTTTCTGAGAATGATTCTCTCTAGTTTTTATACGAGGAGATTTCCTTTTCTACTGATGGCCCCAAAACGCTTGAAATCTCCACATGCAAATTCCTCAAAAAGAGTGTTTCCAATCTGCTCTGTCTAAAGGAAGGTTCAACTCTGTGAGTTGAACACACACAAATCAAAGAAGTTTCTGAGAATTCTTCCTTCTAGCATTAGATGAAGAAATCCCGCTTCCAACGAAATCCACAAAGAGGTCCATATATCCACCTGCAGACTTTACAGAGTGTTTACAAACTGCTCTATGAAAAGAAAGGTTAAACTCTGTGAGTGGAACGCACACATCACAAAGTGGTTACTGAGAATGATTCTCTCTAGTTTTTATACGAGGATATTTCCTTTTCTACCGTTGGCCCCAAAGTGCTTGAAATCTCCACATGCATATTCCTCAAAAAGAGGGTTTCCAATCTGCTCTGTCTAAAGGAAGGTTCAACTCTGTTAGTTGAACACACACAAATCAACGAATTTACTGAGAAATCTTCTGTGTAGCATTAGATGAAGAAATCCCGCTTCCAACGAAATCCACAAAGAGGTCCATATATCCACTTGCAGACTTTACAAACAGAGTGTTTACAAACTGCCCTATGAAAAGAAAGGTTAAACTCTGTGAGTGGATCGCACACATCACAAAGTGGTTTCTGAGAATGATTCTCTCTAGTTTTTATACGAGGATATTTCCTTTTCTACCGATGGCCCAAAAACGCTTGAAATCTCCACATGCAAATTCCTAAAAAAGAGTGTTTCCAATCTGCTCTGTCTAAAGGAAGGTTCAACTCTGTGAGTTGAACACACACAAATCAAAGAAGTTTCTGAGAATTCTTCCTTCTAGCATTAGATGAAGAAATCCCGCTTCCAACGATATCCTCAAAGAGGTCCAAATATCCACTTGCAGACTTTACAAACAGAGTGTTTCCAAACTGCTCTATGAAAAGAAAGGTTAAACTCTGTGAGTGGAACGCACACATCACAAAGTAGTTTCTGAGAATGATTCTCTCTTGTTTTTATACGAGGAGACTTCCTTTTCTACCGTTGGCCCCATAGTGCTTGAAATCTCCACATGCATATTCCTCAAAAAGAGGGTTTCCAATCTGCTCTGTCTAAAGGAAGGTTCAACTCTGTTAGTTGAACACACACAAATCAACGAAGTTACTGA
Source organism: Gorilla gorilla gorilla (assembly GCF_029281585.2). Taxonomy (NCBI): domain Eukaryota; kingdom Metazoa; phylum Chordata; class Mammalia; order Primates; family Hominidae; genus Gorilla; species Gorilla gorilla. The sequence continues at coordinate 76,127,390 of NC_073232.2, forward strand.
GAAATCTTCTGTGTAGCATTAGATGAAGAAATACCGCTTCCAACGAAATCCACAAAGAGGTCCATATATCCACCTGCAGACTTTACAAACAGAGTGTTTACAAACTGCTCTATGAAAAGAAAGGTTAAACTCTGTGAGTGGAACGCACACATCACAAAGTGGTTTCTGAGAATGATTCTCTCTAGTTTTTATACGAGGATATTTCCTTTTCTACCGATGGCCCCAAAACGCTTGAAATCTCCACGTGCAAATTCCTCAAATAGAGGGTTTCCAATCTGCTCTGTCTAAAGGAAGGTTCAACTCTGTGAGTTCAACACACACAAATCAAAGAAGTTTCTGAGAATTCTTCCTTCTAGCATTAGATGAAGAAATCCCGCTTCCAATGAAATCCTCAAAGAGGTCCAAATATCCCCTTGCAGACTTCAAAACCAGAGTGTTTCCAAACTGCTCTATGAAAAGAAAGGTTAAACTCTGTGAGTGGAACACACACATCACAAAGTAGTTTCTGAAAATGATTCTCTCTAGTTTTTATACGAGGATATTTCCTTTTCTACAGTTGGCCACAAAATGCTTGAAATCTCCACATGCATATTCCTCAAAAAGAGGGTTTCCAATCTGCTCTGTCTAAAGGAAGGTTCAACTCTGTGAGTTGAACACACACAAATCAAAGAAGTTTCTGAGAATTCTTCCTTCTAGCATTAGATGAAGAAATCCCGCTTCCAACGAAATCCTCCAAGAGGTCCAAATATCCACTTGCAGACTTTACAAACAGAGTGTTTCCAAACTGCTCTATGAAAAGAAAGGTTAAACTCTGTGAGTGGAACGCACACATCACAAAGTAGTTTCTGAGAATGATTCGCTCTTGTTTTTATACGAGGAGATTTCCTTTTCTACCGTTGGCCCCAAAGTGCTTGAAATCTCCACATGCATATTCCTCAAAAAGAGGGTTTCCAATCTGCTCTGTCTAAAGGAAGGTTCAACTCTGTGAGTTGAACACACACAAATCAAAGAAGTTTCTGAGAATTCTTCCTTCTAGCATTAGATGAAGGAATCCCGCTTCCAACGAAATCCTCCAAGAGGTCCAAATATCCACTTGCAGACTTCACAAACAGAGTGTTTCCACACTGCTCTACGAAAAGAAAGGTTAAACTCTGTGAGTGGATCGCACACATCACAAAGTGGTTTCTGAGAATGATTCTCTCTAGTTTTTATACGAGGATATTTCCTTTTCCACCGATGGCCCAAAAACGCTTGAAATCTCCACATGCAAATTCCTCAAAAAGAGGGTTTCCAATCTGCTCTGTCTAAAGGAAGGTTCAACTCTGTTAGTTGAACCCACACAAATCAACGAAGTTATTGAGAAATCTTCTGTGTAGCATTAGATGAAGAAATCCCGCTTCCAACGAAATCCACAGAGGTCCAAATATCCACTTGCAGACTTTACAATCAGAGTGTTTACAGACTGCTCTATGAAAAGAAAGGTTAAACTCTGTGAGTGGAACGCACACATCACAAAGTGGTTTCTGAGAATGATTCTCTCTAGTTTTTATACGAGGATATTTCCTTTTGTACCGATGGCCCCAAAACGCTTGAAATCTCCACATGCAAATTCCTAAAAAAGAGTGTTTCCAATCTGCTCTGTCTAAAGGAAGGTTCAATTCTGTGAGTTGAACACACACAAATTAAAGAAGTTTCTGAGAATTCTTCCTTCTAGCATTAGATGAAGAAATCCCGCTTCCAACGAAATCCTCAAAGAGGTCCAAATATCCACTTGCAGACTTTACAAACAGAGTGTTTACAAACTGCTCTATGAAAAGAAAGGTTAAACTCTGTGAGTGGAACGCACACATCACAACGTGGTTACTGAGAATGATTCTCTCTAGTTTTTATACGAGGAGATTTCCTTTTCTACCGTTGGCCCCAAAGTGCTTGAAATCTCCACATGCATATTCCTCAAAAAGAGGGTTTCCAATCTGCTCTGTCTAAAGGAAGGTTCAACTCTGTTAGTTGAACACACACAAATCAACGAAGTTACTGAGAAATCTTCTGTGTAGCATTAGATGAAGAAATCCCGCTTCCAACGAAATCCACAAAGAGGTCCACATATCCACTTGCAGACTTTACAAACAGAGTGTTTACAAACAGCCCTATGAAAAGAAAGGTTAAACTCTGTGAGTGGAACGCACACATCACAAAGTAGTTTCTGAGAATGATTCTCTCTACCTTTTATACGAGGATATTTCCTTTTCTACCGATGGCCCCAAAACGCTTGAAATCTCCACATGGAAATTCCTCAAAAAGAGGGTTTCCAATCTGCTCTGTCTAAAGGAAGGTTCAACTCTGTGAGTTGAACACACACAAATCAAAGAAGTTTCTGAGATTTCTTCCTTCTAGCATTAGATGAAGAAATCCCGCTTCCAACAAAATCCTCCAAGAGGTCCAAATATCCACTTGCAGACTTCACAAACAGAGTGTTTCCAAACTGCTCTATGAAAAGAAAGGTTAAACTCTGTGAGTGGATCGCACACATCACAAAGTGGTTTCTGAGAATGATTCTCTCTAGTTTTTATACGAGGATATTTCCTTTTCCACCGATGGCCCAAAAACGCTTGAAATCTCCACATGCAAATTCCTCAAAAAGAGGGTTTCCGATCTGCTCTCTCTAAAGGAAGGTTCAACTCTGTTAGTTGAACACACACAAATCAACGAAGTTATTGAGAAATCTTCTGTGTAGCATTAGATGAAGAAATCCCGCTTCCAACGAAATCCACAAAGAGGTCCAAATATCCACTTGCAGACTTTACAATCAGAGTGTTTACAGACTGCTCTATGAAAAGAAAGGTTAAACTCTGTGAGTGGAACGCACACATCACAAAGTGGTTTCTGAGAATGATTCTCTCTAGTTTTTATACGAGGATATTTCCTTTTCTACCGATGGCCCCAAAACGCTTGAAATCTCCACATGCAAATTCCTAAAAAAGAGTGTTTCCAATCTGCTCTGTCTAAAGGAAGGTTCAATTCTGTGAGTTGAACACACACAAATCAAAGAAGTTTCTGAGAATTCTTCCTTCTAGCATTAGATGAAGAAATCCAGCTTCCAACGAAATCCTCAAAGAGGTCCAAATATCCACTTGCAGACTTTACAAACAGAGTGTTTACAAACTGCTCTTTCAAAAGAAAGGTTAAACTCTGTGAGTGGAACGCACACATCACAAAGTAGTTTCTGAGAATGATTCTCTCTTGTTTTTATACGAGGAGATTTCCTTTTCTACCGTTGGCCCCAAAGTGCTTGAAATCTCCACATGCATATTCCCCAAAAAGAGGGTTTCCAATCTGCTCTGTCTAAAGGAAGGTTCAACTCTGTTAGTTGAACACACACAAATCAACGAAGTTACTGAGAAATCTTCTGTGTAGCATTAGATGAAGAAATACCGCTTCCAACGAAATCCACAAAGAGGTCCATATATCCACCTGCAGACTTTACAAACAGAGTGTTTACAAACTGCTCTATGAAAAGAAAGGTTAAACTCTGTGAGTGGATCGCACACATCACAAAGTGGTTACTGAGAATGATTCTCTCTAGTTTTTATACGAGGATATTTCCTTTTCTACCTTTGGCCCCAAAAGGCTTGAAATCTCCACATGCAAATTCCTCAAAAAGAGGGTTTCCAATCTGCTCTGTCTAAAGGAAGGTTCAACTCTGTTAGTTGAACACACACAAATCAAAGAAGTTATTGAGAAATCTTCTGTGTAGCATTAGATGAAGAAATCCCGCTTCCAACGAAATCCACAAAGAGGTCCAAATATCCACTTGCAGACTTTACAAACAGAGTGTTTACAAACTGCTCTATGAAAAGAAAGGTTAAACTCTGTGAGTGGAACGCACACGTCTCAAAGTGGTTTCTGAGAATGATTCTCTCTAGTTTTTATAAGAGGATATTTCCTTTTCTACCGATGGCCCCAAAACGCTTGAAATCTCCACATGCAAATTCCTCAAAAAGAGTGTTTCCAATCTGCTCTGTCTAAAGGAAGGTTCAACTCTGTGAGTTGAACACACACAAATCAAAGAAGTTTCTGAAAATTCTTCCTTCTAGCATTAGATGAAGAAATCCCGCTTCCAACGAAATCCTCAAAGAGGTCCAAATATCCACTTGCAGACTTTACAAACAGAGTGTTTCCAAACTGCTCTATGAAAAGAAAGGTTAAACTCTGTGAGTGGAACGCACACATCACAAAGTAGTTTCTGAGAATGATTCTCTCTTGTTTTTATACGAGGAGATTTCCTTTTCTACCGTTGGCCCCATAGTGCTTGAAATCTCCACATGCATATTCCTCAAAAAGAGGGTTTCCAATCTGCTCTGTCTAAAGGAAGGTTCAACTCTGTTAGTTGAACACACACAAATCAACGAAGTTACTGAGAAATCTTCTGTGTAGCATTAGATGAAGAAATACCGCTTCCAACGAAATCCACAAAGAGGTCCATATATCCACCTGCAGACTTTACAAACAGAGTGTTTACAAACTGCTCTATGAAAAGAAAGGTTAAACTCTGTGAGTGGAACGCACACATCACAAAGTGGTTTCTGAGAATGATTCTCTCTAGTTTTTATACGAGGATATTTCCTTTTCTACCGATGGCCCCAAAACGCTTGAAAACCCCACGTGCAAATTCCTCCAAAAGAGGGTTTCCAATCTGCTCTGTCTAAAGGAAGGTTCAACTCTGTGAGTTCAACACACACAAATCAAAGAAGTTTCTGAGAATTCTTCCTTCTAGCATTAGATGAAGAAATCCCGCTTCCAATGAAATCCTCAAAGAGGTCCAAATATCCCCTTGCAGACTTCAAAACCAGAGTGTTTCCAAACTGCTCTATGAAAAGAAAGGTTAAACTCTGTGAGTGGAACACACACATCACAAAGTAGTTTCTGAAAATGATTCTCTCTAGTTTTTATACGAGGATATTTCCTTTTCTACCGTTGGCCACAAAATGCTTGAAATCTCCACATGCATATTCCTCAAAAAGAGGGTTTCCAATCTGCTCTGTCTAAAGGAAGGTTCAACTCTGTGAGTTGAACACACACAAATCAAAGAAGTTTCTGAGAATTCTTCCTTCTAGCATTAGATGAAGGAATCCCGCTTCCAACGAAATCCTCCAAGAGGTCCAAATATCCACTTGCAGACTTCACAAACAGAGTGTTTCCAAACTGCTCTATGAAAAGAAAGGTTAAACTCTGTGAGTGGATCGCACACATCACAAACTGGTTTCTGAGAATGATTCTCTCTAGTTTTTATACAAGGATATTTCCTTTTCTACCGATGGCCCAAAAACGCTTGAAATCTCCACATGCAAATTCCTCAAAAAGAGGGTTTCCAATCTGCTCTGTCTAAAGGAAGGTTCAACTCTGTGAGTTGAACACACACAAATCAAAGAAGTTTCTGAGAATTCTTCCTTCTAGCATTAGATGAAGAAATCCCGCTTCCAACGAAATCCTCCAAGAGGTCCAAATATCCACTTGCAGACTTCACAAACAGAGTGTTTCCAAGCTGCTCTATGAAAAGAAAGGTTTAACTCTGTGAGTGGATCGCACACATCACAAAGTGGTTTCTGAGAATGATTCTCTCTTGTTTTTATACGAGGAGATTTCCTTTTCTACCGATGGCCCCAAAACGCTTGAAATCTCCACATGGAAATTCCTCAAAAAGAGGGTTTCCAATCTGCTCTGTCTAAAGGAAGGTTCAACTCTGTGAGTTGAACACACACAAATCAAAGAAGTTTCTGAGAATTCTTCCTTCTAGCATTAGATGAAGAAATCCCGCTTCCAACAAAATCCTCCAAGAGGTCCAAATATCCACTTGCAGACTTCACAAACAGAGTGTTTCCAAACTGCTCTATGAAAAGAAAGGTTAAACTCTGTGAGTGGATCGCACACATCACAAAGTGGTTTCTGAGAATGATTCTCTCTAGTTTTTATACGAGGATATTTCCTTTTCCACCGATGGCCCAAAAACGCTTGAAATCTCCACATGCAAATTCCTCAAAAAGAGGGTTTCCAATCTGCTCTGTCTAAAGGAAGGTTCAACTCTGTTAGTTGAACACACACAAATCAACGAAGTTATTGAGAAATCTTCTGTGTAGCATTAGATGAAGAAATCCCGCTTCCAACGAAATCCACAAAGAGGTCCAAATATCCACTTGCAGACTTTACAATCAGAGTGTTTACAGACTGCTCTATGAAAAGAAAGGTTAAACTCTGTGAGTGGAACGCACACATCACAAAGTGGTTTCTGAGAATGATTCTCTCTAGTTTTTATACGAGGATATTTCCTTTTCTACCGATGGCCCCAAAACGCTTGAAATCTCCACATGCAAATTCCTAAAAAAGAGTGTTTCCAATCTGCTCTGTCTAAAGGAAGGTTCAATTCTGTGAGTTGAATACACACAAATCAAAGAAGTTTCTGAGAATTATTCCTTCTAGCATTAGATGAAGAAATCCCGCTTCCAACGAAATCCTCAAAGAGGTCCAAATATCCACTTGCAGACTTTACAAACAGAGTGTTTACAAACTGCTCTTTCAAAAGAAAGGTTAAACTCTGTGAGTGGAACGCACACATCAGAAAGTAGTTTCTGAGAATGATTCTCTCTTGTTTTTATACGAGGATATTTCCTTTTCTACCTTTGGCCCCAAAACGCTTGAAATCTCCACATGCAAATTCCTCAAAAAGAGGGTTTCCAATCTGCTCTGTCTAAAGGAAGGTTCAACCCTGTTAGTTGAACACACACAAATCAAAGAAGTTATTGAGAAATCTTCTGTGTAGCATTATATGAAGAAATCCCGCTTCCAACGAAATCCACAAAGAGGTCCAAATATCCACTTGCAGACTTTACAAACAGAGTGTTTACAAACTGCTCTATGAAAAGAAAGGTTAAACTCTGTGAGTGGAACGCACACGTCTCAAAGTGGTTTCTGAGAATGATTCTCTCTAGTTTTTATACGAGGAGATTTCCTTTTCTACTGATGGCCCCAAAACGCTTGAAATCTCCACATGCAAATTCCTCAAAAAGAGTGTTTCCAATCTGCTCTGTCTAAAGGAAGGTTCAACTCTGTGAGTTGAACAAACACAAATCAAAGAAGTTTCTGAGAATTCTTCCTTCTAGCATTAGATGAAGAAATCCCGCTTCCAACGAAATCCACAAAGAGGTCCATATATCCACCTGCAGACTTTACAGAGTGTTTACAAACTGCTCTATGAAAAGAAAGGTTAAACTCTGTGAGTGGAACGCACACATCACAAAGTGGTTTCTGAGAATGATTCTCTCTAATTTTTATTCGAGGATATTTCCTTTTCTACCGATGGCCCCAAAACGCTTGAAATCTCCACATGCAAATTCCTCAAAAAGAGGGTTTCCAATCTGCTCTGTCTAAAGGAAGGTTCAACTCTGTTAGTTGAACACACACATATCAACGAAGTTATTGAGAAATCTTCTGTGTAGCATTAGATGAAGAAATCCCGCTTCCAACGAAATCCACAAAGAGGTCCAAATATCCACTTGCAGACTTTACAAACAGAGTGTTTACAAACTGCTCTATGAAAAGAAAGGTTAAACTCTGTGAGTGGAACGCACACATCACAAAATGGTTTCTGAGAATGATTCTCTCTAGTTTTTATACGAGGATATTTCCTTTTCTACCGAAGACCCCAAAAAGCTTGAAATCTCCACATGCAAATTCCTAAAAAAGAGTGTTTCCAATCTGCTCTGTCTAAAGGAAGGTTCAACTCTGTGAGTTGAACACACACAAATCAAAGAAGTTTCTGAGAATTCTTCCTTCTAGCATTAGATGAAGAAATCCCGCTTCCAACGAAATCCTCAAAGAGGTCCAAATATCCACTTGCAGACTTTACAAACAGAGTGTTTCCAAACTGCTCTATGAAAAGAAAGGTTAAACTCTGTGAGTGGAACGCACACATCACAAAGTAGTTTCTGAGAATGATTCTCTCTTGTTTTTATACGAGGAGATTTCCTTTTCTACCGTTGGCCCCATAGTGCTTGAAATCTCCACATGCATATTCCTCAAAAAGAGGGTTTCCAATCTGCTCTGTCTAAAGGAAGGTTCAACTCTGTTAGTTGAACACACACAAATCAACGAAGTTACTGAGAAATCTTCTGTGTAGCATTAGATGAAGAAATACCGCTTCCAACGAAATCCACAAAGAGGTCCATATATCCACCTGCAGACTTTACAAACAGAGTGTTTACAAACTGCTCTATGAAAAGAAAGGTTAAACTCTGTGAGTGGAGCGCACACATCACAAAGTGGTTTCTGAGAATGATTCTCTCTAGTTTTTATACGAGGATATTTCCTTTTCTACCGATGGCCCCAAAACGCTTGAAATCCCCACCTGCAAATTCCTCCAAAAGAGGGTTTCCAATCTGCTCTGTCTAAAGGAAGGTTCAACTCTGTGAGTTCAACACACACAAATCAAAGAAGTTTCTGAGAATTCTTCCTTCTAGCATTAGATGAAGAAATCCCGCTTCCAATGAAATCCTCAAAGAGGTCCAAATATCCCCTTGCAGACTTCAAAACCAGAGTGTTTCCAAACTGCTCTATGAAAAGAAAGGTTAAACTCTGTGAGTGGAACACACACATCACAAAGTAGTTTCTGAAAATGATTCTCTCTAGTTTTTATACGAGGATATTTCCTTTTCTACCGTTGGCCACAAAATGCTTGAAATCTCCACATGCATATTCCTCAAAAAGAGGGTTTCCAATCTGCTCTGTCTAAAGGAAGGTTCAACTCTGTGTGTTGAACACACACAAATCAAAGAAGTTTCTGAGAATTCTTCCTTCTAGCATTAGATGAAGGAATCCCGCTTCCAATGAAATCCTCAAAGAGGTCCAAATATCCACTTGCAGACTTCACAAACAGAGTGTTTCCAAACTGCTCTATGAAAAGAAAGGTTAAACTCTGTGAGTGGATCGCACACATCACAAACTGGTTTCTGAGAATGATTCTCTCTAGTTTTTATACAAGGATATTTCCTTTTCTACCGATGGCCCAAAAACGCTTGAAATCTCCACATGCAAATTCCTCAAAAAGAGGGTTTCCAATCTGCTCTGTCTAAAGGAAGGTTCAACTCTGTGAGTTGAACACACACAAATCAAAGAAGTTTCTGAGAATTCTTCCTTCTAGCATTAGATGAAGAAATCCCGCTTCCAACGAAATCCTCCAAGAGGTCCAAATATCCACTTGCAGACTTCACAAACAGAGTGTTTCCAAGCTGCTCTATGAAAAGAAAGGTTAAACTCTGTGAGTGGATCGCACACATCACAAAGTGGTTTCTGAGAATGATTCTCTCTTGTTTTTATACGAGGAGATTTCCTTTTCTACCGTTGGCCCCAAAGTGCTTGAAATCTCCACATGCATATTCCTCAAAAAGAGGGTTTCCAATCTGCTCTGTCTAAAGGAAGGTTCAACTCTGTTAGTTGAACACACACAAATCAACGAAGTTACTGAGAAATCTTCTGTGTAGCATTAGATGAAGAAATCCCGCTTCCAACGAAATCCACAAAGAGGTCCACATATCCACTTGCCGACTTTACAAACAGAGTGTTTACAAACAGCCCTATGAAAAGAAAGGTTAAACTCTGTGAGTGGAACGCACACATCACAAAGTAGTTTCTGAGAATGATTCTCTCTACCTTTTATACGAGGATATTTCCTTTTCTACCGATGGCCCCAAAACGCTTGAAATCTCCACATGGAAATTCCTCAAAAAGAGGGTTTCCAATCTGCTCTGTCTAAAGGAAGGTTCAACTCTGTGAGTTGAACACACACAAATCAAAGAAGTTTCTGAGAATTCTTCCTTCTAGCATTAGATGAAGAAATCCCGCTTCCAACGAAATCCTCAAAGAGGTCCAAATATCCACTTGCAGACTTTACAAACAGAGTGTTTACAAACTGCTCTTTCAAAAGAAAGGTTAAACTCTGTGAGTGGAACGCACACATCAGAAAGTAGTTTCTGAGAATGATTCTCTCTTGTTTTTATTCGAGGATATTTCCTTTTCTACCGATGGCCCTAAAACGCTTGAAATCTCCACATGCAAATTCCTCAAAAAGAGGGTTTCCAATCTGCTCTGTCTAAAGGAAGGTTCAACTCTGTTAGTTGAACACACACATATCAACGAAGTTATTGAGAAATCTTCTGTGTAGCATTAGATGAAGAAATCCCGCTTCCAACGAAATCCACAAAGAGGTCCAAATATCCACTTGCAGACTTTACAAACAGAGTGTTTACAAACTGCTCTATGAAAAGAAAGGTTAAACTCTGTGAGTGGAACGCACACATCACAAAGTGGTTTCTGAGAATGATTCTCTCTAGTTTTTATGCGAGGATATTTCCTTTTCTACCGATGACCACAAAACGCTTGAAATCTCCACATGCAAATTCCTCAAAAAGAGTGTTTCCAATCTGCTCTGTCTAAAGGAAGGTTCAACTCTGTGAGTTGAACACACACAAATCAAAGAAGTTTCTGAGAATTCTTCCTTCTAGCATTAGATGAAGAAATCCCGCTTACAACGAAATCCTCAAAGAGGTCCAAATATCCACTTGCAGACTTTACAAACAGAGTGTTTACAAACTGCTCTATGAAAAGAAAGGTTAAACTCTGTGAGTGGAACGCACACGTCTCAAAGTGGTTTCTGAGAATGATTCTCTCTAGTTTTTATACGAGGATATTTCCTTTTCTACCGATGGCCCCAAAACGCTTGAAATCTCCACATGCAAATTCCTAAAAAAGAGTGTTTAAAAATCTGCTCTGTCTAAAGGAAGGTTCAATTCTGTGAGTTGAACACACACAAATCAAAGAAGTTTCTGAGAATTCTTCCTTCTAGCATTAGATGAAGAAATCCCGCTTCCAACGAAATCCTCAAAGAGGTCCAAATATCCACTTGCAGACTTTACAAACAGAGTGTTTACAAACTGCTCTTTCAAAAGAAAGGTTAAACTCTGTGAGTGGAACGCACACATCACAAAGTAGTTTCTGAGAATGATTCTCTCTTGTTTTTATACGAGGAGATTTCCTTTTCTACCGTTGGCCCCAAAGTGCTTGAAATCTCCACATGCATATTCCTCAAAAAGAGGGTTTCCAATCTGCTCTGTCTAAAGGAAGGTTCAACTCTGTTAGTTGAACACACACAAATCAACGAAGTTACTGAGAAATCTTCTGTGTAGCATTAGATGAAGAAATACCGCTTCCAAACGAAATCCACAAAGAGGTCCATATATCCACCTGCAGACTTTACAAACAGAGTGTTTACAAACTGCTCTATGAAAAGAAAGGTTAAACTCTGTGAGTGGATCGCACACATCACAAAGTGGTTACTGAGAATGATTCTCTCTAGTTTTTATACGAGGATATTTCCTTTTCTACCTTTGGCCCCAAAACGCTTGAAATCTCCACATGCAAATTCCTCAAAAAGAGGGTTTCCAATCTGCTCTGTCTAAAGGAAGGTTCAACTCTGTTAGTTGAACACACACAAATCAAAGAAGTTATTGAGAAATCTTCTGTGTAGCATTATATGAAGAAATCCCGCTTCCAACGAAATCCACAAAGAGGTCCAAATATCCACTTGCAGACTTTACAAACAGAGTGTTTACAAACTGCTCTATGAAAAGAAAGGTTAAACTCTGTGAGTGGAACGCACACGTCTCAAAGTGGTTTCTGAGAATGATTCTCTCTAGTTTTTATACGAGGAGATTTCCTTTTCTACCGATGGCCCCAAAACACTTGAAATCTCCGCATGCAAATTCCTCAAAAAGAGTGTTTCCAATCTGCTCTGTCTAAAGGAAGGTTCAACTCTGTGAGTTGAAAACACACAAATCAAAGAAGTTTCTGAGAATTCTTCCTTCTAGCATTAGATGAAGAAATCCCGCTTCCAACGAAATCCTCCAAGAGGTCCAAATATCCACTTGCAGCCTTCACAAACAGAGTGTTTCCAAACTGCTCTATGAAAAGAAAGGTTAAACTCTGTGAGTGGATCGCACACATCACAAAGTGGTTTCTGAGAATGATTCTCTCTTGTTTTTATAAGAGGAGATTTCCTTTTCTACCGTTGGCCCCAAAGTGCTTGAAATCTCCACATGCATATTCCTCAAAAAGAGGGTTTCCAATCTGCTCTGTCTAAAGGAAGGTTCAACTCTGTTAGTTGAACACACACAAATCAACGAAGTTACTGAGAAATCTTCTGTGTAGCATTAGATGAAGAAATCCCGCTTCCAACGAAATCCACAAAGAGGTCCACATATCCACTTGCAGACTTTACAAACAGAGTGTTTACAAACAGCCCTATGAAAAGAAAGGTTAAACTCTGTGAGTGGAACGCACACATCACAAAGTAGTTTCTGAGAATGATTCTCTCTACCTTTTATACGAGGATATTTCCTTTTCTACCGATGGCCCCAAAACGCTTGAAATCTCCACATGGAAATTCCTCAAAAAGAGGGTTTCCAATCTGCTCTGTCTAAAGGAAGGTTCAACTCTGTGAGTTGAACACACACAAATCAAAGAAGTTTCTGAGAATTCTTCCTTCTAGCATTAGATGAAGAAATCCCGCTTCCAACAAAATCCTCCAAGAGGTCCAAATATCCACTTGCAGACTTCACAAACAGAGTGTTTCCAAACTGCTCTATGAAAAGAAAGGTTAAACTCTGTGAGTGGATCGCACACATCACAAAGTGGTTTCTGAGAATGATTCTCTCTAGTTTTTATACGAGGATATTTCCTTTTCCACCGATGGCCCAAAAACGCTTGAAATCTCCACATGCAAATTCCTCAAAAAGAGGGTTTCCAATCTGCTCTGTCTAAAGGAAGGTTCAACTCTGTTAGTTGAACACACACAAATCAACGAAGTTATTGAGAAATCTTCTGTATAGCATTAGATGTAGAAATCCCGCTTCCAACGAAATCCTCAAAGAGGTCCAAATATCCACTTGCAGACTTTACAAACAGAGTGTTTACAAACTGCTCTATGAAAAGAAAGGTTAAACTCTGTGAGTGGAACGCACACGTCTCAAAGTGGTTTCTGAGAATGATTCTCTCTAGTTTTTATACGAGGATATTTCCTTTTCTACCGATGGCCCCAAAACGCTTGAAATCTCCACATGCAAATTCCTTAAAAAGAGTGTTTCCAATTTGCTCTGTCTAAAGGAAGGTTCAATTCTGTGAGTTGAACACACACAAATCAAAGAAGTTTCTGAGAATTCTTCCTTCTAGCATTAGATGAAGAAATCCCGCTTCCAACGAAATCCTCAAAGAGGTCCAAATATCCACTTGCAGACTTTACAAACAGAGTGTTTACAAACTGCTCTTTCAAAAGAAAGGTTAAACTCTGTGAGTGGAACGCACACATCACAAAGTAGTTTCTGAGAATGATTCTCTCTTGTTTTTATACGAGGAGATTTCCTTTTCTACCGTTGGCCCCAAAGTGCTTGAAATCTCCACATGCATATTCCTCAAAAAGAGGGTTTCCAATCTGCTCTGTCTAAAGGAAGGTTCAACTCTGTTAGTTGAACACACACAAATCAACGAAGTTACTGAGAAATCTTCTGTGTAGCATTAGATGAAGAAATACCGCTTCCAACGAAATCCACAAAGAGGTCCATATATCCACCTGCAGACTTTACAAACAGAGTGTTTACAAACTGCTCTATGAAAAGAAAGGTTAAACTCTGTGAGTGGATCGCACACATCACAAAGTGGTTACTGAGAATGATTCTCTCCAGTTTTTATACGAGGATATTTCCTTTTCTACCTTTGGCCCCAAAACGCTTGAAATCTCCACATGCAAATTCCTCAAAAAGAGGGTTTCCAATCTGCTCTGTCTAAAGGAAGGTTCAACTCTGTTAGTTGAACACACACAAATCAAAGAAGTTATTGAGAAATCTTCTGTGTAGCATTAGATGAAGAAATCCCGCTTCCAACGAAATCCACAAAGAGGTCCAAATATCCACTTGCAGACTTTACAAACAGAGTGTTTACAAACTGCTCTATGAAAAGAAAGGTTAAACTCTGTGAGTGGAACGCACACGTCTCAAAGTGGTTTCTGAGAATGATTCTCTCTAGTTTTTATACGAGGAGATTTCCTTTTCTACCGATGGCCCCAAAACGCTTGAAATCTCCACATGCAAATTCCTCAAAAAGAGTGTTTCCAATCTGCTCTGTCTAAAGGAAGGTTCAACTCTGTGAGTTGAACACACACAAATCAAAGAAGTTTCTGAGAATTCTTCCTTCTACCATTAGATGAAGAAATCCCGCTTCCAACGAAATCCACAAAGAGGTCCATATATCCACCTGCAGACTTTACAAACAGAGTGTTTACAAACTGCTCTATGAAAAGAAAGGTTAAACTCTGTGAGTGGAACGCACACATCACAAAGTGGTTTCTGAGAATGATTCTCTCTAATTTTTATTCGAGGATATTTCCTTTTCTACCGATGGCCCCAAAACGCTTGAAATCTCCACATGCAAATTCCTCAAAAAGAGGGTTTCCAATCTGCTCTGTCTAAAGGAAGGTTCAACTCTGTTAGTTGAACACACACATATCAACGAAGTTATTGAGAAATCTTCTGTGTAGCATTAGATGAAGAAATCCCGCTTCCAACGAAATCCACAAAGAGGTCCAAATATCCACTTGCAGACTTTACAAACAGAGTGTTTACAAACTGCTCTATGAAAAGAAAGGTTAAACTCTGTGAGTGGAACGCACACATCACAAAGTGGTTTCTGAGAATGATTCTCTCTAGTTTTTATACGAGGATATTTCCTTTTCTACCGATGACCCCAAAACGCTTGAAATCTCCACATGCAAATTCCTCAAAAAGAGTGTTTCCAATCTGCTCTGTCTAAAGGAAGGTTCAACTCTGTGAGTTGAACACACACAAATCAAAGAAGTTTCTGAGAATTCTTCCTTCTAGCATTAGATGAAGAAATCCCGCTTACAACGAAATCCTCAAAGAGGTCCAAATATCCACTTGCAGACTTTACAAACAGAGTGTTTCCAAACTGCTCTATGAAAAGAAAGGTTAAACTCTGTGAGTGGAACGCACACATCACAAAGTAGTTTCTGAGAATGATTCTCTCTTGTTTTTATACGAGGAGATTTCCTTTTCTACCGTTGGCCCCAAAGTGCTTGAAATCTCCACATGCATATTCCTCAAAAAGAGGGTTTCCAATCTGCTCTGTCTAAAGGAAGGTTCAACTCTGTTAGTTGAACACACACAAATCAACGAAGTTACTGAGAAATCTTCTGTGTAGCATTAGATGAAGAAATACCGCTTCCAACGAAATCCACAAAGAGGTCCATATATCCACCTGCAGACTTTACAAACAGAGTGTTTACAAACTGCTCTATGAAAAGAAAGGTTAAACTCTGTGAGTGGAACGCACACATCACAAAGTGGTTTCTGAGAATGATTCTCTCTAGTTTTTATACGAGGATATTTCCTTTTCTACCGATGGCCCCAAAACGCTTGAAATCTCCACATGCAAATTCCTCAAAAAGAGGGTTTCCAATCTGCTCTGTCTAAAGGAAGGTTCAACTCTGTGAGTTCAACACACACAAATCAAAGAAGTTTCTGGGAATTCTTCCTTCTAGCATTAGATGAAGAAATCCCGCTTCCAATGAAATCCTAAAAGAGGTCCAAATATCCCCTTGCAGACTTCAAAACCAGAGTGTTTCCAAACTGCTCTATGAAAAGAAAGGTTAAACTCTGTGAGTGGAACACACACATCACAAAGTAGTTTCTGAAAATGATTCTCTCTAGTTTTTATACGAGGATATTTCCTTTTCTACCGTTGGCCACAAAATGCTTGAAATCTCCACATGCATATTCCTCAAAAAGAGTGTTTCCAATCTGCTCTGTCTAAAGGAAGGTTCAACTGTGTGAGTTGAACACACACAAATCAAAGAAGTTTCTGAGAATTCTTCCTTCTAGCATTAGATGAAGGAATCCCGCTTCCAACGAAATCCTCCAAGAGGTCCAAATATCCACTTGCAGACTTCACAAACAGAGTGTTTCCAAACTGCTCTATGAAAAGAAAGGTTAAACTCTGTCAGTGGATTGCACACATCACAAACTGGTTTCTGAGAATGATTCTCTCTAGTTTTTATACAAGGATATTTCCTTTTCTACCGATGGCCCAAAAACGCTTGAAATCTCCACATGCAAATTCCTCAAAAAGAGGATTTCCAATCTGCTCTGTCTAAAGGAAGGTTCAACTCTGTGAGTTGAACACACACAAATCAAAGAAGTTTCTGAGAATTCTTCCTTCTAGCATTAGATGAAGAAATCCCGCTTCCAACGAAATCCTCCAAGAGGTCCAAATATCCACTTGCAGACTTCACAAACAGAGTGTTTCCAAACTGCTCTATGAAAAGAAAGGTTAAACTCTGTGAGTGGATCGCACACATCACAAAGTGGTTTCTGAGAATGATTCTCTCTTGTTTTTATAAGAGGAGATTTCCTTTTCTACCGTTGGCCCCAAAGTGCTTGAAATCTCCACATGCATATTCCTCAAAAAGAGGGTTTCCAATCTGCTCTGTCTAAAGTAAGGTTCAACTCTGTTAGTTGAACACACACAAATCAACGAAGTTACTGAGAAATCTTCTGTGTAGCATTAGATGAAGAAATCCCGCTTCCAACGAAATCCACAAAGAGGTCCACATATCCACTTGCAGACTTTACAAACAGAGTGTTTACAAACAGCCCTATGAAAAGAAAGGTTAAACTCTGTGAGTGGAACGCACACATCACAAAGTAGTTTCTGAGAATGATTCTCTCTACCTTTTATACGAGGATATTTCCTTTTCTACCCATGGCCCCAAAACGCTTGAAATCTCCACATGGAAATTCCTCAAAAAGAGGGTTTCCAATCTGCTCTGTCTAAAGGAAGGTTCAACTCTGTGAGTTGAACACACACAAATCAAAGAAGTTTCTGAGAATTCTTCCTTCTAGCATTAGATGAAGAAATCCCGCTTCCAACAAAATCCTCCAAGAGGTCCAAATATCCACTTGCAGACTTCACAAACAGAGTGTTTCCAAACTGCTCTATGAAAAGAAAGGTTAAACTCTGTGAGTGGATCGCACACATCACA
The DNA here is from genome assembly GCF_029281585.2 of Gorilla gorilla gorilla. Taxonomy (NCBI): domain Eukaryota; kingdom Metazoa; phylum Chordata; class Mammalia; order Primates; family Hominidae; genus Gorilla; species Gorilla gorilla. The sequence continues at coordinate 76,144,542 of NC_073232.2, forward strand.
AAGTGGTTTCTGAGAATGATTCTCTCTAGTTTTTATACGAGGATATTTCCTTTTCCACCGATGGCCCAAAAACGCTTGAAATCTCCACATGCAAATTCCTCAAAAAGAGGGTTTCCAATCTGCTCTGTCTAAAGGAAGGTTCAACTCTGTTAGTTGAACACACACAAATCAACGAAGTTATTGAGAAATCTTCTGTATAGCATTAGATGTAGAAATCCCGCTTCCAACGAAATCCACAAAGAGGTCCAAATATCCACTTGCAGACTTTACAATCAGAGTGTTTACAGACTGCTCTATGAAAAGAAAGGTTAAACTCTGTGAGTGGAACGCACACATCACAAAGTGGTTTCTGAGAATGATTCTCTCTAGTTTTTATACGAGGATATTTCCTTTTCTACCGATGGCCCCAAAACGCTTGAAATCTCCACATGCAAATTCCTAAAAAAGAGTGTTTCCAATCTGCTCTGTCTAAAGGAAGGTTCAATTCTGTGAGTTGAACACACACAAATCAAAGAAGTTTCTGAGAATTCTTCCTTCTAGCATTAGATGAAGAAATCCCGCTTCCAACGAAATCCTCAAAGAGGTCCAAATATCCACTTGCAGACTTTACAAACAGAGTGTTTACAAACTGCTCTTTCAAAAGAAAGGTTAAACTCTGTGAGTGGAACGCACACATCAAAAGTAGTTTCTGAGAATGATTCTCTCTTGTTTTTATACGAGGAGATTTCCTTTTCTACCGTTGGCCCCAAAGTGCTTGAAATCTCCACATGCATATTCCTCAAAAAGAGGGTTTCCAATCTGCTCTGTCTAAAGGAAGGTTCAACTCTGTTAGTTGAACACACACAAATCAACGAAGTTACTGAGAAATCTTCTGTGTAGCATTAGATGAAGAAATACCGCTTCCAACGAAATCCACAAAGAGGTCCATATATCCACCTGCAGACTTTACAAACAGAGTGTTTACAAACTGCTCTATGAAAAGAAAGGTTAAACTCTGTGAGTGGATCGCACACATCACAAAGTGGTTACTGAGAATGATTCTCTCTAGTTTTTATACGAGGATATTTCCTTTTCTACCTTTGGCCCCAAAACGCTTGAAATCTCCACATGCAAATTCCTCAAAAAGAGGGTTTCCAATCTGCTCTGTCTAAAGGAAGGTTCAACTCTGTTAGTTGAACACACACAAATCAACGAAGTTATTGAGAAATCTTCTGTGTAGCATTAGATGAAGAAATCCCGCTTCCAACGAAATCCACAAAGAGGTCCAAATATCCACTTGCAGACTTTACAGAGTGTTTACAAACTGCTCTATGAAAAGAAAGGTTAAACTCTGTGAGTGGAACGCACACGTCTCAAAGTGGTTTCTGAGAATGATTCTCTCTAGTTTTTATACGAGGATATTTCCTTTTCTACCGATGGCCCCAAAACGCTTGAAATCTCCACATGCAAATTCCTCAAAAAGAGTGTTTCCAATCTGCTCTGTCTAAAGGAAGGTTCAACTCTGTGAGTTGAACACACACAAATCAAAGAAGTTTCTGAGAATTCTTCCTTCTAGCATTAGATGAAGAAATCCCGCTTCCAACGAAATCCTCAAAGAGGTCCAAATATCCACTTGCAGACTTTACAAACAGAGTGTTTACAAACTGCTCTATGAAAAGAAAGGTTAAACTCTGTGAGTGGAACGCACACATCACAAAGTGGTTTCTGAGAATGATTCTCTCTAGTTTTTATACGAGGATATTTCCTTTTCTACCGATGACCCCAAAACTCTTGAAATCTCCACATGCAAATTCCTAAAAAAACAGTGTTTCCAATCGGCTCTGTCTAAAGGAAGGTTCAACTCTGTGAGTTGAACACACACAAATCAAAGAAGTTTCTGAGAATTCTTCCTTCTAGCATTAGATGAAGAAATCCCGCTTCCAACGAAATCCTCCAAGAGGTCCAAATATCCACTTGCAGACTTTACAAACAGAGTGTTTACAAACTGCTCTATGAAAAGAAAGGTTAAACTCTGTGAGTGGAACGCACACATCACAAAGTGGTTTCTGAGAATGATTCTCTCTAGTTTTTATTCGAGGATATTTCCTTTTCTACCGATGGCCCCAAAACGTTTGAAATCTCCACATGCAAATCCCTCAAAAAGAGGGTTTCCAATCTGCTCTGTCTAAAGGAAGGTTCAACTCTGTGAGTTGAACACACAAAAATCAAAGAAGTTTCTGAGAATTCTTCCTTCTAGCATTAGATGAAGAAATCCCGCTTCCAACGAAATCCACAAAGAGGTCCATATATCCACCTGCAGACTTTACAAACAGAGTGTTTACAAACTGCTCTATGAAAAGAAAGGTTAAACTCTGTGAGTGGAACGCACACATCACAAAGTGGTTTCTGAGAATGATTCTCTCTAATTTTTATTCGAGGATATTTCATTTTCTACCGATGGCCCCAAAACGCTTGAAATCTCCACATGCAAATTCCTCAAAAAGAGGGTTTCCAATCTGCTCTGTCTAAAGGAAGGTTCAACTCTGTTAGTTGAACACACACATATCCACGAAGTTATTGAGAAATCTTCTGTGTAGCATTAGATGAAGAAATCCCGCTTCCAACGAAATCCACAAAGAGGTCCAAATATCCACTTGCAGACTTTACAAACAGAGTGTTTACAAACTGCTCTATGAAAAGAAAGGTTAAACTCTGTGAGTGGAACGCACACATCACAAAGTGGTTTCTGAGAATGATTCTCTCTAGTTTTTATACGAGGATATTTCCTTTTCTACCGATGACCCCAAAACGCTTGAAATCTCCACATGCAAATTCCTAAAAAACAGTGTTTCCAATCGGCTCTGTCTAAAGGAAGGTTCAACTCTGTGAGTTGAACACACACAAATCAAAGAAGTTTCTGAGAATTCTTCCTTCTAGCATTAGATGAAGATATCCCGCTTACAACGAAATCCTCAAAGAGGTCCAAATATCCACTTGCAGACTTTACAAACAGAGTGTTTACAAACTGCTCTATGAAAAGAAAGGTTAAGCTCTGTGAGTGGAACGCACACGTCTCAAAGTGGTTTCTGAGAATGATTCTCTCTAGTTTTTATACGAGGATATTTCCTTTTCTACCGTTGGCCCCAAAACGCTTGAAATCTCCACATGCAAATTCCTAAAAAAGAGTGTTTCCAATCAGCTCTGTCTAAAGGAAGGTTCAATTCTGTGAGTTGAACACACACAAATCAAAGAAGTTTCTGAGAATTCTTCCTTCTAGCATTAGATGAAGAAATCCCGCTTCCAACGAAATCCTCAAAGAGGTCCAAATATCCACTTGCAGACTTTACAAACAGAGTGTTTACAAACTGCTCTTTCAAAAGAAAGGTTAAACTCTGTGAGTGGAACGCACACATCACAAAGTAGTTTCTGAGAATGATTCTCTCTTGTTTTTATACGAGGAGATTTCCTTTTCTACCGTTGGCCCCAAAGTGCTTGAAATCTCCACATGCATATTCCTCAAAAAGAGGGTTTCCAATCTGCTCTGTCTAAAGGAAGGTTCAACTCTGTTAGTTGAACACACACAAATCAACGAAGTTACTGAGAAATCTTCTGTGTAGCATTAGATGAAGAAATACCGCTTCCAACGAAATCCACAAAGAGGTCCATATATCCACCTGCAGACTTTACAAACAGAGTGTTTACAAACTGCTCTATGAAAAGAAAGGTTAAACTCTGTGAGTGGATCGCACACATCACAAAGTGGTTACTGAGAATGATTCTCTCTAGTTTTTATACGAAGATATTTCCTTTTCTACCTTTGGCCCCAAAACGCTTGAAATCTCCACATGCAAATTCCTCAAAAAGAGGGTTTCCAATCTGCTCTGTCTAAAGGAAGGTTCAACTCTGTTAGTTGAACACACACAAATCAAAGAAGTTATTGAGAAATCTTCTGTGTAGCATTAGATGAAGAAATACCGCTTCCAACGAAATCCACAAAGAGGTCCAAATATCCACTTGCAGACTTTACAAACAGAGTGTTTACAAACTGCTCTATGAAAAGAAAGGTTAAACTCTGTGAGTGGAACGCACACGTCTCAAAGTGGTTTCTGAGAATGATTCTCTCTAGTTTATATACGAGGAGATTTCCTTTTCTACCGATGGCCCCAAAACGCTTGAAATCTCCACATGCAAATTCCTCAAAAAGAGTGTTTCCAATCTGCTCTGTCTAAAGGAAGGTTCAACTCTGTGAGTTCAACACACACAAATCAAAGAAGTTTCTGAGAATTCTTCCTTCTAGCATTAGATGAAGAAATCCCGCTTCCAACGAAATCCACAAAGAGGTCCATATATCCACCTGCAGACTTTACAAACAGAGTGTTTACAAACTGCTCTATGAAAAGAAAGGTTAAACTCTGTGAGTGGAACGCACACATCACAAAGTGGTTTCTGAGAATGATTCTCTCTAATTTTTATTCGAGGATATTTCCTTTTCTACCGATGGCCCCAAAACGCTTGAAATCTCCACATGCAAATTCCTCAAAAAGAGGGTTTCCAATCTGCTCTGTCTAAAGGAAGGTTCAACTCTGTTAGTTGAACACACACATATCAACGAAGTTATTGAGAAATCTTCTGTGTAGCATTAGATGAAGAAATCCCGCTTCCAACGAAATCCAGAAAGAGGTCCAAATATCCACTTGCAGACTTTACAAACAGAGTGTTTACAAACTGCTCTATGAAAAGAAAGGTTAAACTCTGTGAGTGGAACGCACACATCACAAAGTGGTTTCTGAGAATGATTCTCTCTAGTTTTTATACGAGGATATTTCCTTTTCTACCGATGACCCCAAAACGCTTGAAATCTACACATGCAAATTCCTCAAAAAGAGTGTTTCCAATCTGCTCTGTCTAAAGGAAGGTTCAACTCTGTGACTTGAACACACACAAATCAAAGAAGTTTCTGAGAATTCTTCCTTCTAGCATTAGATGAAGAAATCCCGCTTACAACGAAATCCTCAAAGAGGTCCAAATATCCACTTGCAGACTTTACAAACAGAGTGTTTACAAACTGCTCTATGAAAAGAAAGGTTAAACTCTGTGAGTGGAACGCACACATCACAAAGTAGTTTCTGAGAATGATTCTCTCTTGTTTTTATACGAGGAGATTTCCTTTTCTACCGTTGGCCCCAAAGTGCTTGAAATCTCCACATGCATATTCCTCAAAAAGAGGGTTTCCAATCTGCTCTGTCTAAAGGAAGGTTCAACTCTGTTAGTTGAACACACACAAATCAACGAAGTTACTGAGAAATCTTCTGTGTAGCATTAGATGAAGAAATACCGCTTCCAACGAAATCCACAAAGAGGTCCATATATCCACCTGCAGACTTTACAAACAGAGTGTTTACAAACTGCTCTATGAAAAGAAAGGTTAAACTCTGTGAGTGGAACGCACACATCACAAAGTGGTTTCTGAGAATGATTCTCTCTAGTTTTTATACGAGGATATTTCCTTTTCTACCGATGGCCCCAAAACGCTTGAAATCTCCACATGCAAATTCCTCAAAAAGAGGGTTTCCAATCTGCTCTGTCTAAAGGAAGGTTCAACTCTGTGAGTTCAACACACACAAATCAAAGAAGTTTCTGGGAATTCTTCCTTCTAGCATTAGATGAAGAAATCCCGCTTCCAATGAAATCCTCAAAGAGGTCCAAATATCCCATTGCAGACTTCAAAACCAGAGTGTTTCCAAACTGCTCTATGAAAAGAAAGGTTAAACTCTGTGAGTGGAACACACACATCACAAAGTAGTTTCTGAAAATGATTCTCTCTAGTTTTTATACGAGGATATTTCCTTTTCTACCGTTGGCAACAAAATGCTTGAAATCTCCACATGCATATTCCTCAAAAAGAGTGTTTCCAATCTGCTGTGTCTAAAGGAAGGTTCAACTGTGTGAGTTGAACACACACAAATCAAAGAAGTTTCTGAGAATTCTTCCTTCTAGCATTAGATGAAGGAATCCCGCTTCCAACGAAATCCTCCAAGAGGTCCAAATATCCACTTGCAGACTTCACAAACAGAGTGTTTCCAAACTGCTCTATGAAAAGAAAGGTTAAACACTGTCAGTGGATCGCACACATCACAAACTGGTTTCTGAGAATGATTCTCTCTAGTTTTTATACAAGGATATTTCCTTTTCTACCGATGGACCAAAAACGCTTGAAATCTCCACATGCAAATTCCTCAAAAAGAGGGTTTCCAATCTGCTCTGTCTAAAGGAAGGTTCAACTCTGTGAGTTGAACACACACAAATCAAAGAAGTTTCTGAGAATTCTTCCTTCTAGCATTAGATGAAGAAATCCCGCTTCCAACGAAATCCTCCAAGAGGTCCAAATATCCACTTGCAGACTTCACAAACAGAGTGTTTCCAAACTGCTCTATGAAAAGAAAGGTTAAACTCTGTGAGTGGATCGCACACATCACAAAGTGGTTTCTGAGAATGATTCTCTCTTGTTTTTATAAGAGGAGATTTCCTTTTCTACCGTTGGCCCCAAAGTGCTTGAAATCTCCACATGCATATTCCTCAAAAAGAGGGTTTCCAATCTGCTCTGTCTAAAGGAAGGTTCAACTCTGTTAGTTGAACACACACAAATCAACGAAGTTACTGAGAAATCTTCTGTGTAGCATTAGATGAAGAAATCCCGCTTCCAACGAAATCCACAAAGAGGTCCACATATCCACTTGCAGACTTTACAAACAGAGTGTTTACAAACAGCCCTATGAAAAGAAAGGTTAAACTCTGTGAGTGGAACGCACACATCACAAAGTAGTTTCTGAGAATGATTCTCTCTACCTTTTATACGAGGATATTTCCTTTTCTACCGATGGCCCCAAAACGCTTGAAATCTCCACATGGAAATTCCTCAAAAAGAGGGTTTCCAATCTGCTCTGTCTAAAGGAAGGTTCCACTCTGTGAGTTGAACACACACAAATCAAAGAAGTTTCTGAGAATTCTTCCTTCTAGCATTAGATGAAGAAATCCCGCTTCCAACAAAATCCTCCAAGAGGTCCAAATATCCACTTGCAGACTTCACAAACAGAGTGTTTCCAAACTGCTCTATGAAAAGAAAGGTTAAACTCTGTGAGTGGATCGCACACATCACAAAGTGGTTTCTGAGAATGATTCTCTCTAGTTTTTATACGAGGATATTTCCTTTTCCACCGATGGCCCAAAAACGCTTGAAATCTCCACATGCAAATTCCTCAAAAAGAGGGTTTCCAATCTGCTCTGTCTAAAGGAAGGTTCAACTCTGTTAGTTGAACACACACAAATCAACGAAGTTATTGAGAAATCTTCTGTATAGCATTAGATGTAGAAATCCCGCTTCCAACGAAATCCACAAAGAGGTCCAAATATCCACTTGCAGACTTTACAATCAGAGTGTTTACAGACTGCTCTATGAAAAGAAAGGTTAAACTCTGTGAGTGGAACGCACACATCACAAAGTGGTTTCTGAGAATGATTCTCTCTAGTTTTTATACGAGGATATTTCCTTTTCTACCGATGGCCCCAAAACGCTTGAAATCTCCACATGCAAATTCCTAAAAAAGAGTGTTTCCAATCTGCTCTGTCTAAAGGAAGGTTCAATTCTGTGAGTTGAACACACACAAATCAAAGAAGTTTCTGAGAATTCTTCCTTCTAGCATTAGATGAAGAAATCCCGCTTCCAACGAAATCCTCAAAGAGGTCCAAATATCCACTTGCAGACTTTACAAACAGAGTGTTTACAAACTGCTCTTTCAAAAGAAAGGTTAAACTCTGTGAGTGGAACGCACACATCACAAAGTAGTTTCTGAGAATGATTCTCTCTTGTTTTTATACGAGGAGATTTCCTTTTCTACCGTTGGCCCCAAAATGCTTGAAATCTCCACATGCATATTCCTCAAAAAGAGGGTTTCCAATCTGCTCTGTCTAAAGGAAGGTTCAACTCTGTTAGTTGAACACACACAAATCAACGAAGTTACTGAGAAATCTTCTGTGTAGCATTAGATGAAGAAATACCGCTTCCAACGAAATCCACAAAGAGGTCCATATATCCACCTGCAGACTTTACAAACAGAGTGTTTACAAACTGCTCTATGAAAAGAAAGGTTAAACTCTGTGAGTGGATCGCACACATCACAAAGTGGTTACTGAGAATGATTCTCTCTAGTTTTTATACGAGGATATTTCCTTTTCTACCGATGGCCCCAAAACGCTTGAAATCTCCACATGCAAATTCCTCAAAAAGAGGGTTTCCAATCTGCTCTGTCTAAAGGAAGGTTCAACTCTGTTAGTTGAACACACACAAATCAAAGAAGTTATTGAGAAATCTTCTGTGTAGCATTAGATGAAGAAATCCCGCTTCCAACGAAATCCACAAAGAGGTCCAAATATCCACTTGCAGACTTTACAAACAGAGTGTTTACAAACTGCTCTATGGAAAGAAAGGTTAAACTCTGTGAGTGGAACGCACACGTCTCAAAGTGGTTTCTGAGAATGATTCTCTCTAGTTTTTATACGAGGATATTTCCTTTTCTACCGATGGCCCCAAAACGCTTGAAATCTCCACATGCAAATTCCTCAAAAAGAGTGTTTCCAATCTGCTCTGTCTAAAGGAAGGTTCAACTCTGTGAGTTGAACACACACAAATCAAAGAAGTTTCTGAGAATTCTTCCTTCTAGCATTAGATGAAGAAATCCCCCTTCCAACGAAATCCTCAAAGAGGTCCAAATATCCACTTGCAGACTTTACAAACAGAGTGTTTACAAACTGCTCTATGAAAAGAAAGGTTAAACTCTGTGAGTGGAACGCACACATCACAAAGTGGTTTCTGAGAATGATTCTCTCTAGTTTTTATACGAGGATATTTCCTTTTCTACCGATGACCCCAAAACGCTTGAAATCTCCACATGCAAATTCCTAAAAAACAGTGTTTCCAATCGGCTCTGTCTAAAGGAAGGTTCAACTCTGTGAGTTGAACACACACAAATCAAAGAAGTTTCTGAGAATTCTTCCTTCTAGCATTAGATGAAGAAATCCCGCTTCCAACGAAATCCTCAAAGAGGTCCAAATATCCACTTGCAGACTTTACAAACAGAGTGTTTACAAACTGCTCTTTCAAAAGAAAGGTTAAACTCTGTGAGTGGAACGCTCACATCACAAAGTAGTTTCTGAGAATGATTCTCTCTTGTTTTTATACGAGGATATTTCCTTTTCTACCGTTGGCCCCAAAGTGCTTGAAATCTCCACATGCATATTCCTCAAAAAGAGGGTTTCCAATCTGCTCTGTCTAAAGGAAGGTTCAACTCTGTTAGTTGAACACACACAAATCAACGAAGTTACTGAGAAATCTTCTGTGTAGCATTAGATGAAGAAATACCACTTCCAACGAAATCCACAAAGAGGTCCATATATCCACCTGCAGACTTTACAAACAGAGTGTTTACAAACTGCTCTATGAAAAGAAAGGTTAAACTCTGTGAGTGGAACGCACACATCACAAAGTGGTTTCTGAGAATGATTCTCTCTAGTTTTTATTCGAGGATATTTCCTTTTCTACCGATGGCCCCAAAACGCTTGAAATCTCCACATGCAAATTCCTCAAAAAGAGGGTTTCCAATCTGCTCTGTCTAAAGGAAGGTTCAACTCTGTTAGTTGAACACACACAAATCAAAGAAGTTATTGAGAAATCTTCTGTGTAGCATTATATGAAGAAATCCCGCTTCCAACGAAATCCACAAAGAGGTCCAAATATCCACTTGCAGACTTTACAAACAGAGTGTTTACAAACTGCTCTATGAAAAGAAAGGTTAAACTCTGTGAGTGGAACGCACACGTCTCAAAGTGGTTTCTGAGAATGATTCTCTCTAGTTTTTATACGAGGAGATTTCCTTTTCTACCGATGGCCCCAAAACGCTTGAAATCTCCACATGCAAATTCCTCAAAAAGAGGGTTTCCAATCTGCTCTGTCTAAAGGAAGGTTCAACTCTGTGAGTTGAACACACACAAATCAAAGAAGTTTCTGAGAATTCTTCCTTCCAGCATTAGATGAAGAAATCCCGCTTCCAACGAAATCCACAAAGAGGTCCATATATCCACCTGCAGACTTTACAAACAGAGTGTTTACAAACTGCTCTATGAAAAGAAAGGTTAAACTCTGTGAGTGGAACGCACACATCACAAAGTGGTTTCTGAGAATGATTCTCTCTAATTTTTATTCGAGGATATTTCCTTTTCTACCGATGGCCCCAAAACGCTTGAAATCTCCACATGCAAATTCCTCAAAAAGAGGGTTTCCAATCTGCTCTGTCTAAAGGAAGGTTCAACTCTGTTAGTTGAACACACACATATCAACGAAGTTATTGAGGAATCTTCTGTGTAGCATTAGATGAAGAAATCCCGCTTCCAACGAAATCCACAAAGAGGTCCAAATATCCACTTGCAG